>NW_021703770.1:6549700-7149700 GCF_005190385.1 Monodon monoceros | reverse complement strand
TAGAAGGCTGCAAAGTAAAATAGGAAACCTCCCAGAATAACAAGACAAAGAGGTTTTAATCGCGGTGATGGTTTCACGTGTGTGTGCGTATGCCCAAACTCAACAAATTATATATATTCAATATGTGCAGGCTTTTGTACACCAATTATACCTCAATAAAGCTGTTTAAGAAAAAAGAACAATTGTGCTCTAAAGGACACCAACAAGGAAGTTGACAAGAAAACCCACAAAATGGGAGGATATATCTACAAATCATTTAACTGATCGGATTCTAGCGTTCAAAATAAATATGTCTAACAGTTCAGCAGTCAAACAACAAATAACCTAGTTAGAAAATGGGCAAAGATTTTGAATAAAGAAGATTTCTCCAAAGAAGATATACAAATGGCCAATAAGCACATAAAAAAATGCCCAAACTTATTAGTCATTAGGCAAATGCAAATCAGGACCACAATGATATACCACTTCACACTCACTATAGGATGGCTACTATAAAGATAAATAAATACATGAAAACTGAAAATGACAAGTGTTGGCAAGGATGTGGAGAAACGGGAGCCCTCATAAACTGCTGGTGGGAATGCAAACTGGTGCCGCTGCCAAAGCAGTTCCTGAAAACAGTGAAACGTACAGTTATCACAGGACCCATCAATTCCAGTTATCATATGACCCATCAATTCCGTACCTAGGTACACTAAGTTAACTGAAAACAGATGTCTATGCAAAAACTTGTACATTAATGTTCATAGAAGCTTTATTCATAGTAACCAAAAAGTGGACTCAACTCAAATACCCATCAACTAATAAATGAATAAACAAAATGAGGTGTATCCATATGATGGAATATTATTCAGCCCTAAAAAGGATTAAGTACTGATGCATCCTACAACATGGATGAACCCTGAACACATTAGACTAAGAAGTCAGAACAGGGGCTCCCCTGGTGGCACATTGCTGAGAGTCCGCCTGCCGATGCAGGGGACACGGGTTCGTGCCCCGGTGCGGGAAGATCCCACATGCCGCGGAGCGGCTGGGCCCGTGAGCCATGGCCGCTGAGCCTGCGCTCCGCAACGGGAGAGGCCACAACAGTGAGAGGTCCACGTATTGTTAAAAAAAAAAAAAAAAAAAAAAAAAGAAGTCAGAACAGACGACCATGTATTGTTTGATTCCATCTATATTACATGTTCAGAATGGGAAAATCTATGGAGACAGAAGTAGATTAGGGGTTGTTAGGGGCTAAGGTAGGAGGTGAATGGGGAATGAATGCTAATGGATATGGGGGTTTCTTTTAAGGTGATGAAAATGTTCTGGAATTAAATAGTGATGATGGATGCACAACCTTGCAAATATACTAAAAACCTGTGAATCGTGTATTTTAAAATGGTGTATGTAAGTTTATAATATGTAAATTATATTTCAATTTTCAAAATACTAAATTGTCCAAATATTTCCATTCAGGAACATTTACATGTTAAATTTGAAGCACATTAGAGAGATTAAATGTAAAGAATAAAATTATTAAAATTAGAACTTATATGGACTATATTTGTATCCAGAAACCATAAAGAATCCATAAAGAAAAAGATTGATAAACTGGAGTATATTCATTTCAGAAGTAAGACTTCTGAACAATACCAGCATCATGACTGAAATAAAAGTAGTACACTCAAGAGAAAAGATTTATAACATATATAGCAAGGTATTAGTATCTGGAGTGCATAAGAGCACATGAAGAAAAATGAGTAGAAAAATGGCCAAAAGATATGAAGTAGTTATTCATGTAAGAAAAAATATAAATATTCAATAAACATCTGAAAGGTTATATGGAAGATCAGTAATAATAAGTGAGGAGCAAATTTTAAAAATTACTAGAGAACAATGTCTTCTAATCTTTAGAAAAAGATTGCTTATAAAAAGCGCTAGTGAAGTTGGGGGAAAATAGGTATTCACGTGGACCATAGGTACAAGTATATATCAATACAACCTCTTCGGAGAACAAATTGGCAATATTTTCCAAAATATGCGTATTTAAACCCAGGAATTCCATTGCTAAGTATCTCTCCTAGAAAAATATTTACACATGTACACAGAGTGAAACGTATTAGGATGCTCATTGCAGCCATGCTTATTATAGCAAAATGTAGAAACCACCCAATTGTCCATCTGCAGAACAATAGTTGGATAACTCAGTCTACAATCATTCCATTAGACAGCCTTCCCCATCCTTCCTGGATCAGAAGAACAAGGTAATTTTATGGAAGAAATTCATTTTGAAAACAATATTCATAGTATGATCCCACTGATACAAAGCAAAATGTAACAAAACCACCTTCTATACACCAAAGCGTTAATACCACTGCCTCTGGGAAGGAAACTGGGTTAGGAAGGGGTGAAGTAGACTTACATTTTTGAATTTGTGTATCTTGTTATCGTTTGACTTTTTACAACAAGAATTGACAAACATAAGACTTATGTAAAATGTTAATTTGAAAAGTCTACCTATTGTTTAAGCAATACTGTTGAAGCCTAAGTTTAATTAACAATAAATTATATGAAGAAAACCCTTACCTTCCAAATTTTCAATTTTTTCAATGTTGTTTAAAGCTAAATTCAAATATTCAAGTTTCTTGAGTTTGCTAACATTTTCTGAAATACACAAAGAATGGAATTAATTAACCTTCAAGATAAAAGACATTTTTATGTAATCTATTATGAAAATGGTAATGAGAATCTAAGGATCATTATGGTTGTCAAAACCATGTTGCTTTTTCAAATCTGTACCTCAGAAAGTAGGTAGATTAGGGGTTGTACTTCAGACATTGTTGGTTGCCCACGCAGCATCCATTTCTCCCTCTGTCCTTCCTAATGGAACCAGCCCATTTCTGCTCATGTCTCTACCCAGTTCCAACTCCAGGGGGGTTAGGCTTAACCAAGCTGGCCCAGCACATGGCAATCCCATGTCCCTGGCTAGTGACAGCTCAGGAGCCCAGGCTTAAGTCAACCAGCCTGTGGCAGTCTCCTGGCAATTGTGTGATGCAGGAGAAGGCGTGCACACCAAGTACTCCCAATCAGATGAGGAGGAATGATCTGTATTTCATGCTTGCGGATTTCCTGTCTCTTTCTCCTACTGGATGTTAAAAAGGAAGGAAATACTATCTTTACTGGTACTCATAGTCATCTTGCAAACCTGAGGAAACCAGCGGTAGGATGAAGCCCACTGTGACTGGTGGGGCAGAGAGAAGGAATCAACCAACCCTGGAGACTGGCCTATCTCTAGACTTATAGTTGGGTTAGATGCTAGATTTCCTCACTGCTAAGCCATCCTGAGTTGTGTTTTCCTTTACGTGAAGCCAAAATCATCCTGATACAGGATTATTGTTTCTAATAAATATGAAAGGCCATATAGGCAAGGCAAAAGCATAAATAAGGCAAGGAATCGCTGAAGGGTGGGGCCCTTTAAAAACAGTAAATGATACCATAGCTTACATTACTGAGTGCTTATTACATGCCATACAATTTTCTAAGCATTCTGCGTATTATATCATTTAATCTTCATAACAATCCTATGAGGTTAAAACTACCGTCGCCTCCCTTATGCAAATGAGAATACCAAGGTGCAGAGAATAAATCCACTTGCTCAAGGTTAAGTGGTAGAGCCAGGAAATCTGACTCCAGAGCTTGGCACTAAATCACTACACTACACTTTAAAAGAAGAGTCCTTTCTAAGATGACATGAATGTAGAAAACCCTGCTAAGAAATGTGCATTTGGGGCAGGCTGACTTAAATAATGCTTCCTCTGGACCATTTTTCAGGGATATTATGACGGTCAAACATGATGATTTATAACCGTCACCCTTATCACTACTAATATTTCAACTAAAATTTATAAAATATCATGTATTTCTTTCCATAGAATTCCTGAGAATAACAGTTTACCTCTCCGAGCCTCAGTTTACTCATTTTTTAAATGAGGATTGTGGAATAAATTACTAAAGTTTCTCTCAGCAATATTATTCTAAGTAATACTGATGTTTACAAGAGTTCCTCTAGGCAATATCTGAGCATCTGACAGTCATAGACTTGTAGAGCTCCATGTGCCCAAGATTATAATACAGTGTCTAGTACATATCCTGAACAAATATACATAAAGTTATTATTGTTAAAATTGCTAGCCCATGATAAAATACCTTTCCTTCTCCACTTTCGTTTTATGTATAACGCTGTAAATGCGAAAAGAGTCATCTGGTAGAAAAAAAGTTAAGATTTGTTTTGTAAGCGTTTCCTAAATTAAATTAAATTAAATCGAGAACAATGGGTCAAACTGGTCAGGAAAAAACAAAGCTCTATAAGTAAAAATATGCAGAGCGTCTTGGGCAGCAGGAAGGGAGTCTGCATTCTCGGCCAAACCAGCCTGGGAGGAGTTCTCACCAACTTCTATAACCAGACCTACAAACTTGTACTGGACCAAACCCATCCCCCAGTTCAAGCCGCTCTAAGGCGTTCAGCTTGGGGCTCATCGGGAAGCTGTAACCAATGCAGATTCCGGGAGCCCACCCCCTGAGGCTCTGAGCCAGTAAGTCTGGGGTGAGGCCCAAGCCCCATTTTCACAGACCCCGGACAGTCCTCAGCTGACACCTGGAGCCCCACTAAACAAAGCCTGGCTCCACAGCCCACCTGGATCTCCCAGTGAGGAACACAGCTTCAGGAAAGGCAGGTGTTTTGCAAACTTCTACCTCCGTGGCCCAAGAGCGAGTCTGAATCCTAGAGAAACAGTTTTACTTGCTAAAAAAGTGCCTAAATGCCTATGGGTGGAGTAGCACTGAAAAATCCCATTATTAGGATTTAAAAGCGTGTTTAATTTAAGAATACTTTGAAAGCAAAAATTTAAGCTTTCTCACAGCTCTGAAAAGGACTGAAATACTATGCTACTAATTAGTAATTGTGATGGACCCAGCTGTGGAGATGAAAATTTCAGGCACTCTTTTAGAGCTGCACAATTAGGACAACTCTTTAATGCTCTCATGCATAAAAGCTAGTGGTTTTCTATAACAGCCTTTTTAATTGAACAATGCGCCAGAGTTTCTAATTTCTGGTAAAGTACAAGATGCCAAAAATAATTATCTGAAGGAAAAGAAAGAATTTTAATAAACCTTGAAAAATGATGCAAATTCCAGACTTTTTGTATCCCTAGAGCCAATTTTCAATTACCCACTAAGCTGGAGGCAACTACATCAGCAGAGTTTCTCAGCCTCAGCAATACTATCATTCGGGGCCAGGTAATTCTTTCTTGGAGGGGGCGGGGGAGAGGCCCTGGGACTGTTAGCATGTCCCTGGCCTCTGCACACTAACTGCCAGTAGCTGACCCCTTACACACACACACACACAGCAACAACCAGATATGTCTCTAGACATTGCCAAGTGGCCCTGTTGAGAACCGCCGCTTGTGACCGTGGAGAGTTAAAGTATAATCTTACGAGCCGACCTCTGGGCTGTAGTGTCAGAACCCACAGGGGCTGGCACTCACTCTGCCTCATCAACCCTGACTCCATCCCTTTTCCGCCAACTCTGTGTGGTTCTCCCCTCTGCTTCTACCTCCGCGGGGCTGGCCTGGGGCCCCTGGGTAAGTGACGATATTAATAGCAGAGCAGCTATTTTCTCATGAGCAGGCATAAAGCTAAGAACGTCGTTCCATGTAGCTCTAATATCATGTCTGTGTGTTAGATGTTGTTGTTCCCATTTTACAGATGGCAAGACTAAGGCACAGAGGGACTAAGTTGACTGACTTAGTTTTTTGCAGAGGCAGGGTTCAAACCTGGGTCTACCTGACATTAGGGCCTGCACCTGCTCTTACCACTAAACTACACTGTAGCTTTTCTGAGGTTTGGGGGTCACTCCTCCTGCCTCCATGTGGCAGGATCCCCTGTTAGAGTGTCTCCACAGGCCTCTCTTCTCTCTGTCCCCTTAACTCATTCTTCCCGGGGGAGGAGGTGGCAATTGGATGGGGAGGACCCACTTACCTCATGGGTGAACTGGGAGAAGAAACTGGGCATGCCCAATCCCACCCTCTCTCCTGGGTCTGGGATCTCCCCGCCGGCAGAGGGCACACAGTCTCGACCCGCTCCCGCCATAAAGCAGGGGGCCTGCGTGGGTAGGGGAAGCCTGCATTGTCCAGTTCTGCATGTAAGTGGGTGGTGGGTAGGCTTAATTCTGGGGGCATATTAGGAATCTCACTTGGCTGCAAGTCTAAGCCACACTCTCCAAAGAGTTTTTATCAGTTATAATGCTGATTTTTGGATCTCCATCCTCCTGACTCCTGTTTTTACCTCTCATTTCATTCCATACTGGAGCAGTAAGCAGGGGTGTAATTGTGGAGCCCTCTCGATATCCAATACTGAGCATAATGCCTTGCACATGTACATTCTCAATATGTACGGCAGACCTAGTTATCACAGGCTGGGATCTGACAAGGATTTACTCGGCTCTCACAGAATCCTTTCAGGTTCACAGAGTGATGCTGTAAAACCCTGACAAACGCCTGGATTATATCCGCCTCTCTTTTAAACTTTTTAAAAATCAGGTTTTAAATGACTACATCAACTAATGTGCTCCCAGCCATCAACTGGTCCTCCCAATTCCTTGATGGAGATGCCCAGGGCAAGGAGATGGAAAAGGCACGAAAAGGTTCAGGGAAGGGTTCCATACACAGCTACTGAGAGATGGCTGTGTCTATTCCTCCATGTAATTCTTTTTCTTCCTCTAAGAATAACACTGCATTTGCCAACATTCTCCCATTCAAAATGTTAAAGAAACCATAAGGACAAAGTCCTGAAGACTTACCAATTTTTCCAATGAGATTATTTTGAAGATAGAGGATTTTTAAATCACGGCACCACTTGTCAACATGTTCTAGTCTTTCTATTTCTTGCTGATGCAAGGAGAGCTCCTCCAGGGAAAAAATTATACAGTCATTGTGCTCGGCATTCCGTCTAATAAGATCTTCCGTGACTGAAAGAAAATTTGTTACATATTATACCTCCATCCCCGTTAATATTAAGTTATTAATGCATTGGTTTTTCCTTGCAGTTAGATGTGAATTCTCCAGGCCCAAGTCATTTTCAAAGGGACAGAGATCAGAGGAGTGCTTCCTCCTGCTGGGCGTTTTTGTGATTCCAGGGTGACTCAGAAGAAAGATGTGATGATACATTTTGTCTTTCTTACACTGGGATCTACACACATTTCGCTGTATGGATGGAGACCAAGTTAATAGGTAATGACCCTGAGAACGTGGAATCTTGAGGTGGTATCATGTCGAACTGGATGAGACCCACTAAGTAATCCAAGACAGAGAAACCTGCTCCGGAGAGGTTCGGTTGGGCTGACAGAGGGCAGAAATATGAAAGCATCTCCATTCAACAGCCACAGCCATTCAATAAGGAAAGGTTCACTCACTCATTCATTCATTCAACTGGTATTTATTTAACTCGAGTGGAAGAGACAGGAGAGGAACACCCCAGATTTTGCACTGCAATCTTATAAAGCACTTGGTCCGTTTCCAGGAGGCATGAAAGAAGCTGCTCGCAGGAGGAGGGGTTGCAAGAGTCCCCACCCCCCTGACAAGAGGGATGAGTAGCAGTGGGCTGGTCTGAGGCCACAGGCCAGGACCATAAGATGATGGTAGCACCAAGGTACTGGAGACAACATCTGGTCCACAGTGAGGGCCAAGAACAGGACACGCACCCTCTTTGTAATATGTACTAAAATCAAGGAGGTAATGACAATGGAGAAAACTTGTATTTTCCAGTGCTATTAAAAATTATTAATCCGTCTGAACCCTCACATTTTAGGTGGAATGTGGAAATATCACACGTCCATCCTACAAGATAATAAAGATTCATTTACTGCCATTTACAAGGTGCCAAGCACTGTCCTAAATGCTATGCGTGTATTAACGTGTGAGTATGCACAACGACTATTTACCTTTTTCAAATGAGGAATTGAGGCACAGATAGTTTAAATAACTTGCCCAAGGTCTCGCTAGTAAGTGCTAGAGCGAGGTTTTAAGTGTAGGAATCCGGCACCTGACCACGTGCTCTGAACCACTATGCTCCACTGCCCCAAAAGTGAGCAAATAAGAGCCTCTCAAAATTTCTCAAGCTTCCTAAATGCGCAAGCTTCTCTAGCGGAGACAAAGTTCTTCACAGCACCTTCAGCTGCCCCACTTCTGCGCCACATCCTTAAAAGTGAAGTTTGCCTTTTTTGAACAATGTGAAAACATGTACGAACTCCATCATTTGTGTGCAGTTAGCTGAACCCTCTGCTACTTCCAGTGGTAGGAGATGGGGCTGCTTGCGGTGACAGTTCTTTGGAAGAAAGACAAGGGGAACGCAGAGGTTAAGAGATTAAAATACCATACACGGGGAATGCTCCTGCCGCTCTAAGCTTTTGTGGCTCCACTAACAGCAAAGATGGCTGCAAACTAGGTCCTGGGAAGGGGGCAGGCCAAAGAGGTGTTAGAAGGCTAACGGGGCAGTCCCACCAGCCCTGGCTCGCTGGGATCCCTACTGCCTGCTGCACTCTGCCGTCTCTGGATGCTGCTGCTATTAGGCAAGCTGGCTTGAACAGACTGCTCTATTCAAGGAAAAGAAAAACAATAAACTTTCTGAAAACCAAACTTGCAAGAGAAGCGAATTAAAACTACTCTCCAGAACTCCCACCACCAAAGTTGGTTCTAACAGCTCAAATCAACTGACAATGAATAAATGGGTACAGCCAAGTTGAGGATACATCAAAGCTGCTGTGTAAAGTCAATTACATTACCCGCCTCTGAAGTTTTATCTCCAAGAATTCTCTTAGCAAGGATGCAACACGGGTTAAGGGGTTGGGATGGCACAACCAATGTTATTTCATCTAACTTAATGAAATGTGGAAGTGATGCACCACTGCGATGAAGACAGACCCTCAATGACTAACAGTGTATGTGTGACTTAAATGACACAAATCCATGGAGCAGGGATTGGACTTTGGAGGCCTCGCTGCCATTAGAGGTGGGGTCTATGGGCCAGGAGGACGGGCCCTTCCAGAGCCCATGCCCTCTCCTCCAGACCGTGCCGCAGATGGAGAACACTGGAAGCCTCTGCCGAAGGGGCCCCAAGCCTGCCTCCAAGTCCTACGCTGGATGCTTCTCCAGGTTCATTCCTGAAGGCAGGCTGCACCGTCAGGCACACACCCCTACACCCAGGGGTGTCCAAGGAGCAGCTGTTTTCTGCGAATGTGGATGGCTTGGATGTGTAGGCTGCAGTATCTACCCTCATACATGGGCATGAGGGACCAGGATAGAGCCAGGGATGGGAAGAGGAGGGAGGTACGGACGAAGGAGCTGGCTTTCCACAAGCCACCACGTGCTGGCACAGAACCCAAGGAGTTTGAGAAACTTATATTGAATGTAGCCTTCTGGGTTGTTATGAAGGTGTACTTGTCAAGGAAGGAAGATGCATTTTATTTAGCAGTTTGATGTATAACTTGATACATGGGCCTCCACTCATATTCTTGCCCCCAATCCCCAGCTGCCCCAGCTGAAGGCTTAGTTGGGTACCCAGCTTGAAGACACAGTCTAACTTGAACCCCACAGAGCTGTCAGCCTCACAGGTACAGTGAAGTCGAATGCGGGCAGGGGAATTCTGATGGCATCTCGTGAAGCATCTGCACAGGCCACGTGGGGCCTCCTGGCTCTCGGGGACACAAAAGGTACCACAGGTTCCTCCAGGTCTACAGACTTGAAGGCTTTTCTGATTTACCTAACCCTGAAGACTTGCTGGTCCCTCCAACTGTTGACTAAGTTCTCAATGGTGCCAAACGTCCTTCCTATGTTCTCTGGCTACACCTTTCTTAAAATTTAAGAAATTCTTTTTATTATGCTATTATGTGCATGAATTTGATCAGTTGCGTGCAATTGTCAAATCCTTCCTTTCAGAGGCATGTAGATATTAGGAAGGAATTATGTTGATCCATATCTCCTAATCATGAGAATTAAGATGATAAAAATCACTATTAGTGGAAAGGGGTGGGGAAAGGTGGGGGAGTTGGCATAAATAACAAATTTACACACACACACACACACACACACACGTGGGAGAGGAGGGGCTCAGATTCACTCAGCACAACAGGGAAGTCTGCCCAACAGCAACAGTTACGCACAAGGAGGATAGATTAAACGAAAATCAAGAGAATCACAGAGGAAGGTAGAACTGTGAAGGTCTGGAATTTCCCAGCAGCCCTTTTCTGAACTCTTCTATATTAAGCAAACTGCTGTGTGGCACATTGTTTTCATAGTTACATATTGTGTAACTCGGGAAACTGCTGTTACACAATACTGCCTCACCTGTGATGGCAAACATCTGTGCAAAAACCAGGGTCCCCAAGAAGAAATGTGTCAGAATACCTACATGGTGTATGGAGATTATAGTGTTTCAGACTTTGAAATGGGAAAACATTTTGTTGTTTTATGTACTATGCAACTTAGACCAAACATTCTTTAACTCCAAGGAGCACTGTTCGCCTTTAGAAAGTCCTACTCTAAATAATACAGCACTGCATTTACAAGACAGCACTCTAGGGACTTAAAAAGGCTTTGGAGGCATTAATATGTCATCATAAGACCATTTCAAGACAGATGGTATTACAGTGCCTATCAAATGGTATAGAAGAACATGCCAAGGTACTTACTATATGAAATATACTTTCACTTCCTTATTTTGGAAAAATTCAAACAGCAAAATACAGGATTCAGATGGACTCTGAGAAGTGTCTCACCTATACAAGGTCATAACCAATATGTGAATGAGGTGGTTGATGAACGGTACTAACAATTAGAACCACAGATTCGTACTTATCTCCCTAAAAGATTTCTGCTGTGGATTCCAAAGTTTTAACCAAAACTGATGAGCTACCCTAGGCTTCTTTTCAATTCCTTAATATGGCTGGGTTCTCAGTAACTTGAGGGAGTTTCAATAAAATGACTTTGCAGGGTAGGGGGGGAAAAGGGCAAGAGGAGAATTTTCTGGAATACTAGAGGTTGTCATGTTGTGTTTACTACGAAAGAGATTTCAGTGTATTGAACGAGGTTCTAGAAACTCCCAAAGCCAACAATTTAGTGTTCATCCTTCAGGTTTTATATCATGCTCTGTAAACAACCCTCTCTTTCTTGCTGGATTAGAATAAAATCAGTAATATATGTTTTGGGCAGATTCTGCAGAATTTGTAAACATCTTGAAAGATCTAGTGGATACATATATGAAACAGATTTAACATAAATGAAGGGGTTACAAATAGGTGAAGATTTCATCCTGTAGCATCTGAACTTTTTCCTTTTATTGTTTTCCATGGGCATTTTAAGCAACAGGATTACTCATTTGCCCTGCCTTTTCTTACTGACTCATGGTTATCATGAGTGTTGGTGGCCATACTCTACACCCTGATCCCATGACACTGTTAGAGGCACTCACGCAGAGTGTGCTGTTACAAACACAGACAGGGTGTACGGGGCAAGGACAGAAGAATACAGAAAGTACAGTGAGTACAAAGGAGGGAGTGATCCATGCTACTGAGTGACAAGAAGAAGGTCAAGCGAAGCATCATGGAGAAGAAGTCCGGGCTGGATCTTGAAATGTGAGTAGATATTTGCCAGATAAACAAATGAGGAAAGGGCACCACAGGCTATGGTAGGTGCTACTGTGCCCAGTTCCCCCCTTCAGGCCTGAAGGATTACTTCCTGCTGCTGGGAGTTCTGCCAGAAGGCAGCCCTCAGCTGCCCACCGTGAAGTCACCCCAGCTGAAGAAACATCTCAACCAAGGTCATGCCCCTTCCCAGGAAAGTCCATATCCAGTGATCGACTGATGTGGGGCTAAAAGGGCCCAACCCTCTCACCCCAACTTGGGAAAATGCAGAGGTCCGTTCCAAGTTCAGAGCTCCTTCCGATTTCCAGGTTGGTTGGCTAAGGCCTTTGTTAAGATGCATCCCAGCCCTACCTCCCTCTCTTGCTTTTTTCCCTACCCACTCCAATGACACTCCCTAATAAACCTCCTGCACACTAGCCTCCATCTAAAAGTTTGCCTCCTGGGGAACCCAACCTGGAAGGGTGGATACCGGAAGTGGTACACAAAAGCAGACGTTAGCTAACATGGAACGTTGAATATTTGTTCCCCGTTGATAGTAACCTCCCATGGTGAAGGGTATGAGCGAGATCTCTGGGGCCTCTTTCATAAGGGCAATAATCCCAATATGAGGGTTCTGTGCTCATGACCTAATTATCTCCCAAAGGCCCCGCCTCCTGATACCATCACCTCGAGTGTTAAGATCTCACCATATGAATTTTGGTGGGAAACAAACATTCAATCTATAGCAAATGGGATATTAATGGAAGGGAACACACTGGTAAGTGTGACACATCAGGCATTAGGGAAATATGGGGGAAACTGTAACTTTAAGGACAGCTGTATTGGGTGGCTGCCACTAAACACAATTGACAAGGTAAGGCTGAGAGTGACAACTGAACATTAAAAGCTAGGTGTGAAAACCACAGTACTACACTGATAGCGTATAAAGAGGTTTTCTCCCTGAAAGCAGAGGGCAGAGAACCAGGACAAGGAAAATCATTAAATCATTAGAGCAGCAGAGCCTTCAGGTTCCAGACACGATGGAGTCACAGGCACAGGATTTACCCTCCAGCCTAAGATAACTAAGAATCAAGACAAAATATAAGAAAGTGATGCTTTTTAAAAAAAATTTGTCATTGGGAACTCAAAAGGAGGAAGTATTTTGAACAGAATATAACATGAAAAAAACGAGCATATCAAAATCTGTGGGGTGCAGCTAAAACATAACTTGGAAGAAATTTATAGCACTAAATGCCGATAGCAAGAAAGAAGAAAGGTCCCAAATATCAGCTTCTTCTTTGACAAACTAACAAAACAAAACAAAACAAATTAAACCCAAAGTAAGCATAAGGAAGTAAATAATAGAGGCTATAGCAGAAATCAATGAAATGGAAAACAGAAAAACAACACAGAAAAATCAATAAAAATACTTTAAGAAAATGAAATTGGTGAATTTCTTGCCAGACTGATCAGTAAAAACCTGATTATAAGCAAACAAACAAACAGAAACACTTGCAGCAAGCTAGGAAGGGAAGGGAACTGACCCAACTTGATAAAGGGCATCTACAAGAGACCTGCAGCTACCATCCTACTTAATGGACAAAAACTGAATGCTTTTCCCGAGATCAGGGAAAAGGCAAGGATAGCTGTTCTCACCACCTCAACATTGTACTAAAGGTTCTAGCCAGATTCTAGCAATAAGGCAAGAAAAAGAAATAAAAGGCATCCAGATAGGAAAGGAAGAAGTAGAATTATCTCTCTTTGCAGACGGCATGATTGTCTATGGAGAATATCCAACAAAATCTACATCAAAAGCTGGTAGAACTCATAGCAGAGTTTAGCAAGTTTGCAGGATATAAGATCTATAATGCAAAAGTCAATTATATTTCTACATACCAACATCATTTACAATGGTGTCTTATTAAAAAACTGAGTTAAATGGATGACAGAATAACGTAAAACTTAAAATTAGGGAAACAAAAACGTAAGAGGAAAGTCTATGTGAACTGGGGTTAGGTAAAGATTTCTTGGATGGCACGAAAAGCAAAATCTATAAAAGAACAAGTTGATAAGTTGGACTTCAAAATTTTAAACTTCTGCTCTTTGAAAAACACTGTTAAGAGAATGAAAATATAAGCCATAGATGGAGAGAAAATATTTGCAAATCATATATTCTATAAAGGACTTACATGTAGAATATATAAAGAACTCTTAAAACAATCATACGAAAACAAATCATACATAAGTTTGAGTGGACAAAGGTTTTCATTTTTCTTTGGTAATATCTAGGAGTAAAATAGCTGGGTCATAGGATAAGAATAAAATTTTCATTAATTTTGTTTACTACCGTTTGTCTATGTTGTTTCCTATTGTCTTACCTTATGTTTTCTACTACATTGATTTTAGCTCTTGTACTATTCCAGGTTTCTATTTATTTCTGGTTTAATTTGTAATCTTTTTCTAGTATCTTAAGGTGGAACCTCAGGTTATTTATTGCCTACGCCCTAATTTCCAGAACCTGGGAATATGTTACCTTGCCTGGCAAAAGGGCAAAGGGACTTTGCAAATGTGATTAAGGGTAAGGACCTTAAGATGGGGAGAGTACCCTAGATTCTCCAGGTAGACCCAATCTAATCACACACAGCCTTAAAATCAGAGAGACTCTCCTGGCCACGTCAGAGATTGAGACGGAAGAAGAAGAAAAAGAGATGCAGAGAATGAGAAGGATTCAACCCACCACTGCTGGCTCTAAAGATGAAGTAAGGGAGCCACAAGCCAAGGAACATGGGTGGCCTCTAGAATCTTGAAATGGCCTTAAGCTGAGAACCAACAATGAAATGAGGATCTCAGTCCTATTACTGTAAGGAACCAAATTCTGCCAACAACTCAAACAAGAAAATGCTCCTCCCCTAGAGCCTCCAGAAAGGAACACAGTCTCACTGACACCCTGATTTCAGGTAGGGTGAAAATCTACAAGAGCATCTACAGGAGTCTGATATAGGGACTCTGTGTCAGACTTGTGACCTGCAGAACTGTAAGCTTCTAAATTTGTAGTAATTTGTTATGGCAGCTGTAGGAAACTAACACACCGCTTTAAAGTCTTTGTGTGCTAATTTCAGCACCTCTATCATCTTGGGATCTGTTTTTATTAACTGCTTCTGTTCTTGATCATGGCCACATATTTCTGCTCCTTGTGTCTAGCAATTTTTAATTGTAGGCTGGTCATTATATTCTTCTATTGAAGCACCGTAGGAAGTCTAGATTATATCACTGTCCTTTAGAAGGAGTAGAACTTTATTCTGGCAGGCAGTGAAAGTACTGACAGAACCTTTTTTCCCTGTTAGGCTTGACTGTATTTTTTGTTAGAGTGGATCTATTTTAGTTTTGAACTTAGCCCTAGAGCATGGCCATTACTCCAGGGCCCAGTACTTACTGCTAAGGTATGGTTTTCTTGGGGGTCTCAAATGAATACTTAAAGGGCTCAGCAAGGTCTTTTAACTCCGGATGGGCCAGGACTCCTGTGTCTTCCAGGACTGCCTGACCTCTGGCATCTCCATTCCATACTCTGCCCCACAGTAGGTGATCTCTTTCAGGACTCTCCAAGTCTTTGCTACACATGCTCAGCCAGCCCTTGCCTAAATCCTATAGTAAACGTCCCCATGAAGTCTTCTTCCCTCCCCCATTCCATACTGTACCTCCTTCTCTGTATCCTACCCCATAAATTACAGCAACTTCTGCAGCTCAGAAGGCTAATTTCTGCCTTAGCTCTGCAAGACCACTACTTTGCTTGAATTCTATCTTCTTTACTGCAAGTAGGAAAGTGCTTCTACAAAGAAAGCTGGGGTGACAGTGGGGTATGACTTTTGCATTTCCCTTCTCTCAAGGAGCATGGTTATGTCCTACTTGTTGTTCCTGCCCAATTTCATAGTTGTCTACAGTGGAAGGTTAAGTCCAATACCAGTTACTCTATTATAGCTGTAGAAAGAAGCCCCAAAATGTATCATTTTTATGACTTAGCACTTTAACCAAGTGTTTCCAATGACCTGTCTCAAGAGAGTTTCTATGGTACTTATTTCAGACAGTTATTGGGAGGATTAAGTGCCCTATGCATGTAAAGCATTCAGCAGGGGGGTGGTATGCTCTCAAAGAAGGACTGGTTAAGAAGAATTATGCACATGTTTAAATTGTTAAATTTTCAAGTGCACTGTCTGAGCAATTTCACTATGACCACTCATATAAACTTAAATGAATATAACAGTCAAAGTATTTTAATTTTCTTAAGGTACAGAATATTTGTCTAAGCATTCCTCTTTCAGTTACATCAATGAATAATTACAGAAAGGAAATAGCTGTTCTAGCCTTAAAGCTATTGTCAAATAAAGTCATTAAGTTAAGAACAAAGTTAAACAAATTACTACACTCTTTAGTAACCAGTTCAGTTTGAAAATTAAATTAGGCCCTCCATTAAAAAATAAAACAAATTAAAAACACTCTATTTATCCATAATTAAGTGTTTTGCTTATTTCTTAAACTTTGTCTATGTGCTTGGTATGTAAATATATGCAATTTCTTTAAAGGATGTTTTTCTTGGAAGCCCATCTTTCATCAAAAAGCTTTTCCTTATATAGCTAAAATGTTTGTGAAAAGCACTTAGCGATTGTTCATAGGTGTGTGATGAACAATCCACATGGTATCTAGCAATGTATCTCATCTCAATTTCAAAGAGCTTGAAATTAGTGGTGAACAACACTGTCCACCAAATGAATTAAGACTTAGAAGTATGAAACAAGAGATTTAAAGTATTTGTTATAAGCAGTTGATGAAGTCTACAATATAATGGCAATGAATAAGGAGGATGATTCTAATGGGAGTTTCCTAGTCAAGGTGAACTGAGAGGAATTAATATAAAACTGATTTTTTCCACTATGTGCCTTTAAGAAAATGAAGACATTATGAAAGGCCACTGAGCTGGAGCCCCAAATTTAATTCTAACCTATCACATAACGAGTGCAAGGTTTGGGACCAGATGCTTAAGCTTTCTGCATAACAGATTCCATCTGTATGGTTTTACACACGGCATGGATTAGAGACCACTGAGCACCCTTCCAGGGATAACATCCTATGGCCCTGTGGGTACTTAACTTCCCCCAGCAAATGCATACACAGATCATATCTCCATGAGACTAATCACCCTAATTTGATAGTCACAGTAATACAAAATGAATTCTATATTAAATTTTTGTTTTAGAAAAGAAGCTCATTCTTCTCTAAATCATAATCTACACCAGACTAAATGTGCAAAGAAGAACTAATTCTTTCATTTTCCCCTAGCCACTGCCCCTGGGCTTGACACTGCTCTCCCTGCGCAAATTCTAACACTAAAAGTAGTCTCTTTGACTTTCAACATGAGAACTTGCACTACGACCTCTCTTCTCCTCACCAGACCTTCCCTTACATACAAGAGACAGTGTAGTAACATACTAAAGAAAGCCAGCCCTTTCAGGTTCACATCCCAGATACATCACTTACTGTGTGACAATCGGCAAGTTGCCTAACCTCTCTGTGCTTCAGATTCCTCATCTGCAAAATGGAGGTGACAGTAGTGTCTATTTCATAAGATTTTTGTGAGGACTCCAGGAGTTAACACAGAGAAACCACTTAGAACATTGCCTAGAAGGCAGCAAGCACACGACATACTTGCTGCCATTATTAAGCCATTATTACCATCTTCTCTCAGAAGCCCAAGTTTTTTCTCTTGATGTAGACAGTTCAGAACTGTGGAAAGAGCAGTAAAAAGAATCTTGTATCTTGGTCTTGACTCTATAGTGACTGATATTTTTAAGCAAGTGTTTGCCTTCTTCCTCAAAGGGAGAAGCTCCAGGAGGGCCGGCCCACCTGTTTGTTCACCACTGTATCCTCAACGCCTGGCACGGGGTAGGAACTCCAATACAATTCTGATAAGTTAATGATTTAACAAATGAAGGTGGACAAGATTCAGAGACAGAGGGCAAAGGATAATCCACAGAAAAGTAAAAAATGTTGATGAGCAAAAAGAAAAAGAAAAATCTGGGACCACAGTATGGGGATGAGGGGGGGAAAAGTGTGAAAGGAAATAACTGGTTTCCGAACGAAGTGTTAACATCTAAAATCACCAGCCCTCTTCCACCACCAGGCTGTCAGCTCTTCCAGGGCAGAAACCCCATCATCCACCACGGTCTCTTGATTTAAAAGTATTCACTATAACACTTTTACAGTAAGTGATAAATTCGGTGGAACTGTATAAAATTGCCACGTGTAAAGGTCAAAGACGATGTCAATACCAGAAAGGTTCAACTTGGTATAATTGGTTCAATCTAACATTAAATAACTGTTAATCCTGCCAACTCAGTCTCTTGGTACATTTATAATCACATTTACAACACCGGCTGTCTGTAAACTTCCTATTATCGCCTACGTTTTGGAGGTGAGGAAGCCTCACAGCTGATAGGTGCCGGAGTCGGTTCCCTCAACCACCAGGCTACACTGCCTTCCCAAAGAGTCCGAGGGCTGTGGTTCAGAGACAGCGACTAGCCCACGCTGCAGGCAAGGAGATGAGCGGGCTCGAACCCGGCGTGTCTGACGCCCAAACCCTAGACCTTCCACTAGCCAGCCTTTCCGTCAAATCCAACGCTTTCCTCCCCCGCCCCGACGCCCACCCCCTTTTACAGAACGGGAACCTGGGCCTGGCCGGGGCCAAGCTGCCCCGCCAGTCAGCGGGCGACATGGCACTGCCCGGTCTGCAGAGAGCGAAGGGCTAGGCCGGGCTGTGGTCCCGCTGGCGGAAAGAGGCGCCGAGGGTCCCAAGAGGCCCGGGACGATGCCCAGAATGGGGACAATCGAGGGCGGAAGGTGGGAGAGGGCGCTTACTCCGTCCCATGGCGCCTCTCGGGTTCGCGGGCCCAGGAAGCTCGACCAGGACCCCCAAGGACTCCCTCGACGCCTCCTAGTCTCTCCTCCGCGCGCCCGCACCTGGGAGCCATGGCAACGGTGATTCTACGGCGGCCGCGCGGGGCCAGGCGGGGTCGCGTTTCCCGACTCAGGAGGAGCAAGGAGGCGAGAATGGGCAGAAGAGGGGCTCCCCGCGAGGAGACAGGGGCACCCCGCAACCCAGACCTAGTCCTCCTCCACGTCCCCACCTTCCACCTTCGCAGACTGCCTCCCTTTCCCCAGATCAACTGGCCAGACTAAACAAAGAACCAAGGGACGCTCTGTTTCCTGAGGGGAGCTGCTTCCTAGGCGTGCCTCTTAGCCCGCCCTTTACTTTTTTTTTCTCTTTGTATTTTATTTAACGCCTTCCGGAGCCAGGAAATCTGGAATCGGCCCACACTGCATTTCCCAGAGGTGTGACCTTAAACTTCCTTAACCTTAGCTTCCACCTGTTAGATGAGTGCTAATAATAACCTCCAAGGATCATTGTGAAGCTTTTTTTTTTTTTGGCAGTACGCGGGCCTCTCACTGCTGTGGCCTCTCCTGCTGCGGAGCACAGGCTCCGGACGCGCAGGCTCAGCGGCCATGGCTCACGGGCCCAGCGGCTCCGCAGCATGTGGGATCTTCCCGGACCGGGGCACGAACCCGTGTTCCCTGCATTGGCAGGCGGACTCTCAACCACTGCGCCACCAGGGAAGCCCCATTGTGAAGCTTTAATGAGATAATCTGAGTGAATGAAAGACACTTTTTTAAAACAGCAGACTCAGTATTTAGGGGATGGAGCAGGCTACCCAGGAAAGGTGCCCCATTCTTTTGGACATTGGACACTTCTTCATTTTGGGATCTTTTCACTAAAATCTAGGATAAGAGCCCCTTCTGGGAGCAGGGTCTTGACAGATTGTTTGACACTCTGGTGGAATAGAGAAGAGATGTGGGTGCTAAAACAGGGAAACCAGGAATATTTACTTCGTAATTTGTCATGAGCCAGGCTGGGCTGGTTATGCTGTGTCCTTCCTCAACTCAACATCACAGACACCGTTTCTTAGAATCAGAGGACCCATGGGCCACAGAGGACAGGTGTACAGTGTGCTATGATTGTTACAGTCCACTGACAGGAAGGGAAACTGGGAAATAAATCACAATGTGACAGCTCCTGGTAAAGTCAAGTTCATTTCATTCAAACTGAATGTGGTAGTTTAAAGAGCCATGGTGTGTGTCTGCTTATGCAAATCATTATTCAAAATAGACTTATTTCTTTGGCTCTTGGAAATGTAACAAGATGAGTGGGGCTTCCTGAGAAAACTGCTGCAACATATTCTATATATAAGTAGAAATAAATTTTAAAGACGGTTTTTAAAAATTCCAGGAACAGCAAAATAGGTCTCCTTCTTCTTTTGTGCTGGGTAAATTCCAGGGACATTGACCTGGAAAGCTATTGGGTTCTTATTATTTTTACTATTATTATATAATTCAGTATTTTTATGATGTGTAACTGATACTGTGGTTACAATTTCGTTGTACTTTGCGTTAATTTTCCTTCAGAAGAATTTCCTCATTGCAACTCTATAACAAGTAAACCAAGCTCCCAAGCTTACCAGCACTTCTACAGTTTCAAGTTCTTCCTTCCCTCCTTCTTTCATCCAGAATTTCCAGTGGTGGATGGAAAGATTTTAAACCTGCCTGGATACAAATTATTTTACATTCCTTCCGTTGAAAGGCAGTGTCAATGCCCTTTACCTTGAATCTGGGCATGCTTCTGACCACTTGAACCAATAGGGTACAAAGAAAGAGATGCTCTGTGATTTGCAGAGTTAGTTCATAAAAATCTGCTTTGCTAAACACTGACTTGTGGAGTCCTGAGCTGCCTTATTAGAAGCCTGTCTACCTTAAAGCCACCATGCTGGAGAAGCCAAGTGTAGGTGGCCCCTCCAGCCAAGCCCCAGCCTTTCAGCTCTCCCTGTCCACATGGCAGGTATTGAGTGATGCTGTCTTGGGCCCCGTAAACTAGACCATCCATCTCTGAATGTCAGTGTGTCAATGCCACATAGTACAGGAGAATCACCCAGCTGATCCCTGCCGGAATTCCTGACCTACAAAATCATGAGAT
This sequence comes from Monodon monoceros, assembly GCF_005190385.1. Lineage (NCBI taxonomy): Eukaryota > Metazoa > Chordata > Mammalia > Artiodactyla > Monodontidae > Monodon > Monodon monoceros. Next base: position 7,128,974 of record NW_021703770.1, on the reverse strand, counting down.
AAGTTTGGGAGTAGTTTAATACAGCAGGAGAGAACTGAAACGGTGGACTTGACTGCTACGAGAAATGGTCAAGTCTTTTCCTTTGTAGTCTATTGGTTGAAGTGGCTGGAAGTACACCAGGATTCAAAGGGTGGACAAGTCCCTTCCACTGCATGTTTATGGGATGGTTTAATGCTGTTCAATTAAATACAGTTTGTTAGTTGCATTTACTTAATTAAAATGTGTTTGATCTGTGCAGGATTTTGTAGAAGGAGATGCCTCATTTAGGTAGGAATCTGGACTCAGTTGTTTCTAAGCATTGTGTGAGCAGTCTCAGTCCTCTGTTCAAATCCTAATACATAAGACACATAAAAGAGGCTCTTCTCTGGTTTGAAGCAGATGGCAGTGTCCCTGAGCACTAATCTGATATGAACTGAGACAATTCAATCGGTTATTTGTCTGTGTAGACCTAGGAAAAGAACAGTGTTTGATTTTGTTTGCTTTCAGAGGCTTTTAGAGGCTCGTGGGAAATTCCTAGAAGTAGGGTTTGAAAAACGCAGAGCTAAAGTCTCCCCCTGAATCCTCCAAGGCTACTGATACCCAACTTCCACATGCCCAGACCAACCCACCAGCCCCACTTGGTGTTCTCCAGAGTCCTTCCTCGGTCTAAAATTTCATACCTATGTTTGCTCTTCTTGCTTAACTAGACCAGTAATTCTCATCTGAAAAGGGAAACAGTATTAAATACTGGTGTGTGTATTAAAACCCATTAATTAAACTTAAGCCCTTTACTGCCAGAGCAAATGAATATACATCTGTTTGGGTAACCCTTCTATTACATCTCTACGACATCCACGGGAAAGCGTTCAAACCCGGTTAGTCATTGCCGTGAAGAACACAGTCTTCCCAGTGACAGGTCACAATTTCTCTCAGAGTCTAAAATATAGAATAAAGTATTTCCTTCATTTCCCATGAGGTCTGCCCCTCTCAGATGGGCACCGTCATGCCCTCTCCCTTTCTGGTTTCCTGAACTGTTTCCTTATTTGCCTCTCAGCCCACCCTTCCCCACTGCCTCCCAGCTCCATCCTGCCATGTCCCTTGGACATCTGTTGTTTCTGGACCTTCCCCAGCTTCAGTGGGAAGAGACTAAGTCTTCCAGATTCTTCTGAGTAAAGCAACTCTAACACAGAGTAGAATCTTGCTCGCACTGACTGTCTCTCATAACCTTATGTTTGAAGCGGACATTTGTTTTGTCCCAGTATTTACTCCTCTGGGTCTTGTTGGAGGGCGATTCCAGGTACGAGTTTCCTGATATAGAAGCCAAAGTTACCCCTACTACCCTTTTGGTTCTATTGCCAGGGTCTGTTTTCATTACTAGCAACAAAGAACCCTAAGTGATACGACTTTGATGCCTTATGATGCTAAAAGATACCGTTCCCATTAGTTAGGACAATAAGCAGAAATCAAAAGGTAAAAAAGGTAGAGAGTTCAGCCCTGCCTCGGTTACCATCCAAAAAGTCCAGTCCATCAGCACACATGTCCAGAGAAGGAAGATGCATTGATCTTAGAAGGCTGGTGACCAAGGTTTCCCCTTGATTAGTTTATTTATTTGCTTCAAGCTCAGGAGTTCTGTCATTTTCTAGTACTTCCTGGAAGACATGTGCTAGCAGGTGGTGAAGGCCTAAAAAAATTGCATAAAAGAGGAAACTAAAAAATCGTATCCACTCATTTAGTTTTCTCTGAGAATTGGGTAAACAACAGATTTGTTCAGTTTTGGAGTTACAACACCTGGGTCCAGCTCATAGAAAACCTGAGATCCACAAGACTATTATTTGACAACCACTGAGTTCTACAGGGATATGAAAAAATGAAATCCACAGAAATTAAAGCTGTATCTCCAGAAACATTAATCCTGCCTTAATATAATCTACAAGGATAAACTTGATATGAGGCCCCTGGGGAAATTGCAAGTAACTGCCAATTTTGCTAATGATAATAAGTTTATTTTAATTGCTAATATATTCCTAATTACTCTAGTTCTAAAATGTTTACTTCACTGTCAGTCATCTTCTTTGATTTATGTTCTTCGTGAAAAGACTTTGTCATATCGATCAACCCTTTCCAAGTTGGGTGGCAGCTGCCGAAAATGATCTCACCTTCCTTGTCACACAGCCCTGCTGTGCACCATTTGTCCAAAGGCAGAGAGTGGCCTTTTACACACAAAATCTTCTAGAACTCATAGCTTCCCATTTCAGCTTAGAGAAAAGTAATGTTTTCAAGGTTTTGCTTACATGAACAGAGGACTGACGCTGTCTTTTCCAAACTCTGATTTTAATATAATCTTTTACTTGACCTGTCTCCTCTTACAAACCTGAACGTGTGTATGTGTTTGTGTGTGTGCACGCACGCGCAAGTGCGTGTGTACCCAAATAATTGTTTCAAGAGCATGATGTAGTTGGTATAAAGATTCCTCATCTGGGTGGGCATTTGAGGGTCCCATTAACTCATTATATTTTTGTTGCTGTTAACCAACATGTATTGGGCTGGGCATAGAGTGATGACCGAGACTGAAGGGTTTGACCATCCAGGAACTTATATACACATAGGGGGAGATAGACAATAAACAAGTAAACAAATAAAGACTACATAAGACAATTGCAGGTGATGATACAGGTTATGAAAGAAAAATGGGAGATGGAGTAAATTCAGAGGAAGGCTACCTGGGTAGTCAAACAGGTCACATTTGGGATGAGCCCTGACCATGAGGAGGAGCCAGTTATGTGAGGAACTAAAGGGAAGATTTTCCCCGGGAGAGAGAAGAGTAAAAGCTCTCAGATGGAGGAAAACCAGCCCTGCTAAAGGCACGGAGAAAGGTGCCTGATATGATGGGGCAGACGATCAAAGAACAAATGTTAAGGGGTAGGTGGGAGGCTAATAATCAGTAAGACCTTGTAAGGAGACAGAGTGTTATTCCAAACATGATGGACACAGACGCATACAGAGGGAAGACCACGTGAAGACACAGGGAAGAGACAGCCGTTTACAAGCCTGGATCAGGTCCTTCCCTCATGGCCCTCGGAAGGAACCAAACCTACTGACACCTTGATTTTGGACTTGTAGCTTCCAGAACAATGAGAAGATACATTTCTGTCATTTAAGTCACCCAGTTTGTGGCACTTTGTTATAGCGGTCCCAGCAAACTAATATAGGAATCAAGGAAGACCCCTGAATTTTTTATTAGGAAAACTGAAAAAATGGCATTTCCGTGAACTGACATGGTGAAGAAGTGGAGGGGCAGATTTGGAGGAGGTGGGAATTAAGAGGTCTGTTTTGCACATGTTAAACTTGAGATGTGTTTTAGACATCCAGGTGGAAATCGTGAGAGGGCAGTTGGGTATGTGCACGTGGAGCAGAGGTCCAGGCTGGGGATAGAATTGGAGAAGTCGTGGTTTGCAGAGGGGTTTACACTCACGTGTATGGATGAGACCACTCTTGGAGTGAATTTTGACAGAGAAGAGGTCCAAAGACAAAGCCAAGAATACCTAAAATTTGAAAGTTGGCCTATGTGGAAGAATTCGCAAATGAGACACAAAGCCAGTGAGGTAGGAGGTAAAGTCAAGCAAGAAAAGTGCTTCAAGAAGGCAGGAGTGACTATGTGAAATGCTGCTATAGGTCAAGTCAAATGAGACCCAAGAATGGACCATTGGATTTAGCAACATTGAAGGTCATTGTAGCTTTGACAGGGGCTGCTGTGATGAATGGGCAGAGTGAAATCCTGATTGGGGTGAGTTCAAGAAAGACTTGGAGGAGATGAACTGGAGATAAATAAGTAGGAAGACAAATCCACCAAGGAATTTTCTACTACTAGGAGCAGAGAAATGGAGGAAGAGAGTAGTTGTAAAGGGTGTGGAATCAAAAGAAGGCTTAATTAAGACAGGAGTTATGACAGCATAACAGAGGCTGCTGCTGCAGAAGAGAGAACGATTCCTGGAGCAATTTCTATGAATACATAAGAGGGGGTGGGTTTCAGTGCATGAGCAGTGAGATGGCCTTAAATAGCAACAAGGACTTTCCATCCATAGAACAGGAAGGAAGAGAGTAGGAACAGATGCTGGTAGGTGGATAGATATGGTTAGCTGTGTCTTCATACTTGTTTCTATTTTCTCCACAAAATAGGAAGCAACGACGTCAGCTAAGAATGAGACTCAGAGAGGATTTCTTGAAGGTTTGAGAAAAAAAGGACAAGGCATGAAATAGTCACCTGGGGAATAGGATAGTCAGTACACAGGGTGGGATAGGACGATCGCCAGACATGACCAAACACGCTTCGAGGGCTGTGATCACGAATTTAAAGAAAGGCCTGGTTGAGTGGTTTTTCTTGAGCCATGTTCAGTTTGTGAGCACACATGCATAACAGATGACTCACTGGATGCAACCAGCGCTGTAGTTTTACCAGGAGAACACAATAAACAGAGGGAGGTGCAAAGGAATGACTTGAATGATAGCTCATGGAATCTCAAGTGGAGAAGAACAAAAATGAAGTCATGGCAGAGACTGAGAGACAGTGAAACACTGTCAGGATCAATATAATTTGATCCTGTTAGCACTGCAAAAATTGTTGGAGGCAGAAAGATAGTGAGCTGGAAAGATGTTGATAGTTAAGAGTGGAATGTTCAAATTTGAGACTATGAGGGAGGTAATGACAAGGTCCAGGGCTTGACTGTGGAGGGTGTGACTGATTTAAGGTGAAAGATGAGACTGTGAGCACAGAGGCAGTAAAGAAAATGAGTGGTAAGACGGGAAGCACATGAAAGATGCTCAACATCATTGGCTACCACGGAATGCAAATCCACTTCATGGATTTCACTAGGGCATGCCTTTCACCTTCATGCCTTCACTAGGGCATAGCTATAATCAGAAAGACAGATATCACCAAGTGTCAGCGAGGCTGTGGAGAAACCCGAACCCTCACACGTGGCTGGTGGGGATAGAAAATGACGAAGCTACTTTGGAAACGATTTGTAGTTTCTTAAAATGTTAAACATAAATTTACCATATCACCTAGCAATTTCGTTCCTAGATATCTACCGAGGAGAAATCGAAACACGTCTCCCCACAAAGACTTGTATGTGAATTTCACGCAACCTTATTCATAATAGTTAGAGTGGAAATCACCCAAATGTCCATCAGTTGGTGAATAATAAACAAAATGCAGTATATCCATATAATAGAATATTATTCTCAAAGATGCCATTTTTGCTGATGAGAAACCTGAACTTCAGAGAGGTTAGGTGATTTGTCGGAAGCCACCCAGCGCTGAAAGAGAACATAAGTGCTCTGCCTTCTCCCATTGTTCATTCTGCCTCCCCTTTGCAAAGTCACTTCTCAGGATCAACTCTCTTCTAGGGTTTTTATGCTGACTCTGAAACAGAAGTAATAGATAAGAATTCCATTCCCTCAGTAGTATGAAATAATCAAATCAGAGAAGTTCTAAAGCTAAAGTAGAATAAGGCTGGCATAAAGAGGCATCTTGGGAAATGTAGACACAGTCAAATGTTTTTGCCACAATCCATGGACCTCTGGCTTTCTTTCTTTGCACCAGCCCCGCCATATTCCTTGCCAGTTCTCCAATGGGTCACGCCCAGCCAACTGCTCATTAAACAATTATTTATTGAACACTTTCTATATGCCAGGCACTCTTCTATACACCGGGGATTCAATGAATCCCTGGCCATCTTGGAGATTCTGTTCTGATGAAGGAAAAGAGGACAGAACAGGGGGAGACCAAAGACAAAAACCAAAACCAAACCAAAAAAACAAAAACCACACACCACAAATGAACAAAAATGTCGTTTGTCATTCTTCAGAAAATGAGAGAGTCGAGTGACCTGGGGTGGTGGGTGTGGATGGGGAGAACATTCCGGGGTGGCTGGGAAGTTCTCGCTGCAGAGGTGGTATCTGCACGATGAGGAGAAGCTGGCCTTAAGAAGTTCGGGGAGAAGGGCGTTTCTGCCGGTGTCCTGCAGGTGCAAAGGCCCTGAGGTGGAGCTGAGCTTGTGTGTTATAGGAACAGACATGAGAGCAGTGTTGTGGCCACGGCAGAGTGAGCGGGAGGAAATGTAATATGGAATGGAGTGTTTTCAACAGGAAAGTGAGGCCATCTGATGTACATTTTGGAAAGATCCCTGTAGCTGCTGTGTGGAGACTCAACTGTAGCCTGAAAAAGCACAAAGAGGAGAGGCCGTGTAGGAACATTTCTCTGCTCTGGAATTTGTTGTCCCCTTTTCTTTAAATATCCTGTCCCGTTTTCTTCACCTGCCAAACTCATAGTCATCCTTCAAGAATATTTCAGAATTATTCACAATAACCAAAAGATGGAAACGAGCCAAATGTTCATTAGTGAATGAAGGGATAAACAAATGTGGTCCATCCAATAAGATTCAATGGAATATTATTCAGCCATTAAAAGGAATGAAGTGCTGATACATGCTACAATGTGGATGAACCTCAAAAACCCTATGCTAAGTGAAAGCGGCCAGACACAAAAGGTCACATATTGTATGCTTCCACTTATACAAAACCTCCAGAATAGGTAAATCCATAGAGACCGAAAGCAGATTAGTGGTTGCCAGGGGCTGAGGGAGGGGTCATGGGGCGTGACTGCTTAATGGGTGCAGAGTTTTGTTTTGGGGGTAATGAAAATGCTTTTGAACTTGATAGAGGGGATGGTTGCACAACGCTGAGACTGCGCCGAATGCCCTTGAGTTGTACACTTTAACGTGGTTGATTTTCATCTTAGTTAAAACTTTTAAAGAAAGAAAAGAGTATGTTCGTTTCTTTTTTCTATCAAGCAAGATAAATGTATTCGGACCAACTTCAATTCAAAGGAAAGCTCTGTTGGAAAGACACCAAGGTTCCTCTGAGATTCTAGGAAAGAACTGGGCAGCCAAGCTGGGGAGAGCCAGCAGCAGGATGAATTCAGTCCTCATTCCGGGCTCAATCACATCCTTCCTCTAATCACGTCTGTCCCTGGGAGAAAGAGAATCTGATCGGCCAAGCTGTGTCCTGTGCCTCTGTGTCCTCCAGGGTTTGGGACCAGCAGCCCCACTAAACCTATGGATCGGGGAAGGGGTGATTGAGAAAGATGCTATGGGAACCAGACAAAGGGAAGAAGGGATACTAGACAGAACAAGACATCTGGTATCCACCACAAACACCTCTCAACTCACACTTTCTTTCAACAGCATCTGTCCGGTCAGTACTCACTGAGCATCTCCCCAGCTGGCACTGGCTAGGCACTGGGGATAGAAATGCCCTCCTGGAGCTTATACTCATGAGGAAAGATAGACACTGGATTTATGCCAGTGGGCTGAGAGCTGTGCAGGGGAGTACAGGGGACGCCTGGGAGGCTTTACAATCCAGACAGAGGTGGGAGCATCCCACCCTCGTTAGGGCTCCATGGCTACCTGGAGTCCCCTCTGTCTTACCGCCCATCACGTTGATGTCACTGCCTCTTTGTCTACCTCGATCATTGAACTGTGAGCCCTGAGCTGTGTGGAGCTCAGAACTGACACCGGGGCTAAGGCTTGAAGAAAAGGAGGGAAGGGGAGAGTGAGGACACAATGATGTACTGGCTACACTAGATTTCAATTCATGTCCTGCTTCCCGTTTGATAAAGGGTCTTTAAAGCTAACTTTTATTGTGGCCGCCTTGGCCCCACGCTGGCGTAGGGAGTGAGACAACTTTCTTGCAGGGTGACAGGTGATGACACTGCCCTTACACTAAATCATAGCAGGGGCTGGGCCTGTCATCTGCCGGAGCCCTCTGCTTCCAACAGGGCAACGGCCGCACGACTGACCCCAGATGGTGGCTGCTTCCATGTCCAAAGTCCTTCTCTCTGGGAGGTCTGTTTTCATATCTTATCACCCTGGCCACCAAGACATTGTTCTTGGCTCAAAACCAAGATGTTGGCAGTGGCTGTCTTTGTGTTGAGGGATCCTGGGTAGCTTTTTCTCTTTTGCTTATTTGAATTTTCTCTTTTTTTATTTAAATGAAAGGAGGGTGAAGCACTTACAGAATGAAGAAAAGTTAACTGGTTATTTTCAAAGTGAATCCTTTCTCATTCCCGTATATCAGCTCATCTTCTCTTCTTTGATCTCCTCTATGTCAGAAAAGTCATACCACCTCCACCTACCCCCAGACTGTGGAACCACAAGGCATGAACGTATCTGTTTTACAGATGGAGTTCAGAGAAGCTGAGTGACAGGCCCAACATCCCAAGGTCATAAATGACAGAGCGGCCAAGTCCAACCTATGTCTGTCTGACTTCAAAACCCATATTGTCTTTATATCACTGCACTTTGTGTTAAACACGGGAAGAAGTATTTATTCGGCTAGATTGACATGCCCTTGGCCAAGCCTCAGCCCACTTCTCGCCCCTTTCTTCTACCGTCTCACCTACTAACTGAAAAATTCACATGGTCCCGTAAGTCAGGAAAACTCCTACCCCACTACTAATGTTACTCCTTCTGCTGGTAATAGCAATTCCCACTTTGGAAGAGCTTAGTGTGTCTCTAAGACTGTGTTAAGCCTTAAACACTTTGCCTGCGTGGACTCATTTAATTCTCGTAAAAATGCTATGAATTAGGTGGTATTTTACCCCATTTTATAGATGAGGAAACTAAGGCTTAGAAAGATGAAATACCGGGCTCCCTTGGTGGCTCAGTGGTTAAGAATCCACCTGCCAATGCAGGGGACACAGGCTCGAGCCCTGGTCCGGGAAGATCCCACATGCCGCGGAGCAACTAAGCCCGTGCGCCACAACTACTGAGCCCGCGTGCCACAACTAGTGAAGCGCACACGTCTAGAGCCCGTGCTCTGCAGCAAGAGAAGTCACCGCAATGAGAAGCCCGTGCACCGCAACAAAGAGTAGATCCAGGTCCCTGCGACCAGAGAAAGCCCGCGTGCAGCAGCAAAGACCCGACACAGCCAAAAATAAATAAATAAAATAAACAAATAAATTAAAAAAAAAAAAAAAAGCTCAAGGCCAGGGAAATTCCCTGGCTGTCCAGTGGTTAGAACTCTGAGGTTTCACTGCCAAGGGCACGAGTTCAATCCCTGTTCAGGGAACTAACAACAACAAAAAGAAAAAAAAAAAAGAAAGGAAGAAAGATGAAATACCTTGTCCAAATGTCCAAAGTGACAGAGCAGGTAAGTAGCCAGGTTAGAACTTAGCCCCGGGTCCAGTCTCACTCCAGGGCAGGAACATCGAGTTGTTAACTACAGTGCTAGTGTTCAAAGGATGTGATTCAGCAGAGGAAGAACCAAGTAAATGGGGAAGGTGGAAAGGTCTGGAATGTGGTCCTCGATTCTTCCTTTCACTGAAAAAAACAAGAAGAAAAATGGAGCTCCTGGCACTGAGCTTCTGCTACCTCCCCAACAGCAGATCAGTTGCAGCCTGAACTCAAGTTTCACCCACACAAGAGTATGCTGTTGCAATCTGGGTTAGGATGGAGGGTGGGTCGCTCTCCCTCTCCACCAGGCAAATATGAAATGATATATTTGCATTGAAAATAAAAGTCCTGATATACAATACCAGCCTTTGTCCCCCACCTTGCCTTTCATTTTCTTTGTTTTTATTTCCTTTAAGGCTACAAAAGGATAAGAAAATTTTGGCTAAGTGGTGGCCAGCTTTTAGCATCCACCTGCTAAATTGCCCCACACCCCCAAGGTACCTCGTCGGGTTCTCTAGCAGGTGTCACTTGCAGCTGTAGCAGATTTCACCCAGCAAGGGACAGATGGAGGGGATACAGCCACCACGGCGGGATAGATAATTTTTTTAATACATGATCAGAGCTTCATCAAGGCTTGGTAAGGAAATGTGGCATTGATGCAAAGTATGCCAACTTAGCAGGTGTCTGCTCTGCTGTATTGTATGAGCAATAGCGGGATTCCTTTTGGTGGGGAGGGGGAATGGTTGGCATCCATCCAATGGTAGCACAGGCAGATCATTTTGAGTCATTTTGAAGGAACTACAGTAGAGTTTACTTGTGGGAAATGACATAGGAGCCTTAAGACCTGGGGTGCACAAGTCACACATTCTCTCTGAGATTCACCTTCCTCGTCGTTAAAATGAGGGTCTGGTAGGGTCCACTAGAGCTCACCAAAGATTCACAGGCTTCCCTACATTTCCCAAGCACCACCCCCCACCCCATTGGTGGGGTCATGTGACTACCTCTCACTTCTGGCACAAAAGGGAAGGCATGTGTCACTCTCTTGCCTGAGACAGGTAAGCAGACAAGCTTGGAGGCCATAGATGGCCAATGGCATCATTACAAGATCTGCCTGGACCACATCAGGCGTTACATGGGTTTGTCTGTTGTTACAGCAAAAACCAAACTATGAACTACCGTAAGGATTATAGGTAAGGTAGATAAAGCATCTAGCACATAGTAAATGCTCCATCATGAGCTGGCTGCAGCTATAGGAGCCTCTACAAGCAGAGGTCCTAAAGCAAACCAGACAGCATTAGATGATTTTTCTCTCCTACAGCATCTTATTCCAAATAAGATGGAATAAGATTTTGGCATCTTAATGCCAAATCTTTCAGGAACTCGATTTGAGAATCTTGAGATACAAGATCAAAGGTAAAGGTCACAGCTGTCCCTGAAAAATGACTCTTTTCATTTAATCTTCTGCTTCATGGAAAGCTTTTTCCTGGGTTAGTATTTCCGGAGAGAGTGACTCAGGCAATATTTGGTCTTCAAGGTGCCACGCTCCTCCCCTCTACCCCTTCTCAGCAGTGGGAAGAGTAAGGGCTGTTGGGTCACACAGACTTGGGTTTGAAACCTAGATCCCCTATGTGCCCTTTGTGTCCTTGGGAAAGTTTTGAAACTTTTCCAAGGTTATCTATCAAAAGGTGATTATAACACCTGCTGTATTAGGCAAGATTTTCCAGGGAAACAGAACCAATGGTATATTCCAAGAACGTAAGACATATATGATATACTTATGATATCTATAGATATATTTATAGGTATCTATATCTATCTACCTATCTAGGGAGATGTTAAGGAATTGTCTTATGCAATTGTGGGGACTGACATGTCCAAAATTTATGCGGCAAGCCAGCAAACTGGAGATTCAGGTAAGAGTTGATATCGTGGTCCTGAGTCCGCAGCCTGGAAACTCACGCAGCATTTGGCTGTTGCGATCTGTAGACAGAATTCCTTTTTCCTCAGGAAACCGCAGTCTTTTCTCTTAAAGCCTTCAACTGATTGGATGAGGACCACCCACATCATGGAGGGTCATCTGCTTTACCTAAAGTCCATTGATTGTAGATGTTAATTACATCCAAAAAAATACCTTCACAGCAACATGTCGACTAGTATTTGACCAAACCAAGTCATTGATGACTCCATTTATTACTATAAAACTTTTTCAACCAAAAAGGCACTAAGTACAATTGATATAAAAAGTGATATTTTGACATTACCATTTTAAGCAAAGACAATTTTCTCCACACAATTCTCCAGCCAGAGAATGTCATGCAAAACAAATTTGAACCTCAGGCCACATTTGGGAACATATACCAAGCAAGAGGGATGGAGAGGGAGCATCTCCTGTAATCCCCCAGTGCAACTGTACAATTTTTGTGTATTTCAAAGCACTGCGGCGTTTTGCCTTTATTTTGCCCCTGAGGTATTTTTTGTGTGTTATATCTTTATTTGAATTGAAGTTTGAGTGAAAGGTAATCATGAGTGCCAAGATGATTGAAAACTTGGTAAAGAAACTGGTTAGAAAGAAGAACTTTCTGAAAAATGGCTCTCTCCTGCCTGTTTTCCATCAACCATCATCTACTGTCACCACCTTCTATTAGGCCATCCCTTGGGAAGAACTGAAAACTTTTTCTACATTATGTTTTATGTACAGACCGCATTTATTTACTTTCAAGTTGGTGCTGATTATGTAATTCCCTTTCTTTGTTCAACTGCAGCGGTTCAGCAAGGGATAGGTACAGGCAGGCAGGCCCAGGAATCTGCACTGTTATAAGCTCCTCATAGAATTCTCTAAGGAAAATGAATGTTTGAGAACCACTGCCTTAAGGTATAATAAGAGAACATTCATCCAGGTGGTTTGTTCTCTGTCACGTTTCCCAGTCCTTTCCTTTTCAACTGCTTGTGTTTGCAGAGGAAAGACAAATTAATATTATTTTCATGAGCATATTATCATTGTGAGGCCAAAACTAAGATTTTTTTAAACCACATAACCAAATTAAATTCTTTTTTCTCAATTATCCACTTGTTCACTCTTTCCAATAAAACAGTTGATTCCAAGCAGACTACAAATGGGACAATTTCTGGATATTCAGATTGAAGACATTCATCAGAGGCTCTCCTGAATGGTTGTCAAATTTTGGCAAAACCTAGGTCAGAGAAAGGAGGAGAGAAATGCATAATCCACCCACATACATGAGAAAATGCAGTATCTGCTTGAATTACTGCATGACCACACGCACACACACACACGCACGCACACACACACATGCACACACACACACACACACACACACACACACACAACTACCTTGAATAATCAAAACTAGGACAGTGGTGCCCCAGCTCTTTTTCCTCCTACTAGTTCTCAGTTCTCTCCCCTTCCTGGGACAGGCTACAGAGGTTTTTGTTCCTAATCCCAGCTTGGTACTTAGTTAACTACTATTTTATATTGTCTTTTTTCTCTCCCGCCAAAACAAGTGCGTTTTCCCCATATTTCTATTCTCTAAAGTTGATTCGTTCATTCACCAACTGTATAAATGTATATTTCTTCATGGAGAAGTAGAGAAAAGAGATGTTGCCCATTTTGCTACTATGATGTCATAAATGCAAAATGGACACTTCTTATGCTAACATGTTATTGGCGACAAGGGGTACCTCTGATGACCTTCATTTGAAAGGGACCTTCAAACCAATGGTGAGCAGTATAGACGGTCCCCAAACTTGAAGACTTTATATTTAACCAAGAAGGTGGTTGAGTAAGAATTGCATGATGGTATGAAAAGGGATGTGATCTGAGAACTATAAATTGCTAAAGAGTAGGTATCTTATCTAATCTAACTACGTGCAACGCCGGACCGGTGTGGGAGGGCTGCTCCGTAATGTTCGTTGAACTGAATTCAGTGCTTGTCTGCAATTCCCGTAGTTTCTCCTCCTTGATTATTGGAGGAGACCTATGAGTCGCTCTTGTTAGTAACCATGTCTTTGGCTATTGGTTTCTGGATATGTTTATGTATGAGGAAGAGGGTTGCAAAATCTTTAATGTACAGGAGCAGAGCTCTTGGCTCTAAAGGAAGTGCTTTAAGAAAAGAGACAGCAAATACATTCAATTCAATGAATATTATGGCATTGGATACAGAAATGAAGTCAATAGTCCTTGTTTTCACAGATCCTGAATGCAAGAGTGTGTGTATATGAGGTCGGTGGGCAGGAAGCAGGAAAAAATGGAGAGGAAACGAGAGGAAAACAAGTTGAAGTATGTACACAAGTAATCAAAGAAGTAATCTTTTTCCATAAATGAGGCTGTAGCTGAGAGCGTTTAAGATGGAAATATCATCCTGGTCTTGATCTAATTTCTTTTAAGAGGAGTACAGAACAGTGGGAGATGCCCTTAAAGAAACAGGTGACACAACACGTGCAGGTCAGATACTGGCTTATCCAGACTGCCTTCCCTGCCCACCCTCCTTACCTCTCCTGGTCTAGCCAAACATCATTCCTGATGATCCCATAGCCTCTGTGCTAACTCTGTACTTGCACTTATCGCATTCAAAATGTAATTTCACCTTGCCCTTTACGTGTCCCTCTAATTAGACTCTGAAATCTCGAGGCCTTGGCATTGTAACCCTGGCACTTAATGACAGTGTCTGACCCTTAGCAGAGACTCCATAAATGTCTGCTGAGCGTTACTGGACGCCCAGCGCAGCACGGAGCATCGTAAACTCTCAATAAAGATTTAGTAGGCTAAGCGATGCCACTTTAGAGATCAAGGGGTAAAGGCTTTACAAACCATCATTCCAAGACTTTCATAGTTAATGTGCAAAAGAATTTCCTGGAGAGGTTATTAATAATAAAAACCTCCTCAGAAATTTGGATTCAGAAGGTCTGGAATCAGGATCCATTCCTCTGCTTTTCAAACAAGCTCCCCAGTTGATTCTAGAGCAAATGTCCCCATGCCGTGCTTTGAGAAACTCCGCCCTCATTAAGCTTCCTAAAAAGATGATACTTGTCGCTCTGATTAATTGTACATATTCATCTTACAACCCAAAGAAAACGGATTTCTACTATTCTCACCATCTGACACTACTGAAAGTTGGGTTACAAACTGACTCTTTGGATGAAAGTCTTTTGTTCAGACATTATAGGTTAGTCCAGTCCTGACCGGTGCAACATCTCAGCCCAAAAAGCTGAGCACACGTGCGAATCTGTGGTTAACCTCGTGTGAGATACGCCTGTGCACAGCCCCGTAGCTAGAGGGAGAGAAGTGGGTATCTTAGAAAAGTTTTAGACAAATATCATTAATTTATAAGAACTAAAGAATAAGGATTTCTCGGGTGACCTCAGGACCCAATTTTCTAACTATCAGGTTAAATAAAACTTAGCTGTATCAGATGCTCGCCCCTAGAAACCTGGAAGGCCAGGAAAGGAAGGGAAACATCGCTCAGCGTGACAGTAAATCAATGTTGGCTGGAGTCCAAAACAAAATAAGTCTTCACTAAGCCACACTGTGATTTCAGAATTAACAGAAAAATTTCATAAATAGGGCAACAGGGTGTCAAGAGAGAAGGCCAGTAAACTAATTTGAATTACAGACCTCAGCCTCCAAACTCTGGGAGTCGACCTCTGGCAGCCATATTAAAGTGAGGGTAATTAACACCATCCATCTTGCCAGGGGATGGCGCTTTGCAGGCCGTTTGAGATTCTGTGAGCACCTCACCCAGACCCCAGTCACCCTTCGAAATATGCTGAACTACGGCAGTCAGCATATAGGGGGATCGTTAAGTGGGTGGGTGAGAGATGGTAGAGAAATCACAGTTTGTAACTGAGATCATTTCACGGGCAGTTTGCCAGCTCTTTGGGAAACTCTAAGATAAAAGCCTTTTAATATGGGCTATTTATGAAGTACAGTGCTATGAATCTATAAGAGCCCTTTAAAAACTACTTAAAAATTGAAAATTCATATTATTTCCTACGTCTTGCTGCCTTAAAAACTAATTCTATCTATTTTGGTGTAGGAATTTAGGAGACAGGTTAATACGACTATCAGATCTTAGCAGGAATAGAAAGTATCCTTCAGGACAAATAATCAGGACCCTTCTTGTACATAGTTACTGCCATCCATTACTCAGCAGAAAGCATTCTCAGACATCAGACTGTGGTCGTCTTTGTACAGATGATGCTAACACAGGCGACACTTACCAAGTGCAGGTGGTGGCTTTGAAACAGTTGGCAAGGCTGAGAAGGAATGACTTGACGACATCTTGGAGGAGAAAGAGAAAGTATTTTTAAATGCCCAAAACTGGAATGAAATACAGGAATCAGAGCAGTAATTTGGGAAACGGTTACTTACAAGCAATGGTTATCACCAAGGAGCATGTGAAGACACTGGCTATGATTCCTCCCAGAAACCATCTGAAACAGCAGGATTGCTCAGGCTTAGCAAACTAATTGTATATTTCCAACACATGAGATGTTCTTTTAGATTTACCATAGATGGATGATTTTAGGATTTACTATAAAACTACAGTAATAGAGATAGTGCAGTATTGGCAAGAGGATAGAGATATAGATCAACGGAAAAGAATAGAAATTCCAGAAATAGACCTATACAGATACAAGTTAAGTGATTTTTTTAACAGAGGTGCAAAAGCAATGCAATGGAAAAAGGAGAGTCTTTTCAAAAAATGGTGTCAAAATAATTGTTTAGACATATGCAGAAAAACGAACCTATACAAAGACTTCACACCTTAACACAAAATTTAACTCAAAATGAGTCATAGACTGAAATGTAAACCACAAAAGTATAAAACTTCTAGAAAAAAAAAAAAGGAGAAACTTTGTATGCCTACTGCTTCATAACCTTGACAAAAGAGGGTGTTAAACTTTTGGGTTTTTGTCAATCTGACGGATGATTGTATCACACAGTGGATTTTCTTCTTTTTGAAGAATAATATTTTTATAGCTTTTGTGCTCAAAATATGAATATTGAAAGAGATTGCAAATAAATACAAAGACAAAAGGAAAATGTCACCAAAGAACTCCCACCACCCTGAAGCATTCACTATTAAATTCTGACAAATATCTTCTCAGACATCTCTTCATAGGCATTTTTAAAACTTTTAAAAATTGAGCTTTAGCAAATGTACACTAAAGCACATAAAGTGCACATTTTGGGTTTTTTAAAAATATAAACCCTCGTAATCACCCAAAGCAAGAAATAAAATATTTCCAGCACCTCATAAGGTTTCCTTTGTTGATCTTTCCCACTTTATCCCCCCAAATTAACCACTATTCTTACATCTATAGTAACTGATTGGTCTTGCCTTTTCTTGACAATCATATAGACTCTGTTGTCATCTTTCACTTATATAATATCCGTGAGGTTCATCCATGCTGTTGCCCCTAGGAATAGTTCTTTTTTAAAAAAACAATTATTTACTTAACTACACTTTTTACTTTAGAATAACTTTAGATATACAGAGAAATTGCAAAAAAGAATACAAAGGGTTCTCACATACCCCACGTCCATTTCCTCTGTTATTAGCATCTTACAGTACATGGTACCTTTGCCATAATTATAAGGAACCAACATTGGTGCATCACTAATAACTCAACTCCACACTTCATTTGAACTTTACAGTTTTTCCCTAATTGATCCATTTTCCAGCATCCCACGTAGGATATCACATGACCTTTAGTCATTATGTCTCCTTAGGTTCCTTTGGGCTGTGACGATCTCTCAGACTCTCCTTGGTTTTGATGACCTTGACGGTTTTGAGGAGTACTGGTCAGATAATGTGGAGAGTGTCCCTCAAGTTGGGTTTTTTTCATGGTTAGACTGGGGTTCAGAAGACCCTAGAGGTGGAGTGCCATTCTCATCATGTCAAGGGTACATGCCATCAACATTACTCATCCCTTTTGATGTTGACCTTCATCATCTGAGGTACCATTTGTCAGTTTTCTCAACTGAAAAGTTTCCTTTTCCCCCTCTTTCCAAACACTACTGCTTGGAAGCAAGTTTCCAAAGGTAGCTCAAACTCAAGTGATGGGGAGTCAATTTCTCCTCTTAAGGGAGGAGTTTCTACAGAAATTAACCTAAGAGGAACACTTTATTAATAGTCCTGTGAAATAAAGAAAAGTTTCCATGATCAGTAAAGTCTGGGAAAAGCTAAGTTAAATAAAGCTAAACAGGTTTCTTCACCACATTATTTCACTGAGACTTTATTATGCTAATACACATTGTGATCCTCCAACTTGGGATATATAATGCAGAATTTTGCAAATGTATTTTTAACTACAGGACTCCCCCCAACCCCTTTGTGTTCTTCTGGTTCCATTATGATCTAAAAATACTTCTCAAACCTCATAATTATCTGGGAAGCTGTTTTAAAGTACGGATTCTCACTCGATCTAAATTGGTATCTCAAGGGATGGGATCCAGGGCTTCGTATTTAAAAATACAACTCCCCCAAGTGGTCCATGGGATGTGAGATACTTGATCGTCAACAGGAGGAACTTGAGAGGAAGCAGCACTTAGGGACTGGAGTTCAAGGACCGCAAAGACCCCAGGAGGTACCATTCATCCCTGTTTCATTGTTTCAACAAATATCGATGAGGCCCTAGCACAGTGTCTCTGTTCTCAAGGAGCTTGCAATCTTGTAGGGAAAGACGGATCATTAGCATTTAAACAAGTGAACACATAATAGGTCAGGTCGTGATAAAGGCTCCAAAGAAAAGCCAAGTGAGATGTGTGTGATAGAGAATGGTATTCTATTTATACAGGGTTGTCAGGGAAGGGCTCTCTGACAATGTTTGTGACACTTGGACAGATTCCAGAAAGAATTAAGGGCACAAGTTATTGTTTCTCCAGACAAAAAAGACTGTAGTAGGCAGAATAAATAGCAAGTGCAAAGGCCCTGAGGCACAGGTGGGTTTAGCACAGATGGGACTTGATCACCGCCCTGGAGACTTGGGCAAGAAAAGAATAGGAAGGACACGCTGGACAGAGGGTAGAACAGAAACGTGCCTATAACCAGGCAAGAGTGTTATGTCCTCTGAGATGCTGAGGAGACGTTTTATGTGAGGATATAAAAATATGATGGGAAAGATGGAGCCCCAGTGGGACTCGATTGTGGGGACTTCACATGCCCTTGAACTCCAAGTAGGGTTACTTAGACTGTATCTGTAACAGGGAGTCACTGAGGATTTAAACAAAGGATAATACATGGTAAAAATCCAACTGCTAGCAAGATCCACTGCCTTTGGTATGTCTTGTGAGATAATGGGAGGAGGGAGGTGATAGATAAAAAGGCAATGGACAGACAAATGAACAGATCTTAACCACAGAGCTACCTAAAATGCTTTGCGGAACAAGGTAAGGAAATCATCAATCAATTACAGCTTCATTAATTATGAAACACAACCACATAAACATAAAACCTGAATTACCTTGCACAGGCAGAGATAATCAACCATGCAGCAAACAGAGTTGCTTGAAAGGAGACCTCTCGTAACAAACTGGTTTCTAATAGGAAAAATAAAAAGAAATGAATCAGAACTCAAAAACATGGTTTTCAAACGTATGTCAGCTCAAGTAATTTGTCATAAGTAATAAGACAAAATTATCAAATGTTGTACAGGGCCATTCATTACAAATTTCCTGGAAATGATCAGTTTCGTCCTATCACTAAAAAAATAAATGATTACATTACATAAACAGTTTGGGGCTCGCCTTTTACTTTAGTGCTGGGGAAAGGCTTTTTAGAATGCACGCTAATGTCAGAAATCTAACTGGGATGATACTGATAATAATACTAATGCCTCAAGTTTGTGGAGTGACTTATGATTCACAAAGAGCTTTCCTACATCAGTTCATTTCATCAGCACGACAAAAGCGTGAGGTGGGAACCATTATCACAGTTCTGCAAATGAGAAGACCAAATTTCAAATGATGAAATCCGTCCAAGGTCACACAGCTATGAGGTGCCAGAGCGAAGACCGAAAAACCACATCTAGCCAGAACACCATGTTTTGCCTAAAAGGGGGCAGGGAAAGAGAATGGCAACTTGGCATGCTGGGAGTCTCTAAAGGGCAAAAAAAGAGAATAAATATTCTGAACTATCTGTCCTTCTGAAACTCTTTGCTATCGTAAAATATTTCAGTGCTACCAAGCCACAGTGGAAATGACTGCAAATCCTCCAGAAGTTATAAATGGAAGAGTTAAACCAGTTGTGACCCTGAGTATTATTCTAATCACCTAAAAGAAATCAGAGCTAGTTTAAGGATTGCCGCATAAAGATCTAAAGGAAAATAGAACAAACTTCAGCTTAGTCTTTGCCAAATGCTTCAAAAGCTCAATTTTTGTTTAAATAGTTGTTTAAAACTTGGAATGACTTTGAGCTATGAACGTATTTATTTTTGCCATTTGTGCTCTGAATGGAGATCGAGTCAGCTAACAGAAACCTACTTAGTCCATGATGCGGGCAGAACACTGGAGACTGGCAATGCAAAATATAGCACTTGTGAATGACATCACTGCAAATGTACAGTATTTCGTGTATACTGTGATTTAAATAAGTTATTGTGGGTTCAGTTGAACACTCAACCATCCTTCTAAAGTGTGTTTCTATTCTTAGCTTCCTCTGATTTCAAGTAGAATTTGAAACCCATTTTCTCACAGAAATAAGTCTAGCTTGACTGCAAAGGTCACTAGACTTGAATACTGAAGGAAAATTGGGTTTAAATTCAAGTTCTATAAAGATACGCATTGTGTGATTGTGGACAAGGTGTTCATTGATTCATTCCATCGGTAGCCGCTCACTTAGCATTGATTTTGGCTTAGTTCATGTGTAACCTCCTTCAAGAAGCCTTCCTGGATGCCTTCAACTCCCCCTTGGCCCTTAGCTTCTCCCTCTTTATAATCCCATTATACCTTATGCCTGTCTCCATCAACAACCTTTTCACACTGAATTAAAATTGCTGTTTTCTTTCTCTATGATTCCCCACCAGACTATTGAGAATAGCCAGCAACTATTTGCTGCTCTTCGGTGGCAGTGCCCATATTTTCCTTGGGAAGCCCTCTCTCCCCTTCTCCTAGTACATGGTGCCCATGGACAGGCTGATTTCTCTCCCAGTCTTTGATCCACTCCAAGCTATTTGGAGCTTTACATATTTATTGCCAAAGGGATTGGTTTTGCCATATAAATGGGACCCTTCCAGAACCAAGGAAGCCTGCCCTTTTGTCCTAACTTGAGAAGCCAATAATCTCCTTCTGCTGGCCTTGAACATGGAAAGTTGTAGGTACAGAGCCAGCAGGAACTGCCATGGAGTAGTAAGTAGCATTTTAAAGAGTGAAGCTGACACAGAAGAAAAGAGACTTGTAGAGACTGACAGAAACCTGAAATGTTTGCCTGGAATTTTTAATAATATGAAGCAATACATTCAATGATTGATTAATCCATTTTGAGTTGGATTGCCATCCGGTGGAACTCAAAAAGCCCTGAGTGATAAAGATGATGCCATGCACGCCTTTATCCCTAGCATATGAACCATCACCTGAAACAGCCTGCACACTCAAAACCTACATGCGAAGGAGATAAAATAGAATCAAATGGAGACCTTGTCCACTCAGGGCTTCATAGACAGGTGAGGCAAAGGAAGATGGCGTCAACAGAAAGATAGATACACGGTGCTGGTTGCTATGGCATCTCAGGGAAGCCAAGTGTTACCTCAACCCCGCAGCAGGGGGCAGAGAAGGCCCCACAGAAGCGGTCTCCTCTGAACTGTACCTTGAAGAAAGAGTAGGGGTCTTCCAGGTATAGCCCGTGGGAGACATTCTAGATACAACAAAGAACATGTACAGAGGCTTACTTGACCTGTCAGAACTTGAGTATTCTTATCTGTAAAATGGAGATAGCACACTTAACTGGTCCACCACAGTCATGGAGCCCGTGCTCTGTGCCAAGCACTACCTGGGTAAGTTTAAAATCTACAAATGCCTAAGATATGGTGCCCATCCTGAAGGAGCTCACAGCATGATGGGTGAGCTACAAAAGTAAACATGCAAGAGCAGTGCAGGAAATGGGTATGGAGGAACACAAAAAGGGGTCACTTAACACCTCTTCCTCAGAAAACAGGGTGGACTCCCTGGAGGAGGTGGCTGTGAAGCCTTAGTAGGTGTTGATCACTGGGGAACTGTCTAAAAAATAAACACTGCTTTCTCCTTCATCCCAACACCTTGAAAGGGAGCTAAAAAACCCTCAACACTTATCTAATAGCTGCACTGGGAAGAAAATAAAGCAGAGCATATTGGTCTTTGGGAGTAGAAGCGGTCAGTGAAATAAATATTCATGATTTGGGGAAGGCAAACAAAGAGAAGATATTATTTTTCTGCTTAACCTCAATCTTATGTAATCATAACGTCACATTTTTGAAGTGCTCAGTCTACACGATGCTAAGTGCTCGACACGGATTATTTTAGTCATTTACAAGGTAAGCACTATGGTTATCTCCATTTACAGATGAAAACGTGAAATTTTGGAGGGTTGGGTAAACAGCTTCTGAGTTCCAGCCAACAAATGGGCACTGGGCTTTGAACCTTGGCAAGCTGAAGATAGAGCCTTGAGGCGACACTGTGTGCAGACATGATTAATCTGATATTAGCAAGCTAGAGATTAAGGGAGATGCTTGCTGAATTTATATCTGATTTACTACTGACAGGAAATAACAATGCCTTGATGTCTTTTGACTTTCCTTGATGGGGGCATAGCATGAAAGGACGTTCTTTTCTTTCTTCCCTTCATTCTCTTCTTATAGAGTATGTCAAATGCACAGCTAAGTATAAAGGTGATAACAGTGTACACCTGTGTACGCACGACTCCGCTTTAGCCAAGCTTAACATTTTGCCAAATGTCTTCAGGGTTTTAAAAAAATAAATAACACTGCAGATCCAGTCCTTCTGGTGCCTCAAAGATGACACCTCCAAATCAATCACCTTCTCTGCGAATGCATCACATGAGCACAGGCTGATACCAGCGCCTAAGGGGACATTAGTCACCTCTGGGCCCTGAAAGGAAGAATTATTTGGGTGTGGCAAAGATTTAAAAAAAAAAAAAACTCACTTGGATGATCCAAAATGTTTTCCTGGAAAGGTTCAGAAGCTGTGAACTGGGACCGAGGAGGCAGGTTGTGGGAGTTTTCTCCGGGACTCCGAGAGGTGACATGGCTGGAAAAGGAGGTTTTCACAGACTCTGCATTTAGCTTCTCCGACTCCCAGTTATCCATCAGTGAACAGTCCAAACCACCTCCTGGAAGAGCAGAAGGGATCAGTGCTTGTGTGTGTTTGGGTGTGTGTGTGTTTTCGGTGACTAATGATCATAACAATAGTCTCAAGAAGGACAGAGAATTGGAACTGAACGAGCAGAGATATTTTTTTCCTAACCTCTATTTTCATAGCATGTCTGGATCATAAAGTGACTAAGGCAGCCCACAGGTGACAGCCCCAGAGAAGATGCCAAGCCAGAGTTCCGGAAGGGGAGCCAGGGTAGAGGGGAAGGCGAAAGCTTCATGAGCCCCGGGGCGGGTGGATCCATTGATTCATTCAATGCAGAATTATTGTATAACTGCACACAGGACACAGCTCAAGAGGCTGGGAGTCAGAAGCCAAAGTAGATACTGCTGTGCCCCACTCACAGTTGGAGAGGGACAAGCACACAAGCCCACAGCTAAGAGGCAACGAGGTCATTGCTATGTGGAAGCCTGGCAGAAGGTGTCCAGATGGAGCCTAGGAGGGAGTGTGTGAGTGCTGAAGTGGAAACTTGAAGGATGAGTAGGAGTGCTTCCAGAGAGACAGCAGGAGGAGGGCAGGCCAGGCAGAGAGGAGGGGGAGGGAGAGGGGAGGGGGAGGGGGAGAAGGAAAGACATCAGCCTGGGAGAGAACGTGGCAGGTTCCCAGAAGAGGGAGGCCTCCTATGTGGTCAGACAGGAAGTTCTGGAAGATGGTTCTGGCTGGACTGCTAAGAGGGGGTCAAATCACGAAGGGCCTCATGGGTCACACTCACTCAGGAGCTAAGATTTATCCTGAGGGCAACTTGGAGCGTGAGTGTAACAGGAGGTACCTGGTGTGTTGAAGTGCTCACTCAGCAGTGAGAGATGGGAGAGAAGCCCCTCCCCGTTTTGGAAGCTGGGAATGACTGTGGAGCTCCAAGAGACACTTGGGGTCCTCATATAACAGTGCTTCTTAACCAGAAGTACTTTCTCTCCCCAGGGGACATTTGACAATGTCTGGAGTCATTTTGGGTTGTCACAACTTAAGCAGGGGAGAAGGGATGGGGTGTCACTGGTATTTAAGGAAATAAAACCCAGGGATGTTGTGAAACATCCTATAATACACAAGACAGGCCTGGATACTGAGCTAATGAACTGATGCTTCTGGACACGGGAATTCCTGCCAACCCTGCAGGTTGCCTCCCACCCTCCCACCCACAACTTGCTGCCTCTTGACAAAGCAATCTGCAGAAGCATCCCTGCTGGTTGCCATAGAAAAAGGAAACAGTAGAAAGTGAGACATGCAGAGCGTCCAGTAATGATCAAGTTGCAGACGAGGTCCTGGACCTTGTTCATTGCAGCACTAGTCACAGCAGCCAAGTTATGGAAACAACCCGAGTATTCACCAATAGGCAAATGAGTAAAGAAAATCCTGCCATTTGTAACATCGTGGATGAACCAGGAGGACATTATGCTAAGTGAAATAAGCCAGTCATAGAGAGACAAATACCGCATGATTCCACTTACACACGTGGTATCTAAAGTAGTCAAAATCAGAAAAGCAGGGAATAAAATGGTGGTTGCCAGGAGCTGGGGGAGGGGGCCATGGGGAGTTGTTCAACGGTTATAAGGTTTCAGTGATGCTAGATGAATAAGTTCTAGAGGTCTGCTGAACATAGTGGCTATAGGTGTCAATGAGGTATTTTATGCACTTCAAAATATGTTGAGAAGGGTGATCTCGCTTTTTGTACTTAGTACAAAAAACAGGCTCCCCCCAAAACCCCCGCAGAAACAAAAGACTCCACAAAGGGACACAAGGAAACTCTGGGAGGTGTTGGATGTCTGTTGCCTTGACTCTGGTGATGGTATCAGGGGGTTTGCAACTGTCCAAGCTCATCAAAGTGTACACATTAAATAAGTACATCTGCATATATCAATTATACCTCAATAAAGCTGTTTTAAAAAAAGAGAGGAAGCTATGTGGTCAAATTAACATGGAAGTGAGAAGGAACTGGTAACTTTCATGGCTGATTATATATTCATGAATGGCACTGAACTAAGATCTGGGGAGATATGGTTGAGGGTGTGAGAAGAGTAAAAATATTCCTGTGCTGTCGTCCAAGGCTGCTCTGTTGAACTTATGCTTTGCCACTGAGAGTGAGATGAAAGAAAAATGTATCTCGTGTAGCATACTGGAAATATTACACAGAATTTTCTGCAAGAAGAGTTGACATTAAAAAGAGAAACCACAAAAGAATCTTAACAAAAAATGATCAAGGAATTTTCATCTCTGAAAGGACACAGTTTGCCCCCAATTCACACTTCCCCTCACTGACATTTTTTTCCCTCTAACCTTAATAATAAATGAAAGAATCATAATGCAGAAAACATTTCAGTAAATAGTTCTTTGGTATTATATTTGAAGATATTAATTTCATTCTGTTCCTTCTGATTTATTTAAATGCAGGGTAGCTGACTCCTGTTTTAAAAGGAGGAATCCATTTCTCCCGAGCACATTCCCTATCCTTGCAATGTAGAATGGGCATTTGTTTGCTATAGAGGGAAACACAAAGTGACATGCAGATGTTGCCATTAAAGATATTTACGGAAGAGGCGCTAGATCAAGAGAAAATCGCAGACCTCAGGCAAGGGTGCCTTGTCTGAGGTCATCTTGTCTTTCTTTCTTGGGACTGGCAGAAATAGAGCGGGAAGTCCTGATTCGTCCTCCCTGCACGAATCCTAGATCCTCTATCAATATGACTCACGGGCTCTGGGGATGCATCCCAAATTGCAGTATTGGGTCTGGGGAGCTACAGAATGCCATGGCTAAAGAATGAATTGCAGCTAATGAGGAAAGGTATCTCGACACAGCTGTGGAAGGGGTGAGCTAAGGATAAACAAAATAGGCAACAACAACAGAAAAAACGTTTTTAGCCTGAAAAATGAAGCAAAAGGAAATCAGAGGAAGTAAGTTTTGATTGCATCCATGGCCCAGAGAGAAAACAGCAAAACAATTTAATTTTGAATTCTTCTCTAGTCTTCTAACTCGGCGATGTTTCCAGAGAAAAATAAATTGCTGATAAAAGTCACAGGGCTTTGGGTAAATCCGGAAAATAAGAAGTCTGGGGAAGATTTGATTACAATTGACAGCAGAAATGAGAGCTTTCAAAATCCTGTGTGTGCGCACCCGGCGTTGACTAATTACTGATTTGGAGGGGGGTGGTTTGATTTGTTATATTTAGAAGATATTTGGAAACCATGAGAATTTTAACAAGATACCTCATGCACATGCGGTGCTGCTGTGGTCCAATTGCTTTAAGGTTGTTTGGACATATTTTGAAGAGGCAACTATGGGAAAACAAGACGTTAATTTACAAATATGTGAAACTCTGCCTTTAGAACAGTGATTCCCAAACTTCAGGCATCCAAGCATCATTTTCCTGATTTTTGCCACATCCCGGAGCCTTCTTAACTCCTAGCCATTTCATATTTTCTTAAATTGTTTCACTTTAGTCTTTTACTTTAAAGGAAACTTTATATCAATCATTTAAATGTCCTAAAGAAAAAGTAAATATAAAAACAAATACAGGGACTTCCCTGGTGGCACAGTGGTTGGGAGTCTGCCTGCCGATGCAGGGGACACGGGTTCGTGCCCCGGTCTGGGAGGATCCCACATGCCACGGAGCGGCTGGGCCCGTGAACCGTGGCTGCTGAGCCTGCGCGTCCAGAGCCTGTGCTCCGCAACGGGAGAGGCCACAACAGTGAGAGGCCTGCGTACCACAAAAAACAAAAAACAAAAAACAAAACCAAATACAGTGAAAATGAGACCTTATTTAATTTGCACTAAATACTTTTGTAGGGGAGAGCTCTGAGTCTGTTCTTTGTTAAAAGAGAGAGTAGTGAGTGTTCAAGAGTCTTAAAGCAACTGAGGCTCTCATCTGAGCCCTTCTCCTTGGTTTTATGAGAAAGATGGTGAGATCTGGAAGAGGAGTCAGAGCTTCCGCCTCACTGAGAGATTCAGCATTCACTACTGTCGTGTCCTAGAGGCATCTGCCGCCTCACCCACACTTTGGGAAAACGTTGCTTTAGAACCAAGAAGAGACTTGCCCCATGTGTTCCAGAAAGTCAGCCTAGGACCAAGAGATGGATGTTCCAAGTACATAAGATAGGTCAGCAGAAGCAAGCCACTACTGCAGCAGTGCTACCAATGAGAGGAAGACGCAGCCCACCCTTAAAAGGCAAGGGGGTTTTGATTGTGTTGTATACTAGTATACAGGAAAGAACGGTGAAATTAGGAGAGTCATGAAGTACTGGATTTGGAAAAACCTCGTTTATATAAAACAGAATGGAATGAAAGCCTAAGCCCCAATATTGCTGACTTTGCCCCCTGAAATAACAGAACTCTATTGAGACAATCCCTTGGCAACACGAAGGTCACGGAAGAAAAAGTAAGCAACTCAGGGCTGAGCTGTGATTCCTTTAGGGCAGAAGAAGGGCAGGCCCCCAACCATCACCAAACACCACTTTTGTCAGGACCGTTGCAACACGCAGTGTTCCTGCCCCTGCTCTGGCACCTTATCGTTTTGCTTAGGACCTTGTTGTCTTTTTACCAACTTAATTACTTGAAATGCTAATATAGCCTGTCTCTTCGCTGTTTCAAGGCTGTGATATATTTTCCTAGTGTTTCT
Source organism: Monodon monoceros (assembly GCF_005190385.1). Classification (NCBI taxonomy): domain Eukaryota; kingdom Metazoa; phylum Chordata; class Mammalia; order Artiodactyla; family Monodontidae; genus Monodon; species Monodon monoceros. Next base: position 7,101,772 of record NW_021703770.1, on the reverse strand, counting down.
GGTTTTTAAAAATAAATAAGGTTTAATTTTTTCCTCCAGAAAAAGAAAAAGTCATGAGTCCAAAATAGGCAAATCCATGCAGACAGGAAGTAGGCTAATGGTCTACTAATGGGTAGGGGGACAGGAAATGGGGCACGACTGATAACGAGTATGGTGTTTCTCTTTGCTGTGATGCAAATGTTCTGGAGTTAGAAAGTGGTCATGGTTTCATAACATACTTTGTGAATATACTAAAACAATCACTGAATTGTACATGTTAATATGGTAAACTTTATGGTATGAATTATATCTCAATTAAAAAGTAAGGAGGGCTCCTTCTCACTGTAGGTATCCGTGCCACAATCTGTCCGGGATGCCAAGAGTTGGCAGGATCACCTCTAGTTGCCTTCTTCTTTTTCTTTAACATCTTCATTGGAATATGATTTCTTTACATTGTTGTGTTATTTTCTGCTGCATTCTAGTTGCCTTCTGATGGAAGATGCCGTGCATAACTTTTTTTTACCAGAGACGTCTTTAAGGCTGCAGGACACTTGACCTCTTTCGCAAGCGGCACACCCTTAGTCATTTCTTTATATGCTCTTCTTTCATGGCATCATGCTGTTCTGGTCCTCTGCCTGAGAAACTTTCCCCACAGTGCCTGTCCTGGTTGTAGCACGGTGGGCACATACTCAAGATTCCTCGGTTTGAGGCCAGCCTATGCTACTTACTAGTTGCACGGCCCCATGAAAAGGATCTAATCTGCCTTAGTGTTCCCCTCGGTAAAATGGGGATAATCATAATACTCTCTCTATGTTGTTGCAAATGGCAGGAGCTCCTTCTTTTATAAGGCTGAATAACATTCCACTGTATGTATATGCCACATTTTCTTTGCCCATTTATCTGCTGATGGACATTTAGTTTGTTTCCATATCTTTGCTATTGTGAGTAACACTGCAATGAATATGGAATGCTGATAACTCTTTGAGATCCTGATTTCAATTCCTGTGAATATATATCCAGAAGTGGGATTGCTGGATCACATGGTAGTTCTATTTTTAATTTTTTTAGGAGCCTCCCTACTGTTTTCCATAGCGACTGTACTAATTTACATTCCCTCCAGCAGTGCACAAGGGTTCCCTTTTTTCCACATCCTCACCAACATGGATGAACCTGAAGCGCATTGTGCTACGTGAAATAAGCCAGACACAGCGGGAGAAACGCTGCATGATTTCCGTAGTCCAAATTTCAGTTCCACAAGATGAATGATTCCTAGAGGTCTGTACAGCACAGTGGCTATAGGTAACGATTCTGTGTTGTATACTTAGAACTTTGCTAAGAGGGTAAATCTTACATTGTGTTCCTAACACACACACACGCACACAACTAATACTCCCACATAGACTTTGGAGAGAAGTGATGACATAACATAATGGATTTGTTGCAGTGATGCTGGTCCATAGCGCTCATTATTATCAGGGATAATTATTACTGGAGCTGCTGTTTAACCTCCTAAATCCCTTTCTTAACTCTCCTTTCTGCTCATCCACTTGTTTTCCTCCTTTGTTCCAAAGACCTCTACTACTTCTCACACTGGCTTCCAAATCAATATCAAGATCCTTCCTCACTCCCGACCTCTTTTCTTACACTTCCAAACCCCTACTGGCTATCTGTCCACTTCCCATAAGTACTACAAATTAAACTCACAAGAAACAGAATTCAGGGTCTCTTTTCCTGACCCCAACCTGTTCCTTTTTGCCTTTCTACAGCTAATTCATATTGAGCAGGACACCAGGCCCTGTACTAATATGTCCTTTCCATGAATTGTTGCATCTCATCCTCACAACAATTCCACGTTACTATTTTTCTTGTTTTATATACATAGAAATAGAAGACCAGGATTGTTAACTAACTTCCCCGAGAACACTCAGGTTGGAGAAGGTGATTCAAGGGCTTGAATTTAGGTCCGTTCAGCTCAAAAGCTCATCTTCCTCATAACTCGGACAGACTGTCTTCCAGGCCTTGGTGACAGGCAGAACTTTTCACGCAGTTCCCCGAATTAAACACATCCGTTTTCTTTGATTCCTCCCACTTTCTCATCACTACATTCGATCTGTCACCAGCGTGTCAATTCTACCTTGAAAAAGATTCCTTCAATCTCTTCCCTCTATTTCCAGAGCCACTGTCCCTGGTGTGCCAGCTGGTTTTAATTGCCTCTGAGTTCCCACTAGGTACCTCCATCCAATCTTTATTCATGGTGCTGTAAAGGCAATCTTTAAACATCTAAATCTGATTGTGTCATTGCCCTGCTTAAGAGCCTTCTACCAGCAGATGTAAGCTATTAGATATGGAATGGATAAACAACAAGGTCCTACTGTGTAGCACAGAGAGCTATATTCAGTATCCTATGATAAACCACGATGGAAAAGAATATCAGAAAGTGTGTATGTGCAAAGCGGAAATAGAGACACAGGTGTAGAGAAAAAACTTATGGACATCAAGAGGGGAAGGGGGTGGGATGAACTGGGAGATTAGGATTGACATATATACACTGCTATGTATAAAATAGATAACTAAGGAGAACTAACAGTGAACTCTACTCAATGATCCGTGGTGACCTAAATGGGAAGGAAATCTAAAAAAGAGGAGATATATAAGTACACGTATATACAATATATACGTATAAAGGATTCATTTCACTGTACAGCAGAAACTAACACTATATTATAAAACAACTATACTTCAATAAAAAATAATAAAATAAAATAGGCTTCTAAAATATCCTTGATTGATTAGACAAAATCCAAAGTCCTCAACACGGCGCAGAAGTTTCTTCAGATATCTTTAGTCTATCATTCCAGGCTCACCCACCACATCCCTGCCTCTTTCTCTTATCTTTGTCCTGTTTATACATCCTTGTTATTGTGGGGAACTAGGATACACTCAGTTTAATTACTAGTTTGTTAACATAAGGAATTGTTTCTTCATTTAACAAGCACTATTTTTTTAAATGAATCTAGTGTAACACACACACACACACATTCACAGACAAAAACTGGTGGAATCTTCATGGTCTGGCATCAATGTCACTTTCCTGGTTTTGATAATGTACTACCGAGTAACTTTTACCAGCAGGGGAAGTTGGATGAAGGGTACACAGGTGCTTTCTGTATTATTTATTTTTCAACTTCTTATGAATCTGTAATTACTACAAATCCAAAAGCTTTCACAAAAATAATATAGTATTTGAGCTGTCTGCCCAGGAAGCAGGTTGAGAAAAATAGTGGACACGTAAGGACCATATCTTTAAATTCTTATGTGGTTGTGTTATGTGAGTCCTCTTGCTTTGCTTTTTGGGCCTGGGCTATGAGGTATATGCTGGAAAGGAGAGGAAAACCGTTACTGGCAACAGAGCAAAGGATGGGCTTTCAAACTAGACAGACCTAGGTTGAATTCCAACTCTGCTGTTTATAAACTAAATGAACATGGGCAAGTTACTCAACCCTGAACTTCAATTTTATCATAATTATAATAAATATGATAATATGACCTAATTCCTAGAGGACTTTGAGATGTTTAAACATGATAATGTATGTAAACAAGGTAATATATAAATAATAATATAATACATAAATAACATAAACAAGACAGGATGTAAAGTGCTTAGCATATAATAAGCACCCTTGACTGCTCTCTTTCTTTCTCTCAGCCCACGTCAGCAAAATCCTGTTGGCTCTACCATCGAAGTGTATCCAGAATCCTTCCCATTCTCACCGCCACCCTGCTATCATCTTAGTTCAAGCTGCCATTCTCTCCCACCCGAGTCACTCTAACACCTCTTCACTGGTTTCCTAGCTTCTGCCCTCTATACCTACCTCACCTCCAACCTGAACACAGCAGCCAGAGCTATGTTGTCAAAATGTAAGGTGAATCACGTTATTCTTCTGCTCAAAATCCTCCAGCGGTTTCTCCCCTCACTCGGAGCAGAGAGCAAAGCCTTTGAAATGGTCTCACAGGTCTCATTGTCCTTCTGCAGCTGCTCCACCCATACACCTCTGAGATCCTGACCTCTCTTCTCCCCTCACTCACTCAGCCCCTCGCAGGCTCCTAGGCCAGAACCTTTGACCTTGCATTTCCTTTGCCCGATTGTTTCTCCCCAGATGCTTCACTCCCACGTTTAAGTCAGTGCTCAAAAGTCACTTTCAGGAAGGCCATGCCAGTCACCCCACCGAAACTTGAAATGCCCATCACTTCCTCCTTTGCTGCCCCACACTTCTTACCACTTTCCAGCATGCTTCGTAATTTACGTCATTGCATTCCTTGTCAGGAATGCAAGTTGCGTGCGAACAAATAGTTTTGTCTGTTTTGGTCACCGATACGTCCCAGTGTGTAGAACGATGCCTGATACCTAGTTGGCCCTCAATAAAATCTTCCAAGTGAACAAATGAATGAATGAACGAATCCCAGCATATGAACAACAGGAGCGAAGCGGCAGAACTGAGGAAGAGCACGATGCTCAGGAAACAGCGCAGATCAGTGTGATCAGAGTCCAACGCGTGTATGTAAGGGACCTGGTCTCCCTCCTCCCCTTCCCAGAAGACATCCTGAAGGGCCCTCAATACCCCAGGCCTCCACTGCGTTGCCCCCATACTCTCCTCACCATTGGTCCAGGACCACATGGTTGCTACTTCCCTTTTGGAAATTTCACCATGGAAAAAGAGGTTCAGACTCACCATTTTCATTGCAATGGTTTGTTTCCAGCCTCCTGACCCCCTCCAACCAGACGTCCTCATTGGGGGAAGAGTCAGCATTACCAAAGGTGCTTCCATGCAGCCAAGATTCAGAGGCACTGAGGTTGAAGAGAGAAGAAAAAGAACGGCGGATTCTCTTTTTCTTTCTAAATATTCTGGAGAGAAATGAAAGTACCAAGTGAATAATGAGTAGGAGTCAACTCAGGGTCAAAGCGGAGAATTTAGTGAAAACGGATGCACAGGGCACATGTCTACCACCCAGGTCCGTGATGCTCATTTCATTTGTTTCCTCCATTAATTCCAGGGAAGTTTCTTAAATTTCTGTGTGTGCCAGGTGCTTGGATCAATGTCAAGTATATTGAGATAAAAGACAAAACCTTGGGTCAAAAAAGTTCATAATCTAGTATGGGAGAAAGGCAAAAATAATGCAGATATGGCTAATGCTTTCCCTGACCTCATCATGTGCCTGGTGTCCTTCCTAGTGATTTGCATATAGTAATTCACATTATCCTCAGAACAGCCCTGTGAGGTAGGTGCTACTGTTGCCTCATTTCTCAGATCAGGAAACTGAGGCACAGAGAGTTAAAGAACTTGTCTGAGGTCATACAGCTAGTAAGTGACATAACAGGGGTGCAAACCCAGGCAGTCTGGCTCCATCCATCCTTTCTGCCCTGGATTACTGTGCTCTGTGGATGTGTGTTCTAACCGCTTAAGGCTGCTTTGAGAGTACCAGGAGGGGTATTGCTAATCTGGAGTCAAGGGAGCCTTTCTGGGGTATATGAACAAGAAGTCTCATATTGAGTCATGCTAGGAAATGAGTCAGGAAAGGTAAAAAGAAGGTGGATAATGAATAACCTTGACTGTTATGTGAAGGAGTTGGAATTTAACATAAGAGCACAGGGAGATCACTGAAGTATGTCAAGAGGAAGGGGGTGGGTGGTGATGTGATTTGGTAATTGCATTTCCAAAAGATTTTGATTCCCCACACATCCACACTCCCAACAATCCATCTTCTACCTTGTAATCAGCGTTATCGTGCTAAGGATGACTCTGATAGTTTGTCAATAGCTCCTCTTTTATCTACAGAATAAAGCCCAACCTTCTTAGGCTGGAGGCTGGAATGTAACCTCTTCAATCCAGCCCTGCTTCTGGGCTTAGTCTCCTTTCTTGGGAGAGCAGCCCTTTCCACCCTAAGTGGTAGCCCTCCCAAACTATGTGCCATTCCTCTCACTTTGTATCAGGGTATCTTAGAACTCCATGCCTGTTCCCTCCTCTGGAAGTCCTCTTTCCTACATCTATCTTAACTAACAGCCTGTGCCTCTCAAGGCTCAAATCAATCATCCTCATCTCTAAGAAGCTTGTATTAACCCGTCGCTCCAAATAAAATGGGCCTCCTTTCCTTCTTCCCTCTGCTAACCTCTATCAGGCTTCACTCCCAGCACCTGTATGGCTTCATTACTTTCTTTTTTTTAATTTAATTTTATTTTTTAATTTGTATTTATTTTTAATTTTTTTTTTGGCTGCACTGGGTCTTCGTTGTGGTGCGTGGGCTTCTCATTGCGGTGGCTTCTCTTGTTGCGGAGCACGGGCTCTAGGCGTGTGGGCTTCAGTAGTGTGGCTCGCGGGCTCTAGAGTTCAGGCTCAGTAGTTATGGTGCGTGGGCTTAGTTGCTCTGCGGCATGTGGGATCTTCCTGGACCAGGGATCGAACCCGTGTCCCCTGCATTGGCAGGCAGATTCCTATCCACTGCGCCACCAGGGAAGCCCAGCTTCATTACTTTCCTTTGTTTTCACGTCGGCCACCCCTGCCCCTTATGAGCCTGTGTGTTTCCACCAACTGGAGCAGTAATGGGCTCCTTATAAACGATGTTGAATGAACAAATGAATGAATGAATAATTAACGTTTGGGTTGGACTTCAGATCCTTGTACCTAACCTCCTCTACTTACTTGACTAAGTTCTCCTTGTACAGGACACTGGTCTGGGAGGGGCTCAGAGTTGTGTTGCCATCTTTGTCGCAGAGAAAACTGTCTTCGGTCCAGATGTAGTAGCCATTGGTGAGGAGTCTGGGACTTCGGCGACAGGTAAGGTGGGAGCCTGTCAGGGGATCTATGGGGCAGCAGTCAAAGGGACTGTTGCCATCCAGGAAATCACAGACAAAACCAAGGAGGGGATGAGAGAAGACCTTTCAATCTCTGTCCGGTTCATCCTGGCGCACAAAAACCACATTTCTAGTCATTGTGAAGGAAAACCAGCTCTTTGCGTTCCTGGCTACCGACTACTCCTGCACCTCTGAGACTGCCTCTCTTAAACTTCTCACTTTCATCTCTTTACCTGTGAGACAATTGACCTACAGCACATTTAGTGTTTCTTTCTGTCAGCCTACCTGTGATGCTGGAAGCTCAGAGCCTGCTCCAGCCCACCCTTACTTCAAATAACCCTCTGAATGCTATATCCTTACTCTTGTCACTCTAACAGATAAATCACAGCTACACAACCACCAGACGTATATGAATTATAGGAGAACATGCAGTCAAAGAGATCTTTTTGGCTTTTGCCAATTTCCCTCGGGTCAACCACACAAATGATTGCATAGTTACCCCCCCTGATTTACTATCCAGGGAAGTCTTCTACTTAGTTGGGTGAGTCTGTATATGTCTTAGGTTTGAAAAACAATCACATGTCTGTATGGTTGAAAGGCAACCTCATGCCTCATGCTTCACTGAAATTCTGAAAAATTTTTTTAAGTTTAAAGCTTATTCATGCTGTATATAAAATAGATAACCAACAAGGACCTACTGTATAACACAGGGAGCAATATCAATATTTTGTAATAACCTATAAGGGAAAAGAATCTGCAAAAGAATATATATATATTCCGAATATATATAACTGAATCACTTTGCTGTACACCTGAAACTAACACAACACTGTAAATCAACGATACTCCAATAAAATATTTAAAAAATAAACTGGTGCCATCAAAGAAAAAAGCCTATTCACAACTATTACATGCACTAAAGTTAGCAAAATACTATTTTAAATGGATATTATTTATGGAAAACTTACTACGAGCCTGGCCCATACTTCATACTTTATTTGCTTTTCACAAACCTCCCTAAAAGCTAAGTATTATTATCTTTATAGTACAGCAGGAAAAAAAAAATGAGATGCAGAAGGGCAAATAAATTGGGTATTTTATACAGCTAGTAAGTGGCAGAGTTAAGATTTGAACTCTGGTCTTTCTGACTCTAAAGCATGGGCTCTTTCCATGTGACCTGCCTGTTCATCTTTGACTGATGCATTTGCTAGTAGTAGGAGGCCTAGAACTTACAAAAGGGGACAGGTTCTAATATCAAAGCATGATCCCTTTATACCACCGGCATGTTTCACAAAATGCTAGAGGAAACATTGGCTGATGCCTGTGTGAGGAATAAAAGACAGACAGAGAAACAGAAAAAAAGAGAAAAAAAAAAGTAAGGAATGAAAAGAAAAGAGACTTCACTGCAGAACGTGAACAACATGGTAGATTGTACAGGTTTTAGTGGAGCATGACATTTGGCTGGCTTGTGCACTGGTATAGACCCTTGTGGCTCTTGTAAAGTGAGACAGTAAAAGCATATTTAAGAGAACATCAATTTGAGAAAAAGTAACCATGCATCGGTATTCAGTAGTTTCTCCACTCACCAAACAAACAAACCATTCACGTTTGCCCACACACTCACCTCCCTCCCTCCCAAACTCCATTTATTAGGTTAGGCAAGTTTGCAATCTGTATGTGCATGGGACTGGAAATATATCTCCATACCAAACCTGGATGAAACCTAAAACTAATATATATACCCCGCACTACGTGGCTTGCGGGATCTTAGTTCCCTGCCCAGGGATTGAATCTCAGGCCACAGCAGTGAAAGAGCCGAGTACTAACCACTGGACCGCCAGGGATTTTCCAATATTTTTAAGCCAAGAATACAACAAAATAATGCATACAGAAAGAATTTGATTGATTTTTCTTGCGAAAAGCCCAATGGAATACCTTGGGAAAATGCATGGGGGAGACAGCTCTACAGCGTATTCTTTCTCAGACCGGGAAGAATCTGCATAAGTAAATGAGAGAGAAGTACAAATTTATCACACTGCATCAACATGCATGATTGCAAACAGTGGACGGTGTGAATAGCTGATGTTCCAGCCTCAGCAGAGATTCCAAATGGTGCAGGCATCCAATGAATCAGGACGAGCACAACTTGTCACCAGGTCTCTACAGGCAGCAAGACATAATCTAGGGGCTTCTATCTCCTGTCTCTTCTCTCACTCAACTCTCCTTGAGAGGTTCCTTAGTTCGGATGAGGCAATGATATGCCATTAGCATCAAACTGACTCATGAAAAGGAGGAAGAAAACGTCTTACGTGAAGCTGTCCCAAACCCGAATCAATTACCCAAAGTTCTGGTTATTTTAGCTTACTCAGTCATTTGAGGAATTCAATCACCTGCCTAGATTCTATCTCGTTAGTGCATTTGAAGGCACTTCTATTACAAAATAATGAGCAGAGGACGAGTGGTGGAAAAAAATAAAGTTTTGTTTTATATAAATGATTTTCCAATGTATGACGCCTGTGAGTATTCTTAATTAAAAAATAGATCATGCATTCATTCATGTTCCAATTTAACCAAAGGCATGGCAACAGATTTCAACTGGGGAGAGTCGTAGTTGATTAATATTCTAAACTTTAAAGCAGCATTTTATATTGCATAGTAATGGTGTGAATACTTCTAATAGACAGGTTCAGTGAAACTTGGTTCCATTACTGACAATAAATATCTAAGACAAAGAAAGGAGTTTAGACTTTCAGATTGGGTTGGTGGATTTGAAGGAGAAAATTGTAGGAGTGTGAGGGAGGGTAGAAGCAGGGTTTGGGGAGAAAATAACAAGAGGAAGGAAGAAATTTGAAACCACTACCGTTTGAACAACGCCTACATTTTCTCCAAGTAGCTATCAAAATCATTCGGTATTTTTTTACAGACCAACCGTTTTGCATCTTAATAGTAACGGATAAACAATCCCCTTTCACATTTATGCACAGGCATCAAAAAATGGTGATTTTTTTTTTCCTACTAAAATGAAAAATACCACATTTCTCTCAAGGAAAGAAATGAAGTCAAAATCATTGCCAAAGTGAACACTGGCATTTAAGAAGCACGAGCTACTGACAGATGGTTAATGGTATGAGTATCAGCAAAATCAAAGCAAGGAAATTGCTAAAAGAAGTCTAATCGTTCAAAAGATAATTGCGTAGAGCAGTTCTACATTTACTTGCTACTGGTGTTGACATCAGTTGAGATATTCGGTTCATCTTGGGAAGGCTGCTTGTTCAAACTTCACAGATTTTCTGCAGAAGACATTAAAAAAAGGTGGATTACGTATTAAAAATAGAAAGATGATGTCAAAACAGATGGCATCTACTAATTGCACTAGTCAGATTTGTTTACTGAAAGAGTACAGAGATCAATGGGATTGAAGGCAGGGTTGAAGGGCCACTGAGGTTGTGTCTGCCTCTACAATTTTAGATTACATTTTCCATTGTGTTGCTCAGTGCATCTAAATAATCTTTTTCTCTAAATAAGCACAACATTTTATTCAGGAAGGCTAGACTTACAAAGGTTGACTTGTAATCAAAATAAAATAATAAAAATTAATTATTTGATTAAGAAATCAGAAAAAAAAGATTGGTTCTAGAACCCTCTAAATAGATGTATTTGTATTTTCATCATCCAACACACATCAACTTCATTATCACGTTCAAACAATGCTGGGGGTTGGTGTCCAACACCCAACACTTCAAACCATTGACAGGTAGTTACAGAGAGGGCTGGTGGTCTTTTCCAGTTGCTACTACCCTGGACATTTCTAAGTAGCATAAGTAGCATTGCACTAAAAATAGTATGTCACTGGGCAGATTTCAAAACTCAGTGCTCCTGAACATATAATTTACTTTCTCAGTTACAAATTAAACACATATCCAAGTGTGTAGATTAGGTAAACTTTGATCACTTACCACTCATGACATAGATCTACTTTCCAATGACTATTAAACTTTGTGTATATCACTATCCTAGTAGCATAGTAAGGTAAGACTAAATTCTTTTCTGATTCATCACCTCTATCCACGTTTTTCAAATGTGATAACTAGTAATAGGTTGTTTTCGTAGCTGTCACACATTAAAACAAACCCAAATAATTCTATAAATTCAAATTGATTCTTTCAATAAACTATACACAAAACCTGTTAGACAATATAGATTCTACCTTACAGAAACCTTAAGAGAAGTCAGGAGAACTTTCTGGCACTCCTTGGAAGATCTCTAAGTCAAAGCAGACATTCATAGATTTTAATGGCTTGGAATATAAAATAATATTGTTTGCTCTATAACATAATAGTATGTCACCTGTCCTTTCACTTTTTGTCCAGCCCAAATTACCCTATGTTAGTTACTCCCAATCATCAAGTTTAATTTTAAGCCAACAAATTGCATAGCAGAAAGCAAGGTCTTACTGGTACATCTTACAAATAGTTATAACAGGCTACAGTTAACTAATAGTTAATCAAGTATTAGTAACACTGAAAAAGACTTCAGTTGCAGCTCTAAAACTTTTCAAGAAACAGATCGCATCTACCAGTTCCATCAAAACAACTCATCTGTACTGAAAAATAATCTGCCCATACATATTCCTTCCAAAGAAAGTTCCCAGTCCCTTCTTCCTATTGATAAATAACAACAAAAAAATACTGAAATATGAAGTTTCCTGTGGTTGAGAGAGGAGAAATCCAGGACTTAGCAGTTCTTTGGCTGAAAATAGCGTCAGCATATCAACAGGTGCAGAAGTCTGTTAAGAAAGGAAAATCCCACCTTGTCCTCCTCCTAAAAGATGGCTGCACACATTGCCCTGTGCAGGCCGTTGCAGAGAAATTTTGTCTTCGGCAGCCTCTTGTTCTTTTGGCTGTTTCCTAGAATAGAAGAGCTCGTAGTTCTTGGGAAAGGCAGCCTACAACTGCTCTTGTTTTCTTTTAAAAAACAGCCTGAGTAACCGTTCTGCTGAGAGGCAGAATGAGGTCATACTTCCTGTGGGGCTCATGTCAGTGGCATTCACGCTGAGGAACATGGTGAAGATGAAAGCTGTCTCCTGGACCAGCAGTGGGGGGTGAATCAGACCCGCTGGATACATCACAGTCACTCGAGGGTTGCTCTCCTGAGCTAACTCGTCATCCCAGCTGTGAGAACATAAGGAAAACTTTCAGAGAAGCAGCACCTTGCTTATCATCTTCTGGCTATTTTCAGTATGAGTGTAGTACATAGTAGTGCTTTGTCCAAATCATTACTGGTGATCATGCACTGATGCTATTAAATTAAGAATACTATCAAGTACCAGAGCTTGATCTTCTGAAAATGTCTGCAGTGCCAGTAGGTTGATCCACCAAAGGCTGGACTTTCCAAGAATCTCTGTGAGTGGCATTCAAAATTTTATATGTTTGTAGAGCTAAAGAGCTGGATGCTACTGTTGGGTTCCTACAAATCTCTGCTATTGTCAGTGATAAAAGAAATAGACATTCCAGCAACACTGAGATGCATTGGGTAATGGAGAGTCACACAGACTGAGATTCAAACCCTGTCTGCCATAGTAGCTGTGACCTCAGATTTATGACTTAATCTCTTTGAGTTGTAACTTTCTCAATTATAAATTTAATGGCTTGGCGCATTAAATGAAATAAAAATAATGAGAATTGAGTCCTTAGCTCAGATGTGCAAGATGGATTCCTTATTTGTTTTCTGTAAATCAACTTCCCTTCTGAGGCACCAGTCGTCAGGCTGGCAGAAAAGTTAATCTCATTCTTTCTTGGGGTTTCCTTTCCCCCTGAGGTTATGGCCAAAGGCAGGGAGGGTCCTCTGTAGAACACCCCCAGGCAAGGGAAGCTGTTAGGAGGCGAACCCATCTAGTCTGTGGTAGGCAGTTTTTAAAGATGGCCCTCAAAGATCCTTACGGAATTCCCTCCCCTTGAGTGTGGGCTGAAGCTAATAATTTGCTTCTTCTAAACAGAATAAGACAAAAGGTGATGGGTTGCCACTACTATGATTAGGTCACAAAAGATGGCAGCATCTGTCTTGCTGGGCTCTCTGTAACCTTCTGGGCTTACACACTTGGATGGAGCAAGCTGCCATGTTGGAGAAGCACATGTGGCAAGGATCTGAAAGTTGTCTCAAAATCCAGTGAGGAACTGTGGTCCTGAGTCCATAAGCCAAGAATGCAGCCAACAACCACTGTGAGCTTGAAAGTAGGATGGTGGTTGCCAGGGGCTGGGAGGAAGGGGAAACAGGGGAGTGTTGGTCAAAGGATACAAAGTTTCAGTTATGAAAGATGAATAAGTCCTAGAGATCTACTGAACAGCATAATACCTGAGGTAGCAATAGAGACTCTTCATTTGTAACCAGCTCCAGGTGAAAACGCTGCTGGTTCATGGACTGTTTTTTGATGGGCAGGATGCTAGTGAATGCATTTTGGGCAATTCTAATATAACTTGGTGCGTGTGATGAATTAATTTAAAAATACTATAAACAATAAATAAGCACACCTGCATCCTTATTTAAATCCTTCAAGTACTCATGATCTCCCTTCCTACCTAAGCCTCACCCGCCTCTGGTATTCTGTGTTCCATTAAATGGCATCACCTTCCATTCTACTGCTCGGGTCAGGAAAGTAGGAGGACTCAACACTATCCCCTCTGTAGCCCCTGAATGAGACACTCTCTCCATCTCCACTGTCAGCTCTGGAGCTCCAGAGGCCACCTTCTCTTGTCTGGACTTTGGTACCAACTTTCTGTCACCAGCGTCTCTCCAATATATTCTCCAAGCCACAGCCAGAATGATCTCTCTGTGTAAATATCTAATTATGTTGCTCCTCTGATTAAATCCTTCAGTGGTTTGCCTTTGCTCCTCTCTCAGATCAGGTTCAAAATCTCTTGTAATACCTACAAGGTCCTGTGGGGTCCAGTCCTACCTATTTTCCAGCCTTTCCTTTTCCTCACCACACCCCATCTTCGTAGAATTCAACCACTGTGACTATTTTTTCAGGTTCTCGAGCTTGGCTCTACCTCAAGCTTTTTGAACACGCTATTTCCTTTGCCCCTTGCCATCTCCTTCCCCAGCCTCTGTCTCTACTGTTCATCTTTTAGGTGCAAATAGTTCTTTCTCTGAGCAGCCTCTCTGACCTCCCAGATCAGGTTCTAGGTCTCACAGCTGAGTGTACTTTCCCTTTGGAACATGTATCACAATTGTGGTAAATGGACCAGGTTTTTATTGATATTTATCTTTCATGCTATACTGTGAGCTTTGGGAGCATAGGAACCATGATTTTCTAGTTTGGTATTGTGGTTTCTATGTTTGGCATCATGTCTGGTGCACAGTAGGCACTTAATAATGAATGAATAGGATTTGACACCTTCTAAGTCTGGCTGGGCTCTTTGCCACATAGCACAGAACTTTATGGGGGCCAGAAGAAGATATATATGGGCCAACGCCTGGAAAGACTAATGATCTTAGTCTTAGAAGGAGACGGAGGGCAGCCATTGTATCACAATTATGCTATAGTAAAAGTCAAAGCCCAAACCTTAGTGGCTTGGAGCAATAATCAGGTACCATCCCACGTGGTGGCTTTATGTGTCAATGTGGGTAAGCTGACCATATGTCCCAGAATTCCCTTTCTTCCCAGAATTCCCTGGTTAGGATGGGCCACAAGTGCAGTTAGTGCAAGAGTTGGAAAGTGAGAATGCATCAGGAGCCATGGTGGTCCTTGGAAGGTCCATGTGGCTCAGGCTTCGTTGCTACTCCTACAAATTTTCAAAGATCTGCTGGCTCACTGCATGGACTGGGCCCAAAGCTCCAGTCCCTGTGGGACTGCTTTGTTCAGCTTCCCAAATCCTGGTCTAGAAGTGAGTGTGTCTCCACAGCAGGGCATCCACGGCCATGAAGTTGGAGGTTTAGAGATGGGAAGAGGCCAACGTGGGTTTCAGTGATAGACAGAGTCATGTTCCAGCTGGTTCTTCAGGGATTCCAGTGGTCCCCACTCATCCCGCTTCCTTTGATCCTGAGCAACAGTCCTACAATGTCAGGTTCAACATCCCTGGAACAGCCAAATAGACTGAAACTCTCTCGCCAGTGTCTAAAATTGTCTAAGACTCTCCTCTCCCTCAAAAACCTAACACAGAGAAATTATAAAAATAGAATATGTATATCTAACATAATTTCAGAGGGCCCGGAACACTCTTGGTTCACAACCTGGCCCCCATACACAGAGGGCAAGGAGACACCAAAGAAAGAGGCAGAGAACTCCAGGTTGGTATGTGTCAGGTTAAATAAACAAGGGAACTTACCTGTGAGGCTTGTCTTGGGCGCTGCAAGATGAGTAGATCTCTGCACGCACTTGCGTGAATCTGCAAACTTTATATAGAGGTTTTAAGGGGGTTCAGTCTCGTATTCAGTCCAGATGGTCCCAACAACATCTTACTCTCTCAAGGCTTCATCCTTGAAAATGGCTCCCACTGCCGGAACAGCAGGCAGAACAAACATTCCCAAGACAGGGGAGAGGTTGAGGAGCCTCCCATTAGCCAGGTCCAGCCCACGGGCCACCCTTTGGTCACGTCCTCTCCGTGACCTCCTCCAGCAACCACGCATTCCCTGTAGCATCTTTATAAGCAAACAGTAAGTAGCATGATTTTTCTTCCTATTGTGAAGATGATCAGTTGCCTATGTTTACACTGTTCATTTCGGTAACTCACACCCTTCTGCTAGCCAGCTGCCGGATCAGTGGTAAACAACTGGCAATAGGGTTTTCTTTTTCAACATATATTCAATCACACTGCATTTTCACAGACTTTGTGTTGTCACCCTTAAAGAAGATTCTTTCCCTTCTAAGAGCAATTCTCTTAAATAGCAATAATAATTATATCTGCAAAAGTAAAATAAAGTCATCTAAGATTCAATGCTTACTTTGAACAATTACGTATTCTACATCATTCCTGGTGGTTCTGCTTCTTTGCTTGAATCTGACCAACACATCTTGCCCTATGTTGCCTGCAAGTTGGCTATAGCTCTGTCCCTCGTGACTTTATTCCAGAAGCCAGGCTGGAGGATCAGCCCCTATGAGGGACATGTCTTTCTCAACGCAGAGAGGGAACAAAAGAGCTGGCAGAAGTACGTAAAGCCTCTAAAAACTTCTCTTCAGGGCCGGCATCTGAAATTTCCACTCATACTTTATTGGTCAAAGCGGATCGTGTGGCCAAGCTCAAAGTCAGTGGGGTAAGTATACACCTCCATGGGGAGGCACTGCAAGTCACAGGGCAATGAGTGGAGACGGGAGCAGACGTATGTAGAGGGGCAAGGGAATAACTTGAAATAAGTATGTGATTTGCAGTCCTCCATCTCTGTCCTAAATATTTACCTCCCTCTCTCACTTTCAAAAATGCTGAGAGGATGTATTTCCAAAGAGGATACCCCCCAGTGCCATTCAATCATGGCAACAGATTTCAAATCTAGAGTCTTCTAATATTTCTATATTGATTCCTTTTGATATGGAGATTTCTGAACCACCTTGCCCCCTACACCCAACATTCAATACTGGAAGAGGGACAGAATAATTTCCACCCAAACTTTCCTGTTTAGAAAGGGGCATAATGGCAGACACACAGCAGTGGCTGTTGCATGGAAATTCTGTAACTGAATGGTCAGACACTGCAAGAGTCCTACACCCTGTGGATGGAAAATGCTCCTGATAAGGCCCTGATTCTGCTCCCCGGGTGGGGCAACCCAGGCAACTGTTTTGTGGCTCCTGCTTCACCCTCTGGAAAGTAAAATTCACTCCTTTTCCTTACTCTCCTTGGCTACCTCTGGAGATAAGAGAATATGCTTTCCTCGGCAGCTGAGCAACTTTCTCAGCCTACTTTCGTTCCTGGAAGTTGGAATGTGGAAGAGGTCCTTTGAAGCTTTAAATTGTCATCATCTTTTTGATACCAAGCTAGTACCTCTTTGGCTGGACAGTCTATCAAAAACGTAGTCAACTGTTTTTTATTTACTTGATTCCTGTCAACTCCCTGTGCCAATATCCTTACCTATAATTCTTTTGAGACATATGCATCTCTCTTTTTAATTGCTGTCACCTTGAACTTGTCAGATTACCCGTTTCTTGGGTATTTGTCATGTGTCATATGCATAATTTATGGACACTGTCTTGGAAGAACTTTCAAATTGTTTGGTTTTGTGAGTAATAGATGCTGTCGTCAATATGAATTGTGATCAGATTGTAAGACCAGGATGCCAATAGGGGGTTATTTTGCCTGTAGGTACTATGTGGGTAGGGATGGGGATTTACATATAAATATTTGGAGAGCATGATAATTCAGTTGTGAGTGATACATTAAGAAAAGACAAAGAAATCAGAAAAATGGCCAGCCAGGATAGATCTGGATTTAATTAAACTGGTTCACTTTAATTCCCTTGTAATAATACTAGAGTATCACATGTTCAGATGGTGATAGAAGAATGAAATCTCTAACGATTTCTTCTGATTTTCAGAGCTTACAATTCAACACAGATTCATCACAATACTTTTATTATTTGCCTTTACATTTGTTCATTTTTTAAAAAGTTTTTATTGAAGTATATTTGGTTTATGATGTTGTGTTAGTTTCAGCTATACAGCAAAGTGAATCCGTTATACATATACATATAGCAACTCTTTTTTTAGATTCATTCTCCATATAGGTCATTACAGAATATCGAGTAGGGTTCCCTGTGCTATATAGTAGGTCCTTATTAGTTATTTATTTTTTATATATAGTAGTGTGTATATGTCAATCCCAATCTCCCAATTTATCCCTCCCTCCCTTCCCCCGCTGGTAACCATAAGTTTGTTTTCTGCATCTGTGACTCTATTTCTGTTTTGTAGATAAATTCACTTGTACCCTTTTTTTGGTTCTACATATAAGCGACATCATATGATATTTGTCTTTAACTGATGTTCTCAAACTTCCTTTGTTGTTACTGTGTCTCTTTAGGATTTGTACAATAATTCTTGCAAGTAGTCTCTTAAAAATGCTCTAGGTATGTCCTTACTGTGTGCTCAGAGTTCATATTCTAATTACAGTGGTAATACCTTTTTTAAAGAGAGAGAGAGATGGAGAGAGACAAGAGATAGACTGAGAAACTGGGGGCGGGGGGCAGTTTTTAGAGGAGGAGGATTGAGAGAGACTGATTAGTGAAAACCCAGTAATAAAGTCTTAATAAAAGCTTGCATTCTTGGCAGCAAGAACAGCGTCTTACTCATCTCCGTAAGCCCCAGCAGCAAACACAGGACTTGAAGCAAAGTAAGTCTTCAGAAAAATGTGTGTTTTCACGGAATCACAGCGAGTGAAACTGGGAGTACCCTCAGAGATTACAGCAACTAGATATAAGCGTCCCTGGGAAAGGTGAAAGAGGAACATTTGGAAACACCTGGCATTTGTACATCAATTATCATTTGCAAAACACATACAGCTGGTTCTTTCTAATTTAATCCTCATTACAACTCTGTGAAGTAGATTTAAGATTCTCACTTACATGTGAGGAAAGGAAAATCAGAGAAGTGTGTAGACCTCAACCGCTCTGGTGATGGTGTCAGGTCTAACATCCAATTCCTGGTCTTTTTCCAAATCCCTGGCTCTCATACGCTTTCTATTTTAAGTTGCCATTAAAAAACAACAGCAAGAAATAAGGTAATGGATTTGATTTCCTTCAAATTTATAGCCTCCTATGATCTGCATGATACCCATAGTTTTGAAAACAAATAAATAAAAAGGAAAGAAAATAAAGAAAATCAAAGGATGTTTACCCTTGTCTTGGGGAAACTGGCTCTGTTGAATGTTTTGCAAACTACAAATGAGGAAGTAATCTAACACCTGACCACGAAGTTGGATTGCCTCAGTATTTTTTTTACTAAGGCAGAACTGTGGCAATGCATGTGCTAACAAGTTCTCTGCCCCAGTCCAGCCCTCTCCCCTCCCCCATGGGGAGAGCTCTGTTTCATCTTGAGTGTCTGGCAGTTACCTTGGAGATGTTGGTATTGTTTTCTGGTCCTGACCAAAAAGACAGACACTTAGTTAAATTGCAGGTGACCAGTTAGAGCACATATCCTAACCCTGCATATTCCTGCATGCGTACACTGTATAAGGATGACCTGTTAGTGTGTTGGTCTGCTTGACTACACTGTTAAGTGTCTTATGATCAGGAAATAAGATTTCTCCTCCCTATGCTCCTTGGGCCTAGCGCTGAACTTGGCACATTGCAGATGCTCAATAAACGCTGTGGGAAAGAATTGGAAGTAGAATGCTGCTTTTTATTTGTCAGAGCTTCAATCAAAACTATAAAGAGTGTGCATCAACAGATGAGTGGATAAAGAAGATGCGGTACATACGGAATGGAATATAATGGACTAGCACTCAGCCATAAAAAAGAATGAAATGTTGCCATTTGCAGCAACACGGATGGACCTGGCATTACGCTAAGTGAAATAAGTCAGACAGAGATAGACAAATACTGTATGATATCACATATATGTGGAATCCAAAAAATACAAGAACTAGTGAATATAACAAAAAAGAAGCAGACTTAGAGGTATAGAGAACAAAGCAGTGGTTACCAGTGGGGAGAGACAAAGGGGAGGGGCAATATAAGGGTAAGGATTAAGAATTATAAACAGGTGTAAAATAAGCTACAAGACTATAATGTGCAACATGGGGAATATAGCCAATATTTTATGATTACTATAAATGGAGTATAACCTTTAAAAATTGTGAATCACTATATTGTACCCTTGTAACTTAGTTAATATTGTACGTCAACTATACGTCAATTAAAAAAACCTGTAAAGAATCATAGGGCAATAATAATTTTGGAGTCTGTATAGAATCTTATTTGAAGCTTACTCATCCTTCAAAGCGTATTTCAAATGTCACTTCCTCCATGCAGTCTTCCTTGATTTTCTGAGTCAGAATGAGCACAGTCCTACAGTATCTCTATTTCAAAATGATTCATATTTACCTTCATACTGTACTTTGTTGTTTCTGTATCCACCTCTCCATGACGGCAAGTTCCCTTAGCTTTGGATGCCTCATTTTGTTTTTCTTCCTGTTCTCTCACTCTGCATCACCCAGTTTCTAGTATTAAGCAGAAATCACTCAACATTTGTTGAGTGATTAAGCAAGTACCTGAAAGATAAAAGAATGAGCGCACGCAGGCATGTGGTCTGCCATGTTTGAGAATGCCACTGAATTGCGGCTAGCTCCATTCACAAGGAAAATAATGGTCACTAAGAGGTTAAAAGTGTTCACTATTTGGTTAACTGTCAATTTGTATGCTTGCTATGTTCTGTTGCCTACCTTCTCTTCCCCCAGTTTTAACAATCCCCAGCAGAGTGTTCTACATTGCAGAGATTTGCCTGTAAAAGCAAATACCTAAGTAATTAGGAATATGAATGTTAGGTCAAACTCTTATTAGATTTGCCTCTTATTTGGCTTGGTTTTCTATCTTTGCAAACCAAGAAGAGTAAACTCAATTTTGTTGAATGGCTATAAATTGTCATTTGGAGTTACCGTCAGTATAAGCCAGTTGCAATGAATATTAATTGTTTTTGTTGTCTGGCTCCCATTTTCTTTCAAGTAACAGCACCTCAATTTTCTTTAAAAGACCCACTTATTCCCATCTCTCAGTCCCTGAGGTTGGGGCCAGTCTCCACTTCCACCTGCCTGATTGGGGATTGGACCCAGGTTCAAGACAAATCAGTATAAGTCATTCCCGCAGCCACCATGCTTGGTTCAGAATTGGGCACCTGACAATCTAGGCCAATGAGAGAATGACTTCTAGGACTCGTTTTTATGTTCATTAGGATGTTGCAGTGACGGGTCTGAAGTTGTTGGGGGCCTGGATGTGGATTCCAAGAATCAAGCCAACCCACAGGAAGCAGAGTGAAAGATGTTATCATTTGATCTCTGAATCAGCAGGCAAAACATACCTCATCCGTTTTTAATTCCACAAACATAAATTCCATTTATGCTTAAGCCTGTTTGCCTTGAATTTCAGTCCCATGCAACCACAAGACTCCTAACACACTGCAGGTCTGAAACTTCCGTGTACATAGGAATGATTTAGGATGGCTTTTAAAATACAGGTTTCCGGTCTCTAAGACCAAGATACAGGTTAGGGCCCATGAACTTGCATTTTAACAAACAGCCTGGGTGCATCTAACGCAGACGATTGATGGACCAATGCCTGAGAAACACTGAAAGAGTTCATGGAAGCGATAACAGTAAACAACAATGACCAGAATCAGAGGAGTTCCGAAGCATCAACATAGTAGCTGAAAGTGAAGAGCCCATCCTTTGTTCCAGTATCACAAACGGGAAAATCCATTGAGGAATTAAGAGTTGATTTCATATTCAATGGGAAATATAATACTTTAGGAATGTGAGCAGAATGCTGTGTGTGAACATATGAGAGAGATGATATCTCTTTGTCATGTTCATACCTGGTCTAGGAGCTCAACTGCCAGAGATTAATTCTCGAACAACTATCACTTCTGGTCAGTTGGTAAAAGGATATGGTGCTAGAGAGACAAGACAACTAAGTTCTTTGGCAGGCGAAGGATGTGCTATTAGTGCCATTCTCAAAGATTTTAAAATGGAATAGGTAGATATGCCAAGGGTGTCTGTTGCAGTAGGTTAGGTTTCTACTAACTAGTCTATTTAAAAAAAAATCTTTAAATTGCTTTGATTTTCTTCACTGATTATATATATTAAAGCAAACACACAAAATAGATTTCTGTGTTTTGCATGTAATGAAGGAATATCTGGTATTTAGTAACGACTTCTCCCCTTAAAATAGGTATATACAGTTGTTAAATATTCCAGGAGATATTATGGTTCCATATTCATATTTTTAATGTTGGAGAAATTTAGTTCAGTGATTTCTGCCTAAGGACCCTTGTTTCAAGATAATTTGCCCACTGCTTGTTTGGTTCCACTCAAACACAGCTGTTAGTTCTTTCTTTCTAAATTTGGAGATGAAGTGTCTGATGGCTAACATTTACCATCTGGACAAGGGGTGTGTTGGGTACGAGAGGAGAGGGGACATAGTGATGCATAGCTTCACTGTATGGCTGGGGAGTCATCTCCAGACTTTTCTATACAGTATATTGTATCTCTTCCCTGGTTCTGACCGTTGACTTTGTAGGGTCAAAAGCAGCGATGATAGCCTATATGAGCTTTCTATCAGTCTTATCAGACTTAATGTCCCCTTTTTAGAGTTAATACTATGTCACATCTTCTGCACTCTTCTGAAATTAAATCCATAAATGAAATAATCAAGTTCCACATATTTAAAAAAAATCAATACAATGCCATAACAATAATGTAAGAATACATTTATGAAAGTAATTCACAATAAAAATAATATCTATCTCAGTACGTAAGTGGTCAGCCATGACTCACGAAGAGCCACAATGAAGCAGTCAAGTGCTAATATGGAAATGTAGATTTATCCTGAATGTAACATAAAATGCAGAGTGATATAGGTGTGTTCTATCAGTGCCTCAAATACTATGAGTAGCTTTGCCACTGGTGGCATGATTTTTAAAACTGCAATAAAATCTTGGTAATATTCATACAAAGAGGACAGCCTTCCCTCATGTTATATAGTGGCCTCATTCCTCGAAAACTGAGCGCATATTAAAACCTTGTAAAAATACTTTGTGCTTATGCGTAAAACTGAGTTCTAGGCTCCAAAAATGATCAACAGTTTTTTTTTAACCTACGTGAAAGTTCGGAGGGCCATTCAAAAGTCATGTACGACCTGCGGCAATTCTTCAAGGTATGGGACTGCACTGTGCATTTCAGGATGTCTAGTAGCCCTGGTCCCTCCCCATTAAGTTGCAGCAATGCCTTCCTCCAACCATGTGACAACTAAAAATATGCCTCCTCTGCCCATTCCCAAGGTGCCTTCTAAGGGATGGTATTGACTGCATTGAGGACACTCACCTATACAATCCATTCAAGCCAAGAATCATTTATTGATACATTAGACCCGATTTCCATTTATTTTCTTTCAAGTTACATTATTGGAGGGATCTCTTGTTAAGTCCCAATTAAAATGGAAGAGTCATCTGCTCAGGATAGATTGTCAGCGAACGGTGGAAATTGGATAGAATCTGTGCTAGCCTTTACATTACGCATTTTATTTAAATCACAAACAACCTCAAATTTTCAGTGATGTAAAACAACAAATATTTATTTTTTTCTCACCTGTTGGTTTGTGGGTCAGCAGGGATTTTGCCAGGGTTCAGTTAGTTAGTTCTGGGCTGAATGTGAGAAATTTGATTACTGGTATTCCCACTGCTGCTGGAGAAAATTTTCCTTATTTTGAACATCACCAGCAGCTTCTGATATATAGTTCTCAGTGAGAGAGTCTAATTGGTATAGCCAAGAATAGAACTTTAGCCGCAAGGGAAACAGGGAACATGAGTTTCTTATACTTTCATCTTATTTAGTGTGAGGTTGACTTTGCCCTAAGGCTCATAAGGTGGGTGTATATGTCAGTTTGCATTAGGTTATGCTGTTAACAAACAACCTCAAAATTTCAATAGCTTAAACCAACAAATATTTATTTTTTTCCTTATACTACATATCACTTGTGGATTAGCATCATCATAATCTCTTTAGAATATGGGTTGTTAGAGCAGCCACCATCTCAAAAATTGCATTTTGCTGTGCCAGAGACAAAAAGCTTGGTGAACTGGATTTTTTAAATTACCAACTGGCTGTGACAAAACTCACTTCCAATTTCCTTTTATTAGCCAAAGCAAATCAAATGGTCACATATAATTCTAAGGAGGGTGCAAAGTATAATCCTGTCATGTGGAATCTATAAATATATGGTATACTGTACTAATGACAACCATGATGGGAAATTTCCCAAACATTGAAAGGGATCTCAGATGCTGGTCAACTGAAAACCAAGAAGACAAATGTACACTAGAGACTGTCTTATTTATATCTTTTCCGTATATTGCCATCCTCAGTGTAATTCAGTAGTTATTAGTAACATAGTAAGTGCTGATTGAACGTCTGCTGAATAAGAGGATATGGATGTGTTTGTTTAAATTACTGAATCTCAGTATAATTGAAGCTTAAAGAGTGATACTTTGCTATTTTAACTGCACTCTGTAAAGCATGATAAATGTATTATTTGCATGCAGTGTTGCATTTAGAAAACTTGAGAATCAGAGTGGCACACTGGAAAGAGAAAAAAGATGTTTATCTCAATATTGCTTTGAATGTGTTCACTTGTTGGTTTCCCCAAAGTGGGGACACTTTCTTCTGTGCGTAGTACAGAGTTTGGGATATGATAAGTATTCAAGAAAAGTAGTTCTGCTGTCATTAGTTGTGTATTCTTAGGAAAGTCATGTCAATTTAGCCATAGGTTCTTGAGCTGCACACACACACACACACAATGTCTTAGTAATATTTGCCTTTTGTGTTGTAAGGATCTCCTAGACTATAAAGGAATACAATTGTGCGATTGTGGTTGTCATGTGGTGTACTTACAGCACAGTTCCTGCCACTAGGCATTAATTCAATAGACGTTTATCTAGTTTATAACAGTAACCATTTGCTCTATTCTTAATGTGGAATGGGGTGGATATCTAAGAAAGCGCGTAGTGTGCCTTTACAAAAGTTTGCCCAGGGTGCTGGGATTGAGGAATTTTGAGAACCTGGTTCCCAACAAATCAACAACAGTGACATTCAATGGGCTTCGTCCTCACCTCCCAAAGGTCAAACACTTCACAACTGCCAATGGGGTCCCGGGGCCCGCGTTCCTTCCTTCGGTAACCAGGGCCCCTCCCGCCAGCTGTCAGCCAACTGCCGCAAAGCCCCGCCTCCCAGGGCGGCCCTCCAATCGGCCGCACGGCCCGGGCCAAACCCTCTTGCGTCACGTGACGCGACCAGGCCAGCTTCCGGTTCGTCGCGGGCGGCTGACGTCGTCTGGGCCGGCGTCGCGTCAGGGCTGGCCGGCGGCGGAGGAGGCGATGGCAGCGGACACTGAGCGGGCTTGAGGGCTCGAACCTGCTCCCTCCCGCGCGACCTCGAGCCCGACCCCGCGCTGCGGCCCCAGCGCTCTCCGCTCCGCTCCTGCTCCGTCCCCGACCGCTGCCTGGGAGGAGGCGGAGGCGGAGTCCCGGGCTGGCCGTCCTGTTCGCGCCCCGGCTCGGCCCCGGACAGCCCGGCAACTGTGCAAAGAGGAGGCCGAGTCGGTAAGAGGCGGCGGCGCCTGCAGGGCCTGGAGGCCGCCTGGCCCCCGCCTGGCCGCCCGGGACACCCCAGCGCTGGTGTCTGTCTCTGGCCCGCTCCCCTCCCGCGTCCCTCTCCGTAACTTGCCGCCCCTATTGTCTGGGCGCCGCCGCTCCCTCTACCCCTCCCTTCCTTCCCCCCCTGCCGAGGGCCGGACGGCTGTCAAACCTGGAGGCGTCTCCTGCACCCTGGCCGCCGGGTCTGAGCCTTTCCTGTCTGTCTCTGGTCAGCCCCCTCCCGCCCCGCATCACCTCCCCCCCACCGTTTTTTTGGCCCCGCGGCCATTCTCTGACCATTGCTTCATTTTCCCAGGGTTGTATCTTCTAGTTGACTTACTCTTCCTTCCCGTTTGTCAGGTCCTCACGTTTCACCACCCTTATATATTTTTGCTTTCTTGTTCGTTTTCCTTCCCGATTTTTATTCCTCTCCGTTCTCTCCGTCTCCCTTTCTCTTTCTGCTTCAGGTTTTACCCCTCTCCCCCAATAGACTGTTTATTTGTCTTACTTTTCCTTAATTCAGATCCCTCCCCATCTGCCCCTCTCCACCCAAGAAGAAGGAAATCTTTCCTTTTCTGGCATCTCATCCCGCAGTGTCACTGGGGGGGAATTATATGTATTAACTTTGTCACTTCTTGTGGGTTCTAAGTTTGATCCTAGAAAATGTTAGTGTAACTTCTCAATTACCCCTTACTAAGTTCTCCCTGTGAAGAGCAGCAGAAAAGGTGGATTACATTTCTACAAGTAACTGCCTTGTGTGTTGCACACTGACCAGACCGCTATTAAAAATATTCATACTACTGTTTCTTTTGCACCAAACGCCCTCTGGCTGAGCCTACTGTTAACTTTAATGCATTAATCTTTGCTGCCGCCCTGGCAGGCAGGAGGATATCTCCCCCCCGCCCCATGAGTATTTAAGTTTGATTTTATGTATTTTTATGACATGTATTGCTGTATTTGGCATATGTGGCATGTATTTTCCCTTACTTAGCAGATTCTTTCTAAGAGGAAAGGGCAGTTGGTTTTTATGCTTGCTGTTTTGTCCCTTTAGAATTGTGACAAAACCATTGAAAAAACATGACACAGTTGTGTGTTTTCTTTTTTAAGTTGGGAGGGAGCATAGTCATGTTAGTAATTCTATATTTCAAAACGGTTTTAGAGATTTCTCCTCTCCCCCAGTAGGTTTCCATTCCTGACTAAATATTATATTTTGATTGGGCTGTTGCAAAATGTATTCATATTTCTCTGGTGCTAGTTAGTGAAAAAGAGGCTACCTCAAGTGTGCTAGCTCGCCACTGGCCAAGAGGATTGTGAATATTCCACATGTTCGTGGTCTAGAGAGGAATAGGTATTTCTTTGTAGTTTTTTGTTTAACGTACAACCATTTTTATTGTCAGTGTGGGTACTATGTTGAAATATAGTAGAAATAAATTCTCAGAGTTAAGAAATGTCTGTATCATTGTTGCTTGTTGAATGTGAAGAAAAAGAAAGAAATTTCCTCTGCAAGTTTATATGTTAAATTAAAATTATTGAATCATGTGCTACCAAGGTGGGAGATCATAGGTAATGAAAAATCCTAATCACAAGAGGAATTACTAAATCTGCACTGGAAGAGTGTGTCTGCTGTTTCTTCCATCATTGTGTTCTTTAGTGTGTTATCAAGTGTTTTATGTTACAAGGCACTCAATAAATATTTGTTGAAAAACTTGGTTAATTTGTTCTCTTAAGAATTTCAATAGTCATATGCCAGAATACTCAATTGTCCTGAGTTTTCAAAGACAGAAAAACATTTTCAGCTGTTATCCTGAAGAATTTTCTTGGGTATTTTCGAGTTAAAATTTAAAGCATTTTAGCCATTAGTTAGTTTTAATCCCCATCTATTCATTCTTTTAAAGTAGTTAGCTTTTTAATCTCCCTTTTCTTAATTCATTGTTAAGATTGCCTGCAAGTTGTACAGTACTTTACCTAGAGGTATTGGTAATCATCATTCAAATTTCTTAAAAACTTGACAGTTATTTTAACTTCTCATGTAATGTTTAAAAAATTCTGTTTAATCCCTTGTGCCTTTTATGCATCAGAATCTAATTTTTTTTTTTTCTCTCTTGAGGTAGTGAAAAGAGAATTCCGAAGAACAGGATCTCAAGATGAGTAAAAAGCCCCCAAATCGTCCTGGAATCACTTTTGAGATTGGTGCTCGTTTGGAGGCACTGGACTACTTACAGAAATGGTATGGAAAATATGGAGCCCTTGACCTAAAGCATGATATCTGTAGTTTTACATGGGCTGGTTAATTGCTCTTCTTCTGACAGTGGCAGAAACATTAACTTGTTCACATTTTGAATAAACATATACATTGTTTATTTAGTTTTCCTACTCTTCAGATTTTGCAGTTATCAGTACTCTTTTGTACTTAATATGAGCTCTGTGGGTGGTAGGAGGGAGAAGATTAATCCAGATAACCAGATTCCCAAGTTTCAGATAAAACTTGATGCAAACCTACTTTTTTTGGCCTGTGTCAGAGGTGGTCTTTCAAACTGCAGAATATGTTGATGGTTAGCAGAGTTGTCATTCACTGTTCCACCTAAAACCAAAACCCAGTTTACCTCCTCCTTCCCCAGAGTGCACTGACCTAAAGGCAGGTTGTTACTGTTTCCAGTTTTAAATGAGTAATCCTTTCAGGCCTTCTCTTATTTCTTCTCCTATACCAGCCATCTGTGATAAGGGGTGAATTCAGACACCTCCAACATACCCCTACATACAATGGTGTAGGAGAAATTGGTTACCTAGGATAAAATCACCTGGAAAGGAGAGAAGGGGAAATAGCACACACCAGGATCACTGGACTGCAGTAGGAATGAGAATTCCCTCTTTCTCCTAGGGAATGCCTTCCTCATTCCTGTTAGCTGGCCTCCAGTTCTGCTCTCTGGGTGGCTGTCTCTTGGTTCAGCCTCAGTTCCTCTTGAAGCCCATTTATTTTGATGAGGGGTCTAGCAGTTCAACAACTTAACCAGCCTTTTTGACATTTTCTTTTCACTACAACTCCCTTTAAAATGTAGTGGGCATTTTGTAGATTTGTCTTTGATGGATTTGTATTAAGTCAACTTCCTGAGTTGGCATTGGCAGGCAGAGAAATCTTGATTAGTCATGATACTTGACTTTAGACCAGCCTGGGGTTTTTTTCTATTGGCAAAAACAAAGGTGTTGGAACTCTGCAAACGTCCGTGACCCCCAGCTTAGTGGGCTCTGCTTGGGACAGTTTGAATCTACAATTTGAGATGGGAAGGCACAGTTATTTGGCCTCATGCCTCCAAGCTGCATCTCAGTGAGTGCTTCTTTTTAGGGGGCTTAGTTACCCTCATCAGCTGGAGAATGTACACAGTGTTCTCAGGGGGGGCTTGGAAAGCACCTGGGAACCAGGGAGTAGCATCTCTCCTAGTCACGATGGTAAACAGTGTGTCCAGATGTTGCCGAATGTTTTTTTTGGGGGGGTGGGGGGGTGGAGGGCTTATGTGCTCCTGATTGAGTGCCACTGCATTAGACCATATGATGAAAGATGCTATTTTAGTCAGTAATTGGCTCTCTTTGGTTCTGATTTTGACCAAAAGAAGCTTTTTGCTCTGAAGGGACACACTATTGAACCTCTCTGTGATGCAAGAGTATGAGGAATGCTACTTCTTTGATGTTAATCTTAAATTATTTTTTTTCTTTTTTTTAAAGTTACTGGCTTTTTGAATTTTTAGTTAATTCATATTACTCTTTTCTTAGGCTTCCAAACTGACAAAGTTGCAATTGAACTAGCTTCCAGTTTTGGAAAGGCACATAGTTTATTAGTTCTCCCAATGGCCTTAAGGGATATTGACATAATTAACTGGTCTTAGTAAGAAACTCACTTTTAGTGGTGAAATATTTCCTAATTCATCAGCTGTTGAATCGGTGATTCAGTAGTTAAAAAGATTATGGAAAGGAACTACTTCAAAAATTAAGTCTGAGTTTGCTTTTAGAGTATTTGGAATGTCAGAAAACAAATAAAAGTTGTAGCTTAATTTTTTCATTATCTTATGCTTCTCATCAAAAAATTCCCAAGTGCTTAGATAGAGTGATATCATGCATATGTACTCATTGATGAAGGTTAGATTTAATTTTAATGACCCCAGTAATAACAGTCTCTTTAAAGTGAGTAAACATTAGCCAGAATAATCACATACGATAATCACTGCAACTTGCTGTCAGTTCGATTTTTGTGAGCTCATTTGTATGACGATTTTAGCATTCTGCTCTAGTGGGGCTTTAATTGCAAAAGCATTAAGAGTATTGTATATACATATTCTAGGTAATTGAAAGAAATAATTTTCTTGTGACTTTGTTACTGTCAGTAGTCTCAAGCAGTGTTTCGGCTTGGGTGGCCCTTTAATTTAGTATTAAAGTACTTTACTGTAGGACAAGTAATTAACTGCTAAGATTTATTGAATTTTATATGGGGCACAAAAGAAGTTCTGTGAGACATGGTGCTCTTAACAGATTTTATTTTTAAATGAGATAAACTTTATTCTTTATATTGTTTCTTTTGTTAAGGGCCATTCTGTATCCCCTATAAATTCCACACATTTTTGCTTTAATATCATGTAAAAATATAGAAGGATTATTTAAGTGTTGAGAAACTTTGATATTCTTATGAGGGCAAAACAGTTAATCACTGAAAATATACTGAACTAATTTCCTTCCGTCTTTCATCCCTCCCTCTCTACTTTCTTTCATATTCCCTTTGGGTTGCATCCATATTGAGTGCTTAGTCTTCCACATTTATTCATTCAGTTGGAATAGTATTGAGGCCCTACTCAATACTATTCCATAAATGTCTTTTGAATTATAGGCATTGGACAGGGAGGGACAGGCAGAAATGCAAGTATTACTTACTCTCTTTGTACGTAAGACATTTACAATAAGCAGTATAGCTATTACTAAGAAAATGACTTATATGTTGAAACATTAGCTTTTAAAGAGAAGTACGGAGGGAAAGTTGTGATAGTAGGGCACCTGAATGCCCATTTGTCTTATATGTAGAAGGTGTCCTATGTTAAAAAAAGGAAAATATTTTTTAGTATGTACTCTAGAAATAAAAGGATAAACTCTAAATTTAGTGGGCAGAAATTAAAGTTAAGCTCCCACATTTAGGTTTGGGGTAGATTTAAGAGGAAGACTCAACCTATTTTTTGGGGGGAAAGTACATTATTATTCCTTGAGCAAACCATATCACATATTCTTTAAAGTTCAGAAAGATACTTCATCCTCGAAAATACACTCCACATTTTAAGTAGCAGTTTATTACTTTTTGCTTTCAAAGTAATTTTCCAGTTACATCGGAAAACCCTGGTGGTTTGATTATTTACCAATACTAATGAATGCAGGCCCTGAGAAGCCAGTGAGAGGCCAGTCGCCTTCTGTTCCAGTGTGTGGTTTTTGATACCTGGATCTCTTCTTTTTTTTTTTTTTTTTTAACATCTTTATTGGGGTATAATTGCTTTACAATGGTGTGTTAGTTTCTGCTTTATAACAAAGTGAATCAGTTATACATATACATATGTTCCCATATCTCTTCCTGGATCTCTTCTATATGGACTAAATCTAACTCCTACTGAGAAGTGTGGGTTGCTTTAATTTTTAAAAAATTTGTAGTTTTACTCAAAACATTTTAATGTCTTTCTCAAGAGTCTTTTAATTTAAAAGTCTTTGAAAAGACTTTTAATGTGTTAATGTTCACAGCTAACACAGTCAACCATTTTCTGTCTTATCTCCCTCAAATATGCCACTGCAGCCTCTGTATATCCAAACCTGAACATATTAGCTTTATAATTTCTTGAATGCAGTAACATCATAAGAATGAAGATAAATACAGGTCGTTGATACAGGAGTGTGTTTGGGGAAAGAGAAAGTTCAGAGTTGAAGTTATATTTGAGACACTATCAGTGGATTCTAAAGAGGAAAGAGGCAGGTTCAAATTCAGACTGCCACTTTCTGATCCTGTAAATATGAGTTAAGTCCTTGAACTTGGTTGGCTTAGCAGTAAAATGCAAGCAGTGTTACTGACTTTTACTTACAGAATTATTTTAAGGATCAAATAAAATAATGTATTTAAACTTGCTTCAAATTATATAAAATAATACATAATTATAAAGCACTGAGGTAAATGCAAGGGAAGAGGGAGAGTTGAAAAATATATCTTTGGGGATCTGAAGACTCAATGTGTAAGTTTTTAAATGTAGCCTTAGTGTTGACATGAGAATGGCCTGGAATACAGAAGGAATATCATGTCATTGCAACATGCTATAAAACCTTTTTGAGGTGATAATAAAATCCTTGTTTTTGCAGAGTTTTATAATTTAGAAAGCACCCTTAAAAATGTTAAAGTATCTAATCATTCTGAACATTGTTCAGTAAAAAATGTGATAAACCAGTTTTGACTACTGATTTAACTTTTTGACTGAAATTAGAATACTCTATAGCAAGTTTTAGTTGTGAAAACAAAACAAAGTAATATGCTCTGGTGTTACTCTTCAACTTGAAATTATAAAGTCATTTTAAAATATTCAGATGAGTTACGCTCGTCCAACCTTTATTGGAATATTTCTATGTAATTCTCTTCTAGATCTAAAGGAAAGGAAAATGAAAGATAAAAAAAATGTGGAGATGTCTGCAAGTACAGAGTTTGATAGAACAGTATAAATTTGAATTGACAAATGCTGTTTCCACACATTTGGAGTTTTTTGAACTGTATGGAACATTTGCAAATGTGAGTTTTTAAACTGTTCATGAACAGAATTTTAGTAGAGTGGGAAAATCAAAGAAACTTAGATTGTAGGAAGTACAAATACTTTCTAATTTAAATAAAATTACATATTGTCTGAATTAAAAGGGATTGTCTTTTACTGATTGGATTTGCTATTCAAAGGAAAACACTAGTAGAGATAAGTTGTGTGATCTATATTTGGAACAGAAGTGTGCTCCTGAAAAGTAGTATGTAGATGAAATTTAAAAACTGAAAACACATTTAAATTACATTAGGTGAGTTTGGAATTTGTAAAACCATAGGTGAATACTTTTAAAATATTATTTTGCTAATATAAATAAAATTTGTCCTTTTGTATGTTGACCTTTCCTAAATCTCTTTGTACTTGGAAAGTATTGATTCTAATTTTGAGTCACCACCTTTGACAACCTAATTTCAGCTGTAGACTCAGAAAAATGTACAATCGTGTTTATATACCAAAATAACTGAGTAATATATATTATGGGTGGTGGTAGAAAACTTACCCGTGGACTCCAGATTAAGGACCCTGCCTGTAGAGAATTTCAAATTGAAATTCATAAGACTTGTTTTTAAATTCTGAGATTCTTTACATTCAGAAAGTGGCAAGTTTTGAATCCTAAGATCTAAGTGAACCCTCAGTTTAATAATCATCAAACAGGTCTGCACCAGTGTACAGACATTTTAGTAGTTTAATTTTTTAAATTTTCCACAAAAGAAAACCCCATGAACTTTTAAAGTTCTCCCTTCCCCTCCCCTTTCCCCCCCAACAAAAGAATGTTGAAAGCAAGATTAGAAATAGGAGTAGACATATTTATTTTGAAACACACCTGCTTTGCTCTTATTGTTCTTTCTCTAATAGTCTTCCTTTCATTACGTTGATTCATGTTTTTTTTTAATTGAGCTTTTTCTTTTCTGCTCAAATTTTTTGCTTATCCTAGATTTCTTGAAAGGCAAGAGAAAAGGAATATTGAAAAAAGTAAATTTAACTAAAGTCAGAAAATGTGGGTTCTAGGTGCTGTTCTGCCATGGACTGTGGGACTTTGGAGACTTACTTTTCTGCTTTAATGTCCTTAAAGTGAAGGTGTGACATATTCAGTGATCTCTCAGATTGCTTGAACTGGAAACTCAAGCTCTTTTATCTACTTTTCACCTATTCAGGGGTGACAGGTTTTTTAATCTCACTTTTAGAT
The DNA here is from genome assembly GCF_005190385.1 of Monodon monoceros. Lineage (NCBI taxonomy): Eukaryota > Metazoa > Chordata > Mammalia > Artiodactyla > Monodontidae > Monodon > Monodon monoceros. The sequence continues at coordinate 7,068,632 of NW_021703770.1, read as the reverse complement.
AGGTAAATAATGGCTTGAGGCAGAAGTAAAGTAGGCAAGGACTATAAGTCCAATGTAGTTTGCCCAAAACTGCTGGTCTCTAGAAGAAGAGAAAATGTATTGAAAAAGGTGGAGAAAGGTGAATATAATTGGGAACAAAAATATAGGGGTTTGAAGTATTTGTAGAATAGTGGTATTGGGCCGGTAGTTACTCTTTCTACATCCTGCTCTCCCATCATTTAAATGCTTTCTCATTAACTGTTTAATTTTGAAATTACTTAGAATCATAACTATTGGCTTTAGTACTTTAACTCACTAACTTTCTGTGTAGTACCCATTCACTAACACATTGGTTCTCTTACAAAGTTCGTTGATCCTACAGTTTTGAAAGTGATTCAGGTGAAGTCTGAAAGAGTAGTTCTTAAACATGAGCCTGCGTAAGAATCACCTGAAGGGTTTGTCAGGCACAGATTCGTGGGCCCAACAGCTACAAGCTTCTAATTTAGTAGATCTGAGGTGGGGGCGATAATGTGCATCCTAACAGGTCTCCACATGATGCCGATGCTGCTGGTCTAGGGACCACGTACGAGAACCACCGGTCTAGACCATACAGAATTGTTAACCTGAAGATATAGTTTTTGAGGCAGACAGCAGTGGAAATATCCTGGGTTATTTTTTGAATTTATAGTCTGTTTTAACTGTTTATGTTAGTTGGAGGAAGTTAAAATGTAAGTATGGACAAAGTGATGCATGATCCAGAAATCCTTTTTTGTTATTTTTCAGTACAACAGAATATATTGAGCTGCGCGTACTCTGGTGTGCATCAGTTTTCTTGCTCCTCTTTCTGTAGTCCCAAGCGCTATCTGGCTGGATAGTTGTTAGGGTTTAGGCCCTTGTTGCTTTATTAAAAAAAAAAAAAAAGGCTCCCTGTGGTTACGGTTAATCATGGATTGACTTTTATTGTTCTGTGCCTTGTGTGCGTTCGTGTAATGGCAAGGGTTGGATCACGAGAGAAGACAGTTTTATTTGCTTATCTGATATTTGGTTGAAGTTCGGTCATCATCTATCACACACATCCAGTTCCCTATTTGTTACATTTTTCCTGCTGAATATTATTATTATGTGTTGCGAGATTTTACACTTGTCTTACCACATTATGTAATGCTTTGTTTTGTGGTGAGTAATTGATTAAAGTCAATAATTAGGAAATAGTTTATCTGTGGTGGTAATCAATTTTACAAAAAGAATCTTTTGCAATTCTAGTTCCGCTGACAGAACTGTATCTGCAGGTGCTTAAGGGTTTTTAATTTTATTTTTAAATGATTTTTTTAACTGAGGGAGAGAATACTAGCTTTAAGTTTTAAAAATTGGTAGTATAATTTCTTAAAAGAAATTAACATGGTATTGAAAAGGCAGCTTAGTTTTGTTATTCTTCATAAGGGTTTCAGTGTTTTAGTATTTTATGTGGCTTTGTATTGAAGAACTATTGGCCGTTCCTCCTACCACCTCCTACAGATCATTGATCAGCAGATAAATTTTTTCTTCTTATTAAATTAGAAACTAGTATGTAAATATTACGTTATTTCAGTCATTAAAGTTAACACAACTTGGAGAGAATTGTTGCAATAAAATTGAAGAAAGAATGTGGATATTTAATATTCTTTGTGTCTTAAAAGTCTGTTTTCTCATTGCCAAAACACCAACCCTCTTCAATTAAAAATGAATACGTTTCTACTACATCATGGGTAGGTAAAGTACTGAAGAATAAGCTACTGATGTGAAATGAATTATATACAAGGCCTAGCCCCTTTTACTCATAAAAGGTGCCCAGCAAAATTCATTGAATTTTGGTGGGTTGGTAAAGAATGAGCCCAAAAGTTTTGGGGATATTCTGAAATCTGGTTACCATTGCAGAACACTACTGCAAATGGATTGTGACTTACTGGTTGAAAACTAAGCATAAAATGATATTTGTCAAACTATTATGAATTACACAAGGGAGGGGGGATGTTTATTTTGTACAGTATAATAAAAGCTGTTTTCCATACTCTCTGGGCTAACGAAAAGCTTTACGCATTTTATTTTGTATCAGAAGCAGAAGAGTAAATTTGCAAGAAAAAATAAACACTTGATTATATACAATATAACACTTGATTATATAAAATATAAAACACTTGATTTTATATTGTTTTTGTTTTCAGGACCTCTTGATAAAGAACCCCCTATATTTGAAATACTGCAGTAAGTTTTACAAGAGCTGAAAATGATCAGTTGTAAGATGCAGAATATATAATGATCAAAAGCAAATTCTTTAAGAGATAGACAAACCTCCATTCAGGGATCCACCACTGTTTCGACTTGAGAAAATTACTTGACTTTCAGAGCCTCTATGACCTCCTTAAATAACTGGGAACAGTAGTAGTACCTAACTCAAATGGTTCTTTGAGGATAAGCAAGACAGTGCACATTTAGAGCTCTTCATGTTTTCTGCCACATGGTAGGCACTTAATAAATGTTAGCTTTATTAATAATAGCATGAATATTAGTTATTCTAAGAAAGTAGAATCTAACAGGAGAGGAGTCAGCGTAAATTCTTAAAACTTTAACATAGGTGTGTAAGCATATATGACTATCTGTAGTATTAAAATAATTTTTAAATGCTAAATATTAAGAAACAGAAACTGGGTGGACTGCAACCTGCTAGAGTTTGGAGTTTTGTAACAGAATTAAATAACAAAGAATGGTCATGTTGGCCTGAACAAATTATATGAAGTACATAAACTTTGAGTAGAATACTGGTGGCGTTTTTGGTGGAGTGGGAAAGGAATTTTTGATACTCTAATTGATTCTTACGGCAGGAGACGGTCATGAGCATAAAGGCTATGGGGTGGGCACTTTGATTTGGTCAGCACGGATGGTATGAACGAATGTAGGCATGGCAAGGAGGTAGAGAAGAACAGGAGTTTAAATAAATCCAGTGATTTGAAATGAAACCTTAATTTGAAAGGTGGCTGCTCAGAGTTACTGAAGCAAAATACCTAGCTAACTCTGATCTTACCCAGTCTTTGCTGCAAAGATTATGGACAGGTAGGAAGCAGGGTGGTCTGGCTGCTTGTGTTGAACATGTGTCCTTGGGGATGAATGAGTCTGAAAAGAGGGCCTGAGGGATAATGCACTGAGATCCTTAGAATTCAGTGTTGTAAAATATGTGATTTTGACATATATAACCATCCTCTGAATGTTCTTTAAATTCTGTTAATAGACTCTTTGGATTTGTACTTTATTTTGGAATATCAGGTTTGAATTAATCAAAAGGGTTTTGTTTTCAGTCTGTTCCTCAAGTGTGAAACAAATTAACATGCAATACCTACAAGCACATCATCTAAAAGTACTGTAATAATGGGTGACATTGTTGTAGAGAGTGAATGGTGAGAAAACACTAGAAAATTACAAAGCATAATGTAAATGTAAAGTATTTCCAGGAAGCTAAAATTTTAGAAGGTTAGCAGGTTATAGGAATATTATGTTTGCTTTGGACTTCGTTCTACATTAATTTTTATTATTTGGCAAATAATCCTCTTCCTGACAATTGTATGTAAGGAAGGTCTCTATTTCTGTCTCTTGCAATATGTTTTAGTCATTTTTTATGATGCCATGTTAGAGTTTCTTGCTTATGCAATTCTTATCAACAAGACTGTTCTGAATTGTGAATTCTAACTCCCAAAGATTCTGCTAACATTTAAATTATGTTTAAGTCGTATTTTAAGTGTATTTCATCCTTTAAAAATTGAAGAACTACTTTATCCAAGAGAACATCTAATTTAGGTACTCCTTCTATGTGCTATATTGTAATTGTATTAGCTTATTGATTCCCTTTTTGTCTCCCCTCCCTGCTGAATCTGAGTTTGTTGATTGTTATTTGTATTTGTAGCTTTATTCCTAGTTTAGTGTCTGACATACAGTGAATTAGAGACTCAGTGTTGAGTTAAATGAAATGGATGAGGAACTGTCAGTTTTTAAATTTATATAAATTAGAAATTTTATTGTCTTACCAATATAAACAAGGACAGGACTATTATTTAAAATACATAATTTGAATAATTTATTGGGTTAATTGCTGTTTTGATTTATACAGCACTTATTCAAATGATTAGTTAAATCTCAGAGTGAATTCTGATGCCTTTTGGGACGTTTGATAAAGTCTGGCCTTGCTCAGGGGGTTGTAACCTATCAATGAGTAGTTAACAACCATGTCCTTTGGCTTAAGTGTAGGAGATTGTAGGCCATCAGTGTATCAAGGAATTTCCCTTATCAGTTCCTCATGGTTGATGTTCTTTATCAATACAGGTAAAAATCTGGATGTATCAAACTAGGTGATAAATCAGATTGAGTTCTCTAAATTCAAATCATGTTTAATTGTTTTACTGTTACTGCATTGAATATAAAAGTATTTTTTTTAATCTATCAGACTGTAGTTCTGGCATAGCTGCATGCCCATCATTTCTTTCTTCCTTCCAAGGAGAGCGGGGCACCTATAGTTTTCAGTGTTAATAGATGATCTTGCCTTCCAGAGAATTTTTTTTTTTGATCATGGACCCCTTTGAAATCTGATTAAAGTTGGGAACCCCTCTCTCAAGAGAATACTCATACACATCTACACCAAAGTGTTTTTTCATATAGCCTCAGGGGATCATGGTTTCCTGATCTAGCTGTCAGTCAGGATCTGCCCATGTAAAACAGTTAACACCATGAGCCAGTATAGTAATTCATCTGTAATGGTAATTCCCATTTTAGGTTTCTCACTTCTCTTTGTGTTTTGACAACACACAAGAGTTGATGTTACAGGGAACCAATACAGTATATTCAGTGTGTAGCTAACCTCTTTGGTCAGTATCTGGTTCTTATTGGGTTACAGGTTTAGTTCAGAATCCATAAATCTTGATTCTCTGAACGATCTTGTGTAAATGGGAGGCACCAGTGACAGTGTTAAAATGCTGGTATTAGATGAGGCAATAAAGAGTTACAAGAGTTCAGAGAAGGTGAAAATTATTTTCGTTTTTGTTAATGGTCTTGCTGTACTCTGTTGTTACAGTTGAACTTGACCATTAGAGGATTTTGACCACACTGATTTAGAAAGAGTCCTAAGAAATCAATTGAGAGATTACAGTAGTAGAATTGCATGTATGAGAATTCTGTTAAATTCAGCAAGAATCATTGTAAAGACTTCTCAGTGTTTCTGAATGCTATTTGTTTCCATTAAACCTAATAAACAATTTAGGGTGGATTATGTTTCTTGCTAAGTTTGCTCAGAGTAAACTGTGTTCTCTAAGATTCAAGTGCAAAAGACATATGAGGGCAAGGTAGGCCCAGAGCAATGGAGGCAGTCCCTTAATTTTTATACAGGTAAATATCATTTAAACAGTGCAAGCATTTCAAAGTGGGATTATAATAGGGAAGACAGTGGCAATTTTATGGTATTTTGCAGTGACACGATAAGGGGTAATAGAGCTCTATGTAGAATTTTGGTGTTGAGGGATCATAGTCCTAGTGAGGTTGCCTTCTCTCCACCTCTTTCTTTGAGCCCTGGAGAGATGCCAACTATGTTTTTATTTTCTTTCTTTCTTCTTATCTCTAACTGTTTTAACTCTGAAACCCCAGTCTCCTACTTTTCAGATCTTTTCCCGCATCATTTATGAATGTTTGGGACTCAGTGTAATCACTATTCTTTACTCTTAACAGCTTTCCATGATTCATTCTTTAAAAAAAAAGAAACAAAATATCATGATATCTACCAAATTCAGTAAGAAGAATCTTACATTCCATTCACACGCAGTTATGATAAAACATAAATTGTGCATCAAAATAATATTGCTGTCGTTCAAGATCTAGAGGCATTTGTGAATGCATTTGTTTGGAAGTATTTTTTATTCACTGTGTGTATCAAGGCATTATTACTATGGGCCATCTTGAACAAGGAAATCATTTCACTGTATAGAACTATATGTTAAATTGCCATTTTGTGCATTTTACGTGTATAGCAAAGATGTTGATGTTAGGATTTTTTTCTAAGGTGTAACTGATAACCAAATTAAGTACAGACTTTACGGGATTCCCTGTTTGAATGTAATGAATGAAGGGTCATTTCATTAGTTCACTGTTTCAGAGCCCTTTAGTTTGAACCTAGCTAACCAGTCCAGTCTGATGTCCCACTATTCTCCTGTACTCACCTTAACTGCTTACCATGTAGCCTAGCCAAAGGGAACTGTTTCCTTGAAGTGCCCCTCCAATCTCTGATCCTGAGGTCCATGAGGACAGAAACGACAGTCTACTTGTCTGAATCTTCCTTGTCTGGTCGATTGCTTAACTCTGAGTCACATGATGGTTTTAAGTAAATGAACATTGATTGAATAAATGAGCAATGCTTTATGTATACACTTTACCTTCGTACCATGTTCATTAGGTCTAAATCCTTAAAGTTCCCCACCAAGACCAACATAATGTCTCCCAAGAACCTTCAGTGAATGCTCCAATTTTCTCTGAACAATTAATTATAGCATCTTATGTCGAATTTTTGAAAAGTCAACTATACGTCAATGAAAAAAATAAAGTATATTCAAATTACAAAAAAATATATAGTGGCAGAGAGAAATCATCGTCAAAATTAGCATGAAGTTAGTATCCCACTGCTCACTATCTTCAGGAAGAACTAACTAAATTTGTTAGGAAATCTGTTAATGAGAGAATCAACTCTGACAAGAATTTTTGTTTTCTTTTTAGATACCTTTGCTGTATGTTGTCATTAACCTCATGCTATGTCAAAAGCATAATATCTGGGCCCCTACCAAATAATTGTTATTATATGTCCACCTCAATATTCATGGTTTTTCAGAAATAAAAGCTTGATACAAAGGAGAAAAAAAATGTTATATATACTTACCAGTTTACCATGTATGGTATAATTACTTTGATACAGGCCTTATCCCATTTCTCCTATAGGCTTTTTGTGCCAGTTAGCTTTGACTTTGAATACTCTTACCATGTGTATCCTTGGACAGTCTTCATCTGTTAAATGGTGACTGTGTTATCTGTACCTTGGATGGTTACCAGGATCTAATGAGATAAGGTATATAAAAATCAGCTGATGCTCAGTAAAGAAAGAACATAGGGCCTGACGGATTTATGACTGTCAGTATTCTGCTGCTTCTCTCTCTTCATCTAACACTAAGCTAAGCTCCTTGAAGAGAAGAGTTAATTATGTTTCTTTTTAACCTACCATTTAATTGTGTACATTTAGAATTTGAAGGAACTTATGGAATAAACCTTTAATTTTTTTTTTCAAAATCAGAAAGATGTGATAATAAACACATAAATTAGAAACTTAGAACTGATAGAACATCTGTTTATAGTAGTTAAGTGGCTAGTGAATGTTGAAAAATAAACTAAAGGACAGCCGTATCTCTAAGCTTCCCTTAATGCTACTGACATTTTTTATGTTTTAAAAACCAAAGCAGCAAAAACAAAGCAACACTGCAAAAAACAAGCATTACGGCACTGATTCTAAGTGAGTGGAATCGGCATATCCACCTCAGGGAGTATATTAATCCCCTAGGTTTTCTTGTTTTCATGCTTTTCTTGGACAAAACGTTTCCTTACCCACACCTATTCCCTCAAAAAGTCTTAAGATCTAACATAAGGTTATAATTGGATCGACAGCCTTCTTAGTTCTGAAGAAATGTGCAGATTTTCTTTCTTTAACGTCACTTCTTCTTCATGCCGAGCATTCCCTGAGTAGCCAGTGTGTGTCTGTCACTGTGAAGATGCTGGGGGTACAAAGGTGGCCGTGACTCAGTCCCCGAAACTCACAGGCCAGAGTAGTTGCTAACATCATGTTCCTTAGACCTCTACTCTCTCAGGAAATGTTCATAAATACTTTGTGATGAAAGGGTGACATGGTTTGATAATAGTGCATGCTTTATTTCTGTCTTATTGGCAGGACCAAGAAGTCTTTCAGTAAAGAAAACAGTTTATTTAATCCAGTATTTTCCTAGCTTATTTGACCACGGGACCCTTTTTTTGTGTCACACGTATTAATGTCTCAAGGGCTGTAAATGCTCCACAGCACACAGTTTAGGAACGTGAACAGAGATGATTATGATGAGACGGGTGCAAGTGAGAGCATCAGGGGGCGGGGAGCTGGGGAAGTCTTCACACAAGTGACTACATGTTAAACCAAGTCTTGAATGATGAGCATACAGAGGAAGGGAAGGGCAGCTTAGGTCCAGGCAGAAAGAACAGAAGGTACAAAAGCACAGACGTTTGACAGCGCGTTGTTGTGTTTGAGGAAACTCCAAACAGTTCAGTTCCTTAGACTGAAGTAAGGAAAGAAGCTATACCAGAGAACAATTCAGGGCCCTGGAGACGCATAAAAAGCCTTGAACAGCATGAGGGATATGTGAAGCAGGTAGTAATCGGTGCCTAGATTTCAAAGTTACGTGAGGTCTGTTGTGCTTTATATTTAAATTTATGTTAACAATATAAATTTACATTTATTCCACAGGGAAAATAAAAAATTGAGATTTATCAAAAACCAGCAAAAGTATGAGATAAACTCTATGGCTGAATCATCTACCATGTGCTGCTGTTGAATTCTGAATGTTATTTAATGTTACTTTTAAAAAACCTTTGAGTCACTGTGAACATTTAATACAGTACATTAGGAATGAAGAGGCCTATTTTTTTTTTTTTTTTGAAGAGGCCTTGTTTGTGTTAAAAGTTTCAAGTTAGCTAATTTTTATTTTGGAATTCATCATAAGAGAATCAGCACACATGAAGACAGAACAATGTGATGTTATTTTTATATTTTTAAATTGAAGGTTTGAGCTTTCCCTACCGTCATTGATGCTCATTATAAAATATTGGAAAGTGTAGAAAAACAGAAAAGAGAAAGTACTTTTTTTTGCCATATAGAGATAAATGTACATGTTGATATTTTTTGCTAGACAAATTTATTTTCTATACTTATAATTCTAGTGAACATAGTACTACTTTTTTACATTTTCCTACATTATAAATCGTTTGTAAGCATTACATTTAAAGTCTATATAATATTCCATTCAGTGGATATACCATTGTTTGTATATTTATAGACAGTCTTCAGTTTTCTTAATCATATGATTTCTACTTTCTGTTATTATAAATGTTTTGTGTATATAGTTCCAGAATTGGAATTATTTGGTCAAAAAGGAGGGATATGTTTAAGGCACTTGATACATGTTACCAAATTATTTCCCAAGACAGCACAATTTATATTCTAAATTATATAATTTATATTTCCACTGGGAGTGTATCAGACTATTTCATTAGGTCTTAAGAACAATCATTAAAAAGAAAAGACAAAGAATAAAGCAAACTTTGTTGGTCAGTAGTTTAAATATATGGATCCATATTGTTTTGTTTATGGTTGTAATAGTAAGCAGTATTTCAGTTAATACTTTGTATAAACAAATGTAAGAATTTTCTTTTGATATGAAGGCTCTTTTTATTTTTGAGGTATCCATCACGAATTGAAAAAATCGACTATGAGGAGGGCAAGATGTTGGTCCATTTTGAGCGCTGGAGTCATCGTTATGATGAGTGGATTTACTGGGATAGCAATAGGTTGAGACCCCTTGAGAGACCTGCATTAAGAAAAGAAGGGCTAAAAGACGAGGAAGACTTCTTTGTAAGTAGCAAGCTTTTCTGTTTGCCAGATATGTAATGATGTATTTTTTAAAGGAATTCTGTTAAATTTTACAAAAGCTTGTTTTTTATTAAGGAAGTGCTTATTTATTATACATGGTATTGATCTTAAAAGTTGTTTAAAATAGGATTTTAAAGCCGGAGAAGAAGTTCTGGCTCGTTGGACAGACTGTCGCTATTACCCTGCCAAGATTGAGGCGATTAACAAAGAAGGTATGTGTTTGGAATGATCTGAGAATTAAAATGGGATTTATAGTAAAATTTAACTATATTTCTAATTTTAATTAATGTATGAAATTGTTACATATAGCTGTTGCGTCTCTTTGTTTTATACTTTACCTAATGAATCTTCTAATAATACTCTTTTTTAGGGGCATTCAATATGTTATATATTGTATAGAATAAGATGATACATAATATACTGCCTAAATAGACTAAATTAATAGAGGTAAATAGTTGCTTAAAAATTTTCAGCTTTCAGTTGACAGGCTTATATTATATGCATTTTATTTCTACTTCTCTGTTTCCAGTTTATTGGCTAAGTTATTTTATGAAGATCTCAACCTGAGTGCTAAAGATATAGGAAAATTCAAATCAGTTCAACTTGGAAGTGAAACAGTACAGTTTTCTGAGGAAAGAGTATAGAACTTATCAATTTGAGGATTTCCTTTATTGCAGTTTTCTCCCTGCTCTTTTTTTCTTGATTTCTGTAGATAATTGAGAATTAAATAGCCTTTTGTGGTATCTAATATTACTACCGAGCAAAAGTTACTGAACTTATCAGAAATGTTGAAAGTACCACAGAAATCAGGTGTGTTAGTGTGGCATAAAATGAGAGAACCTGTTGGACAGGTAATGAATTTTAAAAATTGTAGATTAATTTAGAAAGGCATTAATTTAGAAGGGCATTAAATTATTATTGGAAATATACTTAACTATTTTATTTTTTAAATTTCTTGTTTAAAATCTCATTTAAAACAGTCGTGAAATACTTGTAAGTATATTTTCCAAAATACATTAGTTTTCTATTAGTTATTTCTTAAACTCGACCACTCATTCATTCTTTTTACTAAAGAAACACATTGAGGGAATTCCCAGGTGGTCCAGTGGTTAGGACTCAGCACTTTCACTGCCGAGGGCCTGGGTTCAATCCCTGGTCGGGGAACTAAGATCCCACAAGCCACATGGCATGGCCGAAAAAAAAAGAAAAGAAAAAAACACATTGAGTGACAACTTCTTTGCAAGAAGGGCATTTAACCTAAGTAAGGGGATACTTACTTTAAACTGCATCTTGAAAGCCACACAAGTTATCTAGAAAAGGACGGATGAAAAGGTTTTTCTGTCAGAAGAAATGGTGTATGCAAAAGAATAGTATAAAGGCATGCCATTTTTAAGGAACTGCAAATCTTTGATGTGACTGGAATGAAGGATTCCTTTAAAGGTTGTAGAATAGCAGAAGAGGTGGGAGAGAGAAGCAAGGATTGGCATATGAAGTATCTTGTAGTCTTCCTAAAGAATTTGAGTTTTACTTGGAGGTGATGGGAACCATGGAAGGGATTTAAGCTGAGAATTTAAACTAACAAAAAATGAGAAAAATTGAGGTAAGAGAAGATAGAAGAGGAAAACATTTAAAAAGACATATATTTAAAAATGTTAGGTGTAAAAAAGTAAATCATAGTTGTCTAGCTAGAAATGATAATGTAACTTTACAAAAGCCAAGGTCCAACTCATTGGTTTACCTAATTGAAATAACAAATATGGCTATGAGTTTATTACTGGTCACCTGAGGGACATCTCAGTTATTAAGTTTGCAGGTTACTTCTTTTCTAGTGGGGCCTTTAAATCACTGTTCACTTAAACTTCTGGAGAGCTGTGTTATGGAGCTCTTATTCCCGTGTCTTAACTCACACTGGCTCCCCAAGTGTCTAGTCCAGAGCCCAGCACAGAGTAGGCAGTCAGTAACAGTTTTTGGAAGGAAAAGAAGTATTGAATCAGCTTTGTAGGTTAATAGGATCTACCCAAAATGGAACAAAGCAAAGCAAAATTAAACAATGCTCTCTCTTATCATTAGGAGAGATTTGTTTAAATGTGTGCGCTTTGGGACCTTTCTTCTATGCTTAAAGCTTCTTTTACAAGTATATGCATACACACATACAACATACACAAAAACAAACCACCTTCATTTTTTATTCTATCCTGTTTGTTCATGGGCATGTTATATAGAAATTTAAGCTTACATCAGTGGAAGAGTGATGTTACTGATTGCAGCCTCTGCCATTTCAGCAGTAGTTTTGAGTAAGCCCTTAGTGAAATATTGGCAGATGTAACTTGTTTTTAAAAAATTTCCATGGGAAGTATTAATTTGGTCATTTTTCTGTATGTCCCACATGGTGGATGAGCCTCCCCCGCCGCCTGCCACTATCCCCCCGCCCCCCCTGAAAAGAAAAAAGAAAGAAAAAGGAAGCCCTCAAAGAGTTTTCTGTTCACTACAAAAGCTAAACAAAACTAACAAATGTGAACATTTAGGTATATGTAGTATGTCTTAGAGAAGTTGAAGAGAAGGGGCAAATCAGTGTAGATTGGAGTGGTCAGGGAAGTTTTCATATTATGGGTGGGATTTGAAGAGCTGATCCTTGAAGAGTGGGCTGGAGTTAGGAAGGAGGACAGCATCACAGCAGCTGAAGCAGTGTGAGCAACGGCAGGGAGAGATGAATGCACGGTCTGCGTAGTGAAGAGCCTGCTGCTGTCGGCAGTGCCCTGTGGAGGAGAGGAGGACAGGGGCAAGCACGTTGGGGTGTAAGGGGTTCGTGTGGTTTGGCATTCTCACAGTCTTTCCAGATTCTTCACATTCTTGCTATTCAGTTCATCAGTTGTTTTCATAACTTGGGTTTAGATCTTTATATCTGTGATTTGTACATTATGCTAATTATAGAAAGATATGAAATCAATGGTGTTATTCAAATTACAAAGAAAAGAAAGATCCTTGTGCGTAGATTTATTGGCTTTGGCGCCAATTGTTTATACCTCATTCGTAAAGGTCAAGTATCTGTTTACTTGAAGTGGCACTCTGCCCTCATTTGTATAGGAAATGATAGAAAAACATTGGAATTTCCATAAGTATAAAATCTACGTAACTGATATATTTTCTGATAGTACTGTAAAAGACTTGAAAGCATGGAGTCTGTAACAAAAAGTGAATATGCTTTGAAATAGCCATGTAAACAGAATATTGAGTCCTAAAAGCAGAATGGTTCAGTGGGAAAGACAGGGGAATCAGGGTTTTTAGTTAACGGCTGTGCTGCTGCTTAGCTGTCATTGGATGCAGCATTTCGCCTCCCTGGAAGTCAGTGTTCTTATCTGCACAGGAAGACTGCTATGCAGATGACATGTGTATTTTCTAGCTGAAAAGCCTGTGAATCTATAATTCTTGTTTGCCAGTTAATTAATCTTGCAAAGGAATAATCCTTTCCTGAGAAAATGATTTTTTCCCTATAGCAGATCTTTCTCTCCATTATTTAGAAGCTTTCAAAGAGAGCAAATGATGATTCTTAGAAATATTATACATTTTTATAATTAATGATTTTATTTTCTTCAGGTATAACATACCTGATATGTTATTTAAACATATACTTAAATTGTTATAAATTTAAAAATCCTCCAGTAAAAATCAAAATTACATGCAACTAACTTATCAAGATTTAATTAGTGTACTTTATAAGGGAAGTCAAAGTTATTTTTATAGGGGAAGAGACAATAAACTCAGTAAACTTGGTGGGGTCCTTAGCAGGGGTGTGTGTTTGCAGTTATTGCAATCATAGGGTGTTTATTTCTGTCAGGGCATTACTTGTTCTATATCATGTGTTGCTGTGAGGTTGAATTATGTTTTCTAATGATGCTGACTCGCTCCTATTTCAGGAACTTTCACAGTTCAGTTTTATGATGGAGTTATTCGTTGTTTAAAGAGAATGCACATTAAAGCCATGCCCGAGGATGCTAAGGGGCAGGTAAGAGTGTTCAGCATTCCTAGCTACCCACAGGGATGTTTTCTTGAATGGTGACTGATCAAAATATATATATACAGACATATATATATTTTAAAGTGAACTAATTGTAGGATTATGTGCTGATAGCCCCAAATAGCAGCAAGAAAGAGAAGCTTAGAATGTAAAATAAATTATACACTTGATTTTTGCTTCTTTGGTTTTAGACCTGCTAAAGTTATAGGTCACTAGTTTCTGTTCCAGGTGAAATCCCAGCATCCACTAAGCTGGTGTTGTCCTATCGACCCAGCTGGATCGTGTAACCAGTCTATGGGAAGTGAGGTAAGTGCCTTTTTTTAATTTTGTTTTGTTTTTCCTGGTATATAGTATCATTTAGAAAGTTAATTTTTAATATAAAATTTTATATTGAGTTTCTTATCTTCTTCTTTTCTTCTGTAAATCATAGTTGTTAATCTTCTTTCAAAAGGCGCTTACCTGACACTCTGTAGGCTGTTTCAGGTAGGGCTTTCTGAGTTATATGTTGTAAGCAGTGTATTACATGCTTTGCCACTGCTCAAAGCAAGAATGAACGGTAAGCATTTGAAGGAGAATCTGGGATGAAGTTAAAACCATAATTCCATTATGGTTGATTATGTTTCCTGAAATACTGGAAAGAAAAGGTGCCGGTAGAAATTTAAAATATTTTCTTTTATGTTCTGCTGTTATTTGGGATTTTCAGCACCTGGACCTACAATTAATTTTAAGAAATTGAAAGTGATCTATAAAAATGTCTAATATGGAAATATGCTACATATTTATTGCATACCATGCAGTAAAAAATATCATACTGAACTGTACTGAAATCACATGGTCAGTTCCAGTCAAGTGTATATATTTAGTAGTCTAGAACGTAGACTATCACAGTTAAAAAAATTATTTTTGATGTTTTCTGAGAAGTGCGTGAGTGTTTTAAGTGATGCGGTTTTCAAAAATATAATTTTGAAATCATCAGCTAGCAGAGTTTTTTTTTCCCCCAATTAATGTGGAAATGCCATTTAAAATGGAAATGCTTTTGATCGTGAAATTGCTTTGTGTCTTCTTACTTGTATGTATAAATAAAATGTTCTCTTAAGCATTCAGTGGTGTGATTCCTTGGTTACTGCATGGAAAGATTGATTTAAACATTGGGAAGTTAGTACCTGTTTAATTAAAATTCTCAATTTTTTTTTTTTTTGCTTTAAAACTATTATTTTGTCATTCTAGTCATTCAAATGTTTATGAGATGGCACTAACCTTGAAACTTTATTTTTTCCAAAGAGGCATTGAGCCAGTTTGGTTCGTGGTAAAATAATAAGTTGTAAAAATTAATTTTTTGGTTGTATTGGATGTTTATTTTTAATTAGTATTCTAGTCACACCATGATGTATTTAACATTAAAATCAATGTCAAGTACAAACTCGAGAAGAAAATATTAGTAGTATATTTCCTTTAATTTTATATTTTCTTCATAGTTTTTAATTACGAGCATATTCAAAACATTTGTAGAATTGTTTTTTATAAACTGTTCTTATTTTTTGAATGTCTTAATAAACCAGGTGTTGTTTGGGCCGTGCTAAGAGAATCCCACTTTGCATATTATCATCTAAATTTTGAGTCCTTTGAGAATTCCTTTATAAAACTCTACAGTAAAATTTCTTTTATTAAACCAGCAAAGGATAAGGAAACAAATAAATGCAGTGTGGAAATGTTCTTTAAACTTTCTGTAGCTTCTTCTCACCTATTTTTCTTCTTGAGAGTGAGCTGATATAAAATTTACACTGTAACTCACTAGTGTTAAAGATTGGCTCATAAGATCCTTTGCCATTTTTAGAACATTTTTTGTATACATTGTTTTATTGGATTCTTATAGCAAATCCTTTGACATAGGTATAGCTGATATTTCTATTTCACAGTTGAGGAATTCAGAATTTAGAGAATGACTTATCTAAAATTTCACTCAACCATAGTGTGCAGAGTGACTGAACTCATATCTGATTTCATTATAGTGTTCATTATAGTGCAGTGCTCTGTGTTATCTACAGGAAACTTTGAAACATATCTTTAGTTCTCATTCATGGAAGGATCACACCAGTTATTTATTTATTTAAAAGATTTTTTTGATGTGGACCATTTTTAAAGTCTTTATTGAATTTGTTACAATAGTGCCTCTGTTTTATGTTTTGGTTTTTTGGCCCCGAGGCATGTGGGATCTTAGCTTCCGACCAGGGATCAAACCCACACCCCCTGCATTGGAAGGCAAAGGCTTAACCACTGGATCTCCAGAGTCCCTACACGAGTTCTTTTTGATAGTGAATCTTTCCAATTAAAAAATGGAAGAACAAAATAATGGGAGAATTCTTTAATCACGCAACTGCAGCGATTCCCTGATTAACAAGTCATGTGATCAAGAACTGTTTTATCTAATTTCACTTTTAAAGAGTACAGCATGAATCTCTTTCTTCTAGTTTTCTCTTTATTGGAGAGAGAAAACAACTGGGCTTGGAATTTATCCCCGGCATCTTTTAGCATTTCTCTTAACAACTTAAAGTTTTCCTTGCAATGTGGAACCCAGAATTAAATGCCCTGTTCTTAATAAGACTGCAAACATATGATCTCTGCTGAATTATCACTTTCCTTTGCTTGCCTGTTGTACTTACTCCTGTTTTTCTTTCTGCTTTGTTGATGGCACTCTATAAGTTGTTTTCATTGGTGTTGCTTTTTTCCTTCTACTTAAATGTTAGTCTCAAGGCTCAACTTAGCCATGATACTTAAGTCACCCAGATTGTTCCTTGACCTTAAACCCCTCTTTCTTATTAGTGTACACTTTGCCACCCCTTTGTTTAATGGTTTTCCTTTTGCTTGGAGTGTCCATTTCTTGTTCTTTGCCTTTTTCCCTAGCAAATTCCTACTTTAGGGTTCAAATCATTTATCGTTTTCCCTGAAGCCTTCCACTAGTCTTTCTCTTCAGGCAAAATTTTGTTGTTCTCCTGTAATATTTTGTTTATTCTCTACTGTCTCTCCTGTCACATTGTCTTATAGTTAATTTTATTTGCCTGTCAGTTCGTTATGGGCAGGACTGAAAAAGGAGGTGGTTCTAAGTAAAACTTGGATTGGACAATACTGGTGCATCTGGTGTTCTTTGGTTTTACAAACTAGAGATATAAATTTTATTTCACGGGGCTTCCCTGATGGCACAGTGGTTGAGAGTCCGCCTGCCGATGCAGGGGACACGGGTTCGTGCCCCGGTCCGGGAAGATCCCACGTGCCCTGGAGCGGCTGGGCCTGTGAGCCATGGCTGCTGAGCCTGCGCGTCCAGAGCCTGTGCTCCGTGGCAGGAGAGGCCACAACAGTGAGAGGCCCGCGTACCTCAAAAAAAAAAAAAATTTATTTCACAACTTTGTCATAATTCATTTTCTAATAAGACATGCATTGGGGATGTAGTTTAAAATACGGGGAAATCTGGATATTGAGTGTCTTCCAGGCAGGAGCAAAGATGTGGTCACTCCAGGCCAGTGGGTTCCTGGGGTTTTCATCTAGCATCTTTTATTAGCTTAGCGTGTTTCCTGGTATATGTAATAGGGTATCCAATAGAAAATTGGTGAATGAATGTGTTAGGTGGAACATCGCATGATGTTTTCAGTTCATTTCAGTCATGGGGGAGAGACAGATTTTGTATGTTTGCTTTTAATGGCTTATTGTCTCTACCATATATTTTCAAGACTGAGGAGTCATCAACTTGAATTGCTTAATGGCCTATGTTTGTTAATGTAACCCATGAATTAAATGCATTTGATGTTGTGAAATTGTTTTTAGTTGCTTGGACTAAGAATTTAACGTATTCCACATTTTGGTTGAGTCTGAATCGGTGGTCTATTTGACAGCTTAGTGGCATCAGTCATCAGTTGAAGATTAACTCTGTAGAGATATTATAAATATTTGTTTTAAAAGAGTTTTTGATTGTGAAAATTTACATGTTAGTACCACTTCTTTACATCTTTCCATAATTATTACAATAAGTGTTTTTAGTTAAAAGTAAAACAGTAAAAATTATTTAGCCACGAACTAAAAAAATTATCACAGGAAATATAAATATTTGCATCTCAGAAGAATGGTAACTAATACAGATTCAGGAAATTGTAGAGGGAGGGAAATTAAACTGGAGTCTGACAGTGTGTACTTTACCTTGGTCAAGTCAAGTAGCTCTTTTTTTTTTTTACTAGTAATATTAAGCTGTTGTGATAAATAGGTATCCAAACTTTAAAAGCTTTAAAAAATAATAAAATCATACTTTGATTTCTATGAAATTGACCTTACCTTGGGTGATACATTCTTCCTAATAAGGAATAGTAATTTGCTCGGTGGTAATACAGTCGTCCCTCATTATCTGCAGGAGATTGGTTCCAGGACCCTCATGGATACCAAAGTCTGTAGATGCTCAAGTCCCTTTTATAAAATGGCACAATATTGCATATAACCTATTCACATGCACCCAAGTCATCTCTAGATTACTTACAATACCTAATACAAGGTAAAAGCTATGTAAATAGTTGTAAATACAGTGTAAATGCTATGTAAATAGTTGCCAGAGCATGGCAAATTCAAGTTTTGCTTTTTGGAACTTTCTGGAATTCTTTTTCCCAACTATTTTTGATCCGCAGTTGGTTGAATACACGCCTGCAGAACCCAAGGATAGGGCGGGCTGACTGTACGTTTCTTTTAATCTTTGCAGAATTACAACATAAGCTTTTTTTTCTTATTACTTTTATGATCTGTTGCATTATAGAGAAGAACCATAATTCAACGTTTAAACCCTAAAGTTACCAAGGTAGAATGTCATGTAATATTCCACATTTGTCATAGGTTTTCTTATATTTTAGATTTTATTCCATCAAAAGAGTATTTGATATTGAATATTTTCCCATTTTATGTAAGATCATGTAACCGATTAGATTGTTAAATTTGATAATCTACCATGTTGATGATCTACCTTGTAAATGTAGTTAATTTGCTTTTTTTATTTGTGTGCATGTGAGTGAAAATAGCTTTGAAAATGTGATACATGCTTTTATTCATTAGTATCATTGAATTTTAATTAATTTTTCATGCTTCACGTGTTTTGTGTTTTTCCTTTGGAGGATTGGATAGCTTTAGTCAAAGCGGCTGCTGCAGCTGCAGCCAAGAATAAAACAGGGAACAGACCTCGGACTAGCGCTAACAGCAATAAAGAGAAGGAGAAAGAGGAGAGAAAATGGTTTAAAGTACCTTCAAAAAAGGAAGAAACTTCAGCTTCCATAGCCACACCAGAAGTTGAGAAGAAGGAAGATCTGCCCACATCTAGTGAAACATTTGGTACAAAATATGTTCTTACATTCATTCCCTATGGCAGTGGTGAACTCACATAGTGAATAAGTCAAATCCTTTGGCTGCCTGTAATTTGAACATGTATTGAAATTATTAGGATTTTTTTCCTAGCATAATATGATGGTTAAGTTTTTTAGCATCTTACAGATCTGAAGATTAATGGCCTAATATGGGTGCTTGATAATGGTTACCCTCAGTATTCTTGAATAGAAATGCATTGAGAATTTGATTTGTAACTTCTACCAAGTAGGTTTTGGGATTTCTTTTGTGTGGGTTTTTTTGTTTGTTTGTTTTGTTTTCTTTAGCCTTTAAAATGTTTCTGCATGCATTTCAATACATAATACAGAAAAAGCAGTAAGTCATTCCTTTCCTAAAGCGTAACTGCTTAGTAGTTTTTTTATTTCTAATATATTGGTCTAGAGAGATTTGTGTTTTTTAAAGTTGTGTCAAGCACTAGATTGAAAAAATTAAGTGCAGATCTTTTGTATTATTTTGCCATTTTAAAAATATTCCTGTGTTTTAACTTTGGATTCTAGATAAACTCTCATATATATATTCTATTAAAAGTAGGACTTCATGTAGAGAACGTTCCAAAGATGGTCTTTCCACAGCCAGAGAGCACATTATCAAACAAGAGGAAAAATAATCAAGGCAACTCATTTCAGGCAAAGAGAGCTCGACTTAACAAGATTACTGGTAAACTACAATGATTCTTTTTGGGGGGAAATGGAGGGTTTGATTTTATAGTAGTTTGTTTTTAATAAAGGAAAATGTATCTATTGGTTTAGTGAAGCTAACTGGTTAATGAGAAAGACAGTTGCTTTGTTTCTTCAAGGTCATCCCTTTCAACACCAGGGGCTTTTTCTGTTGGAAATGTGAAAAGTATCACATATTTTCTACCTACCTCACAGGGATGTTGTGAGGATCCAATGTTACAAAATTCCATAGTTTTAAAATCACCTGCATGGCAGGAGTAGTTTCTCTAAGGATTGAATTACACGCTTTTGTCAACTTGTGGTGACATAATGTCTGAGGTTCTAAATATTACACATTCTTACTCTTGACTGGTCTCATTAAAGATGGTACCATATATGGTTGGGAAGATGAATACTGAATTAAATTCAGCTCCCAAATTTGTTATGCCCAATGTAAAAGTACTTCTATACGTTTTAAAAATTTCTATTCTTATCCTCAGGTTGGTCTCTAGAATTTGGACTTATTTCTCTATGCCTTGTTGTAATTAGGAAGTAGAATACTAGAATGATGAAAAGCACTGGAAATTCTAGCCTGGTTAGTGTTTACAGAAGAAGGGGCCAGTCATACTAAGACCCACAGTTCCATTCAGCCTAATGATTCTAATCTTTAAAAGAAATTGTGAATATATTTAATTTTTCTGAGTATATGTTATAAAAGGGGAGGTAAAATATTTTAATTAATATTCAGTCATATGCTCTTATTTTAAGGACAAATGATTTTTTGTGCCTTTGGCCTAATAAAGCTATGTAAATCTTTGTTGACATTCTTTTAAGTAACTTGAAAAAGCATGGTTTCATTGTCAGACCCAAGAATAAATGTAAATTAAACATTTTGACCATTTTCTAAAGAGTGTAAGCCCACTGAAAGATGACTTTGCAGCTGAGGGTTCTTTAGAGCCACTGTTTTATTACAGTATTCATCTAAGTAATTATAATTGGTTTCAACAAGTGAGAATATTTAGTCTTTCCATTGTTGATATTATTTTCGTGCCTTTCTCTGATAAAGGATATATTTGGCCCCAGGACAGGAAATATTTCAAATCAATTTACCCATTCCCATTCCACCTTTTCCTTAGAAACTATTAGCTTTGGAGAAAGCCAAAATGTTATCTTAGTGATTATTATGATGGCAACTTGAGACTTCCGTTTTGACTTAGAATAATGGAACTCCGAGCTCTGTACTCTGGAATAGTACTTCTAACTGCTGTGATACCAAGATTGAAACAGCCTTATTGGGGGAGCCAAGATCAAGGAAGATGGAAGTGACACTGACGCTACAACTGCCAGTTTCCCAGCATCATGGTTTTTCCTACAATCTGGATAATCTGATTTTAGTTTCAGTCAGTATACTCTTACATGTGTCTTACTGAGAAGTTCAAGCTCACCATTTAAAGAAGTAAGAAAACAGCTCAATCCACAATGATGCAGTATTTCCGCTTGGCCTTGAAAAGACAGTAGTGGGGGGGAAACCAGTTTACCACGTACCTCAAGGAAGTTCTAATACTGGTTGCTTTAGTAACACCCTGTGCCTTCTGTGGAGGGACTTTGTCTTCACTTCCTCTTGGGAATCTCAAGTCAACAAGTAATAGCTTGGGCAACAGTAGAAAGGCATAAGATTTTACGAATGTGAAACTGTTATGATCTTTTCCCTTTATTTACTCAGAAGATGTATGTTAGTTTTTTTAATAGTTCATCTCTGCATCTATTTCTGATTTCATGTTACAACTATACCATGCAAAAAGATAATAGATATTTTAAGATTGTCTTTTATGATTGAAACTCTGGCTTGCCTCTGTACAGTAAATTTCATCTGTGGACCATAAAAAGAGATGAGAACTAACATGAAATAGCAATTTTGTTATGGAATTATGGTATATTTTAAATTTCTCAAGCTCACTTATATCTGTCTTTTTGTCCCTTTACTACTGAGAGGAATAGGCTGGTAACATGGCAGCATCTCAGCCTGCTCTGAGGTATTACCCCCCCACGCACACCATTTTATTTATTTTTTAAATAGTTCTAACAGGAAATAAGTGGACCAGCAGCTGGAATAATTTAATTCATGTATTTATTCACTCTCTTTCTGTTTCTTCCTCATATATACACCCTACAGAGATTCCAAACATGATTTCTCTACAGAGAATGGAATAGAATGGCTTTCTTCAAAATTTTCAAATAAGTAGACACTGAAATTATTGTTGCATAGTATATATATGTTCTTCCAGAATCTTATTTTTCATTGTCATGTACCTTATTGATAATTATTGATACTTTATGCATACTGATTTAGAACAAACGATTTTACAAAGATAATAAAGTTTATACTTTGGGACAAAGTTGCAAGCAAACTGTAAGCAAATTTGAGTAGATTTTAAAGTACGGGTTGTCAGAGAGTAAGAGAAGAAACAGCAGTTAGTGCATGGTCTGTTTGTAGTAGTTCTAGGAGTTCCTAGACATTCAGCCAGTTTAGATATGTTTGTACAGCTTAAGGAATTTAAAAAAATAATTAAAAAACCCCAGAGATTTGAATTGGCCAGTAATAAGTTATTGATAATAATATCCAGGATATTTGGTTCTTAATCTAAGCAAGAATATTGTGGTTTGGAATCGCTGGATGAAAAGTAGACCATGAATTTAACCACTTTGCTCTCTCTGTCTTCCCCATTACCAGATGCTCTGGCCTCTGTTCTGTTTATTCCTATCAGCAGTGAGAGACTAACTCTATTTTATAGCTGAAGTAGAGTACTGAGAAATTATCACTTTGTGGGTGGGACTTATAAAAATTTATATTCTACTTCTACCTGATATTTAAATAATTTCTTAAAACTGCATAACACATGCAGTTAAAATGTTTGTAGATATCTTATTTGGATGAGGACTTGTTAGTAATATATTGATAAGTAATATATTGATAATTAATACATATTTGCAAATAACAAAAATTAATTTCATTTGTATTTATTTTCCTCCAATTAATTCTTGAAGGTTGTGATCTATTTTATCTATTGATGTGATTTAAAAGTATTTCCACCACCTATATGAAAGGAAACGAAAAACGTAAAGTGTATTTAGTAGATTGAATAGCAAATATTTGTCCTCTTTGAGTACCCCTTCGAAGTAGGGCCTCTACTCAGTTCCCTACAAAAGAAGAACCTAATTTCCTAATTATTTTTCTTTTTATTTTTAGTAGTATTTAACCTCAGAAATATTAGCTAGAGAAGAAAAACCTAGTGAATGCAGCTTTAAATGTTAAAGAAATATCCTGTGCTACATCTTTTTTAGTCATCTAAAAATGTGTTCAAAAGTTATATTATTATAGTTAGGATTGAATTTATGATTTATAAACTATTTTTGTAAAATTACTTATACATTGGGTCTTTTTTCCTCCATTTAAACCTACACTTAATACTGTGTGGGACTTGAGCAAAATGAATTATGTCAAACTGCACCAAATAGCAGTTTTAATACCAATCATTGCTGTATCAAAATCATTGTTTTATTCTCAGCCTTTGCTGTTTTGAATTACAATTCTGAGTGATAGATATTCAGCTTTATTATCTAATAATGGAAAGGTGCCTTTTGCCTGATTTAACACTTGGCTCTAGTACTACTTTGAGAATACAATTTTAATATTTGAATTTCCACTTAGATTACTTAACATCTTTGAGATTGTTACCTGAAAAAGTCAAGCGATGTTGCCACAGGGTAGCTCGAAGTTAGGTGGCATTTTGGGGCACCTTTTTTCTCCTATTAAATATGATGTAGACAGCTTTAATAACATAATGGTACAATTGCTGAAGTAAGTTTACTATTATTTTGTCAGTTATTAAACATGCTTCCTTTGAGGCCAAGGTTTTGTGTGCCTGACTTTGAAATGACACAAAAATGATTTTTGGTGACTTTTTATGTGCTTGGTGGCCATAAGAAGCAGCAAATAAATTTGATTCCATTGAGGGTACCTATCTGGTGCTTAGCAAAGAATCTTGACTAAGTAAATGCCTGTAATTTCTAAATTAAAGCAGAGTTTTAATGTCTTGTAAATTTAATTATATATACTCCAGATAAAATATTCTGTCTTCTAAAATTCAGAATTAATGGTATATATTGGTGAAAACTGGAACTCCCAGTTTATTTCATTAATTGTAGAATGAGGCTATAATATTAAGTAAGCTCAAATGTTGTAGGAAGGATCTGTACTCTTTTCCATTAACATAAAATGGATGCATCCATGTTTTCACCACTTTTGTAAGAAGGTAAGCTACAGCTGGGTATAGAAACAAACTTGTAAAGCTTAGGTTAAAGGATCCAGGTGAAATAAAAAATTGGGAGTATTTTTTTAACTAATAACCCAACAACAACAATCTTATTTTATATTCTGGATGCTTGGAAGGATTCCTTATATCTTAATATTAATTCCATATTTTATTTCAGTTGTATAGACAAAGCCTAAGTATTAACAATCTAAGCCATCTTAGGTTTTGGAACATTAAACCATAGAAATTTAAATTTGTACAGAATAAATGTGTATATGTGTGATTTTTTTAAAAGGGTATTTTTAGTTAATTTTTTTATTTTAAAAACTAATTGTGTAAGCAACTCTCAAGTTCTAATTCAGCCCCTTGAGCCATTATTAAGGGTGTTTGTATTTTTGACAAGTAAATTTCTGAGAGTGTTGTATTTACTTTCTATAAAAAAGTATAGGGGATTTCAACTGCTAAAATTTTTGAGAAGTTAATTAGTGTGAAAGTCGATATTTTTTCTAATAAGCAATTTCTGTACAATTTTTCTCAAGGTTTGTTGGCATCCAAAGCTGTTGGGGTGGATGGTGCTGAAAAAAAGGAAGACAACAGTGAAACGGCTCCAATGCTGGAGCAGGTATGAAATGGTAGCATTTGATTTTTTTCAAGGTTCCCAACTGGAATGATCAAGGAGCTATAGTATCCACATAATTGAAATTGCCCTTTTGATCAGATATGGGAATAGGAAGGTAATTAATTGATGCTATATTTTTAACTCTGCCTTCTCCAAGGTATACAGATAAACTACAGACTTCATTAGTGTTTATTTTCAGTAGGCTGGCATTAAAGCCTTTGTCCCCCAACAGTTGAAGGCCTGGAGGCAGGCATCCCAGGGTATAGGCTTCCAGCTGGATCACATTTAATTAGCTCACAAAAAGACCCTTACACAAATACTTTTCATTTGTGAGTTAAAACAGGGTTTTTTGACATCTAATAAAGCTTCTTTTGTAAGAAGTTTCTTTTATATTGTAACAATTGGTGTTGTTAGACTGACTATGTGTTTTATGAATTGATCAATGAGCCATACATTTTTGCTAGGATGTATATTTTAATAACTACAAAAAAAATTTTTTTAAACTATTAAGGGTCTGTCTTTAAACCACCTAATAGAGGAATTTAAAAGTGAAGGTTGCAGTTGCTAGATTTTGCCTTGGCTACCTTCAGATTCCCACAATACCTGTATATAGTGGACTGTGCATGCTTTTCCATTTTCTAAGGGCTTACCTTCTTGGGCACTGTAAGACTATAAGAACACAGTAATAGCCATAACTGGATTTCCTTGGTTCTCCTGTTTTAAAATCTGAGCCTTAATGTAGTTTTAATATACCCTTTTTGTATTATTTTAATTTTCTTTATTAGTAGCCTAATAAAGAAGACTTTAAAATGAGTACCTGTTGCTCTTCTCTATATGCGTTTTAAAAAACAGTCCAAATTTAATTGATATTGTATTGAGTTTTTCAGGGTTATTTTAGGCCTGATATGATAACAGTGCATTGTTTTGGTGCCTCCATTAATGTTGTATTGAATCAGTGATCTTTTAAATTGATTAATATGTCAGCGAATCATACCTTCTGATTTTCTGTGGTCATCAAACGGTTAAGTCTTTGCCGTTATTGTCAGTATATCAACCAAATTTTAAGTGACTTTTTTTACTGTGTATTACTATATTCAACGTCCCAGACATAACAATATTTTGTATTTTCACCACTGTTTATGGTATTCTCAGAATGCAATAAATCAGGGACTTGGGTAATAAAATGTTTCTGGAAAATTCATTACAATGTCAATCTTTTATTATGCACAATCCTGCTGAGATGAATGTGATTGTGAAAATTATTTATTATATGTGAAAGTTAGTGTAGAGGGCAGTGCCCATTTCAGAGAGAAGTACAAAATTTTGAAACTGAGCTTAAAAAACAAAGAAAAAAAATTGAGTAACTCGGCTGTTTTTATTTACATAATTAAAAAAATTTTGAGAGTCCTTCCCAGTTTTGTAACAAAGAGACCAATGATCATTAATGAAAACTTTGTAAATTATTTTATATTTTTAAGGAACAGGATGCTGTTCCCCCCCTTTTTTTGTCATTCAGGTTGATTTCAATGTGAAATGTTTTGTAACCATACTCTTAATTTTTGTGCTAAGTGTTTGCCCTTCTTCAAAGTTAAAAAGCCGAGTTATAAAATTCTTAATTACATCTCGGTATCAACAATAGACTTGAAGGAGAGAGATTGTCACTAACCTCTGTTGCCCTAATGAGTAAAATAATGCCACTCATGACGTAGATTTATAACAGGCCTAAGGCCAAAACTTACTGTCCTAAGGGATTTATTTATTTACATTTAAAAAAAACTCAAACTCTGTGGTCTTGAACCCCAGTTCTCAGATTATTAATTATAGATTATTTAATTGTATTAGGGAATTGTCATGTTATATTTACTTTTGGATAAAACCTGCATTAGATGCATAATTCAGTAAGTTTTAAAAAATGTTAATTTGTCCTTGTTTAGAGGTTAAGCACCTTATCCAGATATTAATTTAAGTATTAAAATCTTGTTTTATAACTTTGTAACTTGAGAGTAATGGATGCTGTAGTGATGTCTCTCACATATGTGAAGATGAACAATAAAATTGTTTATTTACAAGTAATGGCTCTAATTACTTTTCTGGCAACACCTTTTATGATAAGCTTAGGAATCCTTTCTGTATATGGAGGTTTTTTTTTCAAATGATTAATCTGCACTTATACACATGTGTAATGAGTAAATTCAAGAATAGAAATGATGACAACTCAATGAATGAGACACTTGACACCAGCCCTTTTATGTGGTATGTCCAACATGCCATCTGTAGCACAAAGGTGCCATACTTAATACCAAATATTCACTTTTTTTCCACCAAAATTTGAGCGCTTTATAAATATTTTTAGTGGGAACAGAAAGCTGTTTGGTCCCCAGACAATGATCTTCCATATTCCAGAGAACTGCAGACTGCAGACCTGATGGTCATCCCTCACAAAAGATATGGAAGTAAAAAGGTATCTTGGGGACAAGCATGTTGTTCATAGAGCTAGTAGTTTGGTTCTTTATAAAAACCTATTCTAGTATAGGTTTTTTTTAAAAAAAGTGTATCTCATACTTTGCTCTCAGATAACATATATCAAAAAGAGATACAGTATAGGCATTCCAACACCGTAGATTGCAAATCCATCTAATGTGGCTGTTCTCTGTTGTCTTAGGACACATTCACATATAGTTTTACATATGTAGGACATTTTACTGCCAAATGAATGAAGATATTCTTTATGAAAGAACTGACAAAGTTCTAATTTTTTTTTAAAAGTATCAATTGGCAGGAAGAAGGTAAAAACTCTCATCTAAGAATGCGACGTATTTTGTTTTTAAATCCAATGTTTTTAACTTACACTTGGTTTTACTCCTTGTTTTTTTTTTTTGTTCTTGTTGTTGTTGCTTGTTTTGTATTGTTTTTTAGTCTTTTAACTCTGTATTGCTGGTGGCTTTTGATTTCATGATGCATTATGCTTATGAAACTCTAGCTTTCAGCATTAAAATGAGTTAAAGATAATGTTTCGTTAATTTGATCATTGTTTTCCTGTTGAGATCTTTCTTTAAAGGGAAATTGTCTACTTAAACCTCTGCATTGAACTCGATAAAGGAAATTATTTTATTAAAAAAATCTGAAAGTCAGAAGCTTAAATGTATTCCTCCAATGCTCTAAAACTTGAAAATGCTGTTTATTTACCTAATTATTATCAATGTCATTGGTAATTATGGTGTCAAAAGAGGTATATTTTAACTCAATACGGAACATATTTGTCCAGTTAGATAACACTTTATTTTCTGAGAATATTATAAATAATACATTTTAAAAAACCTAAATTTAGACTACAAGTTGACAGCATCCCTTTAAAGACAGCCTATTCAACTTTTAGTTAATAATTTGTGGGGTTCTTTTTGGTTTTTCATTTGTAATAGAAATGTTATATGTTGCTTAACAATGTTTTTGGATACTAAAGATGCTTAACAGTCAAAATAGAAAACAACAAAAATGAAGAAACCAAAATAAAAATATCAATTTTTTATTATTTATTCAGGCGATTTCACCTAAACCTCAAAGTCAGAAAAAAAATGAAGCTGACATTAGCAGTTCTGCCAACACTCAGAAACCTGCACTGTTATCCTCAACTTTGTCTTCAGGGAAGGCTCGCAGCAAGAAATGCAAACATGAATCTGGAGATTCTTCTGGGTGTATAAAACCCCCTAAATCACCACTTTCCCCAGAATTAATACAAGTCGAGGATTTGACGCTTGTATCTCAGCTTTCTTCTTCAATGATAAATAAAACTAGTGAGCACAGATTTTTAAAAAATAGTTACTTATCCTGTAAGATACATTAAAAACAGTTTGGTTGTAGTTATATTGTATTTTTATGAAGTTGCATTTTAAAAATTCAAACTTAAGTGGATATGATAGGGAAGACTTGAAACTATTTTAGGGGCAAAAACCATTTACACTTCTGACTGATGTATTGTACAGAGGTACAGTGACTATACTGCTGGTTAAGAAACCTTAGCATTTAATAACCAAATTCCACTGTAGTTTGACTCTCCTCAACTAATAATCCAAGCACAATGAGAGGCCTGATTCATTACAAAAAAACAGAACAAAACCATTATGAGATACAAAAAGACCCATGGTGGATGTTTTCCTGAACTCCTAAGACTATTCTTATGGATAGATTTAGTTACTGTCCCCATTTTTCTGTACCCTCTTCGGCAATACAGTTTATTCAGTTCTTATTGTAGGATTTAGAGTGCAAACTTCAGTTTAATCTTACTAATGAAAGAAGAAGATTGCTTCCTTGATCTTATATTTAAAGATTTTACTGTTTCAATACCACTAATCTTTCAAGAGTTAACTTGGTCTTTTTTAAATAGCCTATTGACATGGGTTTGGATATATGTAAGACAAGATTTGTGTTGACTGTGTGTTTCTCATGTTTTAGTATTCTAAGTTAGAGACATATGAAAAATAATTACCTGAAAAGTCACTGGGTAAAAGATAATTTTGCTGTTTATACAGTGAATGAATTAGTAACCTGGTTATTAAATGAATATGACACATTTCCTTATGAACTTCGCCATATCATATCTTCCACAACAATTAAAAATGGTGACATTGAGAAGACTTCTATCAATCAAATATATTAACTTCCTCTTGCATTCCATTGCTATATTTTTTTTGCCAAACCGTGTTTTTCAATTTTTGATCAGGTTTTGGTACTTCTTGGTTTTGGTTTGGTTCTTTTTAATAAATGAGTAGAAATGATGGAAACAGAAAAACTCAATTGTTTCTTTATAAGCTTCATTTCATTATGGCATTTATCATGAAATAATATCATTAGTAGTCACTACAATGTCACATGACATTGATACGTATTTTATTTTGCAATTGTTTTGTATTTTGGTATTATGACTAGTGTTACAGCAATTGAATTTTATTCTTTTTTTTTTCAATTATCACCATGTCTTTTCCATTTTGACTTTTGTAAAATTATTTTTAAATACCCAAAGCATCAACCTTTTTAAACTACTCATTTCCTCCTGCTGAATTAACATGCATATATTGGCTTATGTAGTCCTGCCTGTTCTAAATCATCAAACATATTTACATGCCGTGTAGAAAGAAGAAAATGAAAGGTTAAAAAAAAAAATTTCCAAACTTCTGTTAATACATAGCTAGAAGATGCTTAAATGGCTCACCAAGTTAGTTTTTTAAAACAAAATAAAAAACACGCAAGGGCAAGAACAGTGTCATATTCTTTAAAAATCCTCGGGTTTTGCCCATAATGAGTCCTTAAAGTTGTTTGTGTTCAATTTTTTTTAATGAATCAGGCCCAAATATATGTTTATAAAAATCCATTTGCGGGAATGAGGGTGGGATAAAATTACTTACATTAGTTTTACTTTGGCAAGTAAAGCACTAACTCTACAATGCATGTCAGATTTTTGTCACCTATGCCCCTGCCTTTTTTTTTTCTTAAGAGTTTCTAGATTTGTAATGTAGCAAAAGGGACATATATATATACATATACATATATATATGTATATATATATGTATTTTTTTTAATCTTTGGCTATACAGAGATTATTTTCCCAAAGGAAAAGTGGCAACTAGCAAGGATCTGCAATTAGAGAATTAACTGTAGTCTGTTACTTGGGAAACTACCTGAAATTAATGTTCCATGTTATTTTCTTTTGGTTCTAGTAGGCTTTAGATTTTAGAAGTTTTGATTAACCCTTGTGAATGAGGGCAGTTTTTGCCTTTGATTACTTTTGGAACATGCCGTTCCTTGTGGATACCTTACAACATCAGAGGGCAGAATTTGAATCATTTTTCCCATTTTTCTCCTTAAGTATTATAAGATGAACCTGGCATGTATCTGCTTCGTGAACATTGAAGATCTTTTTCTAGGTCCTCCACAGCCTGTGAACCCCCCTAGACCTTTCAAGCATAGTGAGCGGAGAAGAAGATCTCAGCGTTTAGCCACCTTGCCCATGCCTGATGATTCTGTAGAAAAGGTTTCTCCTCCCTCTCCAGCCACTGATGGGAAAGTATTCTCCATCAGTTCTCAAAATCAGCAAGAGTCTTCAGTACCAGAGGGTAATGTATATTGCTTTTCTATAGAACCAAACATAAAAGAAGACAAAACACTGAGATAAAGATTATTAGAATATTAAGAAATTTCTGCTTTTTCCTTAACAGCTTTTGGACTTATAAGCACTTCATTTAATTCTACAAGTATTTATTTAGTGCCTTCTTTATTTCCAGGCACTGTTTAATTTATATAACATTTTAATCCACATGGCTATTAACCGAGACAGTGTATTTATATTAACATATTACATTCTTTATTTTGTGTAGTGCCTGATGTTGCACATTTGTCACTTGAGAAACTGGGACCCTGTCTCCCTCTTGACTTAAGTCGTGGTTCGGAAGTTACAGCACCGCTAGCCCCAGATCCCTCTTACCATAATGAATGCCCCAGGGCAGAAAAGGAAGATACACAGATGCTTACAAATCTTTCTTCCAAAGCAGTAACTGATGGAAGAGGAGCTCCAACAGCATCAGGTAAAAAAGATTCATTTTACAAGTTAGCTAGGCTTGCATTTATACAGTAAAAACAGTTTGATGTATAATTACATTATTTTAGTATGTAGTTCCTCTTTATAAATACTTCTCCATAACATCTGTGGAAGATAGGGTTTCTCAGTCTGTTTAACGTCCTTTTGTGTGACCATTTACTATCATATTCTCTGGATATACTTCTTATTTTGTCACTTTAATCTACTTCCTTCTCCCTACTTCTTTCTTATATCCTGTTTCTACTAAATAGGAATTATTAGAGCTAAATATAATTACAGAAGTTTCTTGGTTTTGAAGCCAGAAAATAACTTAGTGGGCTCAATACTTAGGTTTAAGGATTTAATAGAATTTAATATTTAAGAAACACTTAGCTTAAATTAATTTATATACCTGTATCTTACATATAATCCCATATTTTGGAGCAGAATCTCCAAAATTTAAACGTAATTTGTTTTAATGTTATTTTGGGAGTCTAAAATCAGCCATACTCAATAAGACATTTTTTGATGATTTTATGACACTTATTGTAATCTGAAATCTTTCGGAGGTATTTTATCAAGTTGATGTTTTAATCTAACAGAATATTAGATTTATATTTATTTATATTTCCCTTCTATGGTTACATTGTTTTACTTGGAAGTTTTATAGAATTTTAACCTCAACCAAAGAGCCCCTACAGTAAAAGAAAAAAAAAAGGCAAATACTAATTTCAGATGCTTTTCCAGTAAATTACTAATTTGGAATTATCAGTAGATGGATAAATAAGGTGAATTGAGTCAGTTCAGAAGTAGGGAAAAACATAAAACTTTTTTGATTAGCAGCCAGAGAGTATTGGGATAATCGATTTTAGTAGTATCTTCTCTGAAACCACTTTATCAAATCCTTGGGTGAAGTATAAAATAGAGCTTGCTCTTTTCTGGTGGTGGTGTATATTAAAATAAAATGACTGAAGTAACTTAAGCATACTTTTTATATTACTGCTGTTACCTTCTTGTTCCTTCTTTCAAAGTGAAAGTGTAACTAATATTAAACATACAGTGTTCTACAATTCCATTAATAATAAAAGATTGAAGTTATTTTGTACATGATAGTGTTTCCATATCTTGTTTTAAAAAAATCAGAGCCCAAATTTGAAGATTTGTAGGCTTTGAAACATTTCTTGTCATTTCCCAAAACTGATCCATTGTCTTTGGACAATTTCTAAGCCCCTTCTATCTGTAGGGTAATTAATTTTTCTTTTCCCTGTTTTCACAAGATTTCTGAATTACCTTTAACCCTTTGAGATACTTTTCCTGGTGAAGTTCTTATGAGTTCTTTAACAATCTGGAATTTGTTGCTGTACTGAATATATGAAAAATATGTTCAAGTTAAAATGATATATATTGGGCTTCCCTGGTGGCGCAGTGGTTGAGAGTCCGCCTGCCAATGCGGGGGATGTGGGTTCGTGCCCTGGTCCAGGAGGATCCCACATGCCGCGGAGTGGCTGGGCCCGTGAACCGTGGCCACTGAGCCTGCATGTCCAGAGACTGTGCTCCGTGACGGGAGAGGCCACAGCAGTGAGAGGCCCGCATACCGCCAAAAAAAAAAAAGATATATTCATTGGGGAATTTATTTTTATTTATTTATTTTTTTAAACGATAAAGTCATTAGTTTTTAAAATGTGTATATATATATATATATATTTTTTTTAATGTATTTATTTTTTGCTGTGTTGGGTCTTCGTTTCTGTGCGAGGGCTTTCTCTAGTTGCGGTGAGCGGAGGCCACTCTTCATTGCAGTGCGCGGGCCTCTCACTATCGTGGCCTCTCGTTGCGGAGCACAGACTCCAGACGCGCAGGCTCAGTAGTTGTGGCTCACGGGCCCAGTTGCTCTATGGCGTGTGGGATCTTCCCAGACCAGGGCTCGAACCCATGTCCCCTGCATTGGCAGGCAGATTCTCAACCACTGGGCCACCAGGGAAGCCCCCAATGTGTATATTTTTAATTTATGTATTTAATTTATTTATTTTTGGCTGCTTCGGGTCTTCCTTGCTGCGCGCGGGCTTCTCATCGCGGTGGCTTCTTTTGTTGAGGAGCACGGGCACTAGGCACGTGGGCTCAGTAGTTGTGGCTCACGGGCTCTAGAGTGCAGGCTCGGTAGTTGTGGCACACGGGCTTAGTTGCTCTGCGGCATGTGGGATCTTCCCAGACCAGGGCTTGAACCTGTGTACCCAGCATTGGCAGGCAGATACTTAACCACTGCACCACCAGGGAAGCCTGGGGAATTTATTTTTAGATGTGCATTTGAAAACGTTTGTATTTTCTTTTACATAGCAATAGTAACAAGACTGAAAGATAGACGAATGTAAATAGCTGTATAATAACTAAGTTATGTTAGTTGAATGATGTATCCTAAAATGTCAAAGTAGTGATTGTACATGGAAATCTTTAATTCCAGTGATTTTGTGTCTAATCAGAGTACTAGCCTAGTGGTTTTTCGTTTTTCCCCCAGAATTTCTGGTATATTTGTGGAGATGTAGCTAATTATCATTGGGGTGTGGTTCTTGTTTCTCATAATGGTTAAAAAATGTACTGAGGTAGAGGGAAGGCACTATATTTTTTTCCTTTTTAAGTATTCGAAAACTATTTGAGAAAGTCAAAGTTGTAAGATAGTTTTCTGGAAAAGTGAAAGGTAGAGAGGAGTTTGGATTTATAATGTGATGTATTTGTAAGTTTATTGAAAAGTGAGGATCATCTTAAGTATGGTGATGACTGGCAACTTTAATTGCTTAAATCAAGGAAATGCATGGATTTAAATGTTAATTACTGGAAGTCCATTTGTTAGAGGGTTGAACACAGTCACAGCATTTGAATGCGGGGTTTGGGGGGATTCTGATTTATTTCTATTACCGCTTTTCATTTTTTGTTTTTTGAGGGAAGTAATGGAATTCAGGTCATGTTCTAATTGGACATCTTTTGATTAAAACCTTGTGAACCTGTCTGACTTGCACTGAAATTCTCAGTGATCTGCATGCTTTTTTCTCTCAACACTTTTGTTAGCTACCCTCTCGAAACTGTTTCGTAGTATTTGTTGGCCTTCTGTCTGCTTCCCAAGTTGTCTTCCATCTGCAGTCAAAGTACCAGGAGTTTTGTTTTCGTTTCTTCTTTCTTTTTTTTTTTTTCTTTTTTCTGTGGTACGCGGGCCTCTCACTGTTGTGGCCTCTCCCGTTGCGGAGCACAGGCTCCGGATGCGCAGGCTCAATGGCCATGGCTCACGGGCCCAGCCGCTCCGCGGCATGTGGGATCTTCCCGGACCGGGGCACGAACCCATGTCCCCTGCTTCAGCAGGTGGACTCTCAACCACTGCGCCACCAGGGAAGCCCTCTTCTTTCTTTTTAGTTTTTTAATTTGTTTGCTTGGTTTGTTTCATGTTAATTATAAAAGTAAATTTTGTTACTGTTGAATTTTAAAACTTCTGTAGAAAGCATTATTTATCAGAACTTGTATCAAAGACATTTTCTGGGGGTATTGTTTTCAAATTGGAATTTTGGGGGTATTAAGAATGATGAGGATGTTAGTCATTAACTGTGAAATAGTTTAACAGACTTAGAGTTTTACTTTTTCGTGTGAGTGATATGTGCATGCTCATATCACAGTCATGGTAAAGAATTAATGAGATTATGCAAATTATCCAATTATTATATACATGTGTTCTTAATAGGCTAACACTTGTTTTTCCAGTATAGATAATGAACTTGCCCTAATCCTCTGCATTCTTCCACTGGGAAGCATGCATAGAATATGACTAATCAAGGTTAAGAATACTACTGCCCTGCCGCCCTCATTACCAAAAACAGTCATTGGTGCCCTTGTAAAAATCGATGCCTTTGTTTTTATTTTATTATCAGAATACTTTCTCTAACAGAGCCAACCAGTTTTAGGTAAGGATAGAGTGTTAGTTCTGTTGCTAACTGGGATGTTAACTGGTTTTCTTATTTATCTACTGGATATATGTACTGATACAATAAATACTGAATTACTCTGACCCCTTCAAGGAGTTAAAATATGGAAGCTCAGTGTATGGACGGGTGAGACAATAACAGTCACATTCTGACTTGTGGGGACACCAATTTCACATTTACTTTCTAAAAAGCCTTTTTGTTTTAAAGTGTTTTTCAGTTTTTTTCCAGAATTGTACAAAACAGAACTACAACCAGAGACTCCGTAATCTCCCTCCACCCCACAGCAGACGTTCATGGCTTGTACAGAGCCTGGGGTTTCCATGGAGAGTCTCAGGGATAGCCTCCTTTTTTGCCAGGAGAATCAGATATTTAGCACACTGCCAAAACCTCTCCACATTACTGCGCCTTGCAGGATGTGAAAGCAGGCATGGCTCAGAGATCTGTCACTCTTGCTTTAATCTAAAGCGCTCCATTCGTTTTTTTATTGTGTTTTTCATTTGGCGGCGGCGGGGGGGGGTTGTATTATGTATTGGAATATTACATAACATTTTGTTTGACGAAAATGTTCTGTTGATAAAATTTAGTGTAAAAACCAGTATTCTGTAAACTAATATCCACGTACTTTGGTTCCCAAATTCTAGTGCATGGTGAAATAAGGACAATGTAGAGAACGTCTCGTAAAATGAAATTGATTCTTTTGTAGAATTCTTGAATAGATCTTTTTTTTTTTTCTATTTGGGCATGGGTGTTTTTAAAAGTCCTGCCATTATTGCATATAGGAATATTTATTTTAATATCCTTAATTGTGTAAAATGTTGACAAGCCTTTCTCAGTTCCCCAATTTTACTTGCAAAATTTTATCAGTTAAGAAATATAAAGGTTTGGGACCCACCAGAACATGTGAAAACAATCTAGAACTGGTCCTCCTGAAAGCACTCTGCTAGTTACTGAATCTGTTCTGCTGTGCTGACCTGTGTTCCGGAGCTGAGGTTCAGGACCATTTTACTTGTCTTCCAAGTACCTGAGGGATCCCACACATTCTAGTCAGGAAAGGCAGCCCTGTAAGGCAGTTCCTTCCATTTGAATCACCCCAGGGGATTCTGGCCTTGCTCCACCTTTCACTCTGGAGATTCAGTGCTCCTGGGGATTAGGGAGGGACCTACAAGGCAATAATCATGATCAAGGGCTGCTTCTGGTATAGCTCTACTATCACAGAGGATTTAGAAAGCAAATCTCTTACTGTTTCCGTTGTAAATGCCTTGTCATTTTCAAGAAAATTGCATCAAATTTGTGGAATTTTCATGGCATTAATTGTTAGTAAACAGTAATTAGTAAATGTAAGTGAGGCATTTGTTCAACAGTTTTGATAATAAGGAAGTTTAATTGTATTTCTCTTTGCTCTGATGTCCTTTTCATTTTTTTGTCATAAGAAATCTTTTTGTCATGGAGATTATCAATATTTTTACTTAATTTGAAACTTAATTATTAGAGCCTTATTAGCATTTAATTCAAGTTGAGTGGTATTTTTACATTTTTATTGTGTTTTATGTAAATTATGTAAATTATTTGCAGTAAGATGAATAAAGTGCTAGCTTTTTTGATACTGTACTGCAGTGATTTAAAAATCAAAGAACTCATAACTGGTGATATTAAAGCATAATTTAATAGACTGAAAGTGTATTTTAAATGCACTAGAGTGTTTTTCTTAGATTAACCCTATACACACATAAGATATTAGCATTGGCAGTGGTTGAATATGAGTTGAGAAGCTTGGTTAAGTGTGTCTGTGTCAGCAGCACAGTTCATGAGGTACACTATTGGTTTAAAAATGTATTTTGGACTATTAGGTAATAAGACCTAAGTGCCACTAAGGTTGAATATTTTCTATGTGATAATAAGCCTTTATATCTTACATTTGGATAAAGACCAAAGTAATTTATAGAATAATCCTGTTTTGGCTTTTATCGTTACCTAATAACACATTCATGATGGAGTTCAAAGGTACAAGTTTGTTCTAGGCAACAGAGGTTAAATATTAGTTTAAAAGTTTTATGTAGATTGTGGAAAACCAGTATAATTTACTGTGAAATTTAATATTTCATTTGGATGACTGGAATAGCATTTTGTCATAATTGTCACAGGAGCAGAAATGTTACGTGGACCTACCACTGGAGTGCATTTCAACATGGACTGCCAAAGGCTGTGATGCCAGAGTTGATCTTAACTGATTGCCTAGTGCATTTATCCTAACGTTTTTTATGTTCAGACCCATATTTATGCTATTTCTAGAACTGATGTAGTCTCAAATTATTACCCCACCATAAAGGAGAAAGTGAGAAAAAACACTTAGTAGTTATCAGACACTAAGCATTTTATCAATACCCATTTTGACTCACCTTATACTGATAACAACAGGAGGTAGATGATGCTCTTAGTCCTATTTAACAGATAAGGAAACTGAAGCACTGAGAGATTAAATGATTTACTCGAGGCTGTGAGCTAATAAATGGTGGAACTAGGAATCTAATCTGAGTAGTCTGAGGGAGCAAAAATCATTCTTAATTTATTATTCCTTTGAAGTAAGAAATCCCACTTCTTTGTTACTAGTTCAGGCAATAAAATAATGTAGACCTTTAGGGGAAAAGAGTCTTAGGTAGAGTTTTGTGAGCAATTGTAATTTAAAACATTGTCCCATACTTTTAATCCTTTCTGACTAAACTTACATATTTTTCCCCTAAACCTGCAGGAATATCGAAAACAGAAAAAAAAGTGAAATTGGAAGAAAAAAGCTCAACTACATTTGGTATGAACAGAAAGTAATCTTTAAGCAAAAGGCTATAGATGGCTTGGCAGTGGGAGGACATAGTCTGTCCCTTACTTTTTACCTGTTAGTGCTCCTTTAGGTGTAAGTGATCATCTGTTTTAGTGTTTATTAGTGTTATTCGGCTCCAAATATGTGATTTCTTAAATACATATCTTGCAGTAGTATGGGTATTTTTTGTCAAGGGAGCCTAAGGCTTTCTCTGAGAACTTGATGTTTTTGAACATCTTTAAAACTATGACTGTTTAAAAATAAGCTACCATTTAATATTGTTGAAACTTAGAGAATGGATGGTAAATTAAAATAGCCTTTTTTTTCAGCTTTTTTTTTTTTTTTTACTTTATAAAAAGTTACTAAGTTTTCTGCTGTCTTTTCTGTCTTCTGTGCTATAATGACTGAAAGTTTTTCTGCTATCTTTTCTGTGCTATAATGACTAAAAGTTTTGGAATAATGGATAATAGTCTTAAGTATTCTACAGATTAGCTACCTGGAGCTTGAGTTACTGAAAGTTGGTTTAATATGGTTGATAAGTTATGGGCTAAACCTTTCTGAGTTGGAACAATAGTTGAATATATGTGATGAATTAATTTTAAATAAAATACTCTAGGAAGCTGTTTTAACATCTGTTCATTTTCTTTAAAGTGCATATGATTGGGAAAAAGGAATATTTTAAAATTTGGGGACAAAATTTAGTTTAATGAAATAAGTTTTTTTTCTTTGTGCTTTTTATTTTCATTCTTGTATACACTGGGAAAGTATTGAAAGACTGAAGGAATTATTTGTGGAAATGATGTAGTTTTTTTGTTTTTCCAAAGGAAAAAAAATTCAAGTTTTTATTTTTTTATTTTTTAAGCTTCTAGTATATTTTCTCATTAAATTTTGTGTGGAAATGCTGAGTCTCCTCAGTCAGGTCTTTCTTAAGTTATGGAGTTTATTTCTTGCCACATCAGGAAACTGAGTTATATTACTCATTTAAAGATTTTAACTACTGTCTGTGTTAACTTTAAGGTGTCAGGAGTTGGGATTTCTCAACACTGCTAATGAAGATCCCCTCTTATAGCCCAATAAGCTAATCAGGAGTTCCAGACTCATGACAGGAACAGTTTAATTGAATCCATCCACTCTGGGCAGGTGACTGGAATAGCTGATTAAAACATAAATGCTGCTTTTAGGTTAACCACAGAGGAACAACTCAGGATCAGTCATGATTACTAACTTACTCACTTTGGTCATTTAGGTAAGAGAAAAGAAAAGGATAAAGAAAGAAAAGAGAAGAGGGACAAAGATCACTACAAACCAAAGCAGAAGAAGAAGAAGAAAAAGAAAAAGAAATCTAAGCAGCATGGTAAGTCCAGTCCTCCCTCAGTATCCGGTTGGTGGGGAGGGGGGTTGGTTCCAGGACCCACAGCGGATACCAAAATCCACTGATGCTCAAGTTTCTTGTATCAAATGGCATGGCATATTCAGCCCTTCATACCTGTGGTTCCATATCCTTGGAAATTGAAAATTGATCTGCAGTTGGTTAAATCCCCAGTCACAGAACTTGTGGATACAGAGGGCTGACTGTATGCTAAAATGGTGATTCCCATTTTTTTTTTTTTTTTTGCGGTACGCAGGCCTCTCACTGTTGTGGCCTCTCCCGTTGTGGAGCACAGGCTCCGGACGCACAGGCTCAGCGGCCATGGCTCACAGGCCTAGCCGCTCCGCGGCATGTGGGATCTTCCCAGACTGGGGCACGAACCCGTGTCCCCTGCATCGGCAGGTGGACTCTCTACCACTGCGCCACCAGGGAAGTCCCTTGATTCCCATTTTTAAAAATTCTAAGATGCTTTCAACTGTCCTTTTCTACCAAAATTGTGGTAGGACAATATTCCCATGTTCTTGACAGCTGAGAAGTTCCTGTAGTAGCTTTCCCTTGTCTTGCTAATTTTGAAAATACGCAGCTCTGTTTTACTACAGTCTGTAAGTTAAGTGGTTTGTAAATTAATCACTGCAACTGATAGAGTCTTTCATTGCCAGCGTTGTGGTGGACTGGATACCCTGACCAAGTACCCTTCTGTGTACTGAAGGAATTATTCTCAATCTAGAATCTTACAGTCCCTTGAATTAGCTTTCAAAAATGAGGGAAAATATTTTTAGAAAATCCTGGAAAAAACCAAATTATTTTTCTATCAATAGCCTGTCTCTAAAGGATGTCCTTTTAGATAGTCATTAAAGCAAAAATCATTCCTGGAGATAGGAGGTTACCATATAATGATAAAGGTTCAGTTCACTTTATATCTTTCTAGACATACAATTTCTAAATTTCATCACTGAGTAACATCCTCATATCTTTCTTAGTAATTAATAAATTAACAAAACTCAAAAGTATCTGTAAGGATACTAAGAAAGATGGCAGCTGCACAGTTGATCTAATAGACCTGTCCAGGACACTGAACTCAGCAGCTGCAGAGTAGACAGTTTTATCAAACAGACACAAACGTTTATTAAAATTGACCATGGGATGCAGCTTCAAGCAAACGTCAACACATTTTAAAGATATTATAGTTAACTAAAATCAGTATTGAAAAGACAAAAAAGTCCCATATGTTTAGAAATCAAGCAAAATATTTTTATATAATTTATGGATGAAAGCACAGTACCAAAGGGAAAGTAAGATGTTAAGAACCTGACAGGTGATGAAAATGTTATATATGTGTCAAAATTTGAGAATGTAGTTAAAATGGCACTTAGAAGAAGAATATCTATTGGTGTACATGCTTATATTAGAAAAGAAGGCTGAAAGTCAGCTAAGTCTTGAGCTTAAGGAGTTAGAAAAGAATAAGTCCAAAAAAAGTAGAAGTGAATATGATTAATGAACATATGAACAGAAATTAGTAAGTTAAAAAGAAATGCTAGGAGGAAATGAACAATGCCAAAATTAATTTTTTTGTAAAAAACGAATAAGATCAACAAACCTCTGGGAAGGCTGTTAAGAAAGAAAAGACAAAATGTACAAATAAACTATATTAAGAATAAAGAGAACATAACTACAGATGCTCCAGACATAAAAATAAGATAATGTAAACAACTTTATGCCAGTGAACTTGAGAGGTTATTTGAAGGTGTTGGCAATTGCCAGAAACCAAACTTATTCAGGAAGGTAGAAACCTGAATAGTCTTCAAACCTTGAAAGAAATTTAATCAGCATTTTAAAATCTTTTCACAAAGAAAGACATCCTGGTCCAACAAGTTTTGCTGTCAAGTTCTACCAAACATTAAAGAAGCAGATTATTCCAAACTTACGTAAATCATTTTAGAATTTAGAAAAAGAGGGTGCACTCCTGTAGTGGGATGAATCATGTCCCCCGCAAGTAGGTGTCCAACTCCTGACCCCCATACCTGTGAATGTGACTGCATTCGGGAATAGGATCTTTGCTGATATGATTAAGATTGAGGTCATCTGGGTTTTGGAGTGGACCCTAAAGCCAGTGACCGGTGTCTTATTAGAGAAAGGAGAGGGGGATTTGAGACATGGGGAGAAGTCTGTGCAAACACATAGGAAGTGTTTGGAGTGATGCAGTTCCAAGCCAAGGAGCTTGAGCCACCAACAGCTGCAAGAGGCAAGGAAGAATTTGCCCCTAGAGAATTCAGAGGGAGATGGCCCTGCTGAGACCTAATTTTGGACTTCTGGCCCCCAGAACTGAGAGAGAATAAATTTCTATTGTTTCAGTCCACCAAATTTGTGGTAATTTGTTGGGGCAGCCCTAGGAAACTAATCCAAATTCACTTTAGATGATTTAAATAACTTTGCTCTCAAAATCAGAAGAGAACGGTATGGGAAGGGACAATCACAGGCTGTTCTTATTTATGGACAAAGATGCGAAACACATAAATAAATGTTATGGAATTAAATCTAGCAGTATATTTAAAAGTATGACTGCATAGGTTTGGAATGCAGAGTTGGTTTGACATTAGAAAATCAATTAATGAAATTCACCACAGTAACATTACAGTTTTGATAAATG
This sequence comes from Monodon monoceros, assembly GCF_005190385.1. NCBI lineage: Eukaryota > Metazoa > Chordata > Mammalia > Artiodactyla > Monodontidae > Monodon > Monodon monoceros. The sequence continues at coordinate 7,026,550 of NW_021703770.1, read as the reverse complement.
TAGAAAAACCATTTGATACATCCATGTGTACTTATGTTTGAAAAAAAAACTGTGAATAGCAGATTATAAAACTTTATTTAGAAATGTGAAGAAGGCCTAAACAAATGGGAAATAATTCATGTTCATGGGGTTGTAGATTCGCTATTGATGTCACTTCAAATAAATCTATAGGTTCATTGTTGATTCTAAAACTTAATATGGAAGAGTAAAGAGCCAAAAATAATACAGTCACTCTTGAAGAAGAATAAGGAGAAGAATTACTGTTCAGTTATAGTTATTACAGCAGTGAGGTATTTTGAAAGAACAGATTTATTAAGAACAGGATAATCCAAAGCAGATTCATACGTATTTCAGAACTTGGTTTATTCAAAGCTGACATCTTAGTATAACAGGTAAGGGATGAACTTTTCAGTAATTGGTATTAGAACAATTTATAATCCATATGGTGAAGAAGAATGAAAATGGACTCCACCTTACACCGTACACAAAAATCAATTCCAGGTTGATTAAAGACTTAGTATGTGAAAGACAATATTATAGAACTTTGAAAGTATAGGAAAACATCTTTATTATATTTGGGCAGAGATTTCTAAACAAAAAATGCTAACCGGAAACAAAAAGGTTGAAAATGTGACTAGACTGAAACGAACTTTGGTTCATCACAAGCATTATAAAGAGAGTGAAAACGCATCACAAACCATAAGAAGATACTGGCAATGCAAATACCTGACAAAGCATTAGTATTCAAAATATATTTCAAACCCTTACAGATCAAAAAGGAAAAGAAAACCCAGTATGAAAATGGACAAAAGGTTTCAACAGGTATTTCACAGAAGTGGAAACCTGAAAATGATAAAATGATTATATAATACAGTGCTCACTCTTATGAGCAGCTGCATAATGCAGTTTTCAGAACCTGGTGAAATCTATTTCCTATCTGCCACATGGGCAGAAATTACAAGGTGGATGATGTCAGATGTTGCTGAGGAGATGGAGACAGCTGTACGACTGCTATGGAAAAGCGGTGATGCTTTTCTGATGAGAGTAGAGTTGACGATGTGCTTACCACATGACCTCACATTCCTAACAAAACTCACACAGTAGGTACATCAGGAGACATATATAAGAATGTTCACAGCAGCACTGGCATTGGCCCAGGTGTCCACCTGTCCATTCGGTGGACTCCGTATCACTATGTAAATAAATGGATTATACCCACTGGAATCTCATCAACAAAATGGTTAAGCTAAAAATCAAGTCACTGAATTGGTTCAAGATGGCAGAGTAGAAGGTTGTGCTCTCACTCCCTCTTGCGAGAGCACCAGAGTCACAACTAACTGCTGAACAGTCATTGACAGGAAGACACTGGAACTCACAAGAAAAAATGCCCCACATCCAAAGACAAACGAGAAGCCACAATGAGACTGTAGGAGGGGCGCAATCACAATAAAATCAAATCCCATAACTGCTGGGTAGGTGACTCACAAACTGGAGAACACTTATACCACAGAAGTCCACCCGTTGGAGTGAAGGTTCTGAGCCCCACATCAGGCTTCCCGACCTGGGGGTCCGGCAACGGGAGGAGGAATTCCTAGAGAATCAGACTTTGAAAGCTAGTGGGATTTGATTGGAGGACTTCAACAGGACTGGGGGAAACAGAGACTCCACTCTTGGAGGGCACACACAAAGTAGTGTGTGCATCAGGACCCAGAGGAAGGAGCAGTGACCCCATAGGTAACTGAACCAGACTTACCTGCTGGTGTTGGAGGGTCTTCTGCAGAGGCGGGGGGGTGACTGTGTCTCACCGTGAGGACAAGGACACTGGCAGCAGAAGTTCTGGGAAGTACTCCTTGGCGTGACTCATCCCAGAGTCCGCCATTAGCCCCATCAAAGAGCCTGGGTAGGTTCCAGTGTTGGGTCACCTCAGGCCAAACAACCAACAGGGAGGGAACCCAGCCCCACCCATCAGGAGACAAGCAGATTAAAGTTTTACTGAGCTCTGCCCACCAGAGCAACAGCCAGCTCTACCCACCACCAGTCCCTCCCATCAGGAAACTTGCACAAGCCTCTTAGATAGCCTCATCCACCAGAGGGAAGACAGCAGAAGGAAGAAGAACTACAAGCCTGCAGCCTGTGGAACAAAAACCACATTCACAGAAAGATAGACAAGGTGAAAAGGCAGAGAGCTATGTACCAGATGAAGGAACAAGACAAAACAACTACATGAAGTGGAGACAGGCAACCTTTCAGAAAAAGAATTCAGAATAATGATAACAAAGATGATCCAGGACCTCGGAAAAAGAATAGAGGCAAAGAGCGAGAAGATGCAAGAAATGTTTAACAAAGACTTAGAAGAATTAAAGAACAAACAAACCGAGATGAACAATACAATAACTGAAATGAAAAATTCACTAGAAGGAGTCAATAGCAGAATAACTGAGGCAGAAGAATGGATAAACGACCTGGAAGACAGAATGGTGAAATTCACTGCTGCAGAACAGAATAAAGAAAAAAGAATGAAAAGAAGTGAAGACAACCTAAGAGACTCTGGGACAACATTAAACACAACAACATTCACATTATAGGGGTCCCAGAAGGAGAAGAGAGAGAGAAAGGACCAGAGAAAATATTTGAAGAGATTATAGTTGAAAACTTCCCAAACATGGGAAAGGAAATACCCACCCAAGTCCAGGAAGTGCAGAGAGTCCCATACAGAATAAGCCCAAGGAGAAACACACCGAGACACATAGTAATCAAATTGGCAAAAATTAAAGACAAAGAACAATTATTGAAAGCAGCAAGAGAAAAACAACAAATAACATACAAGGGAACTCCCATAAGGTTAACAGCTGATTTCTCAGCAGAAACTCTACAAGTCAGAAGGGAGTGAGTGGCATGACATATTTAAAGTGATGAAAGGGAAGAACCTACAACCAAGATTACTCTACCTGGCAAGAATCTCATTCAGATTCGATGGAGAAATCAAAAACTTTACAGACAAGCAAAATCTAAGAGAATTCAGCACTACCAAACCAGCTCTACAACAAGTGCTAAAGGAACTTCTCTAAGTGGGAAACACAAGAGAAGAAAAGAACATACAAACACAAACCCAAAACAATTAAGAAAATGGTAATAGGAACATGCATATCGATAATTACCTTAAACGTGAATGGATTAAATGCTCCAACCAAAAGACACAGGCTCACTGAATGGATACAAAAACAAGACCCATATATATGTTGTCTAAAGAGACCCACTTCAGACCTAGGGAAACATACAGACTGAAAGTGAGGGAATGGAAAAAGATTCCATGCAAATGGAAATCAAAAGAAAGCTGGAGTAGCAATACTCCTATCAGATAAAATAGACTTTAAAATAACAAATGTTACAAGAGACAAGGAAGGACACTACATCATGATCAAGGGATCAATCCAAGGAGAAGATACAACAATTATAAATATATATGAACCCAACATAGGAGCACCTCAATACATAAGGCAACTGCTAACAGCTATAAAAGAGGAAATTGACAGTAACATAATAATAGTGGGGGACTTTAACACCTCACTTACACCAATGGACAGATCATCCAAGCAGAAAATTAACAAGGAAACACAAGCTTTAAATGACACAATATACCAGATAGATTTAATTGATATTTATAGGACATTCCATCCAAAAACAGCAGATTACACTTTCTTCTCGAGTGCACACGGAACATTCTCCAGGGTAGATCACATCTTGGGTCACAAATCAAGTTTTAGTAAATTTAAGAAAGTTGAAATCATATCAAGCATCTTTTCTGACCACAGCACTATGAGATTAGAAGTCAATTACAGGGAAAAAAACTGTAAAAACCACAAACACGGAAGCTAAACAATACATTAGTAAATAACCAAGAGATCACTGAAGGAATCAAAGAGGAAATCAAAAAATATCTAGAGACAAATGACAATGAAAACACAACGATCCAAAACCTATGGGATGCAGCAAAAGCCGTTCTAAGAGGGAAGTTTATAGCATTACAAGCCTACCACAAGAAACAAGAAAAATCTCAAATAAACAATCTAACCTTACACCTAAAGGAGCTAGAGAAAGAAGAGCAAACAAAACCCAAAGTTAGCAGAAGGGAAGAAATCATAAAGATCAGAGCAGAAATTAATGAAATAGAAACAAAACAGTAGCAAAGATCAATAAAATTAAAAGCTGGTTCTTCGAGAAAATAAACAGCATTGATAAACCATTAGCCAGACTCATCAAGAAAGAGGGAGAAGACTCAAATCAATAAAGTCAGAATGAAAAAGGAGAAGTTACAACAGACACCGCAGGAATACAAAGCATCCTAAGAGACTACTACAAGCAACTCTATGCCAATAAAATGGACAACCTGGAAGAAATGGACAATTCTTTGAAAGTTATAACCTTCCAAGAGTGAACCAGGAAGAAATAGAAAATATGAACAGACCAGTCACAAGTAATGAAATTGAAACTGTGATTTAAAATCTTTCAACAAACAAAAGTCCAGGACCAGATGGCTTCACAGGTGAATTCTGTCAAACATTTAGAGAAGAGCTAACACCCATCCTTCTCAAACTGTTCCCAAAAAATGCAGAGGAAGGAACACTCCCAAACTCATTCTGTGAGGCCACCATCACCCTGATACCAAAACCAGACAAAGATACTACAAAAAAAAAATTACCAGTATCATTGATGAATACAGATGCAAAAATCCTCAACAAAATACTAGCAAACAGAATCCAACAACACATTAAAAGGATCATACACCATGATCAAGTGGGATTTTTCCCAGGGATGCAAGGATTCTTCAATATATGCAAATCAATCAATGTGATACACCATATTAATGTATTGAAGAATTAAAAACCATATGATCATCTCAATAGATGGAGAAAAAGCTTTTGACAGAATTCAATACCCTTTTATGATAAAACCTCTCCAGAAAGTGGGCATCGAGGGAACCTACCTCAACATAATAAAGGCCATATATGACAGACCCACAGCAAACATCATTCTCAGTGGTGGAAAACTGAAAGCATTTCCTCTAAGATCAGGAACAAGACAAGGATGTCCAGTCTCACCACTATTATTCTACATAGTTTTGGAAGTTCTAGCCATGGCAATCAGAGAAGAAAAAGAAAGAAAAGCAATACAAACTGGAAAAGAAGAAGTAAAACTGTCACTGTTTGCAGATGACATGATACTATACATAGAGAATCCTAAAGATGCCACCAGAAAACTACTAGAGGTAGTCAATGAATTTGGTAAATTTGCAGATACAAAATTAATGCACAGAAATCTCTTGCATTCCTATACACTAATGATGAAAAATCTGAAAGAGAAATTAAGGAAACACTCCCATTTACCATTGCAACAAAAAGAATAAAATACCTAGGAATAAAGCTACCTATGGAGACAAAGATCTGTATGCAGAAAACTATAAGACACTGAAGAACGAAATTAAAGATGATACCAACAGATGGAGAGATATACCATGTTCTTGGATTGGAAGAATCAATATTGTAAAAATGACTATACTACCCAAAGCAATCTACAGATTCAATGCAATTCCTATCAAATTACCAATGGCATTTTTTACAGAACCAGAACAAAAACGTCTTAAAATTTGTATGGAGACACAGAAGATCCTGAATAGCCAAAGCAGTCTTGAGGGAAAAAACGGAGCTGGAGGAATCAGACTCCCTGACTTCAGACTATACTACAAAGCTACAGTAATCAAGTTAATTTAGTACTGGCACAAAAACAGAAATATAGATCAATGGAACAGGATAGAAAGCCCAGAGATAAACCCACACACATTTGGTCACCTTATCTTTGGTAGAGGAGGCAAGAATATACAATGGAGAAAAGACAGTCTCTTCAGTAAGTGGTGCTGGGACGACTGGACAGCTACATGTAAAAGAATGAAATTAGAACACTCCCTAACACCATACACAAAAGTAAACTCAAAATGGATTAGAGACCTAAATGTAAGACTGGACACTATAAAACTCTTAGAGGAAAACATAGGAAGAAAACTCTTTGACATAAATCGTAGTAAGATCTTTTTTGATCCACCTCCTAGAGTAATGGAAATAAAATCAAAAGTAAACAAATGGGACCTAATGAAACTTAAAAGCTTTTGCAAAGCAAAGCACACTATAAACAAGATGAAAAGACAGTCCTCAGAATGGGAGAAAATATTTGCAAACGAAGCAACTGACAAAGGATTAATCTCCAAAATGCACAAGTTGCTCATGCAGCTCAATATCAGAAAAACAAACAGCCCAATCCCAAAATGGGCAGAAGACATAAATAGACATTTCTCCAAAGAAGGTATACAGATTGCCAACAAACACATGAAAGGATGCTCAACATCACTAATCATTAGAGAAATGCAAATCAAAACTACAATGAGGTACCACCTCAAGCCGGTCAGAATGGCCATCAACAAAAAATCTAGAAACAATAAATGCTGGAGAGGGTGTGGAGAAAAGGGAACCCTCTTGCACTGTTGGTGGGAGTGTAAGCTGATACAGCCACTATGGAGAACAGTATGGAGGTTCCTTGTAAAACTAAAAATGGAATTACCATATGACCCAGTAATCCCACTACTGGGCATTATACCCAGGGAAAACCATAATTCAAAAAGACACACGCACCCCAATGTTCATTGCAGCACTGTTTACAATAGCCAGGTCGTGGAAGCAACCGAAATGCCCGTCGACAGACAAATGGATAAGGAAGATGTAGTACATATACACAATGGAGTGTTACTCAGCCATAAAAAGAAATGAAATTGGGTCATTTGTAGAGACGTGGATGGATCTAGAGACTGTCATACAGAGTGAAGTAAGTCAGAAAGAGAAAAACAAATATCGTATATTAACGCATATATTTGGAACCTAGAAAAATGGTACAGATGAACCGGTTTGCAGGGCAGAAATTGAGACACAGATGTAGAGGACAAACATATGGACACCAAGGGGGAAAGCAGCAGGGTGGTGGTGGTGGTGGGATTAATTGGGAGATTGGGATTGACATGTATACACTAATATGTATAAAATGGATAACTAAGAAGAATAAATAAATAAAAATCAAGTCACTGAAGAAAACATGTACAGTAATATGATTTCATTTATGTAAAGATCAAGAATTTGTAAAACTAAACAGTATATTGTTTAGAGATTCAAATGTATGTAGCAAAAGCATGAAGGAAAGCAAGAGAATGATGAATAGAAATTTAGGATAGTGATTACCTCTGAGGTGGACGAAGGAAATTTATTAGTTCAAATTGGAAAGTGGCACAAAGGAAGCTTCAAAACTGACAATGATATCCTCTTAAATTTCATGATGAGTACCTAAGTCTTTTGTAGTATTTATGTGCTTTATGTCATACCCATTTCTTCCCCGTATTCATCAAACACTTAAAAAAAAAAAAACAGTTTTAAAAACTGTAAAGCCAACGAGGTAATTTCGGAGTTGGTAGTCACTTTTGGTAAATTCTTCAGATTTTAACTCTGTAGGCCAAAAATAACATGTAATCTTTCCACAGGATATGAAATTTCTACATTTTCTAACCCTAAAGCTACCAAAGTAAATTTAAAGATATGGGGTCAAAATGGGATTGAAAAACTTGAAACCACTTCCCAGAGATTGTCTTGAACATCTCTGGACACTTCTGTGTCTGCACTGGTCCTCAGCCTTTCTCCTCCACCCCACCCCTTCACAGATAGCTCTATGGAATCCATACTAGAGAGAACCTAACGTTAGGAGGCTCTGGAGCTCTGTAAATGGAAACCATGAACCACAGATTCCCTTGTTTAGTGACTGCCCTCCCGTGATTATGTATCGGAATGCTGAAATGACAAGCTTCACACTGCAGACCAGACTGCCAGATGTACTCCCAGCTGAGCAGAGGCTGAGGGGATTTGGCTGCCTTGGGTATTCCAACAGAGACACCGAGGCGTGAGGAGAGGAAGGGCCAAGCTTTTTAAGTCACCTTACGTTGCATTGGCAAACAGGTCTCTTCCAATACTACAGCAGCAGATGCAGAATCCTATGTACCAAAACACCTGTGAAAGTGGGGAAAAGATAACAGGGAGGGGCTGACCAAGAACAAAGTAAGAAGTGGGCCATACCTGGTAGCAAAGTGTGGGGTAGTTATGAGAATGCAGGAAGTGGTAACTTGAAAGAAAGGAGAGGGATTAGGATTAATAAGTCTTAGAGAAAAAAGTGCAGAGAAAATTTGCACCTCAGAATTGTAACCCACCGTTACCTATGGTAACCCTATTTATAAAGAGCCATTAAAAAAATAAACCTTTAAAAAATGTTTTAAAATCAGATCTGTAAGTGAAAATCTTAACTTTGAAAGTAGAGTCCTGGTAAATACTAAAGATGTAAAGAAGCATTGCTCTTCATACACAGCAGGAGTTGGGTCGAGTAATTACCAACGTCTTTGCAATTAGTTATTACATTTGAGGAGAATTTTTTCTGGGCTATTTACATTTATCTTGGAAGTGACACTTGTCCCCAGATGATTAAATCAGAAGAGTGTTCTTTAAACTGGAAATAGGGGGGTTTAAGTAACTTTGAAATTTCAAAGACATCTTAATTTTAAAGAATTCACATTATTACTACGTGAGGTTCCTAATAGAATATGTATTTTAGTCTGCAATTACTGCCATTAAGGAGTTTAAAAAAATCTTTCTTTTCATCACTCAGTGTGATTTTGCGTATCCTGCTGGTGCTTATTATATACCAAACACTAAGCATTTTACATATACTAGGTCATTTAATCCCTGCATTAACCTTTTACGGTGAGGCCTGTTATCCCCATTTTATAAACAGTTAACTAAAACAGAGAGATGAAGAGAGTTGTCCAAGCTCACATGGCTAGTAAGTGGAGAAAAGCAGATTGAAACCCCGGCAGTCTGGCTTCTGAGTCTTAATTTTAACTTCAGCCATCATGCTGTGTTGTTAATCTTACCTCCTGTGTCTTAAAGATTGTTTACTAGGCTGTGTATCCTTCCCTCCTTGTGTTTGTTGGCATACTAAGTCAGTAGTTATCTGTTTAAATGAAGTTATGGAAAGTAGTAATTGAGTTAAGTAGTTCTTTATAATTATCCCATTCAAGAGTGGGTTGACATGTTTCAATTACCAGAATTAGTTTACATAATATAAAACTAACATTGTGTTCAATCTGTGTGTGTGAGAAATTGCCGTGTTGGATTCTATTTAAGAGTGACATCTTTGCCAGTCTTTAGCTTTGTTATTTTGAGCAAATCTCACCATCTCTTTGTCTTTCATGTATCCGTAAATATGAGAAAACTGAAGGCATACAGAGGTTTAAAAGAACTAGAATGAGAAATGCAAAGAGAATCCAAAGTATCGTATAGTAAAAACCAAGATTCCCTTCCAGGCACTTGTAAGCAAGCGTATATGTTAAGAGTGGTAAAAAGCATGCATAAATATCTACTAGGAAAGGTATGATGTATTTTGTGTGTGGTAAAAGCAGTACAAAATAAATTCTATTTAGAGAAGCTTTATGTAGAAGATTACATTGCTCTAACCCTGAAACATAGCAGTAGACTTTTATTCATAATAGCCTGAGGGCATGGGAGTGGGGAATACAGGAGGGGTGTAGAATGCTAAGAAATTTTGTTCAGTTGCTAATATAATGTAAAGAGATTAAATGTCAGCCGTGTTCTATTTTTAACACCAAATTGAGATTTTTACCATTTTTATACTCAGCCAGTACTTCTGCTTTCACTTTTGCTGAGAGGGCATTAGAGCATGTCATGGATAAAAGGGCAGCTTTTGAGAGCTGAGTGTGTGGGTTCAAATCCTGCTTGCAACACTTAGAGCTTGGGTGACCTTTGGCAAGTTATTTAAATGCTATAAACCTCAGTTTCCTCACTTGTAAAAGGGTAACGATAGTTTCTGCTATGTAGATTTATTGTTAGGATGCCTTAAGGTAATCGTGAAGTATCGATACTTAACCCATTGCCTGGCTAGCGTTTAATCAGTGCCCTTCACATTTCCACGCCTGTGCTTGAGTAACACGGTGCTGGCAGCCCTGCAGTTTCTGGGAGGCTATGAGAGAAGGCTCTGTAGGCTGACAGCACCAGCATCATCTGGGAGTGGCCCCACTGCTGAATGACGCAGGTGTGAGGCCCAGGAAGTGGTTTGAACAAGCCTTCCAGTGTGTGTACACGTTAAATGTTGAAATCCACTAGTGATGCTTTTTGTTGAAGAGTAAGGCTTCTGTAGTCAGGCTGTCTGGGCTCAAATGTTGGATTTGCCATTGATAAGCTGGGTATTCTTGGGCAGCTTAACCTTTTCTGCCTCTGTTTTTTCATTTGTAAAACAGCACTAGCAGTTGTAGCTCCCTTATTGGATGGTTGTGAGGGTTACGAGTTAGTACACATAAAGCACTTAGAGTCCAGTTTGGTACATAGAGAGCTCTTGGTAAACGTGAGCTCTGCTGTGATATTTACGATGCCCACTATATTCGTTTCCTATTGCTGCTGTCACAACTACATAACAGTGACTTAAAAATACACATTGATTATCTTAAGGTTCTGAAGGTCAGAAGTCCAAAATGGGTCTCACTGGGCTAAAATCAGGGTGTCAGGACTGCACTCCTTTCAGGAGGCTCTAGGGGAGAATCCGTTTTCTTGCCTTTCCAGACTCCAGAGGCTGCCAAGTGTCCTGGCCCTTGTCCCGCTCACATCTTCAAAGCCAGCAGTGGTGGCTCGAGTCTTTTCTTACTTTACATCACTCTGGCACTGACTCTTTTGCCCCCTCTTTTACTTTTAGGGACCCTTGTGTTGATATTAGGCCAACCCAGATAAGTCAGGATAATCTCTTATTTTAAGGTCAGCTGACTTCCAGCCTGATTCCATCAGCAACCTTAATTCCCCTTTGCCATGTAACCCAGCCTATTCACAAGTCTGGGGATTAGGCTGTGGACGTTTCAGGGGACCATTATTCTGCTTCCCACACTACCAGCTTCTGATGGATGATACTCAGTACACACCAGCATTGGACTGCGCTTCTCTTGTAAGCTTGCTTTTCCACTCTCTACCTTGCTTCAGCTTTTTCTACCTCTTATTTATTCCCTAATCTGCATCAGTTTACATCCTTTGCCTCATACTCAGTTGAGGAAATAGAAGCCATCGGATGAGCACTTGCCCATCTCTTATCCGCCACATCCACATACTTACCTGAATATATCAGTCTTCTCCTTTGCCTCTACTACAGTGAAGAGACTGTCTATCTTTCTCTTCTTAAAATCCTGGCATTTCTCACTGCCTGCCTCCCCACCCCCGGATTTTTAGATTTATATGGACAGTATGTACGATCTCCCATCTTTAAAAAGCCCTCCTCTGAATCTGCATTTCTCCTCTGATTTCTCCATCTCCCATTTACACTTCAGCTCCATCTCAGAATGCCAGTTTCAACACCTAGTTGTTCAAGCAGAAACCTGGAAATCGCCCTGGAAGGTAGCATCTCAGCCTTCCATCTCCAGTCCACAGGTCACTGCATCTGCCTCTCAAATGTCACCTCAGCTGCCTCCCAACCCAGGCCGCTGCCTCTGAACTGTGTCCCCAGCGCCTACGTGTGCTCCCTGGACTCCTTCCTCCATTCCACAGATGAAAAATGGAACTGGATATGTGTCACATCTTGCTTCCCCTTACAAACTTTGACTTTCTGTTGCTTTCAGGATAAAACTTAAAAACAAAAAAAAACCTTTAACCTGATCTGGCTGGTGTCACTCCAGCCTCGTTGCTCATCTCCCTCACTCAATGTGCTCCAACCACGGTCTTGTAGTTTGTCGGATGTGCCAGGTATTCTGCTTTGTGGCCTCCCCATGTGCCTAGACTCATACCCTCTCCTGTCTTTGCTTCTCCACCCCACTCTGCTTATCCATCTTCATGACTCATTCGAAGTTGAGGAAGACAGAACTAATTTCTTTCAGGACCATTTAATTTAGTTCAGAGGTTTTCTGCTGAAGAATTTATTGATTGAATTATCGCTATAATAATTGACGTGCTAGACATCATGAGAACCTCTTTAAAAAAAAAGGTTAATTTCCATCTTGCACATCTTACTGCAGACATAGCTGTGATTATAATGAAGAGAAAATGTAGCTATAATCCTTTTTCACTTCTGGACTACTTAATAAGAGTTTATGGGTACCAGTTAGAACATGGTGCTCCCTGCTATGTATATACTGCCTGGGGTGTATTTCCCAGGTGTCCTTGCCAAACCTAGTTCATCAGATGCATAATGATCTAGCTGTTCATGGATGAGAAGAGAAAGTGGTGGCATGATTATTTATGTATCATAAAACATGACTTTCTCATTATTTTTATAGTGACTCTTCTTGATTACTTGACACTTTATTAATATTTCTCTATGTATCTTATGTTGCAGACTATTCAGACTATGAAGACAGTTCCCTAGAATTTTTGGAAAGGTGCTCTTCTCCACTAACTCGATCTTCTGGGAGTTCTCTGGCTCTACGAAGCATGTTTACGGAGAAAAATACAACATATCAGTACCCAAGGGCAATTTTGTCAGTTGATCTTAGTGGTGAAAGTATGTGTAACCATGTAATGCTTAAAACAAGTCTTAAGATTCTTAAATGTGGAACCGAAAATAAAACATACTTTAATGAGGCCTATCTGAGCAGGGCACACAATTTAAAAAGTTATTCCATGAACTAATATGAAAATCTCAGTATTAGAAATTTGAGCTACTTTTTAATTTATATAAAGTAAAATTGGCATTTATACTTAACTGTAGGACAGGTAGTAAGGAAACAATTAGTGTCTACTGTGTACTGGTCTTCTGCAGGTGTTTTTACATGTATTTTCATATTCTTCACTACCAGCTTATAAAGTAGATATTGTTACCCACACTACATAAACAAGCAGAGGCTTATGGGTTAAGTAACTTATGGGGCTAGTTAGTGTTAGAATTAAAATTCATACCAAGGTCTATCTTAACTCCTAAGGTAATGCTTTTTCTGCCAGATATTTATCATAGTCTTAAAAATGCACTTTGACTTCCTGATCACAGATATGTCTAACCAAAAGTCTGGAAATGTGGCCAGATCAGTGATTTGAACACATTCAGGTATTAAGCACGTAGACAGAAGGCCATGTTAGGTGGTGACACGAGCCCTGGAGTTGGAATCTCTCAGGTTTTCCTGTAAGTCCAGTCCTGACAGTGGAAGGTGTTGAGGACTCTTACCTGCCAGTGTTGTAAGCAATGGGAAGAGGAACTCTCCCAACTGCAGGTATTGATGGCTTGAGACCAGAGCTCTAGCACAGTAGGAACCAGAGTCAAGGAGTGAAGAGTAAGGGATGGGGGTTCGTCCTGTGTAAAATCCCAGGGATATTTACGGGGAGTGCCCTGTCTTTTCCTTAAGTGCCCTACATGGCAGATGCCAAGTCATGTGTTTTCTCTGGCACTGTTACTGCCTATTCTCTTCCAGGCCTAACTCCCCTCTAGCTCACTGTGGAGAAAAGCATATTCTTCCCTTTCCCCTAAAATAAGCACATAGCACTTTTGAGATTTTTAAATCTCAAATCTAAAAAAAAAAATTGGGATTAAGAAAAAGTTCTATCCCCTTTTCTAACAAATACAAGTCCCCTTTTCCCTTTTGGGCCAGTGGTTCTTAACCTCAGGTGTACATTAGATTCATTGGTGTGATGCTAAAATATATGATATCAGGTCCTTCAGCGGAGCACAAATCTGGGATTTCTCGGAGGGTGGGTCCTGGCAAGACAGCCCCAGTAGCCAGGGTTGAAAATCACGTAACACCCATACTGTGAGCCATCAAGGTCTCAAAATTGCCTTTTTATACAGAGTGATGGAGAGTGGGAGATAATATCTGGATGACCGGTGTTGCTGGAACTAGAACACTTGAGAGAGGGCTGGGAAGAGTGTCATGAATGTGTACCCTCAGTCCCTCTGTCTTTCCCCTGCCCTTCATGTGTTCAAGCATTGAGCTCTGAGAAGAAAACTGGAGAGGTTCTCAAATGTTACTGTGCATAAGAGCCACCTGGAGAGCTTCTTAAAACACAGTTCTGGGTCTTACGCATAGTATTTCTGATTTCTGACAAGTTCTCAGGTGATGCTAATGTGGAAACCACACTTTGAGAATACTGTCTGGGGAAACAGCAATGTCAGTTCAAGGGGCAGCAGTTATAAGAGAACAGTGTTCTGTGGCCACTCGGTTGGAGCTGTTGTCCAGGTGGCCATTTCAGTGTGAGAAAGAACTTGTACTTGCTTTTCTTATTTAACTTTCAACCCAGTGGCCCGTTTACTTAGCCTCCAGAATTCAGCCAAACACTGCTTTGATGCTTGCGAGTTAGTCAAACTGGATTTTCTGGCCAGTATTTTAAATTTGCCTTCTGGCACCGTAAAGCCTGGCTGTGTTGGCCATACAAGCCTATGTGAGATATACACTAATTCCTTTCAATGATAGTAGTTTTTAAATTAAATTCATTGCTAACCCTGTTATGATTGCCATTCATTGAATACCACATACGAGCTGCAGCAGTGTTTGAAACTGTTCATCCATGTTCTAGTCTGCCATTTTGAAACATGAACTTGTATTCAAGAAAGCCCAAGAGAAAATACAAATTTTGGGTTTAAGTTAGCAAGATTATGAATAAATGAAATTTACTCTTCAGGTTCTCAAAACTACCCATATTGTTAATATTAGAAAGATTTTATAATATCTAATTGATTTACTTCTGGTTCCTTGAATGTTTTTTTGTATTTCTGTACCATTGTCTCATTTCTACTGACCTTACTCTCTCCAAGATGTCCTACAATCCTGAAGAGAAGAAAACATTTATTTTTCTAGAAAACATTAACTTTTTATAAGTCAGAAACAAAACATTCAAAAACATTGAGTTGGGGAAAAAATAAGCACGATTAGAAGCTGATAAGGAAAACACTAAGTCATGTGAAATATTTAAAATATAAATTGCATGAATTATTTAGTTTGAATTCAGGCAACTTCCCCCTGGTCTGATTAAGTCCGAAAAATTTTTTTCTATATAACGACTCCCTCCTTCCCTCTTCCAGAAACATTCTGGAGTGGCTATCATGTGTGTCAGGCTTCATCCTAAGCACTGACTACAGAGCATTCAACAATGCAGTGGACTCTTGCTTGCTCTCATGGACTCTGGACATTCTAGAAAGGGGAGATGAAAGCAGCAGGTGAAGGAATGGTTGAGAACGTGACTGCAGGTTAGGGTGGTGAGGTAGGGAGGAGCCAGCTCTGCTCTCTGTTCTGAGGAGCAGCCTCCATTCCAGGAGCCTGTGAGCAGTGGTGAGGCCTTGTGTCATGTGCCATGTGATGACTCAGTTTCCCTAACATTTCTCCACCCACACTCCGGCAAACCTGTAGTGCCCTGTCATCATTTCTTTCCCTTTGTCATGATTAAACATTTCCTTATATTTGCCTTGATATTTTTTTTCCTCAATAGCCTGAGCTAAATGATAGTCTTTGACTCAACGCTGTTATAAGTATAACCTAAAGCCTAGGATTTAAATAGAGTTGTATATAGTGGTCATCGATATAACCTAACTTCTAGGGTATACTTATTTATTTTTTTAAAGATTTTTATCAAAATGAAATTTAAACCATTTTAAAATTCCTTAGGGAACTCATAATCCCAGTTTAAGAAATGCTGAAATCATTAAGAGCACAGGTTGTAGAGTCAGGCAGTCCTGGTGTGCAGTCGGCTTTACCACTAGCTGGTATGTCATATTTAAAGTGCTTCGGGTGGTGCCTGGTGTATATTAAGTGCAGTGGTAGTTGATGATACTGTTACTGTTAAGAATCACAGTACTGCTGTTAGGACCCTAGGCTAGCTCCTTCACCTCTCTGAAGTGCTGTGTAGCTGTATAGTGCAAATAATGAACCCTGTTCTTTTTACAAGCCATTGTTGTTGTGAGGATCAGAAGGGATAATGTTTGTGAAAGCATTTGAAAACTGCAAATTTTAATTGTTAATATCAACCTTAGCCCTAACCTCTGTAAGCACCTGGACTAAGGGATACTTTCTGAGTTACTTGTAATGGTGTTAACATTAAGACGTAAAACAATCATAGTTGCCTAAGCTTCAAAAATCATTTGTTTCTTTGTCTAGAGACAAATGCTGTATTCCCATTCGTCTGCCCTCCCTTTCTAAATACTTAATAGCTTATAATCACTTCCCGTAGTGCCTTTCTTTCTAGAAAATGATGTAAAAATGAAAAAATGCTGAGTATGCTCTTATGTATATTCTAGACTTATCGGATGTGGATTTCCTAGATGATTCTTCAACAGAGAGTTTGCTCCTAAGTGGGGATGAGTACAATCAGGACTTTGATTCAACCAATTTTGAGGAATCTCAAGATGAAGATGATGCGCTTAATGAAATTGTGCGATGCATTTGTGAGATGGACGAGGAGAACGGCTTCATGATTCAGGTGACCTGCCTTCCCTTCAGCACTGAATGAGTTAGTTCAGGTGCTCAGCACATTCGCTGGGGCATCTGTGTGTTCTCTTTTTCCTCACCGTCCTTTTGAAGGTGGAGGCTTCTAGCTTAGCATCCAGTTTAAAGTACCAGTTGTAATGATTGGCAGATCGCTTCTTCAGATGAAGTAGACTGTTTTCTTATCTGAGGATCTCTCTCCGGGGTGTTTATTTTGAGGTCTTCTAGCTGAAATTCTTTTCAAGAGCCATTAAGGTGGCTAAGCGTCCACACTGAAGGGTAGACCATAGCAATCCTTTTCCTGCTGGTCTGGATCCTGTTGTTTAATAGTTTGTGGTATATAGTCACCCTCCAAAGGGTAGAAAAGTTTCCACAGTATTGAAGATTAAAGGAAAGCTTTGTTGCAAGGATTACCATTACAAATACCCTCTCCCTGTAGAAAAGGTATCTTTAAGAAAAAAGGAAAGCATAACCCATATTTTGTGGTTACATTTTGAAGATTCGGAGATGTTAGTTACAGAAACGAAGAAAAAGTAATCATCTTTTTCCCCCTTTTCAGTGGTTTTCTCAATAAGGGAACTACAAATTTATAGGTTCACCACACAGGTAGTACTTTAAGAGGTTGTTGCCTAACGCACTGCTACAAAGTCACCTATTTTTTTTTTTAATTTCTGCACTTCAGTAAGCTATTTTTAAGAGTTCTAAGGATGTGTGAAATAGATGGGAGAAATAATCTTACGCCTTTTTTTATGATTAAGCCCGTTTATCAAAGCACATTTTAATGGGTGCAGCGAGAGGAAGTGCTTGAAATAGCTGACTGTTTCAGAAGTGAAATTGCTCGTAAGTCATCGCTTGCTTTTGTTGCGTGGATTAAGAATTGAACTGGCGGCCGCTGCCGCAGCAAGACTCAGCCAGCTAGTTGAAGAGAAGGGGGTCTGTCTTGATTTCTGGCGAGTAAAGCGCGGTTGTTCCCCGGCAGTGTGAAGAGTGCCTGTGCTGGCAGCACAGCGTGTGCATGGGGCTGCTGGAGGAGAGCATCCCGGAGCAGTACCTCTGCTACGTCTGCCGGGACCCTCCAGGTAAGCTTCAGCCCCTGTGCTCATCGCAAGGTGTCTGGAGGTCTTGTTACGTACAGGTTCCGTTGTACGTCAGCTGACTGAGACACCATGACCTCTGTGTCCGCTAGACTCCGCTTCCATGTTAAAATTTAAAATTCACTGTTTGTTATAGTTTCATTTTCCATATTAATTATTTAGGCAAAAGCATTAGCATAAATTCCTCAGCATAAGTAACTACCGTACTGGAAGGAGAGGGTTGTGGCTTTTACCTGAAAAGAACTAGCTCCTTAATCTACTCCTGTGTATTGATTTCTAAATAGGTTAACACATGGCTATTTGAACGGACTCAAAGTCTGAACTCACGCTTCTCCTGACGTGGTTTTGAACGAGTGTCTGATAGTGCAGCAAATGAACCTAACGTCAGAGCAGATGGGATGTCCAGTTATCACGCCCGAGTCCCTTAGTTTACTGACGAGGCAGCTAGGGCACAGAATGTCGCATGCCTCGTGCACAAGGATGGTGCTAGACTGGCCGCACCGAGAGGAAGACCTGTGCCTTTGGGCTCCCTGTCCACTAGGTGCCTTCCTCCACGCAGAGGCTCTCCGAGCAGCAGTGTTCTGCATGTCGTGTGCACCTCCATCTCCGAGGCAGAACCCATCTAGACATCTCAAATGAAAGGCTGCTGCCTTGTTCTGTCTATCAGAAATAATAATAACATTAAGAAGGAGGAGAGTTATCCAAACCTACACGAAGGTAGGCATTTGTTCATTCATTCATCCAGCAGCATTTATCAGATGCCTTCTATTTGCCACAATCTGGTGAGAGGTAAGGTGATTGATTCTAACCACGCCTTCCTCTCTCACAGCACAGTAGGGGACACAGACATAGAAGCAACTAATTGTAATAGGAAATAATTACTATCGGTGGTGAAGATATAGGATTATATTGGATTCTGTGAGCTCTTAGATGTGAGGGAGGGGTCCTTAGTCAGTTAACTAGAACTCTTCGTTTCGCCCAGTTCAAAACAAATGTTAGTGAGAGAAACAGGTACCCCTGTCTAAGTTTCTATCGAGCCCTTTTGGCCTTTTTAGAAAACAGATGACAGAGACATAAAAAATGGAAAGCAACACACTCAGGGTTCCTCTGCAGGTGTGACCTGCCACTGACCACATCCTTCATGGAGTTCGTCCTGCTTACCGGGCAGGACATCTGAAGGTGGGAGGAGCTCTCACAGTTCCAACTCCTCGACGCACTGTCTGACTCGTCTTTTGAATTTGTTCTTAGTCCTAGAGCTCGCCTTGTTCACTGAGTGATGTTAATCGGGTAGCAGCTGAAGGGAAATCTGAATAAGTGGAATCCTTTGTCACTTTAATGTCAACTTTATCTACAGGTCAGAGATGGAGCGCAAAGTATCGTTATGATAAGGATTGGTTGAATAATGGGAGAATGTGTGGGTTATCATTTTTAAAAGAAAACTACTCTCATCTCAATGCCAAAAAGATAGTTTCCACACACCACCTGCTTGCTGATGTCTATGGTGTTACGGAAGTCCTGCATGGGTTACAGCTGAAGATCGGAATCCTAAAGTAAGTGAAGGGCGGCGAAGGGAGGGGCATACTTTAGTGTGAATTTTAATTTAAACTAAATCAGTTGGCTTTTTGCAGGTTCAGATTAGCAGCTTGGAAGACAGAATAGATATTTGAACAAATTTTAACTTTGAAAAAAAGGAAAGGTTAGTAACTTTTTGGATGAATAGCTCCTTCATGCCTATTGTCCTGGAATAGAGAAGCGTGGGTGAATAACAACGGCGTCTAGTATTTCAGCAAATGTTAGTCCCGTCACACTGTTTTGTGGGCTCACCTTGTGCACAGAAGTACAGTTGCTGTGGTGAACCCTTTGCTGTGTGTCCTCCTTCAGGAATGCTGTCACGATGAAATAGATGCAAAGGTATATTTTTAAATTACCTTAAGATTGGCTTTGAAGGGAGCCAACAGGTCATGTAATCCATTCGTCTCCTGTGCACCAAGTATGTTATAGTCATCCCGGGCAATTTCTCCTTAAAAACAAAGCAAAACAAAAACAGAAAAAACACTGAGCCTCCATACATATCAGAATGTTCTTGAAGTCCTTGTTTTCAGTTCTTCCTAATACCTCCCTGGAATTTGTCTTTAAAAGTATACGTATTTTATATAAAACAGGGTGATTCACTGGTTCTTCACAAGATTTTCTTTATTTTGACTCACTTGCCTGGGCCGGAAACGTGCCCCTTCCTTTCCTTCCATCTCCGTCCCGCCCCTCCCACAGTGGCGAGGCCCACTGAGTACTCTGTCCCTGTGGTTCCTTACTGTCCCCGTCTATACTTTGTAAATTCCCGGTGCACCGCTCCAGTCTTCTGCTCTTTCAGTTCATCCTTCATACTGTTGCCAGTGTGATCTAGTAAAAGATAAAGAGGAGTTGGTCTCTTTGGAGCTTAATATACCATCGTGTCTTCCTGGTGCCCAATGCGAAGAGTGCAGGCTCGTTCAGCATGCACTCTGAATCCTTCCACGATGCATATTCTCTCTGTCATTTTGTTGTCATGTCTTCCCTCTCCTAATTTTTCTCTCAAATGTTCCAGCTATACCAAACCATAATCGCTGAATGAAGCATGCTTTTACATAGCTCCAGGCCTTTACTCACAGCCAGAATAACCTTCTACCATTAGTCCTTCTAGCAAATGCTTTTTCATGATTACCTTCCCAACTAGAGCTGATCGCATCCTTGGCAGACTCCGTGCGTACTGATTTCAGGCACTTTGGTGCACCTTGTTTATGTCTGCCTCCCCTTACTAAGCCATGGGCTCCTTGAAGGTAGGGCTTGTGTCTTATTTATCATTTTATTCCTAGAGGTTAGTGGAGGGATAAGTACTCAGTAATTGTTGAATGGAATTTGCTTTGGTTGTATGTCATAAACCTGAATATGGATTTCTTTATAAAAAGGCCATGCAAATGCTAAAACTCAAAGGAGAAACTAAATTATTAAGCTAAGCTTTTTTTAAAAACCTGGTTGTCCCTGACATCAATATGAATTTCTGTACATTCATAATTTCACTAAGGATTTCAACTGGACAAATTTTGCCTCATGCCTATAGGCTCTCTTTTTGTTAATATTTCTAATAATAATAGTTATTATCACTAGCTACTATTTATTGGAAGTCTACTACAAAACCTGAAACTGGTGGTTTCATGTGCTATTTCATTTAATCCTTACAATAAAGTTCTTACTTTGTTTGATAGATGGGTAGTCAAAGATAGAGTTTCTGTAACTTGTCCAAACTCCTCCTCTAAGGCTCAGCAGGATTCAACACATTGGACTATTGAATTACAAATCTAGCTTTCCTTCTACTGTGCCTTTTACTGTTGAAGAATTGTTGTATTTTCTGGCTATTAAACTATTAGGAGTTCAAAAGATAAAATTTATAATTTCAGAAACAAGCCTTATTATTAGAAAGAAAACTAATTTGTCTCCTGGTATTTATCTAATTTGGAAATTATCAGTTCACAAACATTATTGAGCCTTCTCAAAGGTTTATGCCTCCAGACTATCCTCCTTTTACTTACTACAGAATATGATGAATGGATTCCTCTTTTGCTTACTACAGAATTTTAATTACTACAGAATTAACTATGCGATATCATGCTCACATGTTTAGTGAGGATGGGGGAAAAGGGATATTATCACGGACTGTTAGTGAGCAGGTAATTAGTACAGCCTCTTTGGAGGCCACTTTGGCAGTACCTGTCAGAATTAAAATGTGCATACATTTTCTAGGAATTTCATATCTAGAAATTTATCTGACTGATAAATTCCCACTTGTGTGCAGAGGTACACACATGCAAACACACACACGTGTATTGGCGGGGAATTGGTTGGTGAGACTAAACTGCAGCACATTAATACTGTTCAGCTACTAGAGTGAAAGTAAGGGAAAATCTCTATGTACTGACAAGGCAAGATGCCCATACGTGTTATATATGAAGAAGGCAAATTGTATGAGAGCCCCATTTGTGTACAAAGAAAAAGTGTGTGCTTACCCACTTAAAAAATAATTTTATATGTACAGAAGAAGTGTGGAAGATTATATACTTCAGTTATCTATGATTGCCATGGCAGGGAGGTTTTTACTTTGTACACATTTATAATCTGGATTTTTTGTCATGAGGAAGTATCACTTTTTGATTGACTAAAGATGTTAAAATATGCTCATGTAAAAGTTTTTCATGTTGTACAGTTTTAAAAAATACAGTGAAAAATGAGTAAAAGAAGTGCATATATCAGATGATGATGTGAACCGTCACAAAAGTACATTCGTTACTGCTTTTCCACCTGAGTTGTATTTCTGTAAAATTATGAAAATTTACATTTTGGATGAAATTCTGGGCCAGATTAACCTAGAAAGTACCTTTACTTCTGTCTTGAGTGCCTGACCTCCTGCTAACCTTGTTTGCTTGGCGGTGCTCTAGGTCTTCAATAGAGAGGTGGGGATCGGTCCACCTAAGTCAGTACACTGAACATACAAAAGGCATGGATAACTGAGGGTTAACTATGTAATTGTACATTCTGAAATTTATTGTGGCATTATACTTGTTACTGGACTTTTTTTTTTCCTGAACTGCTGTTTCTCCAACTTTATTTTAAGGAATAAACATCATCCTGACCTTCGTCTCTGGGCTTGTTCTGGGACGAGGAAAGATCAAGTCATTGCTGGGGTAGAAAAAAAACTAATGGTGCAAGACACAGTTAATGTGGAAGAAAAGAAGTATCATGTACAGAACCATAAGGAACCACCTCGTTTGCCCCTGAAAGTGGAGGGAACTTATATAACAAGTGAACACAGCTACCAAAAGCCACAAAGTTTTGGTCAAGACTGCAAAACGCTCGCAGACCCTGGGAGCTCAGATGATGATGATGTTAGTAGTTTTGAAGAAGAACAGGAATTTCACATGAGAGATAAAAACCGTTTACAATACCCAGTAAAAGAAGATGGAAAGCCCGGAAAGGTATAACTAGTTCATTTGTCTCTGCTTGGAAATACGATAGAACAAAGGAAAATTTTGTGAAATAAAACATACTGAGATTCCAGATTTTACTTACGTTTCCAAGTTCACAAGTACCTTGTTAGGGTAAAGGCATCTTTTGCTTTCGCTACAGGAAAACACTGGCCATTTGAACATTTAATTATCCCCTAATTCAGAAATGTAGTAATTCATTAAACTTTTGCCTTAACAAAAGTTTCAAGTTTATAAGTACACTTAGATGCCTCTAAAAACCATGAGCCAAATTTTTTTCCAAGTGAGAATGTCTACGTGTGAAAACATGAAAGTGCATGGGGGTGTGTATATGTTAATATAATTTGTGTTCCTTTTGTATGTGTTTTAGATAAAAAGTGGCACTTTTTATCTAAAAAACCATCTTTTTAAAAATTATAGCATATTTGTATATGCATATCAATCACATTGTGCGCTAAGTTGAATTCTTACAGCTCTGTGGACATTGAATATTTGTAAACTTATTTCTTGTTCACAACTTAGAGATGTCATGCCTTCATTTTTTATTGATTTTTCAGTTAGCAATACTGCTTTAAAATTAGTTCTTTATTTTTCTGGCCTCTTTTATCAAGTAAGTTCTATAAATAAATACTTAACTGAATTTGAAAAGCTTATATTACCCAAAATTTTGCGGTAAATTATTTTGTCAAATTAATGAAATGAGTTATCGCTGGTGAAACTGAGGTCAGATTTTGTGTGTGTGTTAAGCAGTCTGCACTTTTTAAGTTTTTAAGGGGTTTTTCTCTTCCCCTCACCTCGTTGATTTAGCTGCAATATAAAGTCCAGTCTGCAGTTAATTATGCTTTATACTAGCCTTTGCCAACTATCTTAATTTTTTTCCATCATTGCTTTTTGCCTTCACTCCACTTGTGACACAGCTTAGATTAACTGAGGAAGGGGTCAGTCTAAGTTAGCTGGGCTTTCTAGTTACAGAATATAATTAGCTCCTTCATTTCTTCAGCAGGTTTTATTGAAGGGCTTCTACCCTGTGTAGTGCTCTGCTAGGCATTGTGAAGAGACATAGCAGGCATGTCTGCTTTTCAGGACCATCAGATGTAATTTAGTTATGTGCTAGTACTTCCTTTACAAATATTCTGGGAGTCAGGTTGGATTTTACCTATCATTGTGGGTAGTGATGTTTTTAATGCATCTTTCCCTTTATGACATTACATTTCATCCAATTCTTTGTTTTTTCTGTTGGCTCTTTGGAGAAGAATTCAGCTGAAAGGAATACAGTATTTGTTTATAATGATAAAAAGGGCACTGAAGACCCGGGAGACTCACATCTTCAGTGGCAACTCAATCTCCTTACACACATAGAGAATGTGCAGAATGAAGTCACCAGCAGGATGGACCTGATAGAAAAAGAAGTTGATGGTAATTTAAGAAAGAATTGAAATACAATTGCTGTAGTCTGTAAAGTGTGTTTATTGCACTTTTGAATAATTTAATTGAAGTTATTTGAAGTTTTTAAAATTATGGGACAAAAACTACAGATGCTGTCCAGGCTGATGGAGCTTTGCTGCTCCCTTTACATTGTATTTAACACATCTGGCATTTAGGGTCTTTTAGTCTCAAGACAATATGACTGGATATTTTAGGGATTTTGTTTTTTAAGATGGATATTTATTAAATATTGCCCACCTGCCAGGCTCAGTATATACCATATGGAATATTTATTATTCAATGAAAAATAATAATATTATTATTCATTGAATAATATTATTCAGTAAATCACTATTCAATAAATAATATTCAGTGAATATTTTCATTGAACTGTGTTTTTTTTTGGAAGTCAGCATAAGGACTTTAAGCATATTTGAAATGTGGGGGAAAACATTTTGTTTTCACTTTGGACAGTGTTTGTTAAGTGAAATTAACAACAAAGAAGTCCTGCAAGTTTAAGTAGATAAAGCTTAAGTTTGCATACACATTTTCAAATGTTTTCTTTTATATTTAAAAATTTTATTGCGCTGGAGCCCTAAGGAGTGGACAGGAAAAATGTTATCCCCATTTTATAGTTGAGAAAATAGAGTACTTTAGATTACTCAATTCCTAATCTAGTGTTTTCCTATGCTTTTTGACTGCATTTTTTTAACCTCATAGATTGTATCTCCTGCCCACCCCACCCCCTTTTTTTATTTGCGAAAGTATGTGCTACTTTCATCCCCCAGTAAGTTAGAGTTCCTACTGCTTCGTTTTTCCCTGTGAAAAGAAGAAATGGAAACCCATTTCAGCCAGAAGCATCTTCTGTTTGGTTATAAGCCAGTTGTAGAGTTAGTTTAGTTAGTTTTAAGTAGATTTTTTTAATATATAAATTTATTTTATTTATTTATTTTGGCTGCGTTGGGTCTTCATTGCTGTGCGCGGGCTTTCTCTAGTTGAGGGGAGCGGGGGCTGCTCTTTGTTGTGGTGCGCAGGCTTCTCATTGCAGTGGCTTCTCTTGTTGCGGAGCATGGGCTCTAGGCGCGCTTCAGTAGTTGTGGCTCGTGGGCTCAGTAGTTGTGGTGCATGGGCTTAGTTGCTCTGCTTAGTTGTGGGATCTTCCTGTACCAGGGCTCGAACCCGTGTCTCCTGTATTGGCAGGCGGATTCTTAACCACTGTGCCACCAGGGAAGCCCTTAAGTAGATTTTTGAAGAAGAAGAAAATGCAACTTGATGCTATCCCCTATTATTATTAATAAAAAGTATAGAATGTAATTAATTGCATTCTGCCTGAACTTCTAATATGCTTCTTTTTTTTTTAAAGTACTGATAAAATAGTGGGAATGAAAGGACACTAAGAAATTTCTACCTCCTTTCTTTTGTTAAAAAGAACTTCTAGATTTAAAAAAATGGTTAGAGTAGCTAAGTTTCATTTAAAATGGAGATGATTTAAGCCTAAATTAATAGAAGGCTTGAGCAGGAACAGGGAATGTTGTTTCCTGTTCCAGAAGAGAGTAAAGGAGACACTCAAAATGCAGTTACTTTATATCTTTAAAAGGAAAAATTACCTAAAATGACGACAGGTAGAACAACAGATAAAGATTACTGAGAGGGGCTAGAACTCTTGTGGGATGAGGTGTAGAGGATGCTTAGCTGCTCAGAAGTGACTTCTGTAGATTGGCTCTAGCGAAAGGGAAGTGAACTCTTTCTCCATCACTTTTTCAGCCTTCTAATTATACCAGTTTTTGACTGTGTTTCCAGTTGCCATTTAAATGTGTTTGTTCTTCTCTTTTCTCTTTTAGTTCTGGAAAGCTGGCTTGATTTCACAGGGGAGTTGGAGCCACCTGATCCTCTCACGAGGCTGCCCCAACTTAAACGCCACATCAAACAGCTCCTAATGGACATGGGCAAAGTACAACAAATAGCAACTCTCTGCTCTGTATGACAGCAGTGAACACCTAATGCAAAGAATGTGGCTCTGTTCAGTCGACTAATTTTTATTATCCACACGGCTGCTAAGTGGATAGTTAAAAAGCTTAGTGATGTTTGGTCATTTACTGATTTGTGACATCAATAGGATGGCACCTTGGAAAGGAAAATGAAGAACAACTTTATCAAGGAAGCTAATATTAAAAAAATTTATGAGCTAGATACAAATGATGACGTGTCATATGCCAAGGATCAGTGGAGGTAGAATATAATCTGTGCTAAGGGAATCAGATTGGCAGGATTTTTGAATAGTTGCTA
Source organism: Monodon monoceros (assembly GCF_005190385.1). NCBI lineage: Eukaryota > Metazoa > Chordata > Mammalia > Artiodactyla > Monodontidae > Monodon > Monodon monoceros. The sequence continues at coordinate 7,000,208 of NW_021703770.1, read as the reverse complement.
ACATGAAGCTCGAGATACCTGTAGAAAGAAATATGGTGTATTACATAGTTTTTAGTAGAAAGATCTATGTTTATAAACCAACATTTGGCCCAAACCAAAATTGTAGAGGAAATTTAAATTCTGGAGAGTTCTATAAGCTTGTTGTAAGAACTGTCTTCTCTGCAGTTGATCTGCCTGCACCGAAGTTTAGAGTATTGAAACTTTTATAGGATCATGAGCTGTTTCTTAGGTGATGAATGTCCTTAATCAGAAAACTGACAGTAGAAGTCTCACTTCTGAGGAAAACAGTTGTGGAATTCTTAATTCATTATGAATATATTGTAAAAACAAACAACAAACTAATTGGAGTTTATTGCTGGCATTAAGCTCACTGTAAAAAACAGAATGGCTCGCAGAAGGGTCAGTGTGCCAAATGATGATGATACCGCTGGAAAGAGAATTCTAAACCCTGTGGGAGTTCTCTCGCCCAAGTCTTACATAATGCCATCAGCCCATCAGAAACGCATATATCACATATACTATATAGAGAATATATATGGTCAAATTTCAGTATTCAGGTTTCAACGTACAGTTTGATCCTGAGTATGCTTGGTATTTGCCTTCAGAAAAAAAGGAGTTGCGAATAACCTCAGCTGGGATGAGGAGTGACAAAAATATCAAAATAATTTGTGGCTGTGGATTTTTTAACTGCTGGTAGTGGAATACTGGAAAAGCTTCATTTCTGAAGATGAATTTTATTTTTAAAAAATACATACGCACTCAAAACTCTTAGCTTTGATCACAAATGGACAGATTTCTGAAACCAAAGGCAACTCAGTTGCTGTGTCAGCTCTTGCTGGATTTCGAGCCCAGGCCCTCCCGTCTGCCAGTGCTCTTGTGAGTTGTGTGCTGCCCCCAGTGCTCTGCGTGCAGCTATGCGTTAAGTGTGTGTGCTTGTTTGAAACAAACACTCAACGTACATATGTACATAATCTACACATATTTATATCTACACATATCTAGTTTTATTACTATAGACTATAAGAACTGGTGGTTAACATGAAATGTTACCTTTTAACAGACTGTTTTTAAAAATTAAAAATGTATGTACAGGTTTTGAAACTTTTTTAAAAAGAGGAAAAAAGACTGTTAGGAGGCTATTTGATGACATATGACACTTGAATATTTTATGCCTCGTTCTGTTGATCAGTTCTAGCAATCTGTATAAATGCATTTTAGAACTGATGGACAGCAAACTTGAATTTATCTTTGATAAGCGTACATGCCACTGTACATTCAGATATTATTTAAATTTGCAAACACACTGTTCTATATGTAAGGTACTGTATGTAAAACTCTTTATTAAAACAATTCCACATATCATAAAATTTCAGCTTGCCTTTTTGCAGCCTTATATTTTGATGTAAAGATGATTAAAAGAATGTGCAAAACAGTCATTAGACATTTTTATTGCCTTTTGACATTCTCCAACTTGACAAATGTGCCAAAGATCACAGACATAAAATACAGCCCTGTGTATTTACTTATGATACATTAACTTTGTCAAAAATCTTACTGAGAAATGAAAAGCTTTAGTAGAGGGATATGAGGTAGTTATTAAATTTGCATATTAAAGTAAAAATAATAGTGCCTATATTTCATGTGTGGAGTAAATTTGCTAATGTCTCTATTTCAAGTTTGATACTTTGTCTTTCATTTGTGTTTTAAAATAATGGCTCTAACCTTTTCCCTATTATAGTTAAATTCTAGACATTTAATTTATATCTTTTTTTTCAGAATGGAGCAAGTAGCATCCTTAACAGGCTGTGAATAGCGGTGTTGCCTAGATTCTTGTCACATGCACAGAGGACCCTTTGTACCCAGTGGCACTCATATTCTTAATCCCTGATGACCACAGTTAAGTTAATGTGCATTTGTTCTTGGAGTATCTTAAAATTAGATCACTTTATTTGTTAGCAGCCAGCAAACTAGAAGTTCAACTAATAATTAGAATATTGAAATTTTGCTCTGCTTTTATGCATATGCATTGGGAGTCTGAATTTTTACTTTATATTTTTAAAGTAAATCTGTATCAGATTACTTGTATGCACATACCCACTTAATATAGAGTATATCAACAATTGGTCGAAGCCTTTTAGCAACTAGCAGGCCGAGTCATCCCTTATTTAGGAAAGTGAATTCATTTTTGAGAAGTAAGTCCATTGTGTGAGGTTTCAGATGAGTTTTCTTTCCACTTAGTCTTACTTAAAAAATGTGAGTATTTATATTTAAATATAAGCAATAAACTAGAGAGGGTGTTTCTTGAAAAGATAACTTTTCATTGCTACCCAGACAGAATAGACTGACATTGGTGGGGAAGGATCCTTCTTAGTATGGTACTGATAAGTATAATTTGCACTTCTTCATACTCCTGTGTGTTTCTACTGACTTATTATTTTCAAACTTAAGAGTAATGCACACTTTCCTTAAAGGAAATTGATTATTCTCATAATTTCAGGTAAAATACTTTTTCCTAACACTCACCTTATTTCCACTGACTTACGTCCTCTCAGATGTTCATATTCTGTGTGTTCAAAATGAAGGAGCCCATTTCCCCTCCAGCCAACTGGGTCTCCTGCCAGCTTCACTCTCTCTGCTTTAATATCACCACCCTAAGAGCCCCGGCTTGAAACTTGCAGTCCCTCCCCCTTATCCATTTCTTCACTAGATGTGCTGGTTCCTTAAAATGGATGTTGTCATCTTCCTCCTTCTCAATCCCACCAGTAGTACACCGTCTTTTACAAAATCATGTCATGGAGGTATTACTGTGGGCTTAAGAAATTTTAATTTTGTCTTCATTCTGATTCATCAAAATGGTCACTGTCAAGCTAGGGGATTAACATTGAGTGACTGCTCTGTGCCAGGTATTGTACATGTTACCTGCAGCGTCTAATTTCATTCTTTTGTGTAAAGGTAAGACAGGATCATTTTTAAGATGGGGAAGCTGAGGTTTAGAAACATTTAGAGACTTGTCATAGATTAGTGACAGGTTCAAGACGCAAATCCTGCGCTGTTCAAACTCATGTTCTTTTCCTAGCAGGTGTGTTTCACCTATTCTTCTCATTTGTGTTTTCTGATATCATTAGTGACTCCCTATTTCAAACCAAGTCAGGTCTGTGTAATCTGGATCTTTTGTATTTTACCTAACCAATTCTCAAATCCATTTAAATATAGCCTCACTGTTTAGATAGACTATGCTTGTTTCCATCTCTTGCCTTCATATTATTTTCCTCTTCTGGAAAATTCTTCTTTGTTTGTTGTGTCTCTATAAATGCAGACAGTTCTTCAGGTTTCAATTTCTCTTCCTAAGAGAAGCAGTCCATTGTTGAAGGCCTCTTATAGTATCCTGCGTTGTACTGACGTGCAGGAACCACGTCAGTGAATCATATATTTCCTGTAGTGGAGCAGGCGTGAGCTTTGCAATTCTCTCCTCAGATTTTCACTCTGGCGGTTTACCAGCAGTGATCTCTCTGAGCTTTGGTTTTCTTATGTATAAAATGGGAAGAATACTTAGGCTAGAACCTGGTTTTGCGAGTTAAATGAAGCAAATAAAGGATTTAAATTATAAAGTTGAAAGTTAAATATAGGGGACACATTGAATGCCATCTGTGTGCCAGCCATTAAGTCTTATGGTTGGTTATGGAGTTACTGTTAATGGAACCACAGTCTACAGGCTAACGGAAACATTAAAAAATATTTTTTTCAACAAGACAGGTGATAGCAAAGAGTATAAGGAACCACAGAGGCAAAAGAAAGATAACTAGACTTGTATGTAGGTGGAGAGGTTTGGGGGACATAGAATATATATGTTAATTAAAGTGGTGGTCTTTGAATGTTTTTTGACTGTGACCTCTCTGTAGGAATTTTGAAAAATTGTAATTCATTTCTGGTACCTGGAGATCTGGAGACAAGACTTAAGTGTATTTTGTTTATTTAAGAGGAAGTTGGAGTGAGTCATCTAAGGAAGTTGGAGTGAGGAAGAGGGAAAAGTAGGGAAGGGGAGGAAAAAGCCAAGGCAAATATGCACAATTGAGAACAGTGCTATGGGCAGTGGGGCTTTGATTCTGCCATTTGAAATTGTTCATCATAAATGTAAACAGTTGCAAAGAGTGTGATTTCTAATTTATAAATATTGGCCTATTAAAATCAACCTGTTATCATTTTAAAATGTATGCAATAGAATCAATACAATTTTGCTACTTACCAACATCTATTTTAAAAATACATGAGCAAGCTCTTCTTTAACATTTGAAAATTTTACAAATTTTATATTCTGTTTTCTGCCTTTCCAGTTTGCTTCCTAATAGAATGTTATCTTCTTTTATACTTACAGGCCTTTGTCATCCTCTTGTACTTTTGTCCACATACACACAGAAAAGTAAATTGCATTTTTAAAACGTATTTATAGGCTTCTTAATAGAGTATCAAAATACATGAAGCAAACACTAATATCACTGAATAGAAAATAGAAAAATCTGCAATTATAGTTGAAGATTTTAGCCCTCCTTTAACACCAACTGATAGAACAAATAGACAGAAAATCAGGATAGAAGACTTGAACAAAGATGAACACTCAACTTGACCTAATTAATGTTGATAGAATGTTCCACCCAACAACATGAGAATACAAATTTCCTTTTTAATACACATGGAACACTCAAAAAGATGGACTACATACTAGACTATAAAACAGCTCTCAACTCATTTAAAATTGAAATGCATAACATGTTCTCCAACAATAATGGAATTAAACTGGAAATCAGTATTAGATAACTGAAAAAACCCCAAAGTGTTTGGAAATTATCACATACTTGTAAAACAATCCATGACTCAAAAAAGTTACAAGTAAAATTAGAAAATATTTTTAATTGAATGAAAATGAAAATACATCATGTTAAAGTTTGTGGGATGCAGCTCAATATTAGAGGGAAATTTACAGTTTCAAATGCTTATAATAAAAAGCAAGGTACAAACTTTAGCTAGACTTGTCATTTTGCAATATATACAAATATTGAATCTTATTGTACACCTGAAACTAATGTCAATTATACCTCAATTTAAAAAAATAGACATTTTAAATATAAAAGGTACAAAATCACTGGTTTAAGATTTAAAAAAAACAAGAAAAACAAACAAATTAAAACCAAAATAAATGGAAAAAGAAATGTGCTGAAATCAATGAAATACTAAATGGACGAATAGTAGGGAAGCATCAATATAAATGAAAAAGCTGATTCTTTGCACAGAACGATAAAATTGGTTGACTCCTACATAGACTGATTGGAAATTAGAATGGAAGCGGGAACATTAAAACATCCAACATACAGTTTTTTTTAAAAGGGTATTATGAAAAACCAGTGCCAATAAGTTTAACAGCTTACATGAAACAGAGAAATTCCTCAAAAGATACAAGTTAGCAAAACTGACTCAAGAAATTAAATAAATTGAATTTGAAATTGAAAATGTTCCCTCAGAACTCCAGGCCTTGTGCTCTATAGCCCGCAAGCCACAACTACTGAGCCTGCGTGCCACAACTACTGAAACCCATGCGCCTAGAGCCCATGCTCCGCAACAAGAGAAGCCACTGCAATGAGAAGCCCACGCACTGCAATGAAGAGTAGCCCCTGCTCGCTGCAACTAGAAAAAGCCCGTGCCTGGCAACGAAGACCCAACGCAGCTAAAAATAAATTAAAAAAAAAAAAAGACCCAGTCCCTTCTTTAAAAAAAAAAAAAAAAAAAACTCCAGGCCTAAATGTGACTTCTATCAAACATTTAAGGAAGAAAACTTGATTTGACACAAGCACTGACAGAAAATAGGGAAGAAAGGTACACTTGTTTCAAGACCAACTTTGACCTCATGCCAGAACCAGAAAAAAACACTGCAAGGAAAGGAAATTACAGACTAATACATATCCCTTTTGAACATAGACACAGTCCCCACAAAATATTAGCAATGTGAACCCAGTCATATACAATAAGGATAATATATCAAGATCAAGTTGGGTATTCCACAGCAATACCAATACAAGGAAACCAATACAAAGTTGGTTTAATGTCAATAAAATAATGAAATTATGTTAATCTCACTAAATTAAGATAAAGGTTTTCATAAATTTCAGCATCCATTCATGATTAAAAACTACCAGAAAAGGAATAGAAAAGAATTTGCATAACAATAGAGGGCATCTATCAAGAAACTTAAACCTCATAATGGTAAATGAATACTTTTCTCTAAAATAAGGAACAAGTCCAGAATATCCACTGTCACCATTATTATCCAACATCAATCTGGAGGTCCTGCTAGTGCAATATGGCACTGGACAATAAAGGAGGAAAAATAAAAGGCATAGCACTTGGAAAGGAAGAAGAAACATTTGCAGGTGACGTGCCGTGTACCTGGAAAAGTCTCAGGAGCCTATCAAAATGCCACTAGAACTAATGTTTCTGTACATTAGCAAGGAGATACTGGAAGTTAGAATTTTTTAAATGCCATTTTCAATAGCATAAAAAAAATACTTAACAGTAAATCTGAAAACATGCAGAACCTGTACACAGAAAACTACAAAACAATGCCTAGAATAAAGATGAGATAAATGAATAGAAAGATACACTAAGAACATGGATTGGAAGACACAGTACTGTTAACATTTGTCAGTTCTCCCAAAATGGATTGATAGATATAATGCAATCCCGAGTAAAATCCCAGCAGACTTTTTGAAATAGAAATTAGTGAACTGATTCTAAATTTTATATGGAAATGTAAAGGACCTAGAATGCCCTGAACAATTTTGAAAAGGAAGAACTAAAGTTGAGGGACATATAATTTCTGATTTGGTGGCTTAATAAGCTATAGTAGCCAAGACAGTATAGAAGTAGCATAAAGATAGAGATGTAGATTGATAGTACAGAATAGGGAATCTAGAAATCAACCTAAAAGAATATGGTCAGTTGAATGAAGGAGAGTTCTTGTTGTTCCACATCCTTCCTTGCCAGTGTTTATTTGGTGTTTGCCAGTGTTTTGGATGTTAACCATTTTAATAGGTGTGAAGTGATACATTCTTTTAATTTGCAAGTAGATATCCAATTGCTCCAGTGCCTTTTGTTAAAAATATTATTTTCCCTTTGAGTTACCTAGGTCCCTTTGTCAAAAATCAATTGACCATAATTATGTAGGTTTATTTCCATACTCTTCCCATTGATCTATATGTCCTTATGCAAATGTCACACTATCTTGATTACTGTAGCTTAAGAGTAAGGTTTGGAATCAATTGGATGGTGTAATTCCTTTAATTATGTTCTTTCTTACCTGTTTTTGCCAACTTTGGTTTTTTTGCATTTCTATAAAAGTTTTAGGATCAGATTTGTTACCTTCTTTTAAGAACCTGCTGGAATTTTGACAGGAACTGCACAGAATCTACAGATCAGTTACCATTCTGACACTATTGAGTCTTTTGATCCAAGAGCATGCTGTGTTCCTCCATTTGTTTAGGATTTCTGTATTTTTTTTTTCAGCAAAATTTTGTAGTTTTCAGTGTTCAGATTTTGCACTTGTTAAGTTTATTTCTAAGTATTTTTTTCTTTTTGATGATATTTTTTGTAAATGGAACTGTTTTCTCAATTTTGTTTTCAGATGTTTAATTACTAGAATATAAATAAAATTGATTTTTTTATATCTTGTATCCTATGACATTGTCAAACTGACTTATTAATCCTAGAATTTTTGCATATTTCCAAATATTTTCTAGGGAGGAAACTAAGGAGACCTTATAGGTAAATGAAATGTAAGGAGATCAGGAGACTATTGAGAAGCTCCATCTTAAAGCCACAAATGGAGGGCTCACAGTAAGAGTGAGGGGGAACCACCCCTTTATAGGGGAGCAAAATTTGCCACCCCCAGATGTCTCTTCGGCAATGTGGGTTATTTTGAGCTGAAAACAATCAAGGCCCAAAAGACTCAGGAAGAAACTTTGAGCTTCCTCGTAACTGCCTAAGAGAATTTAGATACAGGGCTTGTTCCAGAACAGAGCTATCACTGGAGATCTCTGCAAAGAATATGGGCTGAGTGGGGTGGGGGAACTCAGCAGGGCCTGGAGATGAGAGTCCACTCTGGGTCTCATTGTCTCTGCTTGGCCCAGCAAGCATTTGTTTACCAAATATTTGCTTTTCCATCTCCATGCCAATTGCTTTCCTCCCCTTTGAAGTCCCGGATCGCTACCCCTAATACCCTTGTTTGTCTGTAGCTGAAGATAGTATTTAAGGTGAGGATTTAGGCCATTTGGGCACGTTATTCAGTTCTTGTGGGTCTCTCCCATGTGTACATGTTATTAAACTTTTGATTTTTCCCCTGTTAATTTGTCTCATGTTGACTTAATTCTTGGACTAGCGAGAAGAACCTAGAAGAGTAAAGGAAAATGTCTTCTCTCCAACACCTTGAATGGGCCACTGTGTGGGATGCTTACAGAAAATCTAGACAGATGTGAGAAGATTGGACCAGGAAGATCAGCACAGAATACTCCCAAGTAATTTCAGTGAGTTTCAAGGTGAGGCAGCCACCTTCATGCAGAGGTAGAAGTACAGATAGTACTTATACCCTGCGGAACATGCCTGAGAAATTGATCAAATGTTGACTCTAAAGTTAAGGCGCACAGATAAGAAACCCATTGAAGGGAAGCCAGGCAGAACGAGACAGCATCCGTGTTTGGACGGCAGAATGCCTTGACTGTGACAGCAGAGGAAATGGCAGCAGACAAGAGTGGGCTGAATAACTGATGCTCTGCCAGTCCCTGAGCTTCATGATTTTTATCTCTTCCAACTTGAGAGACCCAAAAGGACAAAACCTAGAGACATACATGAGACATAGATGTTAAATGTATGTATTTTCCATAAGGAAAAGGGGAAAGAGAGAAACTCAAATCCAGCGAACAATACCAGTCAAAATGAACCAGAGAAGAGAGTGACTTAAGAAGCTATTTAAAGCGTTAGAAAATAGGCTGAGCTTTCCTGAAAGCAAAAGGAGAGCCACCATGGAAATTAAAATGTCAGCATCATATTCCTCTGTTGCAGAAAATAATACAGCAAAACACATACTGCTCAAGACCTGAAGAGTTGAAAGTGAGGAGGAGCAGTGATTCAGGAGCATCAGGCTTCTGGCTGCAAACAAAGAAGGACAAAGAGTGTTGCTCATCACCCAGTTCTACGAGGATTAAGTTGTCGGGCACTGCAGTCAATGACTCACTATGCACCCTGCGAGGAACTCAGGATGAAGAACAGAATGAGGCACTCTGTGCTTTGGGAAAACAGGCCCCTTAGATAAGATAGTTAGATGTATATCTCAGGAAGAATTTTAATGAATCCAGATTCTTGCATCTTCCCGTGCATAGAAGAGCACTAAATTATTAACTCAAGGTATCTGCTCTTTGTGACTAGCAGTAGTCTTTTACCAAGATGTATGCCTGCCTACGTGTATTCCCTAGGCAAAAAGCATTTAGAAGCTGGTTTCTCCCCTACATCTTCAGAACTACTAAAAGGCCATCTCCCAGGCTACAGTCCTCAGCAAGTTTCCTGAATAAAAAAAACTCACAACTCTTACATTGGGCATTTTTCTTTCAGTTGACATGGTCCCACCAGTTCCATGGTGCCATGGACTTCAGAAGCTTCAATGAACTGAGAATGATTCTACAGCCGAAAAAAATGGTGATGAGGAGGAAACATTGCCAAGGCTAAGGTTTAAGAGGGTGGCAAAGTTCCAGGATGGCAGTCAGCGTGGGACAAGGCTGTGAATGACTGCCCACCCAAGCTAGTGGATGAGGTATTGCCAGATAAACACCTGCCTTCAGTGCAGCACATTGAGCTTAAAGAGGAGATAGAAGTTGAGATTTTAAGTATGTTGACTGACGTCTGGTGCTCCCACCACTGGAAATTTCTCAGTTTTACAAGAAAAAGAACATTGAGTGCTTAATGTGTGCCAGGCCCTGCACTATGCATCTTATATTTATGTATTTAGTAATCACATCATCCTATGAGTTTGGGCACTAATAACATTACAACTTCATAGATGGAAAAATTGGGGCACGGAGAGATCAAGTAGCTTGATGGTCATGCCATTGGTACTCTTGGTAGGATCTCATTGAGGTGGGAGCAGGACTACTCTGATGGATGATCTTTTCCTCTCCAAGACTTAGCCATTTTGCTTTTAATGGTTAAGACTATTGGATTTATGGATGGAGGAGTATGTTAGAGAATTGTTAGAAGGTAAATGCCCTGCCTTGTTCTTGGTTTTCAGTCCATGAGAAGGGATTTTCCCCTAAGTGTTCTTGGTCTCTTATTCCACCCCTTACTTTTCCATGGATGTTGCTAGTTACCAGTTTGGCAGGTGACTTTCCCTTTTTTTCTGATGTAAACATTGTGCTATAAATTTCCCTCTCAGTACTGCTTTAACTGTGTCCCACAAATTTTGATATGTTGTGTTTACATTTTCATTCACTTCAATATATTTTTAAATTTCCCTTGAGACTTCTTCTTTGACCCATGGATTATTTACAAGTCTGATGTTTAGTTGTTTGAAAATTTTGTTCAAAGAACTGTTGTCTTTCTGGCATTGATTTCTAGTTCATTTCCATTGTAGTCAGAGTATGACATCAAATCTTTTATATTTGTTGAGATTTGTTTTATGACCCAGGATATGATCTTAGTATATGCCCCAGGGGTGTTGCGAAGAATGTGTATTCTGCTCTCGTGGGGTGGAGTGTTCTGTGAATGTTGATTAGATCCTCTGGTTGATGGTGCTGTTGAGTTCTTCTGTGTCCTTGATACATTTCTGTCTAGTTGTTCAGGTTGGGTCATTTTTATTGTTCTGTCTTCAAGTTCATGAATTCTTTGCTCTGTTCCTTCTACTTTATTGTTTAACCCGTCTATAAAGTTTTTTTATTTTGGTTATTTTATTTTTTAGCTCTAAAATTTCCATATGGTTCTTTTTTACATCTTCTGTTTCTTTGTTCGTGACTGTGCCTTTACTGAAACTGTCTATAGTTTCACTTGTTTTGAGTATGTTCATAATTGTTCGTTGAAGCATTTTTATGATGACTGCTTTAAAATTCTTTTAAAATAATTTTAATATCTGTATCATCTTGGTATTGGCATTTGCTGATTGTCATTTCTCATTCTAGTTGATATTTTCCTGATTCTTGGTAGGATGAGTGATTTTTGGTTAAAACCTGGACAGTTTGGGTGTGTGTTAAGAAAATCTAGATCTTATTAAATCTTCTGTTTTAGTAGAACTCTTGACATCACTGAGGTGGGAGAAAAGGGACACCACCTCATTGCTGTTCGTAAGGATAGATGTCCAAATTCTTGCTCCATCTCCATTGCCCCCTGACAGATATCAGTTTGTTGGGTGTGGGAGTTTAGGCTCCCCTGTCGGTCAATGCTGATGCAACCCTAGCTGGGAGGTTTGGCATCCTTACTGTTGCTGGCTGGGAGTGGGTGGAAGTTCAGGCTGCCCACGTGGTCTCTACTGACCCCACAGAGAGAGGGGGCTCATTCCAGCCCAACTGGGGTAAAAATTCTGGCTTCCCACATGGCCTTTCAGTCACCACCCTGGTGGGGGCTTGGAGAGCCTCCTTAACTTGGCAAGGGTGGAATTCCCAAGTCTCCCCCACTGGCTTTTGCTGGCATGGGTTGGGGTGGAGCCACAGTGTTTTCCTGTGAGGGTTGCTGGAATAGAGCAATTACTGTCTAAAAGTTTTCTGTCTTGCCAGGCTCCCCTTTCCTGGACCTTTGGCTCGAAAAGCTTTTCTCGGGGCTTTTTTGGGGGTCTGTGCTTATTGGCATTTCTGGTTGCTGTCTTCTCTAACACCCAGTCTGAGATACATGAGGCAAAATAACATTCAGGGAACTTGCTACCATATTGTTCCTCTGGTCCTGAGGTTGCTTGATGGCTGTCTTCTTCTATCCATCTTTTAGTGTCGTCTTCTGTTTGTGTTACATATAATATCCAGGGGTTTTAGATGTACTTAGCAGGAGCAGTAGGGAAAAAATGTGTCTATTCCATCTTCTGGAAGCAGAAGTCTAGTTCCAGGAATTTTGATTATTGCTCTGGCAACCAAGGAGAAAGAGGAATGTGGCTTTGAGTCACTGGTTATGTGGGAGATGAGAGTAGCTGTCCAAGGCAGTGGCAGGGGACCCAGCAACATGGCAGCAAGCGGAGCTCTAGGAGAGATGGCTGGTAAGCAGTTCTCTGTGGTGGGTCAGAAAGAGTGGCATCTGATGTTTGTTTTGAAGCAATTTCCTCCTCTGGATTCCAGTTATTCTCCATTTCCCCCAAATCCCCAGTAGGTGCTTATTATACCTAGCACCCTAGTCTTCAAGAATGAAGGAGATGAACGAGAAGACTAAGTGATTGTATTAGGATCGAGGAGGGAGGGAGAGGTGACAGGACCAGTGGTGAAGAGCCTGCCAGAGTGGTGGAGGCCTGAGCCAGGAGCAGACTGGGGGAGACCAGACCAGGGCACTGCCACTCAGAGTTACCACAAAAGCTTGTACGTCCTCCCAGCTCAGGGGGAATCAGGTGAGAGCAGTGACAGGGAGCTGAGTCATCATGAGAAAGGGGTTTTCATGGTGAGGAGGCACTTACCGCTTCATCGCTTGGGTGGAGAGAAGCACCTCTCCTTCCAGGTATGCGTCATGCTGACTCTGAAGGAAGCCCATGTGGCTCTGGCCCACTGGCTGCACGCTTTCACCCTCATTGACTCCACTCTGTTGCTTGCCAGAGGCCAGACCAGCGAGAATGACTCAGCACACAGGCTGACCTGTGCAAGGTCTGTGCATGCGTGTTGAGGGTAGTAGGAAGCATGGTGAGTGGGGTTTCTGGTAGACCTCTAACCGTGATTTCAAGGTTTTAGAAAACTCGTCTGCTTTAGAACACCTGGACCTGGAGAGATGGCAGGGGCTGCAGAAGGCTATGCTTATTATATTGTTATAGGGTCTCCATAGCATGTGTAGAACTACCCCGTGTAATGGGGGTAGCAAGGGGCCACACGGGGGGAGTTCTAATTTTCCAGTAAATGCCAACACATCTTCTCAAATCACCTTTGCCTGAAATCTAAGTCTCGTTGTTAGTTATCTCCCTGACCCCACAGCCATGTGCTCCTCAAGACCTGCCCACGCTTCCTTCTGAGCACCTGTGGTGGGCACCTCCATCCCCTACCCCTTCCGGTGGAGAAGCAAATGGAGTAAACACACTGATGTGCAGGCTTCCTGTGGAATACACAGTTCCTGCTCTTTTTTGGTTGGCGACATCCGAAGTCCTGGGACAGAAGGGAAAGGAGGATAAATATGAATATGAATGTGTGTGTGCGTGTGTCTGGCTTCTCTCACTAAAATTCGTACAGTCTGTATTAATGGTTCTGACTGTTTTGTCCTCTGCCATATCCTCATTGCCTAGAATACTGTCTGCTACACTTTTGGGCTCTAAAGAAACATTGTTGGAAGGAAAGAAGGAAGGGAGGGAGGGAGAGAGGAAGGAAGGAGGAGGAAGGGAGGCGGGGTTGCCTTTCCTTCATGGTGGGCCTGAGCCCGTTGCCCAGAAAGCCGCAGAGCTTTGGCCTTTACCCGTGAAGATGAATTTTGAAGCCATGCCCCCCAGTTCTCCTCCCCGACAGCTGCACGAGATTCTCATCACCCACTGGCCACATGAGTGTCCTCAGAGGGAGCAGACGCAGGTGGAGGACCTCCTCGTGGCCAGCAGAGAAAACAGGGCGGCGCTGCTTCACTGAGCGCCGGTGGCGTGTGGGCTGGGGGCACCCCCGTCAGCTCTATAAAGGCTCCCTGGCCAGAGCCCAAGGAGGCAGCGGCTTCTACCTCTTCGTCCCTGGAAGGGCCCAGGAAAATGGCCCTGGCCCTGGCGGTCTTCAGTCTGCTGGGCTCAGCCTGCTTGGTGTCAGCCAACAGCTTTGGTGAGTTCCGAGCCTGAGGCCATGGAGCGTTGGGTCAGGAGGGAGCTCTCAGTCCAGCCCCTTGTTAGCCAGGATTTGCCCCAGGGCCTTGGAACCTCTGTGATCTCATTTAATCCTCACAGTGTCCCGAGCTCAGTTACTTGCTCCTCCCTTTTCAGATGAAGAGACAGAGGGTCTTGAGAGGGAAACTGGATGGTCTGAGGTCACGGAGTCAGTGATTTGTGGAGAGGAGATGGGAAACCAGATATTCCTCGTCGGATTCTAGCTCTCCCCAACCCCATCCTGTTGGCAAATTTTGGCATTGCCGTTGTTCTTTTTATTCTCTTAGCGATCTCAAGTACTAGGTTATCCGTGTGGGGTATTTGAGAAATAGCAGGTAGTGAAAAACACAAATCTACTTGTGGCATGAAATAGACCTAACTTCTAGCTGCGGCTCAGCCACTTATCCTGTGACTTAGGATAAGTCTCAGCTTGCTTCCTCGCTGGGAAAGTAAGCAGTTGTGACTGTGATTTCTGCATAAGCTCCTGCATGTTACACGCATTCTCCATGGAAAATAAGACACATGGGAGTTATTTTGTATTCCCATGCGGGACCAGGAAGGTGCTCTGTCCGCAGGGAGCGCCTTGGTAAATTCAAGAGCACCTCCTTTATGGTGTTCTGACCTGACCCAGCTGCTCGCTGGGGGAACGTGCAATCCAAGGGTTCACTTTGAATCCTTCTCCTGCCAGCTGTATTATCTTGAACAGACGACATTCCCTGCCCAAGTCTTAGGGCCACATGGGTAAGGTGGAGATAATGCCTCCCAGGGGATTACGGGAGCTAATGTCATACTTGGAAAAAGTGTGAGTAGCTGCAAAATTGCAAGTTAGAACATACTTGATGATGGTGCTAGAAATAAAACCCGGAAGAGCATCTGTGCCTTTAGGGAGCCCGTCTCTCTTACTGGAATCCAGACCAGCAACTCCTCTCTGATGAGTCACTTCCTTTGTGCAGAGTACCAGGTGGACGCCCAGCCTCTCCGTCCGTGTGAGCAGCAGAGGGAGGCGGCCTTTCTGAAGGGAGCAGACTACGTTCCCCAGTGCGCTGAGGATGGCAGCTTCCAGTAAGGCCTACTCCAGCCATGTGGACTCAGGGGCCTTGGAGGCCTTAAAGCACATCTCATTCCTGTCCCCTGTCCACCCTTCCCACCCTCCCTTTACTCTCCTCCTTGAACGTGAGATGTGGCTACTGTCACCTGGAGGGTGCCTGCCACTCAGATCCTCAGACTAATCAACACTGAGTCATCTGACCCAGAGTGCCCCAACCCATGCTCCATTCCAGCCAGAACCAAGGATGTCCCCTCCTTTCCTGCCAAAGCTTTTACCCTAATTACTTTAATAAGGGGCGCAGGGGTGGGGAGATCAAATGATTGATGCTTTGGTGCCTCTTCTCCTCCCTGCATCCTCTTGATGAGTCAGAGGTGGAGGGAAGCAGGGACCTCTGAACTCTCAGGTCAGTGGCTGCCTCCAAGCTGTGCTGAGTTTGGCTCTCTGGGCTGCACGACGCTGTCTCCCCACTGGGCTCCTCTCTGAAAGGGGTTTTTGGCTGCCCTCACAAGGACTTGGAGCCCGGGACTCTCTCCCGGCAGAGTGGGGTGATAACACACAGGAACCCTTTGCGTGTGTTTCACTTTCCCCACGCTGTTCCAGCCACGTTTGAACAAGGGGAACTCCGTCTCTAGGGCTGTGTTCTGGGAAACATCCCTGAGACATCCGTCACCCCCCACCCCAGCTCCATTTTATTCACAAGCTTGCTTTGTGTGCCTAACGAAGCTCTTACCTACTCCCGAGAGCGAAGGCCAGTCCCTGCTTGGAGCTCTGGGAATTCTGGAGCAGAGGGGTTAGGAGGATGGTCCACCTTTGCTGCCTTATTTAATCAGTATCTAGCTGTTCCTGTGTCTCTTTCCTGGCCACGTGCAGGTTCAAGCCAGCCCTGCTCCTCCTCAGAAGGTTTTGCATACGAAGTTCTCTTTACCTGGAACACCTTTTACCTTCTTAGGCCCCTGGTATAACACCTGTCCGCCCCTCCACCTCAGTTTAGCCATCACTTCCCCTTGGAGACCCACGGAGCGCTTCCTGAGTAACCATAACCCAGGCCACTCTCTGCCCACTCCTGGTCCATGTAAGGGGCACCTTTACCCCCTGTAGCCTCCATGGGGCAGGAGCGTGGACACAAGGGTGGCCTTTGCTACAGGGCTGGCAGACTGGCCTGGTGGAGAATGAATGTGCGGGGCTGTCACAGGTGTCAGCGCTTTCCCTTTCTCTAGTCACCTGCCCTACCCCACACCAATCTCTTCTCAGTTTAAATGAATTAAAGCTTGGAGGGATGGAAAGGAAGAAGAAAGGTACCTACCTGACTGTGTCTCCTGCCCCCAGGACTGTCCAGTGCGGGAAGGATGGAGGCTCCTGCTGGTGTGTGGACGCCGACGGCAGGGAAGTGCCCGGCAGCCGGCAGCCTGGGCGGCCTGCATCCTGTAAGTTGGCAGGGGGGACCCGCTGGGGACAATTCACATCCTGGGTAGAGCACTAGGCTTGGGTGTGTCAAGGGTGAGTCTCCCCATGGGCTGCTGGATCTTCCCTTTTGAATTCGACCCTATCTCCTACAGGACTGCTGTGAAAATCAACTTGACAAGTCATTTGTTTAGCTAATCGCCTCTGAATTCCCCCATGTGCCAGGCTCGGTGCCTGGTGCTAAGAAGGAAGCAACAGGGAGCAGACATCAAAGGTCTCTGAAACCAGAAGGCAGCCACGTGCACAGGAAGTGTTCTTTCACCTGGGGTGTTTCTAAAATTTGAGACTGAGGTGAAAACTTTCCTGTTAAAATCGTTGTTACAATGAGTAGTCAAAGAAAGCCCAGTCCCCGTTTAAAGCATATCACAGTTCAGCCTAAAACAAAGGTCAGTTTACACTGGTCATCTTAAAATTGTGAAACTGAGCTTGGAACCACTTAACCTTTAATGGAGCAAAGCTCTGTTTTGGGCACTGGTTTTGGGGACCAGCATGCTGCTGGGTCCCATGCTCTCACTGAGTTCTTGTTCCTTGTCTGTAACAAGGATATAGTATCTGCTATAGGATCAACTGTGATGGTTGAGAGGATTTAAAATGCACATAAGACACCCGGCCCACAGTAGGTATTCAATAGGATCAGTAATCACTAACGTCACTAGTCCTCATGCACCTGAAGAAGGCAGTTGTATTTTAATTCTGTAGATAACGTGAGTGGGGCACAGAGAGGTGACAGACTTCCTCAAGGTCACACAGCAAGTGTGCGGGGAAAGTTGAATTCAGACAAGCTGTCAACAGCCAGCCTGTACTCCATTCACACTGCACCTCTGCAGCGGCAGGGCTGTGGGGTGTCCCGGGGACCCATGGGACACGACGAAATCTGCCCTTCCAAGCTCGGTCCATAGGATGTCAGGAGAAGTCCTGGGATACAGAGTTGGGCAGTTGGAACGCTGGTCCTGAGGCTGTTGCCAGCTCATCGAGCACCCATGGGCTGTGGGAAGGACCGCCCTGCCTTCCCGCCTCTGGGGAGGGAGAAGGGTCCTCCTGGGTTACGACTCCTACGTCGTCCCTGCTGTCCTGCTCTGACGCCACTCTTTGTTGCCACAGGTCTGTCGTTCTGCCAGCTGCAGAAGCAGCAGATCTTACTGAGCAGCTACATCAACAGCACGGCCACATCCTACCTCCCTCAGTGTCAGGATTCGGGGGATTACGAGCCCGTGCAGTGCGACCTGCAACGGGAGCAGTGCTGGTGTGTGGACACCGAAGGGATGGAGGTGTACGGGACCCGCCAGCGAGGGAGGCCGACACGATGTAAGTCCCAGCGGCACCAGCACCCCATGAGGAGGCGGAGGCTGTGGGCGGCCTCCCATATTGGAACCAAAACGGGGTCAGGGCTCCCCGAGAAAAGGCAGAGGACCTGGCCCTCGACACAGAGAAGGAAGGGATTTTAGGAAGGTTTTATTCCTTCTGATAGTTCCATGTGGTGGACAGCAACATTCACCGGCTGATCATTAGAAGAGTAAGTAGGATTTCAAGGAGCATCTCCTGTCCCAGGCCTTAGTCCCTGTTTGGGATGCTGTCACGAGTGTAGTATGAACCCATGCACCTACACTGCAGAAGCGTACACACCTCCTTGTAGGGGAGAATTAAAAATTGTTTTCTTGGAAATGTTTAGGTCCAGGGAGCTGTGAGATAAGAAACCGCCGTCTCCTCCATGGGGTGGGGGACAAGTCCCCGCCCCAGTGTTCTCCAGACGGAGGCTT
Organism: Monodon monoceros; assembly: GCF_005190385.1. NCBI lineage: Eukaryota > Metazoa > Chordata > Mammalia > Artiodactyla > Monodontidae > Monodon > Monodon monoceros. Next base: position 6,981,910 of record NW_021703770.1, on the reverse strand, counting down.
CATGTCTGTGCAGTGCAAGTTCGTCAACACCACGGACATGATGATCTTCGACCTGGTCCACAGCTACAACAGGTAAGGGCTGCTGGGCCCCTGAGCGTGCTCGTCACGGGCCATCCCTTCCCATCTCCTGCCAAAGCTCCCGCTCGCTTTGGGACTGTATGCTGGGACGTGCGCGTGCTCACGCGTGTGTGTGTGTGTGAGACACGCAGCCCGTGGGAACGGACAGAGGCCTCACGCTTCTTTGCTGTGACGGACGTCTGAAGGGCTACAGCATTCCCCACAGAGCGGGCTGGCGATAGCCATTCAGATTAAAAATAGGCGAACCTTCTGGCCCGGCCAGCCCATGGAGATGAAAACACCACAATGTGAAGATGTATGTTCTGGGATGTCTACTGCATCGTTGTTTATTGTAGCCGAAAACTGGGAACAAAGTGGCTGACAACCCAAGGTGGATGGCTGGATAAATGTGTACCTGCCATAAATATTTCTGCAGCCCTTTAAAAAAATGCAAATCAACTATTCCAGTTGATTCGGAGAGGATTCTGCAGCCCATTAAGATAATATGATACACAAGGTACAGATAGTGTAAGAGAATTTAATTTTTAGAAAACAAACATCAGACAGGTCCCTTCATGTGCATATATGATTCTATATTATGTTCATATTATGTGATCGTGCTTGTGTCCATATAGGATTAGGTGAGTGCAGAGAAAAACATGAATGAGCACATACTGTGTGGTTATCACAGCCGCCTTGAGGGCCAGGTTGCTGTGGAGCAGGGAACCAGCAGAAAAGGAAAAATGATGGCTCCATAAAAAACGTGGACCGTTTTTATAAATTGCATGTATGTTTGCACTTATCAATGAGTTTAAAGGTTTAAATAACAAATATGAAAAGGGAGATGCATCATAGATCTTGGCCCAAATAACTGGATAGCTTCCGGTTATTCAAGATGGCTACTCTATTACTGTAAAGGGCTCGCACTGACTTCAGATATAATTGAAACATTCTGAGTGAAAATAAATAAGAATATTAGTCTGTGAATACTGATAGGAATTCTCTTGGGGAACCTGAGCCTTTATGTGGCTGGCTTTCAAAACAACAAGTTTCTTTCCCTATGAGAGAGAGAGATGTGCCGGGAGGGGTCACAGATAAAAGCCTGTGACCAAGAACTGTCCCAGAGATAAGTCTCTTTGAGCTGCGTAGTGTTTTAAAAACTGGGGGATTTTAAGTAGAATCCTGTGAAATTTCCGTTTGTGTAGGTAAAAATAGTTGAACATCAGCAATTTTATATGTTCTACATAATACACAAAATTCTGAATTCCTTATTCTGAAGAACAAGGGTGAGGGCTACATGCATTGTCGCATGGCACCAAGAAGCTGGTTCTCTTTGGACTGAGCGCCCCCCCGCGCCCCCCCCCCGCCCCCGCCGCTGCTCTGTGTCTCTCCGTGTCCTGCTGCCAAATACCTCTGCTCCATCTGTTTGCATTACCCGCCTGGCCCCATAGCATTTGCCCTGTGACCCTCATTCTGACTCTGTCACTGCTGGCAAAGTGACCTGGTCACTTACTTCTCTGAGCCTCAGTGTCCCCATCTGTAAGGACAACACCGGCTCATTAGGTCACGGTGAAGATATGCTGAGCCCTTGTCTGTAAAACCACTGCAAAAATTGTAGATTATTATGCATCTGTAAGGAAGATCACCAGCTTCAGCAAATGTAGGTTACATTCAGCAAATGTAGGTTACATTCCCCTCCCCGCCCCACAAGGCCTGCCCGCGTGCACATAGGAATCTGCAAACAGCCTGATTTACTGATGCTCATTGATACAAACCAACGTGTGCTCAGTTCAAGTTCAACTGGATGTTCACTATATACAGGGAATTTGAGATCCTTTCATTTACTTCAATATTTACAAAAATAATTGGAACTGATGGTCTCTGGCACACAATAGGGAATCTGAAGCACAGAAGTTCAGGACCCTAGCCTAGGAATCACAGTTGGTGGGTCCCAGAGCTGTCTGTCTCCTTTTACCATCCCACAAAACCTCAGTTCATCTCTGTTCCCCACAGCATAGAGCACAGAGCCTTGCATACAGTAGGCCTACAGTCATCAAAGAACTTCTTGCAGGTGCCAGCTTGAGGCACAATTCATAGCTGCTTCCACCAGAGGGCAGTCGAGTTAAAGGCAAACATTCAGGACTAAGCATCCATTGTTAAGGAACAAAAAAAGTTTACCCTTGAAATGGGAGCCTTTCTTTTATGTAAGCAAGCATGTCTCTGAGCGAATTCTGATTTAAGAAGGTCATGGGAAGGGTCAGGTGGCTGGTTACTGGAAGCCCAGCCATATTCAGGAATTTTCTGATAAGCAGACCTGGGCAGTGCCAGCCCCAGTGACTCCACTGGGGCAAAGTGTCAGGAGCCACGGAGGCTACGTGGAGAGTCTAGATATAACACCTAGGGTCGCCAGTTGAAAAAATACCGGATGGCCAGTGATATTTGAATTTCACATAAACAAGGAGTAATTTTTAGTTTCAGTTCGTCCCCAATACTGCATCAAGAATTTTAAGCCTGAGTGGGAGTTGGGTATATCTTATTAACCATCAGACTTGGATTTTGAAAAGAATGGACTGGGGTCAGGGAAGAGCAGAATGGGTGCCTGGGGGTGACTCTGTAAGTTCGGAGGCTACTGTACTAGTCCAGGTGAGAGGTGCTGTCAACTTGGACCAGAGCAGGTGATGGAGAGGACCATGGTGAGATGGAGTGGGATTGGACAAATATTGACTTGGTAGACTCCATGGAGCTTGGTGAAGGAACATATGTGGGAGGCGAGGGAGAGAAAAAGTTAAGGAGGACTCCAAGGTCTGGTTTCTGGATGGATGGTACAGGAAGAGTCTGGAAAGGAAAAGTCACAAATTTGCTTTTGGCATATTGAATCTGAGGCGATTTCTATGGGAAATTCACATGGAGAAGTGGCGTAAGGCAGTTGACCTGTTTCCATGGGGCCACAGGGAGCCTGGAAGCCTCATTTGCCAACCTGTTTGTTGTGGGTTCTTGATGTGCTGGGTGATGATTTACACTTGAACTTGGCCACAGCATTTGCCCATCTAAGGCAGATCCTTTTGCCTCTTGGAAAAGGCAGCTGTTAACTACACCTGTTTGGCCGGTGACCAAAAGAACATGTCATGATGGGGTGACGTGATGGAGTGAGCTTTGCTAGTCCTTCTGGCCCCTCCCCCACCTTTCACATTGCCCTTACCTAACCACTAACTAGGGAAGCGTATTCTGGCTAAGCAGATTGTAGTAAAGGGCTTAAGAGCCGATGCCATTATCAAGGCTTTAGTGACCCGAATTAAATTCAGTTGGTTTCTTTATCAGTTCTCGTCCTTAGTGACTGAGCTCGTTCAAACTTCTTCAGATGCCTTGGCAACCCATGCGATACAGGTGATCCAGGGGGAAGGAGCAGATGCGTCATAACATGTGGTAAAGGGGCCTCGTTACCTGAACGTGTGAGCGACTGTGTGTGGAGACATCCTCGCGGACTCATCACCAGTTACCCTCACAGGACCCTCTGCAGTGTCTGCAGTGCCCCAGGCACTGTGGGAGTCACAGCGCTTGACTTTGAGGAGGGCTCTGCTAGTCTTCATCAATGGCGAGATGTCTGGAGGGGCTGTCCGGGAGAGGGTTGGAGCATCTGACTGAGTAGGGGGTGTTGGCTCCCTGGGTCCAGGGGCACGAATCCTACCCTGCAGGTGAGCAGGACCGGACGCCTGGCAGGGCCTGACATTTTGTATCGCACGGAGCCTCATTTGTGATTTCTCTAACTCTGTGTTGGCCACAATCTGAACATAAAAGCAGAAACGCCATCATTTTCCCCTCCACTACAATTTTCCTTCTTGAGGACTCTTTTATTCTCATCCTGATAAAATCCAAAGAAAGGGAAGCATCCTTTTCCATTAGTTGAAGGTTGAGATGGGTCTCTGGGTTGAATTGGTGGAATGTGGGACTGGAGTGATTTAAACTTCCCGTGCCTCATGCTGGAATGGGCTTCAGAACCTCGGGCCAGCTGAGTGACCCATCACTGTCTATTAGATGCCAGGAAAAGCTCAGTGTCCAGCCTAGAAAGAAGAGTGTCAAAACAGAGGACTGCCTCTCAGGATATGGGGCAGGAACTGGGTACAGCCAAACACACTGCGTAACACCATTAGCAGAGATCACGTGGTGGTGAAGCCCTGGATTTGAACCCCCGTTCCCACCACTGGTTCAAGACCCATGGCCAATGCACCTCAATTTTTTAACCTCTAAAATGGGCATGAAAAAAATACCACCTGCCTTTTAGGAGGGTTAAATGAATTAAACGAGTCAACATATATTAAACATTTTGCAGGTTGTCTTCTACAAATTAGTGTTCAATAAATGGAAGTGATTATGCTACTATTATTAGCACTTTTGTAATTGAATTGTCCCGTGTTCCAATTAATGAACTTCTGTCATATACCTCCTGTCAGTGGGAGCAACTGGGCCAAGTGAGTTTTTAGTTTCTTTTATTCAACTCACTTAGTGTAACATTCTTTTTAATTTAACTCACATACACATAGTCATAGACCAACAACATGGAAAAAATCCATAATTCTACAGTGCGTTCATAGGTCTTGTTTTGTGCATTCATTTACATTCAGATTAACTAATACTCGTGCACCCTGTGTTCAGGCTCTGAGCAATTCCTGCAAATATATTCCCTTCCAATACTGGTTCATGTGCATAGGAGCAATTGTAGTATATGTACGTGCCATTTTGTATTCTACGCTTTTTACATAATATTATGCATGCATTCGTTTGGGGGGTTTACTATAATTCACTTTTAATGTTCATATCTTTGGACATTAAGGTTGTTTTTAACATTTTGCTAGAATATATTACACAGCAATAGACCTATCTGTGCAGAGAGCTGCTTTTCTGCTAACTTATTGGTTGGGGATATATTTCCAGATGTAGGTAGAAACATACTATACTTGGTTTCATAGATTTGCTATATAGGGCATAAAATAAATCTCTCAGTGTTGCATAAAGATGAACAAATCCTCTCTGGTTGCTATGTCATTGCACGTGGGAAGAACTCCTGATACAGCTTTACGTCACTCACCTGGGCTTCATATTACTTCCAGGATGGGGAGCCCAGCCAATTAGCTCCCTTTAGCAATTGCCGGGTCAGGCATGATTTAGGCATCCTTTTCCTCAATTTATGGCAAGGGATGTATAGTCCTTGTTAGTGATGTCACATTGATTTGGTGTTTTTTTCAACTGTGGGACTGGGAAATGGCCTACATAAGAATTTCCTATCCTGGAATCTGGCTTCTTTTCAAGCTCTTGAAAAGTTGTAAAGGGATCTGAAGTCGTCTGATCTCCCCAAATGAGATCATCTACAATGTGTACCATATGTCTGTAAAGCACACTTGGCCCTTAGTCTCTAGGGTTATATTCTAGTAAAGGAACTTGTTAATGCAATGCTCATTAACTGTTTTCTGCCTGGTCCTATGAGACACACGCTTGGGCATAAATTGGTCAAATGCCACGAGTGAGAAAAATGCTAATTAGTAGATGACAGCCAAGCACAGCTTTATTTTCACAGGTCCAGCCTCGCTCTGGCCAAGGACAACCAATTTAGAAAAAAAAAAAAAAATACGTTTACTGCAGGAAGCATGGAGCAAATGGCATGAAATAAAGAAGCAGCCATTTCTTTTCCCCAGATGAAATGAGGCCACATTAATTTATTTCTACAGGAAGGGCTCATGATGACTTGCTTTTTATGAAACGGTGGTCATAAATCCCATTGTCTCTTAGGTTCCCAGATGCATTTGTGACCTTCAGTTCCTTTCGCAGAAGGTTTCCGGAGGTGTCTGGGTATTGTCACTGTGTGGACAGCCAAGGGCGGGAACTGGCTGAGACAGGTAAGCGCATTCGCCAGACCCGAGAGCCTAAATGTCACTCCCTGTCAATCAGAAATAGTGGCTGGGCTGCCCTGGATATGGAGGAGGGCGTGGCCTTCGCAGACTTTCAGGGGCGGTCCTTTAAGCACAGCTGCTGCTAGTCTACGTGGTGCCTTTGCACACACTGGAAAGAGGTGCCCGGTCCCTGCCCCGCCCCACCCCGCCCCTGCGCAGATGCAGCTCCAAGCGTGGCAAGTAGGACCCAGGATGGACTGCAATCTCTCACTCCCTCAGCTGTGTTCCCTTGTGCTGTGAACAAACTGTGCAACCATACACAGCCGCCCTGACTTTGAAAACCATTAAAGCCTTGTTCAGACCCAAAGCACAATGATGCTAGTGGAGGCTCTGGCCTCTTCATATCTGTTTACACAGCGAGGTCAGGGCCTCCTGTCTGAATGAACCCATCCCTCCAAACGCTTGCTGTCTTGGCTCAGGTTTGGAGCTGCTACTTGATGAAATTTATGACACCGTTTTTGCTGGCCTGGACCTTGCTTCCACCTTCACTGAGACCACCCTGTACCGAATACTGCAGAGACGGTTCCTAGCGGTGCAGCTAGTCATCTCTGGCAGATTCCGATGTAAGTACTAAGCCGACGGCAGATGTGTGTGTTTCTGCTAGGAGAAAACCACTCGGGATTCAAGTCGCTGCAGTCTCTGTGGCTGTCCCAGCAAAGTGGGTGCGGGGACTGAAACAATCTTACCAGCGCCCAGAACGCATGCTGTAAACACACCAACTGTCCTTTCCTTTACCACGCGGATCTCTTGTAGGCCCCACGAAATGTGAAGTGGAGCGGTTTACAGCCACCAGCTTCGGTCACCCCTGCGCTCCGAGCTGCCGCCCAGATGGGGAGTACCAGGCGGTACAGTGCCAGAGGGACGGGCCATGCTGGTGTGTGGATGCCCAGGGACGGGAGATCCAGGGGACACGGCGTCAAGGGGAGCCTCCGTCCTGTGGTGGGTGTCCTCTCCAGTCCTCCTCTCGTTTTCGTCAGGTCGTGTGACTTTAAGTGTCTCTCCAGATGGACCTCTTCATAACCCATTAATTCCACTGCCTCCTGAGGGTGTCCTCACAGGCCTTTCAGGTTCAACATGATGCAAACCTGTTTATCATCATTAATTTCCAGCACATTTCTTGTCCTGCATCAGGCATGGTTGCTTCCTCAGGGAGCTCAGAGAACAGTAGAAGAATTAAGTGTACACGTGCCATGAGAGAAGTGTGTGCTGATAGCTGAAGGAGCACAGAGCAGAACCAGGTCAATCCTATCTCGCAGCATGTATGGCAAGGAAATATCCAGGAAGGCTTCATGGAAGAGTTGATACTTGATGAGCATCTTCTAAAATAAAGATGTTTCCTGAAGGAGGAAAATAAAGAGAGGTGTTCTCTCTACAAAGAGCAGGAGAAACAAAATTATAAGGATATAAATACGAAAGGGTCCCAACTTATGATGGTTTGACTTACAATTTTTTGACTTTGCAATGGTGCGAAAATGATACACATTCAGTAGAAACAGTGCTTTGAATCTCGATCATTTCCCGGCCTAGAGATATGCGGTATGAAACTTTTTCGTGATGATGGGCAACGGCAGTGAGCCGCAGCTCCCCCCGTTAGCCACTCGATTGTAACCCATACACTTATGACCATTCTGTACCCAGACAGCTATGCTGTCTTTCCCTTTCAGTACAGTATCCAATAAATTGCATGAGGGAATTCCCTGGCCGTCTAGTGGTTAGGACTTGGCACTTTCACTGCCGGGGCCCATGTTCAAATCCTGGCCGGGGAACCAAGCTCCTGCAAGCATCGCGGTGAGGCCAAAAAAAAAAAATACTTACATGAGATATTCAGCACTTTATTATAAAATGGGCTTCGTGCTAAGATGGTTTTACCCAACCGTACACTAATGTAAGTGTTCTGAGTACATTTAAGGTAGGCGAGGCTAAGCTACAACGTTGGATATTCAATGCGTTTTCGACTTCATGATATTTTCCGCTTACGATGGGTTTATCAGGATGTCACCCCATCACAGTGGAGGAAGATCTGTAATAGGCGTTGGTGAGCTAATGAACAGTGAATCCGCGAGAAGGATAGAGAAAAAGCATGTTGGAGTATGTTTGGGGTGGGGAACTCTGAAAGGCAGGGGTAGTAAGGTCTTCCATAGCAAAGCAAAGGCTTGGGGGCTTCATCCTGGAGGGTCAGAGGAGCTGTTGAGGGTTTTTAAGCTGGAGAGTGCCATGTGGGGTTGGTGTGTAGGAAAGACAGCCCAGGCATTTTGGAGGACAGATTGTACAGGAGCATCAAGCTGCAGGTAGTGGGGTGTTTGAAGGTCATTGCAGTGTCCTGAAGAGAGATAAGGGGCCTATGTTACTTTCCTGGGGTGGCTGTAACAGATGACCACAAACCGAGTGGCTTAGAACAACAGAAATATATTCTTGCACAGTTCTAAAGGCTAGACATCTAAAATCAAGGTGTCAGCAGGGCCATGCTCGCTCTCAAGGCTTCAGGGGAGAATCCTTCCTTGCCTCTTCCTGGTTTGTGTTAGTCGCCAACAATCTTTGTGTTTTTAGACAGAAACGTAATGGTTTTATTTTATTATTTTTAAATTTTTATTGGAGTATAGTTGATTTACAATGCTGTGTTAGTTTCAGGTGTACAGCAAAGTGAATCAGTTATACATATACATATATCCACTCTTTCTTAGATTCTTTTCCCATATAGGCCATTACAGAGCACTGAGTAGAGCTCCCTGTGCTATACAGTAGGTCCTTATTAGTTACCTATTTTATACATAGTAGTGTGTATATGTCGATCCCAATCTCCCAATTTATCCCTCCCCACCCTTACCCGCTGGTAACCATAAATTGGTTTTCTACATCTGTGACTCTATTTCTGTTTTGTAGGTAAGTTCATTTGTGCCCTTGTTTTAGATTCCACATATAAGCGATATCATATGATATTTGTCTTTCTCCGTCTGACTTACTTCACTCAATATGATAATCTCTAGGTCCATCCATGTTGCTGCAAATGGCATTGTTTCATTCTTTTTTACGCCAACAATCTTTGGTGTTCCTTGGCTCGTGACTGCATAACTCCACACTCTGCCTCTGTTGTCACATGGCTATCTCCCTGTGTGTCTGCCTCTATATCTCATCTCCTCTTCTTGTAACGACACTAGTTGTATAAGATTAAGAGCCCACTTAATCCTATAATTAAGAGCACTCTAGAGTAGTAGAGCCTACTCCAGTAGGACCCCATCTTAACTCATTACATCTACAATGACCCCGTTTCGAAAGAAGATCACATCTGAGGTTCCAGGAAGGACATGAGTTCTGGGGAGACTATTCAGCCCAGGACAGGAAGCAATACTGAAGTAGAAGTAGCGGGCTGTGGAAGAGGGTGTGGACTTGAGACATGTCACCAGGCATCCCAGTAAGACTCCATTCCAGGGACTTCCCTGGCGGTCCACTGGTTAGGACTTCTCCTTCCAATGCAGGGGGTGTGAGTTCGATCCCTGGTCGGGGAGCTGAGATCCCACATGCCTCGTGGCCAAAAAACCAAAACGTAAAACAGAAGCAATATTGTAACAAATTCAATAAAGATGTTAAAAATGGTCCACATCAAAAAAAGAAAATCTTAAAAAAAAAAAGACTGTTCTACCTTGCAGTGAGACCCTGAAAGGTGTTAGCGGTGGAGCGGGAGGAATCCAGGAGCACTTGCAGGCTTCCAATTTAGGTGAACTGGATGGCCTGGGCAAGATCTGAAACAGTGAAGGAGGAGTACAGTCTTTTTAGAGGCTCAAAATAGACATGTGTTAATGTTCTTTCAATACTTCCTGGTAAACCATTTGATTTCTCCAACTTAACATTTTGAGTTCTTGGCACAGTATCGGGTACCATCCTACCTGCTAAGTGTGAGGTTGTAGAAAAAGAACATTCTGAAGCTCTGCCTTGAAGGTAGTTTTACAATTACACTTTGGTTCTATTAAAACCCAGAGAATATTGTGCCCTCCAATTTCCAGGTGAAAATGAAGAACTGTGGTCTTCCAAATTAAAACCAAAAGTACTTCCAAATGCATGGATCATATATTTTTTTTTTACTTTTTCTCTCTGGTGTATCAGTCCTGTGTCCATGGAAACAAATGCCACATGGAACGAATATCTGAATTTTCTTTTTTTTTTTTGCCTTGGTAACTCTACATAACAAATGAATGGACACAATATGCTCTTAATTTGGAAAGAGAGTAAGCCGAGCCGTGAGCTTGATTTCTTCCATACCGTGCTGTAATATCCATTAGAGGAAGCTGTTGCCTCATGGACGGATGTGTTATGTGTTCAGATGTTGCCAGTCTTTCTCACTCTCTCTGACCGCAAGTTCCAGCTCTTTCTCTATTGCCTGGTTACAGAGGAAAATTGGCTGACTTCCTTTTTGGCACCCATGTGAATTGAGGGAAAAGAATTATTTGGAAAAGTTGCGGGTGGGTGGATTGCAAAGGACTTCTAATATTTATGGTTTTATGGAGAAAAATGGAGCTTTCTCCCTTCCACCTATGTGACTGAGACAATCGGAGTTTGAATTTAAAATCTTTTCTCTGAATGTGGGATGACAGTCAACTTAGGATATTCAGATAGAATGACCTGACCACGCATGTAGTGAGTTGACTGAGTTAATACTGTCTAATTAATAATTTCAAGGGAAGGTCAAGAAGCCTGGGAGAATGTGCCAAGTGTGTTTGCTGAGTGGGCATTATTGTATTATATTATGGGAAATATCATAATTCCTAAATACTGTATCAATATGTTGAAACATAGGAAAATATTTCTAATTATGGGAAATACCAATAGCACTTAAAGTATGGTTCTTATCCTCAAACACTACAAACGAGTTAGCCTAGATGAAATGACCCACAAGGAGGAATTGGAAGCCACATGAAGAGCATATAATGAAGCGTTAAAGGCCATTAAGAATTCCAGTAGGAGAATACTGGAAAACAACATTTCATTAAAAACAAATAGGAATTTGTTGGTATAGTAGTTTCCTAGGGGGGCCGTAAGAAATGACCACAAACTGGGTGGCTTAAAATAACAGACATTTATTCTCTCACAGCCCTGCGGCCAAAAGTCTGAAATCAAGGTGTCAGCAGGGCCACGCTCCCTCGGAAGGCTCCAGAGTAGACTCCTTCCTTGCCCTTTCCTAGCTTCTGATGTTTGCTGGCAATCATTGGCATTCATTGGCTTATAGCTGCATCACTCTTGCCTCTGCATCCATCTTCATGTGTTTTTCTTCCCCGTGTATCTTCTCTGTAACATGGCATTTTTTAAGGACATCAGTCATTGGATTTAGGGCCCACCCTAATCCAGTATGACCTCATCTTAACTAATGACATCTGCAGAGATGCTCATTCCAAGTGAGGTCACATTCTGAGGTTCCAGGTGGACATGAATATTGGGCGAGGCAGGACACCTGGTGAGGAGACACCATTCATGGTGGTGAATGTGTGGTCAGGGTTCCAGATAGTGAGCTGGTGTCTCTGAGCCCGGCCTGAGGGGGAGGTCACCCTGTAATGAAATCTAGGAGAGAAAGTCAAGTCACCTGGAGTCCTTACTCCCCAAGATGGGAGCCACGGGTTCTGCTCAGGGGGAAGGAAAAAAATGTTAATCAAAAGATACAGAGAAGCAAGAGGTATGAATTTGGTCCCTGACTGACTTTTTTCATCTCACTACCAGAAAGATCTGAGGCCTTGTGTCAGGGTTACTGGTGATAGTAAAACCATTTCTCTGTTTGCATCTCTGTTTGCATTTCTCCTGCAGCTGAAGACCAGTCCTGTCCCTCTGAGAGGCGGCGGGCCATTTCCAGACTCCGCTTTGGGCCCTCGGGCTACTTCAGCCGGCACGACTTGTTCCTTGCTCCCGAGGAAGGACCGGGCTCTCAGAGAGTCACCGGATTTGCCTCATCCTGCCCCTCCTTGATCAAGGAGCTCTTTGTGGATTCTGGGATTCTCCACCCAATGGTACAAGGGCAGGTTACACGGTTTGCTGCCCTAGAAAGTCTCCTCAAAGAAGCCATCAGAGGGATTCTTCCCTCCCAAGAGCTGGCCCGTCTCGCCCTGCAGTTCACCACCAACCCAAAGCGACTCCAGCAAAACCTCTTTGGAGGGAGATTTTTGGAGAATGTCATCCAGTTTAACTTGTCTGGAGCCCTGGGCCCAAGAGGTACGTTTAATTTCAGTCGCTTTTTCCAGCAACTTGGTCTCCCAGGCTTCCAAAATGGACGGGCACTAGCAGATCCAGCCAAGCCCTTCTCCATGGGACTGGATTCAAATCCTGCCAGGGAAGCCCCTGAAGCCTTGAAGATGGGTGCTGCTATGAATAAGCCAGTTGTGGGCAGCTTTGGCTTTGAAATCAACTTACAAGAGAATCAAAATGCCATGAAATTCCTTTCTTCCCTCCTGGAGCTTCCAGAATTCCTTCTCTTCTTGCAGCATGCTATTTCTGTGCCAGAGGACAAAGCAAAGGATTTAGGTGACGTGATGGAAATGGTGCTTAGCTCCCAGGGCTGTGGGCAGACACCTGGCAGCCTTTTTGTCCCATCATGCACTGCAGAAGGGAGCTACAAGGAGGTCCAGTGCTTTGCTGGAGAGTGCTGGTGCGTGGATGCCCAGGGCCAAGAACTTGCTGGCTCCAGGGTCAGAGGTGGACAACCGAAGTGCCCCACAGAGTGTGAAAAGCAAAGGATGCGCATGCAAAGCCTCTTGGGTAGCCAGCCTGCAGGGTCCAGCCTGTTTGTCCCTTCTTGTACCAGTGAGGGGCACTTCCTCCCTGTCCAGTGCTTCAACTCAGAGTGTTACTGTGTGGACGCCGAGGGTCAGCCTATTCCCGGAACTCGAAGTGAACTTGGAGAACCCAAGCAATGTAAGTCTGTTGGGTATTCAATCTGCAGACTCTGATTCTCCCCTGGGCTCCTGACACAGTGCCTTACAGTCGTAGCTAAAGCCCCAACTTCTGTTATGACAAAATACGCTGGCTGGTTTTTTTTTTAACTTTTAATTCTATATCAGAGTATAGTTGATTAACAATGTTGTGGTAGTTTCAGGTGTTCAGCAAAGTGATTCAGTTATACATATGCATGTATCTATTCTTTTTCAGATTCTTTTCCCATTTAGGTTGTTAGATCATATTGGGCAGAGTTCCCTGTGCTATACAGTAGGTCCTTGTTGTTTATCCATTTTAAGTATTATGCTGGCAGGCTTCCCTGGTGGCGCAGTGGTTGGGAGTCCGCCTGCTGATGCAGGGGACACGGGTTCGTGCCCTGGTCTGGGGGGATCCCACATGCCGCGGAGCAGCTGGGCCCGTGAGCCATGGCTGCTGAGCCTGTGCGTCCGGAGCCTGTGCTCTGCAACGGGAGAGGCCACAACAGTGAGAGGCCCGCGTACCGCAAAAAAAAAAAAAAAAAAAAAATTATGCTGGCTGATTTAAAAATTGTCCAGAAAGGTCTTGATAATGTTTACCATTCTAAGGAGTGACTAGGGAGATTTATTTGGCCTTAAGGAACTGCCACGTACGTGCCTGCCGTGCTGACAACAGCTGGTCTCAACCGTGTTGATTTAGTGATGGGGATGTTCTCTTTCTGGATGCTATTTTACAAATTTAAGGTTGATGGCATCTCTGTGGTTGTATAAGGTGTTAGATGGAGTTTGGACAGTTAAGGTCTTCCATCTCGGTCTTCGGGGCTTATTAAACTTCTTAACCTGACGTGCCTGTGCTTTGTTCCTCCCCAGGCCCGACACCCTGTCAGTTACAGGCTGAGCGTGCCTTCCTTGGGACGGTGCGGGCCCTGGTCTCTAATCCCAGCATGCCGCCCACCCTCTCCAGCATCTATATCCCGCAGTGCAGTGCCAGCGGGCAGTGGAGACGTGTGCAATGTGATGGGCCCCCCGAGCAGGCCTTTGAGTGGTATGAACAGTGGCGAGCTCAGAACCGTGGTGGCCAGGAGCTGAGCCCTGCGGAGCTGCTAATGAAGGTCAGGAGCTACAGAGAAGTGGCTTCCAGAAGCTTCCGTCTCTTTATTCAAAGTCTGTATGAGGCTGGCCAACAAGACGTCTTCCCAGGGCTGGCAAGATACTCCTCAGTCCAAGATGTCCCGCTGGCAGTGTTGGAAGGGAACCTGACCCAGCCCGGAGGGAACATCCTTCTGGAGCCCTACCTCTTCTGGCAGATCCTAAATGGCCAGCTCAGTCGATACCCAGGGCCCTACTCAGACTTTAGCACTCCACTGGCCCACTTCGACCTCCGGAGCTGCTGGTGTGCGGATGAGGCTGGTCAAAAGCTGGAAGGAACCCGGACCGAGCCCAGCAAGGTCCCAGCATGTGAGTTAAACCACGAAGACTTGAATTTGTGGTTTTTAAAAACGGGTGTCTGGTGGGAGTGTATTGTCAAAGCTGGAATGGAGTTTAGAGAAGGCCAGGTACATCCCTTCAATGTATGGCTGAGAAAACTGAATGTATTAGTCAGCTCAGGAGGCTATAACAGAGTAGCAGACTGAGGGGCTTAACCAACAGCCATTTGTTTCTCACAGTTCTGGAGGGTGGAAGGTCAAGGTGCCAGCAGACTCAGTTCCTGGTGAGAGCCGTCTTCCTGGCTTGCAGAAGGCAACCTTCTCACTGTGTATTCACATGGCAGAGAGAGAGGAAGAGCTTTGGTCTCTTCATTTTTTAAGACACTAATTCCATCATGAGGGCCCCACCTTCATGACCTCACCTAAACCTAATCACCTCCCAGAGGTCCCACCTCCAAATACCATCCCATTGGGGATTAGGGCTTTAGCACATCCCTTTGAGGAGGACCCAAACATTCAGTCCATAACACCGAGGCTCACAGAAGGGAAGTGAGTTCCCTACATCTACACAGTCAGGCATCGGCAAAGTTAATGTAATTCATTTTTAAATTTTCATATAATCGATTATTTAAATCAATGCCTCAAATTTTAACTGGATGTCTTCTGTGTGCAAAGCATTATCTTAGCCCAGTGAAGGCTATAAAGTGAATATGACCTGGCTCTTGCTCCGTATGGCGAATGCTTTAGTAATCTGTCCTAAGTAGGTGCATCGTTTGGTTAACCAGCACATATTGTGATGGTTTTGTTACTTATAAGGACACTGCTAGGTGCTCTGGACCTCAGGAAGAGCTTCTGTCTTCAAAGTGCCTTTGTTTATCGATACTTGAGGGGGGTTAACTCAAGGGCTAATTGAAGAGCTGCTGAAGGAGGTCTGTGAGTTCAGCTTTGTGGCAGAAGACTTACAACAAAGCTATGGTGTATAACATAAACAGAATGAAGCTGACTCTGTGTCTTAAACTAAAATGCCTTACCACCAAATAGCCATGCCATCAGTTTGAAGGAGCAACCAGACAGATTCAACACTGGTATTACCAAAGCAGAATCTCACTAACTAGCAGTTGTTAATTTTACAGGTAATATTATAGCTGTTTAAGTCCAATAACATCTCTCCATTCATCCTTTGCAATGTTCAACATTGTCCAGACCTTTCTGGCTATTGTTAAAATTAATCAGACAATTTTTTTAATTTTAATTTTTTTATTTAAAAAATTTAAACAGTTTTTAAAGGTTACAGTCCATTTACAGTTACTACAGAATATTGGCTATATTCCCCATGTTGTACAATTCATCCTTGAGCCTATCTTATACTCAATAGTTTGCACCTCCCACTCTCCCATCCCTATATTGCCCCTCCACTCTCACTGGTAACCACTAGTTTGTTCTCTGTATCTGTTGAGTCTACTTCTTTTTTTGTTATATTCACTAGCTTGTTGTATTTTTTAGATTACACATATAAGTGATATCATACAGTATTTGTCTTTCTCAGTCTGACTTATTTCAGTTAGCATAATGCCCTCCAAGTCCATCCATGTTGCTGCAAATGGCAAAACTTTATTCTTTTTTTATGGCTGAGTAGTATTCCATTGTGTGTGTGTATGTGTGTGTGTGTGTGTGTATGTATATACACCACATCTTCTTTATCCATTCATCTGTTTACGGACACTTAGGTGTCTTCTTTATCCATTCATCTGTTTATGGGCACTTAGGTGGCTTCCATATCTTGGCAATTGTAAATAATGCTGCTATGAATACTGGAGTGCATGTATTTTTTTAAATTAGTGTCACTATTTTGACATTAGCCGAAGCTTAGGCTTTAGCAGAAGTGGGTTTTGGGTGATAGGAATATGGGATGAGAACGGTAATTCCCTGGGCATCTTGAACAGCCTGGAGACCCACTACTAGGATTCTCCTTTAACATGTCAAGTCCTAGCGATGGGCTGACCTTCAAAGTCAACACACAGATGTCAGCATGACTGTTATATAAGAAGTCTCATTTATTTTTTGAGATTCTCTGGACCAATGGTCAGGTCTCCTACACGGGGACATTCCTGTATTTTTAGATGATTTAAGGCTGAATTTGGTCCTCTTTGGATCTAATTTTTGGGGCCTGAGTTGCTGATACCAAAAGCACCTAGTAAATTCAGTAGCTAGTCTTATTCACTTTGAGACCTTATTCACCAAAGCGTTGGAGCTGAACTTAGAATATACCACCTCTTTCACTGAGTAAAGTGAGGCTGTGTAGAGTAGGCCACCCGGGTTTATAGAATAATCCACTGGGAAGAAAGTATTAGAACTTCCATTTATACTTAGCATTTTATCTCTTCCTTTTACATTTCTGTTTTTGTTTTTGCCATTAATTGTTGACAGCTGAAACAGCTGAGAAAACCGTACCCAGCACCTTCTTATACCGGTACATACATATGCTTTGTAAATAAAGAAATGCACATGTTTGGGGGTGCATGTTCAAACTCTTTCGTTGATAGGGGTGTGTTATCAGAAGGGCTTGGTGGCCATTGGTTCAGAGCCCTGATGCTCAAAGCATCAGACTCGAGCAGCATCAGCACCACTTTGGGAACTTGTCAGAAATTCAGAATCTCGGACCCCACCTGCTTAATCAAAATCTGCATTTCTGCAAGACCCCCAGGTGGATCTAATGCTCCCTAAAGTTTGAGAAGGATGGACCTAGAAGACAGAGCCCTAGGCATCTTGAATCCGGGTTCTGTTACCTCCTACTCTGTGAGCTAGAGAAAGGTCGTCCGTCTTAGTCTTAGTTTCATCTGTAAAATCTGGGTTATGACAGATAACTACTTCAAAAGTGTCGGTGTGAGAATTATAGCAGATAATAGATGGGAAGTGCCAGGTCCAGTACATAGAAAGTCCTCAACTAACTGGATTAATACAACTGACAGTAAGTAAGGAGGTGACCAGTAACTTCCTACACACATGCAGGGATGATGGCTCCTGCCTTTAGGGGTATGATGTCAGGTCCTGTCCATATTGCCATCTCTGGCCTGTTTGCAGTTTGCTTTCTTCACTTCATATGCATTTATGGACCACCTACTATGTGCACTGTGCCATGTGATGGGGAAACAATCATGAGAAAGTTATGGTGTCTGTCCTCCAGGGGCTCAGAGCCTAGTGTGGGAAACTGACTTGTCATCGGGTAATAAACTGAAATGATAGAACAGAAGTGTGAACACAGAAGACACGATGGAGGATGCCCAGAGAATGGGGCTACTCACCGAATGGGGAGTTGGGGAAAGATTTGCATGGCATGAGCTTCTGGATCGTGAGGGATGTTTGCCCAGCCCTTCCTGACAGAGGAAATAGATGTGCCGGGTCAGGGAGACTGTGAAAGGGTCTGCTTTGTTGGGGATGGGTGGAGAAAGGTGGTAGGAAGGGGGGCAGGGTACTTAGGAGGGAATTATAGAAGGAGAGACTAAAGGTAAATTGGGGCCAGATTTTCAAAGGTCTTAAGTGTCCGGTTATGGAATCTTCATTCTATTCTGAAAGACATGAGCAGTAAGCATAGAGTTTTGAATGTGAACTTTTGCTTCAGGGATTCCAAATCCGTGGGATTGAGAGAATAGATTTTTTGATCAAGAACATCCACAGAAATCAATGTCTTCAAATCCTAGATGTCAAGAATTTCTGGTAATCCTGTGCTCTCAAAAGAATCTACTGAACACATTCACTGTTGAATTCAGTGTGATTGATTGAAATAAATAAAGCTCGGTGGCTTTTTATAGTAGTAACAATTTCAAGGACAACATGTACCAGACATGTGCCAACGACTTCAGCTGCCACACTCATAGAATAATTACAAAAACCCTATGGCGTAGATTCCCTGATTATCCCCATTTCACAGATCACAAGACTGAAGCTCAGAAAAGTTAAGTACATTATTACGCAGCTGATAAGAGATCATGCTGACATTTGAACCCAGAGGTCTCTGAGAGTCATGCTCTTTCCTTTTCACAAGAATAACTCTTTACTAAATTACAATGCCTTCTTTCAACTTTTGATATCCATCTACCCATCCACTCATCCATCCATTCGTCCATTCCCCCATTTATCCATCCGTTCCCCCATCTATGGTCTATACATCCATCCATCCATCCACTCATCCACCCATCCGTCCATTCCCGCATTTATCCATCTGTTATCCATCAATCCATCCATCTGTCCATCCTTCCATTTGAGGCAGCTGGTCAACATCACTGGTTCTAGAGTCATACTGACTAGACTGGAATTCTGAAGCAACTATTTGCCAGCTAGGAGCTTGTTTAAAGTTAAATGACTTCACCATGACTCAGTTTGTCATCTGAAGCACACACATAATAATAACATCATATTGGGCTGTTTAATAAATTAAATTAAATTGTTTGTGTAAATGTTCATAGTACAATGCCTGGCATGAAGTAAACATTAACTACTACTAATCTTCTTACAAAATAGATACTCCATAAATGTTGAGTGAATGCAATTGTGGAGACAAAACAGGAAGAACATTTCGGGTTGTGGAAAGAGCTGAGGTGAAGGAAACAGCTGAGGCAGAAATGTGTGTGTGAGTGTGTGTGTGTGTGTGTGTGTGAGAGAGTGTGTGTGTGAGTGTGTGTCTACATGCTCACAATACTTCAAAGGGGTCAAAGGGAGCAACACGAGGTGGATGAATCCGTCTGTGATGTCTTTACTCCCCTAGGTCCTGGCTCTTGTGAGGCAGTGAAGCTTCGTGTCCTGCAGTTCATTAAGGAAGCAGAAGAGATCGTCATGGATTCCAACAGTTCTCGGTTCCCTCTGGGAGAGAGTTTCCTAGCGGCCAAAGGAATCCGGCTGACGGACGAGGAGCTGGCCCTTCCTCGCCTCTCCCCGCCCCGGGAGACTTTCTTGGAGAAGTTTCTGAGCGGGAGTGATTATGCCATTCGATTGGCAGCTCTGTCCAGTGAGTGCCCCGTGCTTCTGGTTTCTTGTTCCTTCTTTGGGGGAAGCAAGAGCTTGAATTAGTTCCTCTTCAGTCATCTTCAGGACTGTGGTTTCCCTGGGCCCATGGATTCCGGAAAAGACAAAGGCTTTTTGTGATCCCAGCCAAAGCTGGAATTTTGCACACCTCTCCAAGATGTCCCCCGATCCTCCAGCAGAGCCCCTTGGGGGCAGGGCTTCACATTTTGTATGGCAGATGGTGCCTGCCGCCCACCAGGAAGCCAAGCATTCTGGTTAGAAGGTTCAAATATGTGAGCCCCAAATGCTCCCATTCCCCTCATGGCCTGTTCTGAGGCTTCCCCCCATTTCCAAGGATTCAGGAACACCCCTCCAAGGAGGAAAGGAGAGGAACCCTCCTAACTGACGAACTTCTGGGTTTAGGCACCTTCCTCATGTGAGCGAATCTAATCCAGGTAGTAATTCCAAAAAGCACAACTTAGTACCTGCATATAACAGAAGTATGCTCAGAGGACTGACACTGCTCTGGCCTAATCACAGCTCAACGTTTCAACTAATTGAAATGTACCTCTGGCCAGGCACTTCTGTGCTAAGCAGATTACCGCATCTTTGCATTTGATCCTCCAACAGCCCCATGAGAATGATGCTGTAATCCCCATCTTTGATCCTTTTCAAATGTGGAAACAGAGGTTAAGTCGCACGCCCAAGTTCACCTAATTAATAACTAGCAGAGCCTGGATGCGATGCTGGTGGTTTGGCCCCCGGGCCTCCGTCCCATGCCCCTGCTGCCTGGTATGGCCAGGCTCGGAGCCTAGATTGGTCTCATCCCAGAGCCCCGTCTCATCCTCCAGCACCTGCAGCCTACTCTGGCAGCAGGGTCCCATGTCCCTGCAGTCCTCTCGCTGACCCTGCACCAACTTGGCAGGGAGGACCGATTCGTCCATCTCCAAGCAGACCCGAGTTCCCAGCCCCTTGTCAGCTTAGCTGATTCCCTGTCAGGGGTTCTCTGGGCTTGGGCCACAAAACAGCAAAGCAGTGTTCCCCTCACATCTGTACTGAGATGACGAGCGCCCACGCCCAGGGGCTGGAGCCTCCCTGCTTTCGTGTTCCTGGCATGTCTGCCGCCACCTTGACATTGGGTTTCGCATGTCTTTATTTCCTTAACCACATGTGAGAGTCTCCCAAGAGCCATCTTTGTTTCCTGCTTCTCTCGCTCACCAGCCGTTGCTTTGGGAGGACAAGGCACCCGCCTTATTCTTTATATCCTGGGCCTAGAGCAGCACTCAACACATAGTGGGAACCTGGAGGATGTTGCTTAACCACCCTTCATTCTTTCCTCCTCTTTTTTTCTCTTCTCCTTCCTTCCCTCCCCTCACGCCCAGGTACTTTCTTTCTCTGTTCCTTAGAGACTTGGAGATTCTGCTTTGGGCAGGAAACCAGTTTTTAAAAATTTTGTGCATGGGCAGGGTATGATGTAATCAAAGAGAGGGGGAGGGACTGATGCCCCTTGAGTTGTGACCACATTGGTTAGAGAGGGAAATTTAGAGGAAGGGAAGAGAGAACGGTTGGCACCATAGGGATTTATTCGCTGAATGGTATGATGGCATATTCCTCAGAAGTCAGGCTAAGGAAGTTGCCCTCCACCAAGCCACTGGCTCTGATTTTGCATGTCTGACATCACTGGGAAAAAAGGAAGTGTCTATAGAGAAGGACCAGGGTTGGTCACTTTCCTTGGCATCCCTGCAAATGAGAAGAGGCACGTCTACTGTTGCAGAGGAGAGGAAGCTCTTGGTGTGCAAACCTCCATGTCCTGTAGAGTACAGGGATCGAAGGCCCAGCGCAGAAAAAGATTGAGGGCCACAAAGTGTCTTTGACCATCAGAACCTGGTAGCAGTGTCCCAGGTCCTCGTGAGGGGGAGGGGTGGGCGCAGGAGGAAAGGGAGCTGCTACGCAGCTGTGCGTGGCACACAGTCAACGTGTGATAAGTATCATCAGTGATCACTGCTATCTCATGTGCCTGAAGACACTGTGTCGACCTGATCAGCTCTAAATGAGAATTCCTGAAGAAGGAGGAACAGTGATTCCATTTCTTCAAACTTCAGCCGACACTTTTCTTTTCTTTTTCTTTTTTTTGGCCGCGCCTTGCAGCTTGTGGGATCTTAGTTCCCCCACCAGGGATCAAATCCGTGCAGCCTGCAGTGGGGGGAATTCCCATCAGCTAACATTTTAGTTTTATGTTTTTTTACATTTTTATTTTTCATGGGCAATCTGGTGAGTGCCTACCCACTGCTCAGTGAGCCTATTTTGGGTGAAAGTGTTTGTCATATAAATAAAAAGGCTGCCTATGTTGAAACAGGGTCTGTGTGGCTGTTCTCAGGATGGAGCCTACGCAGCCCGGGCTTTGCCAGTCAGGCACTCACATCTCTGCTCCTCTCTCCTGACTCCAGCCTTTGACTTCTACCAGAGACTCCGTGTCCACCTGGGCAGATCCCCACGGGCATCCACCCCTTTGCGGTCCAGCACCTACGTGCCCCAGTGTGACGCATTCGGAAGTTGGGAGCCCGTGCAGTGCCACGCCGCAACTGGTGAGGGGGGCGGGTGCCCTGGGGAGGCCAAGTGACGCCACTTAGAGGAAAGAGCCCGGCTCTGGGGGCAAGTGAACTGGACCCTAGGCCCCTGTTTGGCGGCTGGGGGCAAGTCCTTTAGTTTCTCTGGCCTCTGGTTGTCCCATCTGTACAATGGGAGCAGTGGCCTTCTACCAGCCCAAAGGTCACGTGAGTGGTTGCTGAGGTTTCTGGGTGTTAAGGCCTGTGATTGTGGACAATGTTGGGGAGGGCAGACAGATGGGAGGATGGGAGAGGGACCTTATTGGCACTGCTATGCATGCAAATAAGGAAAGGTTTTTAAAATTTTTAAAAGATTTTTATTGGAGTGCAGCTGATTTACAGTGTTGTGTTAGTTTCAGGTGTACAGCAAAGTGAATCAGTTATGCATATACATATAGCCACTCTTTTTTAGATTCTTTTCCCCTATAGGCCATTACAGAGTATTGAGTAGAGTTCCCTGTGCTGTACAGTAGGTCCTTATTCGTCATCTGTTTTATATATAGTAGTGTGTATTGCGGGACACTCGGGGCAGGTCCCTCAGGGCGCTTCCTGAACTCTGGCTGTGGCTCTTTTCCAGGGCACTGCTGGTGTGTGGACGGGAAGGGAGAGTACGTCCCTACCTCGCTGGCTGCCCGCTCCCCTCAGATCCTGCAGTGTAAGAGAAGCCCCCCTGACCCGGGCGGTGGGTGCTCTGGTGGGTGGTTTCCACTCCCAGCCTGGGGAGGCTCCGTGGGCCAGCCCTCAGACGAGCCCCTGAGGGCAACCAGACCACACCTCCTCTAGTCCCCAGGCCTGGAAGACTCTCCCTGAGCTTGGCCCTTCCTAATTGGTGCTCCTTGTTTCCCAGGTGGAGAGAGGCAGCTGCGGGGGGAGAGGGAGCCCCAGGTCTCCCCGCTGCACCTGCTCCCTGGGCAGTTTCTGCCACTTCTGTACTTTCAGCAGCCACCTCGCATCTGGTCTATAGTCCAGCCTCTCTCCTGAGTTCAGAGCCGTGCAATCAAGCGCTCACATTACACCTCAGAGATGATACGTCCCATGTGGGTCTTTGTCCCAGAATCTCAGCCTGCTTCTTCTCTGAGGTTCCAGCTCTATGTATAAGGCACCTCCATCCACCCAGATGCACGGCTCTGACACTCGGGCCAACCTGGGTTCCCCACCCTTCCTTGGCACCCATGGCCAGTCTGTTAAGAGGTCCTCTCTCTCCCCGCCAGGCCCCACCAGCTGTGAGAAGTCTCGAGCCAGGGCGTTGCTTTCCAGTTGGAAACAGGCTGGTTCCCAAGGAAACCCATCTCCAAAAGACCTGTTCATCCCAACCTGCTTAGAGGTAAGCCTCTGAAGGCCCAGGAAGGTTTGAGAGGGAAGCTAGAACTTCCTGGATGGTAATTTTTCTAGTTTTCAATAAATTTGTTTTAGCTGAAAACTCACAGGAGTTCTAGACCTGGGTTTTTGTCCCAGCCCTGGCTGACCCTAGCTGTGTGAACTTGGGTAATTTACTTACCTTCTCTGTGCTTCTCTGTACTTTGTTTTATCCTAAGATCAGGCCACATTTTAATCTTCCCTAGCGCTAGGATTGTTTTGAGGCCCTAAGGAAATATCTTTAATGAGAACTCTTTGAAAAATAATCTACACATATATAGTTTCTGAGGCCATTTGCCACATCACCATGCTCATCACATTTTAGCTTCTCAACATAAATGGGGGACGAAATATATTTCCCTCCACAGCTCCGTGGATGGTTGTCATGATTTAGTGCAGTGACTGATGTGAAAGCTCTTAGAGAAAAGCTTCTTGCTGGAATCAACCACTTAGGTGCCAAATGATGGAAATCTCTGTGCCTCAGGCCCCTTTCCCTGAAGTAGGGGTGATAGGAACTCCGCCACCCACTCTGCTAGGCTCCAAGAGGCTCCAAGAAAATCAGATGAAATCAGCAGTGTAGAGGTTAGTGGAACTGCAAATTACTGAGCAAAAGTTTCCTTATTATTATTCCTCATTATTATTATTGTTTGGTGCTGTAAACATGGACCCCAATTATGATGGAGTTTTATAGAGAAATTTAATCTTTTATTTTGGCTCACAGCCCCCTACCACTGGAATGAGAGTCTGCTCCATCATCCGGGGTGGCAAGTTCACCCATGGAGGAGGAGAGGCAGAAACCACAGCTCTGATGGAGGGAAAAGGGGTTCAGAGCAGGTCCCAGAGAACCTCTGATCGTTTGGTTTTCCAGCCTGTCTCCTGGAGCACCCAGGTGCCAGGAAACAGGACCCAAGACGTCCACTGCCCAAACTGGATGGCTATACCTTGGACCCAACTCCCGAAGAAAAGTCATGTTAATGGCTAAAGTGTTCTCCATTTTAAGCCTTTATCCCATATTTTCTCAAACCTTTGCTTGGCTTTGACTCTTACCTGTGTAGCTAAAAAGCCGTCATCACCTGATTTCTCTGGGCCTCTCTGAGTAGAATGAGGAGAGTGGGCTCTCTACCTCCCAGGGACTGAATGACACCCCCGGGGGGGGGCCTCCTGGTCATGTTCTCTGTAAATGTCGGGTGTTGTTATGATCGTCATTTCTTGTCTGTGAACATGGCACAGCAGAGTATAAACGAACAAGTGCCCAAGAAAAGCCAAGGAAACCTCCAGTGACGGCCAGGAAGCTTGGGGGAGCTGCCCTCTCCCGACACCTGCTGTTACACACGCTCAGGAGAGATGATGTTTTCTTCCATCAAGGGTTCTGAGAAGGAACGTGCTCAAGGGTCCATCTAGTCCCACCTCCTTCTTTTTTAGATGAGGAAACTCTCCCTAGTGAATCGAAGGAGCGTTCCCAGCATCCCCCAGCTGGCCCTGGGGCAGGCCGAGGAGACAGGGGCCTCGGTCAGGGTTTGGGTGGCTGCCTTTTACCTTTTCTTTAACACCTGTTACAGGTGTTACAGACTCCCTTTCTCCGAGGGATGCTTGCTGAAAATCATTTCTGGAATGGGAGGCATTATTTCAAGAGAGTGGCTGGGCTTTGGGGCTGGATGGGTTTAGGCCCAGCCAGGGTCTGCCACTCCCCAACCTATGGGATGTTGTTCTGTCACTTTCCCTCTCTGAGTGAGCCTCAGTTTCACCTGCCCTAAAATGGGTTAACTGTGGTTCTTGTTCTCATGGGGTTGTTAAAATCACCAACTCAAATAATGTGTGTAAAGGGTCTGGAAGAGGACAGCACCTCCCCCCACCCCTTCCATTTGGAGAAGCCATCCCCAGTGGTTCTGAAGGAACATTCTTGACATCTGGCTACCGACCTATCAGCTACAAAATCACCTGCCCTTGGTGACACGACCTCGGCTTTGTTTCAGACAGGAGAGTTTGCCAGGCTGCAGGTGTCAGAGGCCAGCACCTGGTGTGTGGACCCGGCCTCAGGAGAGGGCACACCGCCTGGCACAAACGGCAGTGCCCAGTGTGAGTATGGCTCCTCCCCCGTTACCCCCTACCCCACCCATGAGCACCGGGTATGGAGCCCCAAGAGCTGGGGCTTCGCGTCCCAGCTCGGCCACTTCCAGAGCTGCGCAAGCCTCTAACCTCACTGTGCCTCAGTTTTCTCACCTATGAAATAGGGACAATATTCCTCCACTTCAGTGGGTTCTTGGGAGAAATACACACAGCAGGGATTGGGGCTGCGCTTCGTAACTAGAGGCGCAAACCAGCGCTGGTCCCTATTAAAGTGGGCACTGGTGCTTTCATGGGGGACCAGCTGTGCAGCACGGATGCCATCACAGGCTCCAGCCTGGCTCTGCCGTCTGGTTTCCACGGTGAGGTCAAGACGATGTCCCTAAAGTGCAGACGTGTTTATGTCCCTCCTCTGCCTGGAACCCATCGACACTCCCCATGGTCCTTAGGGCCAACCTCTTTGCTGTGGCTCATGGGCCCCTGTGTGTGTGGTTCCTGTAGCTTCTTTTGCTTCTCTTGTTTCTCCATCTCAGCATCAAGATCCAGGTCTAATAGACTGTAGTCAGACGTTTCAAGCAGGCAGACACTCTCTTCCCCCGGGGGCCTTAATGTGTTCTGGTTCAGCCTCTGCAAACCTCCCACCCCTCCCCCTACCAGCTGGCTAAATCTTACTCAGCCCACCCACAGGTCCCTCCAGGAAGCCTTTGCGGGCCTCCCCCTTCCATGGCGGAGTTCACTACCTTCCTACGGACTCCTAAACTGCCCTGCACATCTCCTGTTGTTGCCCTTATCATCTGAACTGTGGTTGCTCACGTGTGTGTGTGTGTGTGTGTGTGTGTGTGTGTGTGTGTGTGTGTATGGAGCAGATAGGGGAGTACAGACTTGAGCGAGGCCCAGGCTTTGCCCTGTCCTAGTTCAACACCCCAGTTGGGAGGCACCCCAGACCCTGGGGCCCTGCAGGCAGGTGGCAGTCGGTGGTGGGTGGTGACAAGGGCTATGGCAGCTTCACGGACAAAGGGCCCATGGGGCTTGTCTTTGCATCAAGGCCCGAGCCTCTGTGAAGTACTCCAGAGTGGAGTTCCCTCCAGGAGAGCCAGCCCTGGCTACACCCCAGCCTGCACGGCGGAGGATGGAGGCTTCTCCCCAGTGCAATGCGACCCGTCCCAGGGCAGCTGCTGGTGTGTCCTGGGCAGCGGAGAGGAGGTGCCTGGGACCCGCGTGGCTGGGAGCCAGCCGGCCTGTGAGAGTAAGTGGTGATGCTGCAGAGGGGCTCCCTGGGCTGGTGGGGTCCTGCTCATCTCTTCCTTTGTCCCGGCTGGGGTTGGGGGGACTCCAAAGGTGCCAGGACAGTGGGGACAGGAAGGGAGACAAGGGAACCGCAAGAGGGATGTGGTCGCAGTTGATTCCCGTGATGCTGAAACTGCGTCTACTTCGTACCAATGCCCAGCCCTGGGGCTCAAACCAAGGAGAGCCCGTGCGGGGACCTCCTGAGCCGGTGCCTCACAAAGCTCAGGCCTGCTGAGGGGTGCCGGGTCTTGGTCTCCCCATCCTCGAGTGGGGAGGAGGGTAACACACAGCAGGATCTCAGTGTGGGTGGGTCCATCCCAGCCAGGGAGCTTTAGGAGTCTGTGGAGGTGTCGATCTGTTTATTTTTATTTCTAGTTTAAAAATCATTTGGATATCAGATATTGAAACATATCTCTTATGAATATATATTATACTATTGAAATACATTATTACTTATTAAAATATATTATTTAATTATCAGTTACTTACCTTTCATTCCTCCTATATACTCAAGTCACAGGACATTGCAGTCACGCTAAAATTTATGGGCACAGGTAGGTTACATTATCTGTGACTTTCGTTTCAGAACAGTAAATGAAGACATTGCAAAATATTTATTACAAATTGGGATGTTGGGTCTGGCAGGGTTGAGGGATATTGTACTAAATACTAATTTTATTGCAATTGCCTTTCTTTTGCTGTCCTTATTGTTTCGTTGCCTTATTTTTAACTTTTGCAGTCTATAAGCAACATTTTGGAACTGCGGACACATTTAATTAGGTCCAGTGATTTCTATGCGTAAAGAGAATTTTTATATTTGTAAATTTATATTTATATTGTAAAGAGACAGGGGGTCTCTTCAAAGGAAGGGTGGGAAGGAAGAGTCATCTGCTCTCTTTGTGGGGCTCTGTCCCCTTCTGTCCATTTCCTCACCTGACCCTAACCTGTGGCGTGTGCCCACGGCTCTCACCACACGCCTTTTCTCCCAAGCCCCCAACTCCCCCTCTCTGTACGGGGCCTGCTTCAAGGGCCTCAGCAGGTGCCATCATGCAGGGAACATAGTAGGTGGTTGATGGGTATTTATGAGCAGAGCTGCCTGCCAGATGCTGCCGAGAGAAGTGATGTGGCAGCCTTAGGGTTGAACTTGCAGGGCATCTAAGAGTGGTCTGCACTGTTTGGGACCCAGGAAACAGCCTAATGTGTCTCCTGCAGGAACAGGTCCGGAAGCACAGCTCTTCTGAGGCCTGAGAAGACTCCATGCGGCTTGGCCTTGCAGGATTCCACGATAATAACTTACCTGTGCAGGGATTTACCTGTTAAAATGTGCTTTTCACATTACTTATCCCATTTTTGCCTCCCAGCGATGCAGGTAAATAGAACAGTCCTACTCCCCATTATACAGATGGCAAAACTGGGACTCACAGAAGCTCTTTAACATGTTGAAAGCCACACCTCTGGCAAATGGAACAGCCAGCGCTAACGAAGCCCCTTCCTGCTGACCTACTGCAGAGCGTGGTGGAGAAAGCTCAGATGTAGGGGCCAGACAGACAGACCTGAGTGTCAGCTCTGCCACCTCCCTTGCGGGTGACCTTGGGCTAGTCCCTTAACCTCTCTGGACCACAGGTTCCCAATCTGTGAAATGGGCATGGGAAATTGTAGCTATTTCTTAGAGTCATCGTTAAGATTAATTCAAATAGTCTCTGTAAACAGCTTCACCTGGTGGCTCAGAGGGCAGCCTCCAGGGCCAGGCCTGGCTCCCCACTTGCTGCTGTAGGACTTAGGGCAGAAATTTAAGGTCCCGCTTCTTCGGGGTCCTCACCTGTGGGATGAGGGTGACAACAGTCTTGCTTCACAGAGATGCTGTGAAGATGAAATCAGTTCTTGGGAGATGCTTGGGCGGCCCTGGCACGCAGTAAATGCGCCGTGTGCACGAGCTCCTGTATGAGGGGCCGGAAGCAGGATCTGGTTTCTAGTCCAGTCACCAGCACGTGTCCCAGGCAAGCCACTCAGCTGCTTTGAGCCTTCGCTCTCCTAGCCTCTAAAATGGCAATGATGCAGTTATCCTTTGGAAGGACTGCGTGAGATTAAGGAGGTAGAGTGCCCTCTCCATGCTGGCCTGCTGTGGGTGTTCAGTTCACGTCAGTTTCCATACTTCTTCTTTTTTCCCTCCTCCCCAACCATGGAGGCTGGATGAGTCAAACCATAGCCAGGGAGTCTGCATTTCAGTGAAACTGGGGAGGAAGGCCGTGGGAAAGCAGGTCGGCTGGGCAGGGTGAGACGCTGGCGAGAGGAACGTCTGTGTCTCAGACGACGCGTAGACCCCAGGAGGAGATGCCTTCCCAGCCAAGTCAAAGCACTCACTGGCCCACTCCCAAAAAAGGCCATGGAGGGGAACCAGAAGAGCCCCAGGGTACAGAGCCATCCTGGGGGCCTGGAGGGGAACCTGCATTTATTGAGGTTTACTCTGTGCACCAGGGGCTCACATGTGCACATTCCCTCACTGACACCTCGCTTTTCACACACACATGCACACACACCTGGCACACTCGTGGAGAACATAGATTCTGGGGTCCGGTTGTGCTGTGTCCTAGCTCTCGGGTCACAGGCGAGATATTTACCCTCAGTGTGCCTCAGCGTTGGCATCTGGGAAATGAGGATAGTGGGACCTACCCCTCAGCTTTGTGGGGAGAATTGAAGGAGTTGGTATTGGTGATGCTCTTAACAGTATCCCGGGCACGTACCAAGGGCCGCACAGTGGTTTTTAAATAGAGGTGTGGTACTGGAGGTTCAGATGGTGAGGGGTTTTCCCTGGGGTTCCGCGGGAAGGATGAGAGCCAGTTCTGGGCCCACATATGGGTCCAGCTGGGGATCCTGCATGTGTCCTGAGAGGGGCCTGGCCGAGTAGTTGCAGGAAGCCTCGGAGGACAGAGGAAAGAGCGTGGGCTGGAGGTGCGGGGGCATGCAGGTTCCAGTTCCGCTCTGCCTGGCGTGAGGAGGAGCTTGGCCTCGTCAGCCTCAGTGGCCTTGGCTGCAAATGGGGGCCTGGCTGCTGGTGTGGGAAGCCCCTCGCAGGTCCTCGGCCCGCGGCCCGGGCGCCCTCCCACGTGAGAGGTCACAACTCAGCGGTGCTCTGGCTTTCCAGGTGCCCAAAACCTTCCCTCCTGTACTTGGCCCGCCTTGGTGGTCGGAAGTGCCAGGGACCTTTATCGCCATCCTAGAGGTCGGACACGGAGGCTCAGAGACGTATGGGGCTGTGCACAATCACGTGCTCAGCACGGAGGGGTGGAGTCCTCCCCCAGCCTGGCGAGCCCGCTGTCTAAGCCAGAAATAGGGCCGGGGCCTGGGAGACGTCCATGAGCCATTATAACACCGAGTGTTGCGGGCTCTGGAAAGGGTATGCTGGAGCCGGGGAGCCCAGGGAAGAGCACCCTTCCATCCCTCAGCAGCGCCAGACTAAAGGGTCTTTCCCTGCTGGGATAGTGCTTCGGTTCAAAGAACGAGCACTCAAGCCCTGGCTCTGTCCCTCCAAATCCTCAAACCTCAGTTTCGTCATCTGTAAAAGGGAGATGATAAAGCCGGGGATCCCTGCTTCATAGGGCTGTTTTGAGTGAGGTCCAGTTAAGTATTGATCATGACAGAGTTAAACAACCTCTAAAATTCGTGGTAAATATCAGCTATTATTTCTCTCAGAAGTTTACCCTTGTGGTGCATCAAATGCTATTTCATTGCTCTGACAGGGTGAGTTCATATCGTATAATTTCCAATCAGGCAATAATGTATTACGCTTGTTGTTATTGTTAATAATAATAACATTAATGACCATTTATTAGCTGCCAGTAACTCCTCTGAGCTCTTTACATGCCTTAATTCATTTTGATTCATACCATCCCTAGGTGATAGGCACTATTGCTATCCTCACCATTTGATGGACAAGAAAACGGAGTCACAGAGACAGTAATTAACTTGCTCTAGGGGGCTCAACTAGTAAATGATTGAGCCAGGATTCAAAGCTTGCAGGCTGGCCCCATAGCCCACAGGCTGACTCTTCCCATCCCCAGCGTATACATGGTACTTGGTAAGAGCCAACTCAATAAGCCCTCAAATTACACTGCAAAAGTTTGGCCAGAGGCCATTGTCTTTATTAGATAGAAGACCCAGGCTGCCCCCTGGAGATCAAAATGGGTCATTCTCCATCTTTGAGGCCCCCAAATACTCCTGGGTCACATGTGGGTTGCAGATTTTAAAGCCAGACATATGCAGGCAGCAAGACTATGCTTCAGTCAGATGATGAACTAAACCTCTAGCCAGGTGTGAAATTGTCACATGGAGTATGTCAGTCCTTTAATTTACTTAGTTACCCACTTATTTAACACATACCCATGGAGCTTGTGTTCTGCGTCAGCATTGTGCCATGGCCTGGGTGAACAGAGGAAAGGGGTCCTCTTTCGGAGCTCAATCCAGTGGGGAGACCAGAATGCAGATAGAGTCTTGAATAATTGATAACACGGCGGGGTGGGGGTGGGGGGGGGTCTACTCCAAGTGGCCTGAGAGCTTAGAGAAAGGAGGCCTAAGTCGGC
This sequence comes from Monodon monoceros, assembly GCF_005190385.1. NCBI lineage: Eukaryota > Metazoa > Chordata > Mammalia > Artiodactyla > Monodontidae > Monodon > Monodon monoceros. The sequence goes on along the minus strand of NW_021703770.1, from coordinate 6,950,712 downwards.
CTGGGAGAACCATGGAAGGGTTAGACAGTTTGAGGGGTTGAGCTGATAACTGAGGACCTGAAAAGAAAACTTCTAGGCAGATGAGCAGGCAGAGGGAAGGGCGTGGGGTGTGCAACCAGCCTACGGTCAGGGAACGACAACTATGGGGCAAAACGGGGCTGGGAGAGACCAGAGCAGAGAGAGGGAGTTGGGTCAGCAGGCGCTCGGGGGGTCTTGAGAGCCAAGTCCAGCTCCGTTTCTTTGCCGGCGGTGGGGACTGGATTGGACACGGGAGCAGAAGGGCAGGGGATGAGGCCCAAATGCGGAGAGCTGGCGAGGAAGCTTCGATAGCCGTTCAGGAAGAAGATGACGAATGTCTAAATGAAGGAAGTGTGGTGGGAATGAAGAGAAGTCAAGGAGGCATGAGCCACTGCCTCGGCTGATGGGCAGAGGAGGTGGGACCGTCTTGGCTGCCATGTTCCTGGCTGGAGGTGCCAGGCCTTGAGCTTGGGGTGCTGAAGCCAGAGCGGGTGTGGGCAGCAGACACTGAGCTCTGGACCCGTTGGCCTTGAGGTGGAGGAGACTGGCTGGGAATGGGACTTAGAGATGGAAGAGACGGGAAGAAGCTCGAGAGGGCCTGAGCTGGTGGTGGAGGAACGAGAGTCAGCCCTGCTCAGGCGTGTGATAAAACCAAGAGAGGATGGGCTCGGCCAGGCGGAGGGCGGGGCAGGGTGGGGGCAGGCCCAGGCTGGCCTGAGGGAAGGGAGGACAGGGGGCCCCCGTGCGAGTGAGTGGCAGTGAGGGGGTCAGTGCTCAGCCCCGGCGCTGGGCAGGTGCCCACAGCTGTCCCTGTCCTTCTCCTAGGCCCGCAGTGCCCACTGCCCTTCAATGTGTCGGATGTGGCCAGCGGGGCCCTCCTGTGCGCGCCAGCCTCAGGCCCAGGAGGGGCTGCTGTGCAGCGGTGCCAGCTGCTGTGCCGCCCGGGCTACCGGAGTGCCTTCCCGCCAGAGCCGCTGCTGTGTAGCCTGCAGAGGAGACGCTGGGAGTCGCAGCCCCCTCAGCCCCGTGCCTGCCAGCGTGAGTGGCCCCAGGAAGGGCTGCCCGGTGCCCCGCTCCCTCTCAGGGCTCGGGGCCGAGGCCTTCATCTTCCCCACTGGAGTGTAGCGTGTCCACCGTAAGCCAGGTGGCATCAGAGCAGGAGAGAAGGCCCAATGGAGCATTTTCTTCTAGAAGGAGCAGATGTGCTTCCCAGACCCCTGCGGGGGGAGCTCTATTTGTGGCTTCTCTGGAGCAATCTGCCCCTTGAGACACCTGCCATCATTTTGGGCTCTTGGATACAGGACTGCATTCAAGATACAGGTGATCCACTGGCCATATTGGTTACTATGGTGTTGGCAAGCTTAGAGCTGCTGGTCCGGCTTCTGAGAGGGACAGTGACACTGCCACGCCAGCCCTGCCCCCAGGTCCATCTGGAGCTCCGGGGTATGGCATCCTTTCTGATCACTGTGGGTCTGGGCCGTATTTAAATATGGGCAGAGCTCCTTCCTCCTGTTCTCATAGCAAACCCACTTTCACATGCACATGGCTGTGAGGCCACATCAGGCTCTGACTGCATCCGTCCTGGCAAAGGCTGGCCGTGGTTACTCACAGCCAGGCCGGGGGCGGACTCGGGGGACCGGTGCTGGGTCCACCCAGGGCAGCGGGAGGGCGTTCAGGAGAGAGACCCAGATCCTGGGACTGACTGTCACAAGGCTCTGGGTGGCTGGTAGAGCATCAAAGGACAGTATTTGCCGTAAAGCATTCTGAAAGAGAGAATACTATCCAGAAAAATTTCAAAATATGATTTGGACAAATACGTGGCCTATTTCCCTGGATGATGACAGAGTGGCCTGAGCCGAAATTAAGACCAGACTGGTCACGACTGAGCAAGGGACTTGGGAGAAGAGAGGCACAGGTCCTGAGCTCCTAAAGTGGAGTGCAGGGCTGCTGTGTACGACTGTGCAGGTTGTGCACTGAACAACCTTAGAGAAAGCCTTTCACATAGGCTGTGGTGAAACTCTTAACTGGCCAAACCAGCTGCAGTGGCCCTGTTTGAGTGCAAGGTAGTATGGAAGATTTTCCAACAAGAATGTCCAGGTCCCATGTAAATGTAAAGCAGGCTGGTTTAGAGGCTGAGGCAGGACTGAGTTTGCTGTGAGGGTGCGAAGTAATTTGAGACGAGCCGGCATGCTAGGAAGTAGTTAGACTCAGAGGGTGACAAGCAAGATGGCAGTGCTCGTGGGCTCCAAGCTAAATGAAGAAGGGTTATTTTTGCAGAGGAAAAACCAAACAGGGCAAAGAAAAGAATCCCACAGCTCTTCCACCCCTGTCTGCTGACCTCTGGTGCTTGTCTGCAGGGCCCCAGCTGTGGCAGACTCTCTGGACCCAAGGGCAGCTCCAGCTCCAGCTCCCGCCAGGCAAGGTGTGCCACGCCGACCACGCAGGCTTGCTGCCGGCTTTCCAGCATTTCCTATTAGACGAGCTCACAGCCCACGGCTTCTGTCAGATCCAGGTATGTGCCTGGCCTTCCCCACAAGGGGGGCTTGGACTGAGCTGAGGGTCACCGGGCAGAGAACCTCAGATTTCAAATGAACTTACAGTTCAACCCACGGTCCTTTTACCAATGGGCAAACTGAGGCCCAGGATGAGAAAGTAACTCAGACAAGGCTAATGACATAGAGGCAGAGGCGGATCTGGTATCCATCTCATCATTGGCCATTCTTTCTGCATAAAGATAGCAAACCAAATGCGTGCTGAGTGCTTAGATTGTGCCAGGCCCTGTGCATCCCTTAGCATGGGTTAGTTAATGCGATCCTCACTGGAGCCCTATTACTGTTACCGTGTTATTACTAGAGAGTAAAAATAATTGGCCAGAGTCACAGCTGGGAAATGGTAGAGCCAGGCCGGCTGACGTGAGGACAGAGCTGTGGTCACCATATGGTACTGTCCCCACCCATGAAGAAAGAGCCTGGGAATGGGGCAGGGAGGCTGCAGTGCTGCGACACGCTCTCTGAGCTGCTATGCCGGGCCGGTCCTTAAATCTGTGAGGAGGCATCATGGATCCTCCTTGGAAGGAAAATGTTACATGCCAACTGGAGAGACATGGTTACCAAAGAGTTTTTAGCTGTGTAATAGGCAAGGACTTTGGTGATTTGATGTCCCAAGCGTTCACAGAGGGAGTCTTTAAAAGTCACTCAGTTAAATAAGTCCTTGTTCTGCTCAAAGGCTGCTGTCTCATCAGAGCAACTCATTTCTAGCACCTCATGGTAAGAATTTCGGAGAACACACATTTTCACAAAACCAAATACAAAGAGTATTGATTTTAAAACAAAGGGAAATAAACCTTGCCCCCTTTTATCTAAAGAAAGGCACTTGCCAGCAGTATCAGCAACATTTAAGGGTTAGTGAGCACTGGCGGTATCCCTGGTGCCAGGCTGCAAGTTCAACTTTTCTTATCTCTAATGATTACAGCGCCCTGCTCAGTGGGTATCATTAGCCCTTGATTGGTAAGTGAATTAACTAAAGCCCATGGAGAGTAAGTAAGTTGCCGGAGATTTCGCATCACGGAGTAAGTCTAGACTCTCACTACACCACATTTGTTCATTCTTTCACTCATTTTCTCCCTCCTTCATTCTTCCATTTAGCAAGTGTTTGGGTGCCTGTTACAGGCCAAGCATGGTTTTAGGCACTGAGGATTGTCAGAGATAAACAAAGCCAGACACTAGTTACAGCGGCCAGGACAGATTTTCATCAGTAATATACTGATGCTCCGCAGCCCCTCAGCCTCTCTGAAGCTAATTCAATCTGTAACGTGGGGTAATGACAGTTCTGACTCCACAGGCCTGTTTTGGAGACTAAACTAGCTAACATGTTTAAAGCGCTCCACGCAGGGCCTGAATAATGGAGGATGTTCAAAAAGTGTGTGCATTGCCTCCCGGGAATGCCAGGTACCTGGCACACAGCAGTTCTCCTCCAGTGACAGCGGCACGAACCCCACGTCCACTGGTGCACCTGCACCCTGGGCGTCATGCGGTGCACGGCACACAGTAGGTGCCTGGTACCAGTCTGTGGTTTGACCTGCCATTCATGTTGAATGACCTCCTGCAGCCCAGGGCCTGTGTTGAGAGGGCATCGTCTGGACCCTGAATGAGGTGGTCGAGGTCTCTCGTGCAGCAGGCTGACAGCCAAGGCCCAGATCGACTCTGGATCGTGGGTTGGACAGATATCACTTTCCTTCACAGACCCTTCCTCTTACACAGAACCTTCTCATTCACCTCTAGATGCCCAAGCTTCTGATAAACTAACACCCCCTGGGGCTTGATATAGAAGCTCTTGGGATGTTGCTTTTGAAAGAGCACGATGGGAAGAGGGCCCAATGAGGCTTGTGTTGAACCCCGGCCCCTGCCCGGCACTGTCCCCAGGCTAACCAGGCACCACCACCGTCCATCCGCCCACCCTGCCCTGCAGACGGTCAGGGGGCACTGAGGGCCGTGCTCAGGTTGGGAGGAGAAGCCAGGCCATGTGGTCACAATGGAGGAGCTGGTGCTTCCCGGGAGGGAGGGTCGTGTCCTGCTGGATGTAGGTGTTGTGAGGACATTGGCCAAGTCGACAGAAGTTGTTTCTCCAATGAAGTACAGCCCCGTGAATTCGGAGTGTTTAGGCTTTCTTTTGTGTGTGTGTGTGTGTGTGTGTGTGTGTGTGTGTGTGTGTGTGTGTGTCTGTGCCCTTTTAATTTTATTTTTTTGAGAATCTTTATTTTTTTCTAAGTATATTTGTTTTCTTTGTAGTTTTTATTTTATTTTTACATATATGTGTATCTATTCTCTTTCAAAGTCTTTTCCTATTTACATTGGCTTTTACTCTGCTTACACCTCTGTCTGTAGGCTGTGTGACCTGAGCAGGTGATTCAACCTCTCCGAACCTGGAACCTCATTTTCCAGCTCTCTCAAGGCTGTGTCCTCCCAAACAGCTCCCACTGGGGACAGGTGGTGGGTGTAGAGCAGACCTTCTGAGGACAGGGGAGGGCTCAGGAGCTCCGATTGCCTGGGGCCAGTTCCCGGGTCAAAGGGAGGTCACAACCTCTCCACGACCTCCTCTGACAGTAACATAAGCCAGTTTAAGTGCCTGGCACGGGCTCGGCAACGCTGGCTCCCTGCTCTGTGTTCTTGAGCTCGTGTCTCCATGCAGGTGAAGACGGCTGGGACCCCTGTCTCCATCCCCGTCTGCGACGACTTCACGGTGCAGGTGGAGTGTCTGAGTGGGGAGCGGTTAGGAGCCAATGTCACGTGGAAATTGCGGCTGGAGGATGTCCCACCCGCCTCTCTCCCGGATCTGCGTGACGTTGGTATGTTTTCCTGCACTGCTGCTGTGAAGGTGCACAGACTCGCTGGGTCTCAATGCTCCTATCCATCAGATGGAGCCACTGCGGCCCCAGCGCCTTCCTGTGGGGCTCAGGGAGGGAACAATGGGAGGGTTCCCGTGGGAGGAAGGGGCTAGTTGGAGGGGCTAGTGGGAGGGGCTAGTTCCTGAGAAGTTTATAAAGAGCAATAGAGTTCTGGTCCATAGCTGACTAGAGCTAAATAATATCACCCGACTGCGCTTTTGTGAACGTTTTCTAATTCTCATCTTCGTTTTCTGGGCACAGAGAAGGAAGACAGGTGTGAAGTAGGGGAGGGTGGGGCGGGGTGAGGGCATCTCCATTGGTTTATAATTTATGTCCTGCCTACTTCCAAACAAGAATGTCTCAGACCACTGACACTGTTTAAACCCATTATTAACACTGTTTAAAATGGAGTGGTAATGATATGGATGAATCGAGAGTAGAAAGATCTAAGGAGAAGCAGAGTGGATCTTATGATCTGTACTCTGAACCAGGGTGGGACATAACCCATGGGCTTCTGACCAGAGGGTGGAAGCTTCTCCACTTCCTCTTCCACTGTCTGGTGGCCAAATGCCGAGGGTCGGGGCTGGCTGGAGCTTGACCTCTGTTCTATGAGGGGGAACTTGTAGACAACGCCACAGTGTAACCCAGGAGGCAGACTGTATCTCAGACATTCTGCAGTGCCTGTGACCCTAATTACCATCTCCCCCCAGTAGCGTTATGAATTAAGGGTCACTTTTTTTTTCTCTGGAAACAGCCGGCATAATTTGGGTATGCTGCAAATGGATGAGATGTTTATTCCTGGCATCCATGGCCTGGGACTGCCTTTACAGTAGCCGTTGTGGCGTGAATGTTCGTTGCATGCTGGGACCCTCCCCAGCTCCAGATGTAGTGCTCACCCATCTGCTTTCTTCCTAGGAAACACTTGGAGTTCGACAGCTAGAGGCCCTCTCAGCGTTTAGCTGAACCTGAGACAGAGGCTCTGCCTTCCCTTTGATCGGCCCCATCACGTTCTCTCTTGTAATCCTCACCAACTGCAAGAGGGGCATTCCTAGCCCCATTTTTCAGATGGGGAAACTGAGGCTCAGGGATGGTGGCTTGGCAAAGGTTGGGACAGTCGTGTATCTGGATAGTGTACCTTAGACGAGTGACTGAAGTCATGATATCCTATACCAGTGGGGGTCACATTGCTGCCACAGAAATGACAGGAGCTGGAGATCTGGTTTGGAGTCCTAGCTGTGCTTCTGATTCTATGTATCTTTGGGTCAACCAATCCCCTTCTCTGGGTCTCAGTTTCTCCCTCTGTAAAATGAGACACTGGCAAAGGCCTATGTCTCCTTTCGCTGTGGATGTGCTGGGTGGCTCTGTCCCTGGATCCTCCCTGACCCTTGCAGGAGCAATGACGCTCCTGCCTCATCTTGTGTCTTGCAGAGGAAGCCTTGGTGGGCAAGGATCTCGTTGGGCGCTTTGCAGATCTGATCCAAAGTGGAAAATTCCAGCTTCATCTGAATTCCAAGACGTTCCCAGCAGACACATTCATCCAATTCCTCCAAGGGGACCGCTTCGGCACCTCTCCCAGGACACAGTTTGGGTGCTTGGAAGGATTCCACCAAGTCTCAGCCACCAGCAACGCCAGTCAGGACCCACTGGGGTGTGGTAGGTTCCCCCTCTCTCCCTGGACCGCTGTCACTGAGCCATGCGAGGTTGTGGGAAAGGCCACAGAGCTCTGATAGAGGTTATTCTGACATACAGAGTGGAGACTCATTCATTTATTTATTCAATGAAAGCTTTTCAATTGTCCAAATATACTCACAGGCATATAGTTATCACCCACCAGGTAGTAGCTGAAACTAGAGGCAACATGACAGAGGAAGAGCCCCCATGTTCGAGGTTATCCTTCCTCTTAGTCCTTGATGAGCTTGGACCCTGTGGCCTGGGCTACACTGTCTTGGTGGAGAAGGCCGATGTCTACCCCGTGTGCTCCATGACTTTTCCCAGTCTGGTTATGGCAACACGTCACTCACCGCCATCCCCAAATGGTCAGCGATCATCCCAGGACGTGATGGTTCAGGGGAAGTGATTCCTGGTGGAGGCTTACTGGGCTGTTCTTGGCCTGACACATCAGCAGCCTTGGAAGCCATTCTCACTGGACTGCAGCTGCCGGTTCCCTGAATAGAAGCTGTGTGATTTGCTGCCCTAACAAATCGCCACAAATGTCGTGGTTTAAAACAACACCCACTTATTGTGCTATAGTTCTGTAGGCTTGAATTCTCACACAGGGTCTCACTGGGCTCACATCAAGGTGTCAGGAGGGCTGCATTCCTACCAGAGGCCCTGGGAGGGAATCAGTTTCCTGATTTTTCCAGCTTCTAGATGTTGCCCACATTTCTTGGCTTGTGGCTTCCTTTCTTCATCTTCAAAACCGGCAGCGTTGTAGCTCTCGGGCCGTTCTTCCGTGGTCACAGCTCCCTTGCACGCTGTCTGTCACTCCTGAGGACCTTATGATTGCACACAGCGGGGTAATCCAGGACACTCTCCCTATTTTAAGGTCAGTTGACCAGCGACCTTAATTCCATCTGCAACCTTAGTTTCCCTTTGCCATGTGACCTAACATATTTACAGTTTCCAGGGATTAGAACATGGACCTCTTTGGGGGCCATTGTTCCATCCACTACTGAAACTTCCAGGGCCTCATGGTGAGAAGTCATCCTCCCACATGGCATGAGACAGAGGCACTTTTATTGAGCTGAAGAGAGAGAATATGTTTCTCAGTTATTTATTTTTCCACTATTCATGTTGGTTGCAACACAAAAGCTATAAGGCCTTTCCTCTTATGAAATCCATGCCAAATTCTAAGCTCCACATTGGATTTCAGACGCAGCTAACTCTTAACACAGAAACCAGAGACACAACCACTTCTTGCTAATATTTACAGAGGATTTTGCAGTTTACAAAGCACCTTCACAAATACTTAACTCTCACTATCGCCCCCGGTGGCAGGTCATCTCCCCATTTGACAGGTGAAGAGGCTGAGGCTCAGATGAAATGAGGTCATGTGTCTGTAGTGCCCAGAGCAGGGCTGACTCAAAGGAGGGACTCAGTTCTCTGTGGATGAGTTACCCCAGGTCCTCTGGGACCAGAGCTCACGATCCTTCCACCTCAACAGAGCTGCCCAAACAAAGAAGATAAGAAGTAGAAGCAGGCGTGGATGGTGCCACCTGCCAGGGTGGGAGAAACAGGGTCACAGCAACGGAGGTGATTGAAACACCTGCCACTGTGTTCTCAGACTTGCTGTGAAGAGCCTTGGGCTCCGCTGCCAAAAGCTCACTGTGTGTGTGTGTGTGTGTGTGTGTGTGTGTGTGTGTGTGTGTGTCTTTGTGCACAAGCATGCGTGTATTGGGAGGAGGCTGCTTTTATAATCACCCCAGGAGGTGTTGATAAGGGGGTCTGGGAGCCCCACTTGAAGAGGCTCACCCACCTCGGGTGCCCCCTCTGGAGCTTGGAGCCAAGAGGCGGGACAGCAGGAGATGGAGAGAGGGACCAGTCAAGCGCCAGGTCCCCATTTCCTGTGTGTAAAATAAAGGGGGTGGACTGGGAATCTGGTCCTCGGTTCCCTCTAGGGAACTCGGTTGATGGTTACATGGCCATTTCCTGTCTACCAAGACAGGTAGTGCGGCTCAGCTGGGAAGTGGGAGGGGAAGCTGAGCCAGGAGCACAGACAGACTTGCCTGACGGGTGTCAAGCAGTGGAGACCCAGGTAATCAGAACCCGGCCTCGGGGTGACCGGGCTTCAGAGAGAGTGGGAGTTATAGGGTGGGCCTGAGAATGAAAGGTTTGGCCAGGGCTGCACTTGCTGCAGAACAGGAGTGGCCACCTTTTTCCATAAAGGGCCAAAGCAAGTCTTTTAGCCTTTGCAGACCATTCTGTTTCTGTCTCGTGGACTCAGCTCGTCCATTGTGGGGAGAGAAACGTGGCTGTGTCCTAATAAAACTTTGCTTGCCAAACGGAAGGTGAGCTGAATTTGGCCTGAGGGCTGTAGTCTACCCATCCTAGCTCTACACAAACCTACATTCTGTTCTTCAACTGCGGCAGCTTTTTACCAAGTTACAGAGCATTGTTGATCACACCATTCAGCCCCACCCCTTACTCCAAATGGTTAGAAAGGTCCAGAATGGAATTCACAAAAGCTGTACCAAAAGCCCTGGATTTTCTCCAGTATCAATGATAACATCCATTCTCTATTGAATTTCTGCATTGCTCTGGTCCAGGATGTCAGGTATTTTTAATGCCATGGGGTGGACGAAGCAGCTGGGGGGCATACAGTTAAGAGTGTGAGGAAACTGCTCTTGGAAGTCAGGTAGACCTGGGTTCAAGTCTTAGCTCCAGCACCTTCTCAGTGTGGGTTCTTGGGACACTGCCCACCTTCACTAGGCGTAATCTGGAAAACAGGGACAGTAGTACCTATTTCGTGGGGACTGTGGTTTGCATAGCTGAATATAATGGATACAAAGCACATTGCTTCACACAAAGTGAAACTTCAGCACATTGTTTTGTTGTTAATTGTCCGTGTGAGATTTAAACTCAGCCCTGCTGTTTCCAAATTCTTTGTTCTGTCCGGTGATTCACAAGTCTCCCTTCTCAACAAGGGCTCTTGGTGAAATCACGCCCTCGGATTCTTGTATCTATTCTTACTGGCTCTTTTTCCTTCTGAAGCACATCTGGAATACAGCTGTGAGGCTACAAGCAGAGCATTGTCCTGTGGAGATAAGGCAGGGTTTCTGTGTGTCGTCTTGGGGGGCCAATCTGGATGGTCTCCAGGGGGACAGTGACTCAGGGAGACCGGTGGGAATGTCCACCTCCCGTGACTCAGGCAGACGTAGCAGCCTTAATCTAGGCAGTGCCTACTGCAAGGGGTGGAGGCTTTGTTTGCACCTCCCACGTGGTCAGTTACGTTCACCCTCTTGCCTCACTGCCAGCCAGGTGGCTTCCCCTCAGAATTACCTCCTGGCAACCTTCATACCAGGTTGTTCCATTAAGGAGAATCCCAGAGAAATTGTCTGGATTTTCCATTTCCATTCTGAACACCATTCACTGTCACTCGTTCACTGCAAATTCTTATAATAGAGCTAGTTCTCTACGGATTTTTTCCTGAAGTAACATGTTATGTCTTGTTTCCTTCCTCCCTCCCTCCTTTCCTTCCTTCCTTCTTTCTATTCATGCATCTGTCCATGCAAGCATCCGTCCTTCCTTCCATCAGTCCTCCCATCCATCCTTCCATCCATCCATCCATCCATCCATTCCATCCAAACTTTCAAAATATAATTATGTGTCAAATACCATGTGACATTCTTAGGGAAGCAAAAGTCATAGCTCCACTTTCAAGGAGCTCACAGTCTAGCTGAAGCGAGGTTAAGTGAAAAGACAGCTAAAATACCATGTGAAAAGCCTTTTGCATCCCAGTCAGGGCAGTCAGGGACGGCTTGCTGGGGTAGTAAAGGCCGGCGCGAAGTCTTAAAGGCTAGTTAAAATTGTCGCTTGGACAAGAGCAGACAAGAAGTGGTATGTGTGTGTGTGTGTGTGTGTGTGTGTGTGTGTGTACGTGTGTGTGCCCCCGTGTCGAGTTCGCTAAAGTGATGAAGCACATTCCAGAAGTGGAGATTAGTGCAAAAGCAGGGAGTTACGAGGTGCTGTGGCATTATGGGGACAGTGCACATGGTTTGCGTGACAGGAGAATGGGGCCTGAGAGATAGGAGAGGACCAGAGTGGGAGAGGCCTGGGGGCACAGCAAGGGGCTGGGTTTGGTGGGGTCACCAGGGGCGAATTTTAAGTTGGAGAGTGACGGGGCCAGGGGTGGGGTTGAGCAAAGCAGGCTAAGGAGTGAAGGACAGTTATGCTTCCTCAGATATTCTTCTTCAGCAGAAACACGACTGCTGTTGTTTGGGGACTTTGGGAATGGGTTGACTAGACGGATGGCATAACCCCAAAGCTCTGTGAAACTTGCAAACTCAAATTGGCCAAATTGCCTCATTTTACGGAAGAGGGAACTGAGGCGCCAGGGATTTCCCAGTGATTTCCATGAAGGGATTTAACTGAGGGATAGACATCCAGTTGTTGCGGCGGACTCAGGGTCTCTAGGAGGACCCACCTGCTGGGGAAGGAGGCAACGGAGCCTCACCGTGATGTTCACAAAGGTTCCTTTGGGTGGAAAAGACTCTTGACGTCAGACATGGAAAGAAACAGAACACAGGTTCCTTGCGCGTGGTCGAGAGGCCTGAAATGTATGGCAGCAAAAATTCCCAGCTCTCTTTTTTCTGCCCCTTCACCTGCACCTTGGGTTCAGAGGCAGCAGCTAAGGCTGGCTTAAAAGGTTTTGTTTTTCTTTAGCAATGAACTTGGAGACTACTTGAAAAAACAGCCACAGTACTGAGGTAAAAATACTAGAGAAGATCAACAATGTGGCTCATAGAAGTAACGAAACCCCGCTCTCTGAGCGAGGATGTGCAAGGCACAGGGCAGGCCGGAAAACACACCATTCAGTTTCCAGGGTGTGCCTGGAGTTTCTGATTTACTCAGAAACACCACACACATATGCACGCTCAAGAGAGTAGCTCTCAGATCCACACTGGCTCCGTTTGAGCACATCCTACACGTTTGTGCTCACTTCTTCGTCAAAGGAAGGTGGTTGAATTGGTGTGTGGAGAAAAGGCTTTGGTTTGGCGAGAAGGGGGCTTGAATCCCACCCCTGTCATCTCGCTGCCTAGTTGACCTTGCCCTTGGACATCAGTTTTCTCCAGGCTAGAATGGCGCTGATAGCTTTCCCATAACATGGTGACATTGTAATACCTGGCACTGTGCTTGGCACGTTCTATAATTTTACTTCCTCCCTGCCCTTTTCAGAAGAGCATGCTGGGGGCGTCATGCGTGAATGTCCTGAGGCTCAGCTTTCTCATCTGTGAAGTGCGGGTAGAACGCTAACTCCTGGGTATGCTGTAGTGATGTACACGTGGCACATAGAGGAGTGCCAGGCACAAAGACAGCACCCCCAAGAGTGGGCACGCTTTTGGCTCCCGCCCTTACTGGGTAGCAGCTCACTTCTTCTAGAAGTTATTTGGAAAAATCTCCAGAACACAACCCTGAATCAAGAAAGAAGACAAAATAGAACCTCCTTCCGCCATCCCCTTCTCTGAGCTGTCAGAATCTGTGTGGCCAAGTTCACGCACTCGCCTCAGAGCAGGGCTCTTGGACACCAACTTAGAACGCTTATGCGGTGTGCATCTGTCCAGTTTGGGTTTCTAGTTTCTCAGCTCGTATCATATTGGAGGAGCCAAATTAGGAAGGGTTGGGAATGTTAGAATCAGGGGGACAGAAAGACTGCTGATCGACAGGGGAGCACAGGGAGGAGACGAATGAGGTGAATGAGGCATCCAGGCTGCAAGACGTGAGTTGGTCCTCACTCTCAGGGTCACACTTGGAGTTTCTGAGTAAATCAGACTCAACAAGCCAACTGTGAGGGCCTCTGTCAGTCCTGTACCCTGGGCGTCTCACTCGCCTCCCGGTAGTCCCAGGTCTGAGCCATGCCGTCACCGACTGACCAAGTGGGAGAGGCCACATTCGAGTGAAATGGTGCTGAATTGTTGAAATCACCCCACAGAGGGAGGGCACCCTGTTTGGACAGAGTAGGTGCTGAGGTTGGCTGCCAGGAATGACTCCCTCAAGTCTAGAACGAATTACCATGTGTTGAGCACCTATGAGTCTGGCATTATAATATGTGCTTTCTGTACATCATCACTGCACTCCAACGGGATAATATTATTAATCCTTTTTTTACAGAGGAGAAAATGGAGCCTCAGGGAAGTCCAGAGGCATTTAGGTAGAGTGGGGTGGGGGATTTTACCTGATCTGACCCCAAAGTTTGCACCCACCACTGTGCTCTCCCATATTCCCATGGCAACCTATGGAGGGACACTCATCTTTCAAGATGTTCTCAACTTCATCCCGTGACAACCTTCTCTTTGTCTAGTAAGCTCTAGCTCAGTAGCTGGCTTTAGTTGGCTTTTATCTTTCCATTCCTTGAATAATCCAAACTCATTCCTGCCTCAGGATTTTCTCACTTGCTGTTCTCTCTGCACAGAATTCTCTTCTGCATCTTGGCCTAGGGTATTCCTCACCCATCAGGCCTCACGTGCCGCCTCTCAGAGGGGCCTTCCTCACTATCGTGCCCTCTGCTCCTGCTTCATTTCACTCAACTCTGACATTCTGGTTGGACACCCTCTCATCCTACCAGCCCATCAGCTCCTGGAGAGCAGGAACTTTGTCGACCCTCTTCACGGCTTATCCCCTACTCTTAGAGCCTGACGCACAGCAGATTCTCAGTGGGCCATTTGTTAAATGAATGAGCTCTTGTCTGATTTTGGAGTTTCAGAGACCCTGTGTGTTCTGAGGTTGTAACTATAAAGCTAGTGTCTTGTTCTTTAACCTCATTGCTCTGTTTCTCTTTTCTAGTTAAGTGTCCTGAAGGAAGCTATTTTCAGGATGAGCAGTGTATTCCCTGTCCTGCTGGATTCTACCAAGAACAGGCAGGTAGCCTGGCCTGCGTCCCTTGCCCTGTGGGCAGAACGACCATTTCCGTTGGAGCTTTCAGCCAGACTCACTGTAAGTTCTAAAGGGCCCCACGTTGAAAGAGAAGCCCTACAATGTCACGGGGACACTGCAGGGCATCTCGACCTCGTTACTCCTGAAGTTTTGAGACAGATAATTGTTCGTTTTGGAGCGCTGCCCCTTGCATGATAGGATGTTTATTTAGCAGCATCACTGCTCCTTACCTATTAGATGCCAGTAGTACCACCCATGCACACCAAGCTGTGACAACCAAACTGTCTCCAGACAATGCCAAATGTCTCCTAGATGGGGGCAAAATTGTCCACCCTTGAGAACCATTGGATACAGATCGTAATCCAAAGGGCACCACCTTTGAATGCCTATGCTCTGTCAGGAGCTAGGCCAGACATTTTGCCCGTGTTGCTTCATTCAATCCTCCCAACTCCCCTTCTAGGTAAACATCATGAGCCCAACTTTTACGCATAAAACGGCTAAGGCTCACGGAAGAAATTTAGCTAAAGTCGCTCAGCTAGAAAGTGACATAGCTGGCCTTTGATCTTGGCATTGTCTGTTTCTGAAACTTCTGATTTTTGTAAGTCAATGTTATCAGATTGAGAAGTGGAAGATGTTTTCCACCTACGATCATTACCACTGTGTAGCTCATATTCCCTTTCTGGCCCCATGAATCTGTCAGGACTGTGTGTACCAGTGGCCTTCCTGTATGTCATGTGATTTCACTTGGCCTATTTACTTAACAGTCAACTGGGGAGTGTTGGGTTTTCTCTAGCAGGGGCCCATAACTTGCCTTGTCGCAAATCTTTTCATGTTAGTCGGAAACGGCGTCAACATGAGGCATTGCTTAAAATCAGAGTAGTGTTTAGAATTGTAAAATAATCAAAAGAGGTCAAGTCACCTTCTGTGACAGAGGCAGTTTCCTTGGTCAGGAGAGCAGTGGAAATAGGGCTGTATTTCCAAGAAAGTAAATAGAGGAATTTCCTAGGCCGGAAGTCTGACATTCCTTCTGGAGGAGAAACTCTTCCCCAGGAACTCAGAGTGTCCTTGACACCCGGGCGTCCCGCTCAGTTTGCACACGTTGGCTCCAGGCACTGTGGTTTGGGATGACATGAAGTGTTGTCACACGGCCCCGAGGAATCCTTTCTTGAAAGGAGGTCCCTGCAGAGCGCTGATCTTTGTGGAGCGGGTGCTGCCTACATGGCAGGGAGCAGAGGGGGAGGCGGAGGCTCGCCACCCCCCAACCCCATTTCCATCCCCGTGCTCCCTCCTACTGGCACTGTGACCTCAGCCAAGTCACCTTCCTTCTCTGAATGTCAACTTCCAGAAATGGGGATAAAGACCAAGCACATATTTCTTATTATAAATCACAGTGTCAAAGCCTGGGACGGGTAGGAGGCTTGTATTATATGTCAGACACTGAGCAAGGTACTGGAATAAAATAGGGAGCAAAGCCAGATGAGGTCCCTGCCTGCTTGGGAGGGAGTCAGACAGCTGCAAACCATTCCTTCCCGCAGACCAATGGAAATGATAACTGTGCCGGCTCTGAGCAGAGGTAGGGGTCAAGAGGAGAGTGTGTAACACTCGGGCGTCAAGGGGTCTGGGGTCTTCCCTGAGGAAATGAGGACTGGCCGGTGAAGAGTTAACTCCTTGCAGACTGGGGAGAAGGGTGCACCAGGAGAAGAACCGGGGGGCAGAACCTGAGTCCCAGCAAATGGTATCAGAGCAGGCGGTGCGTTCCAGGCCGACTGTGGACACACAGGGGCACGTGCAGGGTCAGATGGGCGGGGCCAGGTCACAGCGGCCTTAGTGGCCCAAAGGCGAGCCCAGACTTTGTCTTTTGGTCGGGGTGGCGACAAGCTGGGGGGTGTCTGGCTCCAACGTGTGACTTGGACGTCTGATCAAGGACTGGGAGCCTGGGGTCCGGCAGGGAGGGGACCCCAGAGGCACGGCACTGAGAGCTGTATCCATCTTTGGTTCCAGGTGTCACTGGCTGTCAGAAGAATGAGGCAGGCCTGCGGTGTGACCAGGACGGCCAGTACCGAGCCAGCCAGAGGGATGGGGCCAGCGGGAAGGCCTTCTGCGTGGACAGCGAGGGGCAGAGGCTGCCGTGGTCAGAGACGGAGGCCCTGCTGATGGACGCCCAGTGTCTGAGTACGTGCAGGCCGTTAAGTCCGCCACTCCTGGGGACAGGGCCTGTAATCCCAAGGGCTTTCTAGAAGGGGAGAGACATGTGAGATGCAGTTGTCCCCAACCTTTCATTTCAAAAACTTTTAACCTATGTAGGAGTTGAAAGAATAGTAGGAAGAACAAATACTCGTCACCCAGATCCAAAAATTGTTATTGTTTTGCTCTTTCTCTCTCTCTTTTAATCATTGGAAAGTATATTTCAGACATCATGAAACCTCACCCCTAAGTACTTCAGCATCATGAGAAATGAATTTAAAAATCATTCGTCTGCTGAGGTTTCCTTTCTTGTGGGCAGCTTGCCTCCAAAAAGCTGGTCAGCATTTCTCCCTCAGTGGAATGTTGGGGGAAGACCCGAGTGCCAGTCCTTCTTCCATGTTACTTGCTGGGTTACCCAGAGCAAATCGCTCAACTTCTCTGATGCTCATCACCCCAGAAGCCTCCTGCTTGCCTCCTGAGACACCGTGAGGGTCAATATTATCCTATGAAGATGCCAAACATTGAGCCCAGCTCTTCAATGAGATAATGGGTGCGAAAGAACTGACAGGAGTCCTGTAATCCTAGGTGCATGGGAGTGGGACCAGAACTAACTTAATCCCAGTGGTGCCCTTCACTGGTCGTGCAGTGCTGGGCAAGTCACTTACATTCAACAGTTTCCCCATCTGTAAAATGGGATTGTTAATGCCTTAGTGAAGTGTTAATGAATGCCAAGGGTGTGTGTGTGTGTGTGTCTGTGTGTCTGTGTGTGTGTGTGTGTGTCTGTCCATGGATAAATTGCAAATCCAATGAAAATCTTTATTATTATTTGTCAGTATCCCTCCTCTTGGGCAGAAATAGCAATTGGGGAGTTAGAGCTGGAAGTGCTTTAAGAGATCAGTTAGGCAGATCTTTGTTATCCTTTACAAATGAGGGAGAAGACGTCCTCAGAGGGAAAGCAACTTGCCCAAGGACCACGGTGATTACTGGCCATTCTGGGTGCTTGCATCTTAACTCTGGCCCTCTTTGCATCCGTACCGCTGGCTTGGCTGTGCGGATTGTAATGCGCACTCTGTAAAGCATTTCCTGGCTTGTTCTGCCCTGTGTTCATCTGGAGCAGAAAGGCCAGTTTAATCAGTGGCACCAGAAATGTTTATGAGGAGCAGCTCAGCTTTGCCAACTTTGATGACGCCTCCCTGAAGTACAGGTTTATGAATAGCCTCCAGGTTGGTCCTCAGCATCTTGGCTTCTTATGCAAAGCTTGGAGCTTAGATTTCCCTTTCTGGATATGCAGGAGGATTTCCATGTTAAGAAGCTGGGCCCCCACTGGGATGGCAGCACGCTGTCTCAGAATCCTTTCAACTTGACTTTGAGATCTTTCTCTTTGGGCATGGAATTGAAGTCTCATTATTGAGGTTTTTGTCCCCTAGAAAAGGTGAAGCGTGTAGAGGTCAGCTGTGTAATTCCCCGAAAAGGTATCTACCGGCGAGGACGGTGCCCCTTCCACATCCCGACACCACCTCCCTCTGTCCGACCTGGATCCTCAGACACGTGGATCACTGCTGTAGCCTCCTGATTCATCTCTCTGCTCCAGCCTTGCCTCCTTCCAATGACTTGCCCACGGTGCTTCAGAGCAGTTAAGAGGCAATTCTACTTATACAATTCCCCTTAAAACTCTTCAGTGAACCATAATTCAAAAAGAGTCATGTACCAAAATGTTCATTGCAGCTCTATTTACAATAGCCCGGAGATGGAAACAACCTAAGTGTCCATCATCGGATGAATGGATAAAGAAGATGTGGCACATATATACAATGCAATATTATTACTCAGCCCTAAAAAGAAACAAAATTGAGCTATTTGTAATGAGGTGGATGGACCTAGAGTCTGTCATACAGAGTGAAGTAAGTCAGAAAGAGAAAGACAAATACCGTATGCTAACACATATATATGGAATTTAAGAAAAAAAAATGACATGAAGAACCTAGGGGTAAGACAGGAATAAAGACACAGACCTACTAGAGAATGGACTTGAGGATATGGGAGGGGGAAGGGTAAGCTGTGACAAAGCGAGAGAGTGGCATGGACATATATACACTAGCAAACATAAAATAGATAGCTAGTGGGAAGCAGCCGCATAGCACAGGGAGATCAACTCGGTGCTTTGTGACCACCTGGAGGGGTGGGATAGGGAGGGTGGGAGGGAGGGAGACGCAAGAGGGAAGAGATATGGGAACATATGTATATGTATAACTGATTCACTTTGTTATAAAGCAGAAACTAACACACCATTGTAAAGCAATTGTACAGGATACAGTAGAATTGCACCACCTCAGGGCCCTCTCTGGACTCTATGGACGACATGTTCCTTTGCAGCTAGACCTGTATCTTTCTTTTTGTTCTATTCGAGAGTAGCTGGCGCTTGTCGACACAATGAATGAATGGCTCTAATTATCTGGGCTTCTTTGGAACTATTTCCTAAAGGTCATCAGGGAAAGGGATTCTCCCACCACCTGAATTCCTGCAGCCAGTCTGACAAGCCCCGACACCGAGGCGGGGTGTCCGTGCAGGGGGCAGAGGGACCCAGCATTTCCTGAGTTGGTACCGGGTACTCCGTGCTGCTCTGTTTATTCCTCACACCAGGCAGCTGAGACTCTCAGAGGCTGAGACATGCCCGGGACACAGAGCTGGTGAGGGCGGTGGCATCAGGACTGGCTGACTCCAGAGCTAGTGCCCCTTCCCCATTGCCAGCTGCCTCCACACCTTATCTCTCTCTGCTGCAACTTCAACGTGGCCCCCTTGATCTTTCTGACATTGCCTGTGGTAAACCCTTTGTTTAGACCTTGGCCGGTGGAAATATTTCAAGCTCATCTTCCCTTTAACTCTAGATCCAGCTTTCTAGTTCTGCCCTTTGTTGGTCCACACCAAAGACTTCATATTCCATGTCAAGTGCTCAAACAGAGGAATACGCCTACCACTGGAACTACACCGTCTTCATAACCTTCTGCCCTGGTTTCCTGGTGGTGTAATGATTTTGGCAGTCATCCATCCATCCAATAAGCAGGAAACTAGTATATATCTGTCACTATCCTAGCTGGCGGGTGTTCACGTATCATCAGAACATTACCCTTGTCTTGGAGAGAGACGGGCACGTACATAGCCACAGTACACTGTGTGGAATCATGACCAAATAGAGCGATGTGCCCAGATGCTGACCCTTTATACTTTCCCCAGAACATCTGCAAGTATCTGTTATGTATGTAAATTCGTAACTCTCTGTAAGGCATGTGGCAGATTACACCAACAGAGTATAAGTCTGCACACTAGCTCAGTATGCCATGGAATCACTGGTAGCTCAGTTCATAAATTGTTTCTGTTCTGTTTGTCAATGAGCTTCTTCACAGAACTCTGAAATGTCAGGACCTCCATCACCAAGGTGTCCCTTGTGTGAAAACCAGCAGATTCTCTAACTGAAGTGCTAAACTTACAGCATTTATGGCTCCTGAGAAGATTTTAATTGGAAACTGAAAAATGTTTCAAATTTTATTTAGTCTCCTAGAATGCTGTAAGCTGCTGGTCCATATCAACCAAGCCTCAGGGACACTGGCTGCGTATAACGTGGTGTTTGCTGGACTGCAGCTTCTGGTCCCTATAAATAAGATAACAAGGAGTATAAAAAATAAAAAAGAGAGGAGGAGATGAGAGTGGAGGGACTGAGTATGGGCTGAGCACATGAACTTGGCAACTTCAGTGATCAATGAAGGACCACTTTGTAAAATTAGAATTTGTTTTTTACTTTGTAAAATTAGAATTTGTCTTTTAACATCGTTATTGGAGTATAATTGCTTTACAATGTTGTGTTAGTTTCTGCTGTATCACAAAGTGAATCAGTTATACGTACACACATATCCCCGTATCCCCTCCCTCTTGTGTCTCCCTCCCACCCTCCCTATCCCACCCCTCTAGGTGGTCACAAAGCACCGAGCTGATCTCCCTGTGCTATGTGGCTGCTTCCCACTAGCTATCTGTTTTACATTTGGTAGTGTATATATGTCCAAGCCACTCTCTCACTTCATGCCAGCTTACCCTTCCCCTTTTCTCATGTCCTCAAGTCCATTCTCTACATCTGCGTCTTTATTCCTGTCCTTCCCCTAAGTTCTCCAGAACCTTTTCTTTTTTTTTTTTTTAGACTCCATATATATGTGTTAGCATATGGTATTTGTTTTTCTATTTCTGACTTACTTCACTCTGTACGACAGACTCTAGGTCCATCCACCTCACTACAAATTACTCAATTTCCTTTCTTTTTATGGCTGAGTAATATTCCATTGTATATATGTGCCACATCTTCTTTATCCATTCATCTGTCAGTGGACACTTAGGTTGCTTCCACGTCCTGCCTATTGTAAATATAGTGCTGCAATGAACATCGTGTTACATGACTCTTTTTGATTTATGGTTTTCTCAGGGTATATATGCCCAGTACTGGGATTTCTGGGTCATATGGTAATTCTGTTTTTAGTTTTTTAAGGAACCTCCATACTGTTCTCCATACTGGCTGTACCAATTTACATTCCCACCAACAGTGCAAGAGGGTTCCTTTTCTCCACACCTTCTCCAGCATTTATTGTTTGTAGAATTTTTGATGATGACCATTCTGACTGGTGTGAGGTGATACCTCACTGTAGTTTTGATATGTATTTCTCTAACGATTAGTGATGTTGAGCATCCTTTCATGTGTTTGTTGGCAATCTGTATGTCTTCTTTGGAGAAATGTCTATTTAGGCCTTCTGCCCATTTTTGGATTGGCTTGTTTGATTTTTGATATTGAGCTGCATGAGCTGCTTGTATATTTTGGAGATTAATCCTTTGTCAGTTGCTTTGTTTGCAAACATTTTCTCCCATTCTGAGGACTGTCTTTTCATCTTGTTTATGTTTCTTTTGCTGTGCAAAAGGTTTTACATTTCATTAGGTCCCATTTGTTTATTTTTGTTTTGATTTCCATTTCACTAGGAGGTGGGTCAAAAAGGATCTTGCTGTGATTTATGTCATAGAGTGTTCTGCCTATGTTTTCCTCTAAGAGTTTTACTGTGTCTGGCCTTACATTTAGGTCTTTGATGCATTTTGAGTTTATTTTTGTGTATGGGGTTAGGGACTGTTCTAATTTCATTCTTTTACATGTAGCTGTCCAGTTTTCCCGGCACCACTTATGGAAGAGGCTGTCTTTTCTCCACTGTATATCCTTACCTCCTTTGTCAAAGATAAGGTGACCACATGTTCGTGGGTTTATCTCTGGGCTTTCTATCCTGTTCCATTGATCTATATTTCCATTTTTGTGCCAGTACCATACTGTCTTGATTACTGTAGCTTTGTAGTATAGTCTGACATCAGGGAGCTTGATTCCTCCAGCTCCATTTTTATTTCTCAAGATTGATTTGGCTGTTTGGGGTCTTTTGTGTTTCCATAAAAATTGTGAAATGTTTTGTTCTAGTTCTGTGAAAAATGCTATTGGTAGTTTGACAGGGATTGCATTGAATCTGTAGATTGCTTTGGGTAGTAAAGTCATTTTCACAATGTTGATTCTTCCAATCCAAGAACATGGTACATCTCTCCATCTGTTTCTGTCATCTTTAATTTCTTTCATCAGTGTCTTATAGTTTTCTACAAACAGGTCTTTTGTCTCCTTAGGTAGGTTTATTCCTAGGTATTTTATTCCTTTTGTTGTAATGGTGAATGGGAGTGTTTCCTTAATTTCTCTTTCAGATTTTTCATCATTAGTGTGTAGGAATGCAAGAGATTTCTGTGCATTAATTTTGTATCCTGCTACTTTACTAAATTCATTGATTAGCTCTAGTAGTTTTCTGGTAGCATCTTTAGGATTCTCTATGTATAGTATCACGTCATCTGCAAACAGTGACAGTTTTAGTTCTTCTTTTCCGATTTGTATTCCTTTTATTTCTTTTTCTTCTCTGATTGCTGTAGCTAAAACTTCCAAAACTATGTTGAATAATAGCAGTGAGAGTGGGCAACCTTGTCTTATTCCTGATCTTTGTGGAAATGGTTTCAGTTTTTCACCATTGAGAACGATGTTGGCTGTGGATTTGTCATATATGGCCTTTATTATGTTGAGGTAAGCTCCCTCTATGCCTACTTTCTGGATGGGTTTTATCATAAATGGGTGTTGAATTTTGTCGAAAGCTTTCTCTGCATCGATTGAGATGATCATATGGATTTTCTCCTTCAATTTGTTAATATGGTTTATCACATTGATTGATTTGCATATATTGAAGAATCCTTGCATTCCTGGGATAAACCCCACTTGATCATGGTGTATGATCCTTTTAATGTGCTGTTGGATCCTGTTCGCTAATATTTTCTTGAGGATTTTTGCATCTATGTTCATCAGTGATATTGGCCTATAGTTTTCTTTTTTTGTGACATCTTTGTCTGGTTTTGGTATCAGGGTGATGGTGGCCTCGTAGAATGAGTTTGGGAGTGTTCCTCCCTCTGCTATATTTTGGAAGAGTTTGAGAAGGATAGGTGTTAGCGTTTCTCTAAATGTTTGATAGAATTCTCCTGTGAAGCCATCTGGTCCTGGGCTTTTGTTTGTTGGAATATTTTTAATCACAGTTTCATTTTAAGTGCTTGTGATTGGTTGGTTCATATTTTCTATTTCTTCCTGGTTCAGTCTTTGAAGGTTGTGCTTTTTTAAGAATTTGTCCATTTTATTGGCATATGGTTGCTTGTAGTAATCTCTCATGATTCTTTGTATTTCTGCAGTGTCAGTTGTTACTTCTCTTTTTTCATTTCTAATTCTGTTGATTTGAGTTCTTCTTTCTTTGTTTTTTTATGAGTCTGGCTAATGGTTTATCAATTTTGTTTATCATCTCAAAGAACCAGCTTTTAGTTTTATTGATCTTTGCGATCGTTTCCTTCATTTCTTTTTCATTTATTTCTGATCTCATCTTTATGATTTCTTTCCTTCTGCTAACTTGGGGGTTTTTTTTGTTCTTCTTTCTGTAATTGCTTTAGGTTTAGAGTTAGGTTGTCTGTTTGAGATTTTTCTTGCTTCTTGAGGTAGGATTGTATTGCTGTAAACTTCCCTCTTAGAGCTGCTTTTGCTGCATCCCATAGGTTTTGGGTTGTTGTGTTTTCATTGTCATTTGTTTCTAGGTATTTTTTGAAATCCTCTTTGATTTCTTTAGTGATCTCTTGGTTATTTAGTAGTGTATTGTTTAGCCTCCATGTGTGTATTTTTTACAGTTTTCTTCCTGTAATTGATGTCTAGTCTCATAGAGTTGTGGTTGGAAAAGATACTTGATATGATTTCAATTTTCTTAAATTTACCAAGGCTTGATTTGTGACCCAAGATATGATCTATCCTGGTGAGTGTTCCCTGAGCACTTGAGAAGAAAGTGTATTCTGTTGTTTTTGGATGGAATGTCCTATAAATATCCGTTACGTCCATCTTGTTTAATGTATCATTTAAAGCTTGTGTTTCCTTATTTATTTTCATTTTGGATGATCTGTCCATTGGTGAAAGTGGGGTGTTAAAGTCCTTTACTATTATTCTGTTACTGTCAATTTCCCCTTTTATGGCTGTTAGCATTTGCCTTATGTATTGAGGTGCTCCTATGTTGGGTGCATAAATATTTACAATTGTTATATCTTCTTCTTGGATTGATCCCTTGATCATTATATAGTGTCCTTCTTTGTCTCTTGTAACAGTCTTTATTTTAAAGTCTATTTTATCTGATATGAGTATTGCTACTCCAGCTTTCTTTTGATTTCCATTTTCATGGAATATCTTTTTCCATCCCCTCACTTTTAGTCCATATGCGTCCCTAGGTCTGAAGTGGGTCTCTTGTAGACAGCATATATATGGGTCTTGTTTTTGTATCCATTCAGCCAGTCTATGACTTTTGGTTGGAGCATTTTATCCATTTATATATAAGGTAATTATCGATATGTATATTCCTATTACCATTTTCTTAATTGTGTTGGGTTTGTTTTTGTACATCTTTTCCTTCTCTCGTGTTTCCTGCCTAGAGAAGTTCCTTTCGCATTTGTTGTAAAGCTGGCATGGTGGTGCTGAATTCTCTTAGCTTTTGCTTGTCTGTAAAAGCTTTAATTTGTCTATCGAATCTGAATGAGATCCTTACCGGGTAGAGTAATCTTGGTTGTAGGTTCTTCCCTTTCATCAGTTTAAATATGTCCTGCCACTCCCTTCTGGCTTGCAGAGTTTCTGCTGAAAGATCAGCTGTTAACCTCATGGGGATTCCCTTGTATGTTATTTGTTGCTTTTCCCTTGCTGCTTTTAATATTTTTCTTTGTATTTATTTTTTGATACGTTGATTAATATGTGTCTTGGCGTGTTTCTCCTTGGATTTCTCCTGTATGGGACTCTGTGCGCTTCCTCGACTTGAATGACTATTTCCTTTCCCATATTAAGGAAGTTTTCAACTATAATCTCTTCAAATATTTCTCAGTCCCTTTCTTTTTCTCTTCTTCTTCTGGGACCCCTATAATTTGAATGTTGGTGTGTTTAATGTTGTCCCAGCGGTCTCTGAGGCTGTCCTCAATTCTTTTCATTCTTTTTTCTTTATTCTGCTCTGCAGTAGTTATTTCCACCATTTTATCTTCCAGGTCACTTATCCATTCTTCCGCCTCAGTTATTCTGCTATTGATTCCTTCTAGAGAATTTTCAATTTCATTTATTGTTTTTTTCATCATTGTTTGCTCTATAGTTCTTCTAGGTCCTTGTTAAACATTTCTTGTATTTTCTCCATTCTATTTCCAAGATTTTGGATCATGTTTACTATCATTACTCTGAATTCTTTTTCAGGTAGACTGCCTATTTCCTCTTCATTTCTTTGGTCTGGTGGGTTTTTACCTTGCTCCCTCATCTGCTGTGTATTTCTCTGTCTTCTCATTTTGCTAAACTTACTGTGTTTGGGGTCTTCTTTTTGCAGGCTGCAGCTTTGTAGTTCCTGTTGTTTTTGGTGTCTTCCCCCAGTGGGTGAGGTTGGTTCAGTGGGTTGTGTAGGCTTCCTGCTGGAGGGGACTGGTGCCTGTGTTCTGGTGGATGAGGCTGGATCTTGTCTTTCTGGTGGGCAGGACTGCCCCCGGTGGTGTGTTTTGGGGTGTCTTTGAACTTATTATGATTTTAGGCAACCTCTCTGCTAATGGGTGGGGTTGTGTTCCTATATTGCTAGCTGTTTGGCATGGGATGTCCAGCAGTGGAGCTTGCTGGTCATTGAGTGGAGCTGGGTCTTAGCTTTGAGATGGAGATCTCTGGGAGAGCTCTCGCTGACTGATATTACGTGGGGCCAGGAGGTCTCTGGTGGACCAATGTCCTGACCTTGGCTCTCCCACCTCAGAGGCTCAGGACTGACACCCGGCCGGAGCACCAAAACCCTGTCAGCCACACGGCTCAGAAGAAAAGGTTGAAAAAAAGGACAGAAAAATAAAATAAAATAAAGTTATTGAAATAAAAAATATATATATAATAAAAAAATTTTAAAAGTAATAAAAAAAAAAGAGAGCAAGGAAACCAAGAAACAAATCCACAATGATAACAAGCACTAAGAACTATACTGAGATAAACATAAAACTCAGAAACCAATCAGTTTCCTACAGCAAACCCCAAGTCTGCAGTTGTCCTCAAAGTCCACCGCCTCAATTTGGGCTGATTCGTTGTCTCTTCAGCTATTCCACAGAGGCAGGGTACATGGAATTGACTGTGCAGATTTAATCCGCTGCTCCTGAGGCTGCTGGGAGAGATTTCCCTTTCTCTTCTTTGTTCGCACAGCTCCCGGGCTCGGCTTTGGATTTGGCCCCGCCTCTGCGTGTAGGTTGCCTGAGGGCATCTGTTCTTCGCCCACACAGGACGGGGTTAAAGGAGCGGCTGATTCGGGGGCTCTGGCTCACTCAGGCCCCGGGGGGAGGGAGGGGCACGGAATGTGGGGCGAGCCTGAGGCGGCAGAGGCCAGCATGACATTGCAGCAGCCTGAGTTGTGCCGTGCATTCTCCTGGGGAAGTTGTCCCTGAGTCGTGGGACAGTGGTGGGCTGCACAGGCTCCTGGGAGGGGAGGTGTGGAGAGTGACCTGCTCTCGCACCCAGGCTTCTTGGTGGCTGCAGCAGCAGCCTTAGCATCTCATGCCTGTCTCTGGTGTCTGTGCTTATAGCCGCAGCTCGCACCCATCTCTGGAGCTCGTTTAGGCCGTGCTCTGAATCCCCTCTCCTCGCACACCAAGAAACAATGGTGTCTTGCCTCTTAGGCAGGTCCAGAGTTTTTCCCAGACTCCCTCTCGGCTAGCTGTGGTGCACTAGCCTGTTCAGGCTGTGTTGACGCAGCCAACCCCAGTCCTCTCCCTGGGATCCGACCTCCAAAGCCCAAGCCTCAGCTCCCAGCCCCTGCCGACCCCGGCGGTTGAGCAGACAAGCCTCTCGGGCTGGTGAGTGCCGGTCAGCACCGATCCTCTGTGTGGGAATCTCTCCGCTTTGCCCTCTGCACCCCTGTGGCTGCGCTCTCCTCCATGGCTCCGAAGCTTCCCCGCTGCCGCCCACAGTCTCCACCAGTGAAGGGGCTTCCTAGTGTGTGGAAACTTTTCCTCCTTCACAGCTCCCTCCCAGAGGGGCAGAGCCCATCCCTATTCTTTTTTCTCTGTTTTTGCTTTTTTCTTTTGCCCTACCCAGGTACGTGGGGAGTTTCTTGCCTTTTGGGAAGTCTGAGGTCTTCTGCCAGCATTCAGTAGGTGTTTTGTAGGAGTTGTTCCACATGTAGATGTATTTTTGATGTATCTGTGGGGAGGAAGGTGATCTCCACGTCTTACTCCTCTGCCATCTTGAAGGTCCTCTCAAAATTAGAATTTTTTATATCAAGATTTTTGAAGGCTTAATACATGCCATTTCTATTATATTAATACTGCCCTCTCCAATTCCCACTCCAAAGGTAATAAACTTTTTTCTGCACTTATTATGAAAACTGAGAATATATTGCTTTGGATGGCTTTGAATTTATCGACGTGATGAAAACCAACTCAGACATGGTCTCTTTTGTAAAGCAGTGGGTGTGTGTGAGAATGAGGGCTTACGTACATGTTTATAATCATGTCTGCAAAAAACTAGTACTCATGCACTTCAGGGTTTGTTTTTGATAGTTACCTGCAAAATATTGACACTGTTGGGCATTTTGGCTTGTCAGATAAGTCTCATTCCTTGAGAGTTACATACAATGCTTTTTGCTTGGTGAAAAGTGAGTTCCAAGTCTCATAGCCTTGAGAAATTTTGTTTCTTTCTCCTCTCTTACCTAGTTCCATGAGCATGTGACTGTGTCATTCTTACAGATAGGAGCTCAGGTGTGTTGATGGTACCTGGGAAAACAGATGCTAACATATTTAAACAAATACTATCATAAACGTATCTGAGCCTCATGACACATTTTCAGACTTACGTGAACCCATGTGCACGTTTTATTTGTCTTTTAAAAATAACTTACTTCTTTCCAGAAAGTGGACAAGTTGTTTTAAAATAAATATGAGATATCATTATAAATAAAATATTTTATTTATAGAATTATACATAAAATAATTATGAGATATCACTAGCATTCAAAGATAAGGACAATGGGCTTCCCTGGTGGCGCGGTGGTTGAGAGTCCGCCTGCCGATGCAGGGGACACGGGTTCGTGCCCCGGTCCGGGAAGATCCCACATGCCGTGGAGCGGCTGGGCCCGTGAGCCATGGCCGCTGAGCCTGTGCGTCCGGAGCCTGTGCTCTGCAATGGGAGAGGCCACAGCGGTGAGAGGCCCGCGTACTGCAAAAAAATTTAAAAGAAAGATAAGGACAAGGAAATATAAATTTAGATAGAAAATCAATATCAATGTGAAAAAGGAAGTTGTGAGGACTAACACAATATTAAATTATTCTTCTTACTTCCTGACAATGAGGTGGAAAAAGGAGACATGGCAAGTTATAGCTCTCAGTATTAGCCATGAGGCAGCATTCTGGAACTACCCTTAAAAGGGAATTTCTCTTTTTGGAACGCCTGTGTGACCAAGGGCTGTGAGTGGGAAGTGATTTCTTGACCTAAAACTCTTTTTGGCTTCTCTGCAGCGGCCCCAGACCCCTCAGAGTCAAATCTCACAGATTTGCTTTCCTTTCAGTGATGAGGAAATTTGAGAAGCTCCCAGAATCTAAGGTGATCTTCGATGCAGATGTTGCTGTGCTGGTCAAGTCCGAAGTTCCCGGTTCTGAGTCCTCACTGACGCAGTGCTTGGCAGGTGAGGGGCCGGGCACCTGGGTGGTGCCGTACGAATATGCTGTGCTGATCTTGCAAGACACATCAAGTACAACCCTTGAAATGATCATCAAATATACGGTATAAAAAATACTTTGTAAATCACTTGATTCTCAAAATGTGCATCCAACTCATAATTTCAGTGAGAAGTTTATAGTGTCTCCACCACCTGCCAAGAACGAGGCTCTGCCAGATGTTAGGGAGCAGAACTGAAGGACATTCGCTCCTTGTAGAGCATTTTGTCCAGATCAGGAGATGTATTTGTTTATTTCAGCGGTCAGGCCAGGGATGGGTAACAACTACCACTTATTGAGTATTCATCTTTACGAGCATTGTCTCATAATCCTACCGTCCTCCATGAATAGTCATTGTAACCCATGTTACTGTGTGTGTGTGTGTGTGTGTGTGTGTGTGTGTGTGTGTGTGTTTGGGGGGGCAGGGAGTAGGGGTATGTGTCCGTCTGTCCTCAGCATCTCCTGAGGGACAGGTGGGTGACTGTCCCATGGTGCTTGCAGACTGTGCACTAGATGAAACCTGCAGCTTCCTCACAGTGTCCACGGCGGGATCACAAGTCTCCTGCGATTTCTATGCTTGGGCAAGTGACAACTTCGCCTGCACAACTTCTGGTCGGGTGAGTCATGGCAGCTGCATGGTGGGTCTGTCTCTTGTCTTACATCAGACATGCCCTGATTGAATTGACACCACTTTGATCAGGTGATGGAATGAGATTGTCAATAGCTGATCCCACGTTACCTCCATTTCTTCAAAACAATGGGACTTTGGGAAATTGAAACTGCAGAGGACCAGTGATGGCTCAGGATGAAGTTAACTTAGGGACTGTTTATCTGAGCAGCACCATTTTCAAACAGATCCATCAGAAGAGGATTTCAGTGATGAGCCCCCTCCTTCTGTCCCCCACCTGTTTATCTCATTGGGTAGCTTGGGCCACTGGACACACCAGGACATTGTCCAGAGACCAAAATACCATATGTCTCTTTGAGCCCCAGACCCCAGCATTCCTTCCCATTGTAGAAGTAACACATGATTATGGCTTAAAACGGAAAAGAAAGTTAAATATTAGTTAGAACCACATGAAATTGCTGTTTCAGTAAGTGAAAGCTGGTCGGGTATCAGCAATTTCATTGTTACCATGAATTAGGACAGAAAGGTATGCAGTGAAAAGCAATTCTCCTAACTTCCTAACTCTTAGCCACATGCAAATCTCCATTTTCACTCCTCCATTCCTTATGGATCCTTCCAGAACATTTCTATGTGTTTATAAGTGTTTATTACATAAAAACATTTTTGTTTACATGCTAATATTTTACAGTACATATTCTTTTCTACCTTGATTTTCTTACATAATATTTATCTTTCTGTATCTAAAAAATGACCCTTGTTCTTTTTAATGGCAACATACCAATCCATTCTTTGCATGGACCTCATTTATCTCACATTTAAGGGCATATAGATTTGTTAGCAGTTTTTTTAAATACATTTATTTATTTTATTTATTTATTTTTGGCTGCGTTGGGTCTTTGTTGCTGCATGTGGGCTTTCTCTAGTTGTGGCGAGTGGGGGCCACTCTTAGTTGCGGTGTGCGGGCTCCTCATTGCGGTGACTTCTCTTGTTGTGGAGCACGGGCTCTAGGCGCGCGGGTTTCAGTAGTTGTAGCACACGGGCTCAGTAGTTGTGGCTCACGGGGTCTAGAGCGCAGGCTCAGTAGTTGTGGCGCATGGGCTTAGTTGCTCCTCGGCATGTGGGATCTTCCCAGACCAGGGCTCGAACCCGTGTCCCCTGCATTGGCAGGTGGATTCTTAACCACTGTATCACCAGGGAAGTCCCCTGTTAGCAGTTTTGCATCAGCACCAGGTACCAGTGCTTGTGTGCAAGTGCATATTCATAAGTGACAGCCCAGAAACCGCATGGAAGGTGGACCCCTGAATTTTAGGACTCAAGCTGGGGCCTGGAGCTGTAGGATCTTGAGAAAAGTAGGGAGCTGTCTTGGATTGAATCTCAACCCTGTCATTTTGGGGCTGTTTACCATGTGCAGGTTCCTTAACCTCTGTCTCGTCATTGGTAAGATGGAGTCTGGTGAGGATCTGAGAGACTAACTCCATACACACAGTAGATTGCTGAGGACACATTCACTTCTTTGAGTTTAAAGCATTTTGAGGAGGATAACGGCGCCTTTGTTTGTTTTTGTGATCATGATTCAGACCTGCCTTAAGATATATCAGGGGGAAAAGGGGGTGCGGTGGGGGAGGGAGGATGGGCTAGTAGACTGGTGACACTCAGCAAGAACTCACCACCTTAACCCATTAAGGTCAGTACTGAGCCGTGCTCTCAGTGTCACCTCTCCTGCCCTGGGACAGTGCAGACAGGCTGGGCTTATTTGTTATCAGGGTCCAGGTGGTGCTCCCACATCTTGGCTGGTCCATGGTGAGTGATTCTGCTAATAATGGGACACCTCTGTCCAGACTTCTGTCAGGTCCTTTGTGGTCTGAGGGTCACAGCTGTCAGTGACAGTGGTTCCCTAGGCAACTGTCACGTCCTTGGGAATCCCTGATCTAAAGAACGTCTGCTACTTGTGTTTCCCTAAGGGATCAGAACCAGCTTATAGAATTAAAAATAACAGAAGGAGCTGACATTTGTTGAGCGCTTACTAAGCACCTGGCATTTCTGTGAGTCAATATCTTAGGTTATTGATCATCTGACCCTCTGCTGACAGCTCCTTGCTCAGTAAGTGTGGATTTTAGTCTACAAGATATACAACATTTCATTTTATTAAAAAAGACAAAAGAAGAACTAACTCCAACTTCAACCCCTCAGCCCACGAGAGACGCTGTCTTACAGGGAGAGTAGTTAGAAGGCGACTCTGGAGCCAGGTTGCCTGGGTTCAAGTCCCAGTCCCACTACTTGCTTGTTGCTCTTTTGCACCTTGGTTCCTCAGAGCCCCCATAAATATGGGGTAATAACGGCACCCGCGTCACAGGACTGTTGTGAAGTCATACATGGGAAAACTCACAGGACAGTTTCTGCTGCAGAGGAAATGCTCAGTGACCTTTGTCCTAGTCGTCACCATGGTTGTTAGTGTCTTATCCACACATCAGGTCGACGGGGATTCCATCTCAACCATTAGTAAGGCTCCTCTCCGGGGCCGGGGCCCTGCAGTGCCTTTGACCGTGAGGGATCGGTCCACTCAGCCCAGAGCCGAGGCCACGGTCCCAGGAGCCGACTTCAGGCCCCTTGGCGCCACTGGGTCTGGGGCAGGCTCGGGGTGGGGAAGGCACTCTTGCTGAGGCAGGGGCCCCGTGCTTTGGGTTACCTCCGCCCCCTCCCTCAGTGCCCACCGCCACCCAGCAGAGCCTGACTGCAGACGGGGCCAGTGCTCCTGTAATCTGGGACCCAAGACTCAGGTCCTTCTCAGTCTGCAGGAATCCCGCCTCCTCAAAGGCCCTTCTTCCCTCCTCAGACCATCATCCGTTCAGTGAGTTTGGGTTTTTTTCAAAAAGCAAGGAGAGCTGTTGCCTTCAAATAGCCTTTGTTTTAGCCTCTGCCCTCCGCAAATTCCCAAAATTGAACTGGGAAACTCAAAGTTGGGCAACTTTGCAGGGGGTGGGGGTAGGGAGGGGGCAAAATACTAGAAACAAGACAGAAATTGATACAGATTTAGCCTACCACGCCCACATAGCAAGAGCTCTGGACCTAGGGGTCAGAGGCACTGGAAAACAGCAAGATCTTTAGAAGCCTGACCTCCCCATTTCCAGGCTAAAGAACCTTCCCCTGATCCTCCCTGTGTACAAGCTGTGTGCCAAACAAGGTCTTCCCTGGGCTGGACCCTGCCTCTCTCTCTCTCTCTCTCTCTCTCTCCTCCCATCACGCCCCTCTCATAACTGACAGTCCCTGAGAACAACTAGACCTAGTTAATGAAAACACCCACGGGATCCCAGGTCTCCATCTCTGCCGTTTCTTCTGCTTACAATCCCCCTTCTCTTGTTTCCACCTGACAAACTCTTATTTATACATCAGAACCCCACCCAGATTCACTTTTTCTGGGAAAATTTTCTAGCTCCCCTTTCTCAATAGAGTTAACCACTCCTTCTTCAGGGGTAATTATCTCCTCTTTTATTACACATGTCTTTGCAGCTAACACTCTGGGCTGAAATTTACTGCTTACATGTCTGTGTGTGCTTCAATAGATGGGGAGAAACTAAGGAGCAGGAATCTTCTATTTATCTTTGTAAGCCCCGTGCCTAGCTTTGGTTAGAGTTTAATAAATGTTTGTTGAATTTAATTGTTAAGTGTCACCGGACGATAATTCAGCCTCTTTCCACGTTTAGGAGGAAGATGCACTGGGGACCTCGAAGGCCACCAGCTTTGGAAGTCTGATGTGCCAGGTGAAAGCGAGGAGCAGGGGTGGAGACTCTCCAGCTGTGTATCTGAAAAAGGGTAGGTTGATGAGCTGGGTAGCTCGGGGCCCCAGTGGCTTAGCCTGTTCAGTGTCTGGGGCTGCTTTCCCGCAAGACGCGTTTAGAGAGGAGCCACGCTGCC
Organism: Monodon monoceros; assembly: GCF_005190385.1. Classification (NCBI taxonomy): domain Eukaryota; kingdom Metazoa; phylum Chordata; class Mammalia; order Artiodactyla; family Monodontidae; genus Monodon; species Monodon monoceros. The sequence continues at coordinate 6,917,686 of NW_021703770.1, read as the reverse complement.
CCCAGTGCAAGGGACAGGGAGGCCCATCCGGCAGGTGAGCGATTCAGTTGCAGAGCAGACACGAAGGCTGCGGGCAGAGGCCAGCTGAGTCCACACTGTGTGCCCTGTGCAAGCTCATGTGGCTGCCTGTGATACGGGGGTGTCCCCAGCAGGGCCATAGGCCCTGGGCTCCCTGCAGCTGCCCATCCTGGCCCTCCATCTCACGGAGCTTCACTCCCCTCTCCCTTTCCTGTCCACCCTCCCCAGAAGCTGTCAGACCTTCTCATAAGCAGCCAGACCTCCAAGCTCTTGTCTCTCCCTGCCCTGCACTCAGGACCTCCCTGGCTGCAGTGTGTATGCACGTTACCTGGGGGCTGGTAACATTGCAGATGCCGAGTCAGTAAGTCAGGGTAAGGCCAAGATTTTGCCTATCAAATAACCTCTCAGGGACGCCAAAGCAGCTGGTCCCTGGACTGCACTTTGAGTAGCGAAGCCGTCTCGTGTTTTATAGTTTACAGCTCACTTCCCCAGACACCTTTCATTCCACCCTCACAGAGATTCTTGAAGGAAGGTGAAAATGGGATCATAATCCCTGTTTTACAGATGAGAAAACTGAGGCTCAGAGAGATTAAGAGTGTTGCACAAGGTCATATTGCTAGTAAATTGGGGATCTGGGTTTGAATCTAAGTGTGTCTGATTCCCCTACACGGCCTCACAGAGGGGGTCAGGGAGATACTTTTGGTCGCTGTAACGAAGCAGTGGGTCTTTCCCAAGAATCCTACAGCCTGCACGACTCTGCCCTATCCATCAGGGCCAAGAGAGGGGACAGCAGTGCAGGGTCCTGAGCCCTGGCCCACGACTACGCTCTGCCTGTGAGCTATGATGCCCTTTCTAGTCACCGCTCTCCCGGCCTCGCTTCCTGCGGTTAAGGGTGAGGGGGCTGGAGCCCACCTGGGGGGTTGACCCCAGCTCTGCCACCACGAGCTGTGTGTGACGGTGGACAAGTTCCTTGACATTGTAGGCTGCTGTGATTCCGTTAGTCAAATAGGAGTCGCAGGTGAACTGAGGTTGTTGGGGGATGGGAATGAGGATGCTTTCAGAATGATGCAATGCTTTTAAAACAGTGTGTGGCGTGTGGTAAAGAGCCAGAGGAGGGCTTCTACGATCCTTGTCACTCTTGCTAACAGTTTCCTGATGACCCGAGGCAATGGCTGTGGACCGGAAGATAGGCCAGGGGACCTGAGCGAGGACTGGGGTGGGGGTGGGGCGTTGGAATGAAGGTGGCAGGCATGTCACTTCCTTAGGTCTGAAGCTCCGGGCAGGCAGCCTGCTCCCAGCAGCTTCAGAATTGCGCTGCGAGCAGCTGGCGATGGAGAGGATGCCTTGGACCAGGGCCAGGGCCTCAACCGACCTCAGTAGCAGGCTCAGCCCATGGCAGGGACAAGCGTCTGTGTACTTTTGTCTCTGGTCCTTCTTTCGCCTAATACCTCCATCCTGTCTGAAATGAGAGCTCCCCTGGGAGAAGGGAGTCCAGCAGAGCTGGGTTTTCTCTGATCTCTGGCCAGGTTTTAGAATTTCTGCCCGTGTTTATTCCAATTATTTTTACTACCCATTTTGAAAAATGACAGAGCACAGAGATTATTTTCTGAAAAGGAAAACCAAAACAAAACAAGTAACCCCTCTCAAAAATGTTCTTTAAAACCCTACTTTGGCCTTTTATCATATTCTTTAAAAAAGGCAATTGTATTTCTTTTTAAGTGTTTGTTATTTTTTTCTCCTCCTTGTCTCCTGAAAGTTTATACTTTGGGGGAAAATTGCAAGGGAAATTGTGAAGCTTCTTTGCTGCCAAGCTAAATCAAGGGCAGAAATGGTTTTTGCCTTTTTTTGTTTTGTTTTGCCTTTTTTTGGTTTTGTTTTGTTTTGCCTTTTATATTTTCAAGCAGAAAATGCACAGACCCAGCCATTCTGGGTTCTGTTGTAATGAAAAGAGAAGGGAGGTAAACTGGATCTGGCTTTAGACTCCCCCGCTCCCAATGTACTACTTCTATCTTTGATCAGGAACAACTTCTTTATTTTACTTTCTGTAAAGTGGCAATAAAGTGGCACAGCTGAGCAGAAAAGGACACAGTTTCTGAAAGTCTCCTGCACAGTCCATGGCACCCAGTAGGTAGTCAGCATGTCCCTCCACATGCCTGCGCTTAAGTGACCTGGAAGATGGGACAGCTTGGTCCATCCTCCAGGGCCGTCCTCTGTCCATACCCACTTAAGGTCCGTGGCCTTGACTGTGGAGGAGGAGCCATGTGATTTTTCAGTATCAAAGGAAGTCAGGACCTGAAGGTTCCTTGGAGATTATCTAGCCCTCATGTCACAGGTGAAGCCTAGAAACAGGAAGCATCTTGTCCCACTGCATCCAGGTAGACCAAGGACTGTAGGCCCGACCTCCCCCAACTAGGGAACATCTCCCAGACCTGCTCCATTGTCTAGGACTCCACCACCGTGTGGGTGAGCCCAGCACTGCACGCCCCATACATGTTTACTGAGTGCCCGTGGAAGGATACACACTTCGCAGGTGCTGTGGATGCCGCTGTGATCGAAACAGACAGAATCCCTGATTGATAGAGGAATTGGTCCAGCAATAAAAGCACTTCAAGAGGGTGATAAGTGCTTTGATGAAAATGAAACAGGACTTTGGGGTAAAGACGGACGTGGGCTACCTAGAAGAGCCAAATTCATGGAGAAGAAAGTGGGACAGTAGTTACTCAGGGCTGGGGGAGCGGGGAGTGGGGAGTTAGTATTTGATGGGGACAGAGTTTCAGTTGGGAGGATGAAAAGTTCTGGAGGTGGATGGGGTGATGGTGCACGATATCATGAATGTTCTTAACGCCACTGAACTATACAGTTAAAACAGTTAAAGTGGTAAATTGTTATGTATATTTTATGACAATTTAAAAAGGAAAAGAAAAATGAACATGAGCTGCTTTGGGTGCTCAGGGAAGGAACTTCAGAGAAGGGAATGTCGGAACTAAGGATGAGAAGGAGCCCACCATGCCCAGATCTCAGGGCAGGCGGTCCTCTGTGCAGGCTGTGGGAGCATGCCCAGTGAGCTGAGACGTGGCCCTACCATCCAGGGCAGCACTGTGCAGTAGAACTTTCTGCAGGGATGGAAATGCTCAATAAATCTCTGCTGTCCAAAATGACAGCCAGTAGCCACAGGTAGCCACTGAGCACTTGGAATGTGGCTACTGCAGCATGAACTCTGACGAACTGAAATTGATCTTCGAGTAGTCACACATGGCTTGTGACTCCTGCTTGTGAGAGCGGGGACTGTGTCCGGGGAATCACAGCTGGTGGGGCAGCAGTAGCTGTCTCAAGTGGCTTAACTGTAGCGTGAAGGATGACAGAGCCTTGGTAGAGGCACAGACAGAATGTAAGAGAGATCAAGGGAGGGAGATGAATTCTAACTGTATAAAGCTGGGAGATGGGCCCTTTAAGTCAAGCTGGGCTTTGGCGAAGGGTGGGCGGGGGCTTGGCCTGGCACAGTTAGAGGACAGTCAGGCAGAGGGGGGCTGCGTGAGCGAAGGCTTGGAGGAAGAAGATGCTGGCTTTTTGGAGACCTGTAATGTATCTGCTGAGCGTCAGCTAAGGGCCAAGCTCATGGTTCAGCCTTTTAATGTCCAGTCTATCGTTTCATCTGCTCAGCATCTGTGAGGATTATATACCGTCCTCGCCGGTTACAGAAGGGAAAGCTGAGGCTCAGAGGACCTAAGAACTCACTTGCCAGGGGTGGTGCGGGAATTTGCACTCGGGTCTGCCTGATTCTGAAGCTTGCACTCTTGCTCCCACGCTGTAAGGTCTCCACCACCTTTAGGTTCATGTGTTGGTTAAGACCTGGTGACCTGTCAGGCCACTGGGAGGTCAGGGTGGCCAGGAGCACAGGCTCTGGTGTTCTTTCTGCCACCAGCAGCCGTGTGAACCTAGGCCAGACTGTTCACTCGTTAAGGTTCCCTTTCCTCAAGTGCAAAATGGATATAATAATAGAACAGACATGTTGGCTATAGTGAAATATATATATCTGAAAAAAACCTCATATTTGCAAAATCATGCTCTAAAAATAACTGGGCTTTTATGGGAAAACGAGACTTAGGGACAGGCAAAACTCAAACCATGCCACTTCTAGCCAGAGGACTGACAAAAACAATAACAATCCTATTTAAAATGCTAGCAAAACTTTAAAAAGAGACATATTGAATCCATCACAAAGAAATGCTACAGTAAATGTGAAGGGCGCGTAGCTTGATGGGGGAGGGGAAGGCCTGAAGAGGTTGAGGCGCACAGGTGCACGAAGAGAAGGGACAATGCAGTCCTTACTCTGAAGACAGAGCCGCTGGCCGGTCTGAGGCAAGAGGAAATCCGTGGGCTGATGGGCATCATGTGGTCCTGTGTTTCTGCAGCTTGCTGCCTTCAGCTGCTTGTGTATGTGCTGCATTCACCCGTAGTTGGATGACACAAGGCAGCAACAAGCTGGGAACACTGCAGATCAACCAGTGCAACCTCAGCATTGCAGCGGCCGAGCTGCCTGTGCACCACGTGTTCAAACCACTTTGCCTTACAGAAACACACGTGACAGCAGAGTGGTCTGAACCGAACTCAAGGGCAGTGAACATTAAATGAGGCCATCTAGGTAAAGCACGTGGCCTGGTGTCTGTGTGTATAGTTAGAGCTCAATAAATATTTGCTGGTAATAATAAAAACCATAATAAATGCCATTTCTCCACACCTCCCCTTCAGACCCTCAAAGGTATGGTGGGTGTTTGTCTAGGTCTGCTGGCTTGGGGCCATGGCTTTGGTGGGCTCCATTGCTCTGCACACACGGGAGGCCCAGGATTTTCATGGCACAGAGAGCATCTTGGTGGACCGCACCCTGTACCTGGTGTGGTCAGAGGGCCCACTGTCATTTGACCAGCACGCTCTGCTCAACTCTGCATTGTTTTGAGATCTTAAAAAAATTTTTTTTCTACCTTTTCCCCAGGCCAAGAATTCACCATGACAGGTCAGAAAAGCTTTGAACAGACTGGTTTCCAAAATGTGCTCTCTGGAATGTACAGCCCCATCACCTTCTCAGCATCAGGAGCCAGTCTGACCGAAGTCCATCTCTTCTGTCTTCTTGCCTGTGACCGTGATTCCTGTTGCGATGGCTTCATCCTCACGCAGGTCCAAGGAGGTAATATGACAGTGAGGGCTGGGGCTTCCCTCTTCCACGACCTGTGGTCTACAAAGTTTGGGGAAGGTGCGGGATTGCAGAAGACAGGATCCACAACACGGAGAATGCCTGGGGAAGCGGCCACACTCACTTAGAAAGTGATATTCACAAAATTAGGGACTATCATGACCCTTCCAACAGATCACATACTATGTTGGCCACTTTGCATTTGAATACCACGTTTTTCCTTAGTGCTGCCTTCAGAGGAGGTATTTCGAGCTCCATTTTCACAAACCAAGAAACTGAGGCTCAGAGAATTCAACTAGCTGCTCCTACTCACCCTGCTCATGACACGGTCACGAGTGATGGAGCTGAGATTTGAGCCCAGGTGTATCTTCAACAGCATCTCACTGCCGCCTCTGAAGCCTGGACCCACCACATTTGGTTGAAAAATGTTAGTTCATTCCCATCACCCATGATCGTTCATTCAGTGATTATTTATTGAGTGCCTACTGTATACCAGGTCATGTGACCCATAGGGCTGGAATTTTCAATTGTCTCTCAACAGTGGGAATAGACTTCTGTTTACAGAAATAAATCCGTGTCCTTGGCTACGTAGCCTCGTGGTTGCTGAGAAGGGGCTTAGGTCAGACGGACCTGGGTTCTAGTCATCACTCTGTAACTATCTCACTTTTCTTGAACAAATTGCTTAAACTAAGTTGTAGGTCCCTTATCCATGAAAGAGAGATAATGATAATTCCTATTTGACTATTCGTTATAAAGATACTGGGTGCAAAATGCTGGACTTGAGCTTGGCTCCTGGTATGCTATTAATTTAGTGACAGAGGGACTTCCCTGTGACCAACTGCATGATTGGCAGCTTCAGCTAATGGAGAATTCTGAAGATTAAAAAATATATAAAGTAGTCTTATATATCTTTTTATGACCCTCACTTCCAGTCAGCTATAAACCTTAAGTGATCACCATACCTGTGAAATCCAATGTTCCAGGTATTGGGAATCTATAAAAGGAGCTTAGAATGTGGTCGGGGAGGTGAAGGTACCATGAAGGACCATAACCTTCACTCCCTCATCTGTGCTGTCATCCAGGCACGTATGGAGCTCCGCTGTGCACCAGGCTCGATACACAAGGCGACACAAGTGTCTGAGGCCGTAGGAGGCTTGAGTGTAGAGGAGGGAGATGTCAAGGGGGCTTGGTGGTCAGGGAGAGCCTTCTGGAAGAGGAGAGACTTGATCCAGGCTTTGCGGGATGGGTAATGTTTAGATGGTAAGAGAGGAGAGAGAGTCTGGTCAGAGTGGGTATTCCTGGGAGCTGAGCTCAGTCGGGGAGACCACGTATTCTGGGGAACATCATCTATGACACTGGACTTATTGGTCTACAGACCCAAGGCTATGATCAATTCCAGCATCTGTACATCATTCCCTCCAGACTCAGAGGTAGATACTTTTGGCTGTCTAGCTTGGTCACCTGGTGGGACAGTTGTATGGTGAGTGATGGAAGATATCGGATGTCAGATTTGGTGATGGGAAAGGGAGATTTGGGAAGGTCCATATGGAGTGGGTATATGCTAAGTATGAAGTGGCTTTAAGGCATTCACAAAATGTGGACTGAGCTTTTGGATACAAAGATGCAGAGCTCAGAGAGGGGGTCTGGGTGGGAGATGGAAATGTGTGAACAGCCAGCGTTGAGGTCGTAGCAGAGGTGTAGGTATGGATGGATTTCCTAGGAAGGGGGTGCTGGGTGAGAAGATGGAGGAGGGTGGGACTGATCCCTGGGGAATATCTACATAACTGATGAAGAATCTGCATAGAAGACAGAGAGGAGGAGACCCAGGAGAGCAGCAGGTCATAGAAACTAGACTGGAGATGGTTGAAAGCTGAAGGAAGTTGTCAACAGTTTTGAATGCTGCTGGGTGTTCAGACAAGGTGACTCCTGAAAAATGCTGAGGTCAGCTCGCAGTGGTCAGCAGAGGCTACAGTGAGAATGTACTGTTGGAGGTCAAAGGAACCCAGGCAGGAATGTGGATTGAAGTAAGTTGAATCCTAAAATTCCTTCTAGGTTTAATGCTTTGTGGTTATGTGATGCGCATTCATGTCAGTGTTTAGATAAGCAAAAAAAATAGACATTGTACACACACATATACACAGACACACGCACACAGGCACACCTCATTTTATTGTACTTTATCGTGCTTCGTAGATGCTGCGTTTTTTTACAAATTGAAGGTTTGTGGCAACCCTGCGCCGAGCAAGTCTGTCGCGCCATTTTTCCAGTGGCATTTGCTCGCTTTGTGTCTCTGTGTCACATTTTGGTAACTCTCAAAATTTGTCAGACTCTTTCATTATTATTACATTTGTCATGGTGATCTGTGATCAGTGATCTTTGACGTTACTGTCGTAGAAAAGATTACGACTCGCTGAAGGCTCAGATGCTGGTTAGCATATTTTAGCAACAAGGCACTTTTAAAGTAAGGTATGTACTTTGTTTTTTTAGACATAATGCTATTGCACCCTTAGTAGACTACAGTATAGTGTGAACATAACTTTCATAGGTACTGGGAAACCAAAAATTCCACGTGACTCACTTTCTTGCAACTTGTGCTTTATTGTGGTGGCCTGGAACCAGACCTGCGACTGCTCTGAGGTGTGTCTGTATATGTCTTCTTGATGTGTGCCTATATTTAGAAACACTGCAATTCAAATCCAGGGTGCTTTCTGCCTTCTTTAATCTTAATGTCTTTTCTGAGGATACCACAATTTCCCCAGATGTTCGATTACTCACCAGACCACAAGATTTTTCAAATTGGAAAGGTTGACTTCATTTTCCTTAGGATCATCTATGGAGTAATTACTTTGTTCTGGGGAGCAGTAAAGCCCACACAATCCTTTTTTCCATGACATTTCTGGCTAGCAGTTTGCCTGTCTTTCCCTCCCAGTGTAACCCGTGATCCGTGAATTATGTTGATCTGAACAACCACATCGCAATGCTGCAAATTAAGCTTTTCTTTGAGACACACATCAAACATCAGGCAGATGTTTTTCCCAGTCTCGTCTGATGGGTAGTCCTGGAATTTTAACTTGTGAAGCTTTGGCTGGATCTGCTGATGACCAGGAACAGAATCCCGCTACATGCTTTTACTGCAGTCTGGAAGGGCATTTAATTTCTGGTAGAGTCCCCCTCCTCCCTGCCCCCTCCTCCCCTGCAGGACTCCAGCCCCTCCAACCTCCAACCCTGAAATGGCTTTGTTTCCACTGATAATTATTAGTGAAAATCCATGAGACTTCTGGACCTACATTTCATGAGCCTACTTGTAACACAACAAGGAGTTGAGGCAACTTGGAAATGGGGTTCAGTGGCACTTGTGTGGCCTGAGGCTCCCGGGAGCGTAATTGAAGCTGGCTCACGTGATCAGCAAAGTGATTTCAAATCTCCAGCTGGCGCCCACCTCTCAGACACCCGGAGTTCTCATCGACACTTGAGCATTAGTTAAAGAAGAAAGCTGCCTGCGTTTCTCTTCCCAGGTCTGAGAGCCGGAGGAAAAACGTGCCCCACCTCTTGTTTAAGTCCATGATTCTTTCTTTGGCTTCGGAGAGGGGCAGCCGCAGAGCTCAGGCTTCCTCTGGGCTCTCGGCAGGCGCTTTCGCACCCCTGCTGCCCTGTGCTCGGCTCTGGCTCTGGGTCCGGCCAGGCCGGGCGAGGCACTCACTGCCCTCTGGTCCTTCCTCTAGTTCTGTGCAGTCACTCAAACAGCCCCATCTGTGAAGTGAAGTGGCCTCACCAGCTCAGGGGTTCTGACACCCGGCTGTGCGCTAGGATCACCTGTGGTGCTGTTCACAGGACTAATTCCCAAATGCCACCCTTGCGACCTGTCAAGTCGGAACCTCTGTAGTTGGTGCCCAGGAACAAGCACTTTCAAAACTCTCTCTGTGATTTTGATATAATCGGTCTAAACACCCTGGTTTGAGAACCACCGAGTTAGTGGGTCTCTCAGGTAACTTTTTACCACAGAGATGCCGCTGGTGATAATGATGACGATTAGTTTTAACTACTCAGGTTAAAAGTGGGACAGGAGAGAACAAATGTCAAATTCATGAGCCAGGCATCCGTGAGTCACCTACATTGGGGAAATTTTGGTGCAAGAAGTTTGAAACTTATCTGGATTTGGACATAAGTTAGGATAAAGAAGGGAATAGGAGCTGCGGGGTGGTATGTTTCCTTTTTCTTTTCTTTTCTTCTTTTCCCCCAGGAGAATCTGAACAACTATACTACCTAGCAGGGTTATGTATCCAAATAATACATAAAGTATTTAGTTTCTAGATCTCAGTAAGTTCGGGCAACGTCCTTAACTTATATGAAGCTCAGTTTCCTCATCCGTGAGATGGAGAAAATAATGTCAATAAGAATTAAGGAGATTAATATACTTAAAGCACTTATCATAGTGGATGGCACATCACAGTCATCCAAAACATTTGAGTTACTATATTTACCAAACTAAAATCCCTATCAAATTCAGTTAGCGTGGGGGTAGGATTTTCTGCTACTGAATAAATTCATAACATTAGGGTAGCTTTTTTAAAATTCAGAGTTAGAAGATATATTCAAGACAAAATAGTCCAATGCCTTCCAATTACCAAATCTAGTAATGGATTTCTCTCTATGCATCCCGGGGATATGGGCACACAGCCTTGGCTTGGTTACATCCAGAGACAAGGAGCTCATTTCCTAACAGGGAAGCTTGTGCCATGGGCGTATAGCGCTTGGCTTTTAATAGTTCCTTACTTTGAATCTAAATACTGCTTCCTGAGCTCCTTCAAGATTGATCTCCTGTTTGTGTGTGTGTGTGTGTGTGTGTCTGTGTGTGTGTGTGTGTGTCTACAAGAATGAGAGACAGAGAGAGAGACAGAGAGAGCTGTTTATTTCCTTGAAGCCTCAAAAAGATGGAAAATGGAGACAGAGGATTCTGGCAGTAAGACCCCTGGTGGTATCAGAGGTGTCATTGCTGCTGTCCCCATGAAGAAGGGCTCTCATGGAGGAGGAGGTGGTGTCCCTCCTCTCAGGAATTTTCCAGTAAGACAACTGCAGGACGATTGGGGAAGGATAGCCCAAATTAAAACCAGGCTCCTGAGTTCCAGTGTCCACTCCCGAGGATTTGTTGCCCGCCCACAGCCTACAAGCCTCTCAGGGCACAGACGCGTGTCTCTAAAGGGGCTCTGCTTGGTCCCCATCACACTGACCTCTCTCCCTTCTCATGACTCTGTAGGTTCCATCATCTGTGGGTTGCTGAGCTCTCCCGATGTCCTGCTTTGCCATGTCAGAGACTGGAGGGACCCTTCGGAAGCTCAGGCTAAAGCTGCGTGTCCTGGGGTGACGTATGAGCAAGACAGCCGCCAGGCGACGCTGCGTCTGGGAGGCCAGGAGTTCAAGAGTAAGCCTCTGCCTTCTGCACGTGTGCGTTCCTTCACAATGAGCTGTCCTCACCAGCAAGGTCTGCTCCTTTGCTGTGAGCCCTCTCCATACCCTGAGGTGTTTATCCTTCTGAAAAGAAACTGTACCCAAGAGGGGCAGAAAAAACAACCAGAGCATCTCAGCAGCGCTCCACGGGAAGTGTGACATAGCTCTGGGGCCGCAGGTTGGCTGGGGGGAGGCTGGCTCAGCAGGGCAGCTGCACTGACCTTGGCCGGGCTCTTTCACGTGTCTCGGGGGTCACTTGGTGGTTGACCGCTCTTGTCTGGACTTGGCCAGGGTGGCCTGGCCCTACTTCATGTGCCTCTTCTTCTGGATGAGCACGTTCTCCTATGGGCAGAATCAGGAAAGAACAAGGGAAACAAGCCACGCCGTTGAAGGTTGAGGCTTGGATCTGTCCCTGTCACCACTGCCTCACTGCACTGGCCCGGCCAGTGCAGTGGAAGTCAGGAGTGGGGAAACATACTCCATCCTTTAGTGGCAGGAACTGCAAAGTCCAGTGTAAAATGTGTGACTACAAGGTGGGGGGAAGAACTGGGGCCAAAGATGTGGTCTGTCCCCCAGGGCTATCTCCCTGGGTGTATTTCCCCTCTGTCAGTCAAGGAATTCCAGGAGGTAACCACAGCACTGCCCATCCTAGATACAGGGGCCCAAGGAGCTGTTGGCCCCCCGACAGGGGCTCCACTGATAGAAATAACCATTGAGCTTGCTCCTTGCCCTTTTTTCTTTCAGAAGCTCTTCCAACATTTTCCATGAGCGTGTAAGCACTGGATCCAGAGATCACCCCTGAGATCATCTACCCCACTCCTCATTTTACAGGGAGGGGCCTTAGCACCCGAGGCCCCGGCAGCCAGTCAGCTCTCTCTCTGCCTCCCCCAGCCCCGGCCCCTGCTGCCTCTCAGCAGACCTCCACCAGGGAGGAGTGGAGGCTGCTCTGTCCTGAGCCAGGGACCACCACGCCAGGGCTGCTCAGTGTGGTCGGGACCAGCAGGCTTAGCATCACCAGATGATCATGAGAAATACAGATTCTCAGGCCTCTCCCCGGACCCCAGGGAGGCCCCAGGAATCTGTTCTAACAGGCTGTCTGGATAATGCCATGCCCGCTAAGTTTGAGAAGCACTGAGTAGGTGACCTGGAAGTTTCCCTCCGACCTGGAGGGTCGAGTTTTCAGCGTGAACGGGGCCCGGCTGCTCACTTACCTCTTCCGGACCCAGTGTGCAGTTGGCGGCAGCCTGGCTCCATCTTGTCTCCTCTCTGCTCTATTTATCTGCCAGCCTGTGAACTCAGAACTTGACCCCATGGTTCCAGTCCACCCTCTGAGTTGAGAGGGGTGAAAGCACGAGCTGGTGTCAGCCAGATAGAGGAGAGGAGGGGACTGGGCAGAGGTCAAAGGAGCCGTGAGATGCCCTGGAAGGTGGTCCTCTAAGGGCTGGCAGAGACCATGTCCTTTCTCCCGGAGAAGTTTCCATGCTTCTCAGTGTACTGCAGCCCTTGGGGTTCTAATGGCAGAGAGCTCAATGTCACCTCCTCCCAAAGCCCTCCCTGACTACCCCTGCAGGGCTTATTGCTTCCTCCTCTGCAGAGCTTCGTGCATGCTCCATGCATTGCTCTGTTAGACAGTGCAGTGGGCAGTGCATCTAAACCCAGCCTTTGCCTGGCTGCTTCTCTCCCTGGCCCAGCTTAGAGTTTGCCCCCTGGTGTTGAATCCCACCTTTGGACACCAGCTGCGTGACCTTGAGCAAGCCAGTAAATACCATCAGGCCTGATTGCTAATGGAGTAATGACAGTTTCCCTCTCACTGGGTTGTGAAGATGAAAGGAGAGGGTAAACAATAGCAATGGTGATAGAAACGTCTTCCGTGGTGCTCACTAGGAGCCAGGTCCTGCTCCAAGGCCCTGGCCTGTTCTAACTCGTGAATGCTCAGCACAGTGCTTTAAGGGAGGTACTACTGGGACTCCCCTGGTGGTCCGGTGGTGAAGACTCCCGCTTCTACTGCAGGGGGCATGAGTTCCATCCCTGGTCGGGAAACTACAATCCCGCATGCTGCGTGGTGCAACCAAAAAGGAAATAAAGTGGAATTTAAAAAAGGGAGGTACTATTATCATTATCCCCATTTTACAGCTGAAGACACTGAGGCACACAGAAGTGGGGTTTTTCTAAGGTCTCAGAGCTTGCACGTAGAAGGGAGCTGAAACCAGGCATTCTGGCTCCACAGTGACTTTCTTAACTGCTTCCCTATATTGGCACTTACAGATGATACACGTATAGAACTTAGTATGGTGTCTGACACATAGTATTAATATTAGGTGATTTTATTATCATTTAAAAATCTGTCATTTTTTGTTATATTTAAGAACTGGACTTACTATATAATATATAATAAGAACTGTGTCTTATTAATTTCTGGATTCACACCATGGAGCATAAAACCTGGCATAGAGAATATACATAGTATCTGTGGAATGCCTATTTACCAAAGCCTGGAAAAAATATTGCAGAATTTGTGGAATTCCATGAGGTTTAGTTTCTTTTGGGGTAAGTAAAATCAAATAGCTTATTTCTATGATGGATAGTAAACACATGGTATCCATTACTCTGAGAGGTAGCCCAGTGTGGAAACAAGCATTTGAAGAAAGACATATGATCCATTCATGGGCAATAAATCCAGAGTGAAATGCTTAATACAGAGTGTGTGCTTGGTATGTGCCCAAGAAGTGAAGACTATGCCCTTGTCTGGCCTCCCTGAGGAGGAGGGATTACCGAAGACTTTTGAAGTTCTTTATATTTTTCGGTGCCCTCTGTGTATATATATATTTTGGGGTGCTGGCAAAGCTTTAAGAAGGGAACCCTTTGATGGGGATTTCAGGCAGCCTGAGGCATATTCATGATGTTCCAGATTGAAGGTTGACTTGCACACAGACTGATCTGGAGGCCACCTCCAATTGGGAACAATAGGACCAAATCCTTCCTTCCCACAATAAGACATCAGCCTTCAGTACAATTAACCCTTGAGAAAATAAACATGGGGATTTAAATTCTTACTAGAGTGTGAAGAGCTGATAAGTACCTTTTCCTAATGGCAGATATTGATGGAGGGATACTGATGGAGGGAAAGAGGAGTGAGGATTCCAGGTATCCGAACAACTGAAGGAGACACTGTGGAGTGGATTGGTAGCACGTGGGAAGGGGATAGGGATAATAAAGAGGATTTCTAGCCCTCCCACGGTTGGTTGAGGGCCAGCCTCTTCCTTCCATTTTGCAAATGGTTAGATGGTCTTTAAAATACAGACTCTGGAATCAGACCCCAGGATTCAAATCCCAGTGTGAATGCTTACTAGTTATATGAGCTCCCTGTGTCTTGGTCTTTCCAATTATAAAATGAGGATAATGGTGACTTCTGACGCCTGGGGAGATTGGGAGGATTATAGGAGGAAAGCATGTGAAGCACTTGGAATAGTGCTTGGAGCGAGGCGGGCACTCAGTAGATACTGGAGACCCTGGAGCAATGGTTGGCATTTAAAGTACTGCAGCTGAATCCTGCTTCCCCACCCATCCCCCAGTTCCGTGACCTTGTTCAGAGCACCTAACAACCCTGAGCCTCAGGGTCTTCATCTGTAAAATGGGGGCACACTTTTAAAATATATTACATAAGGCAGTGCTAATGTGCTCTACAGGCTGTAGTTTAAGGTATCGTTTTCCAAACCCCAAGTCCCTGGTCCCCCGGTTGCACATCCAGCAGAGGCACTCTGTAGGATGTCGGGTCTGGACATCCGTTCTCACTGTTCAGCTCACCGGTACGGCAAGGGTCTGCTTCAGCAGGTGGTTCATGGAGAATGAGTATTTTCTTATAAAATGTAAGTGAATTGATTGCCAGTTGTAGGAAATCACAACCCAGCGGAACACACTAAATTCAAATAGTAAGCGCGTCAGCATCCGTGCCGCATTTTACAAAGCATTTTCACATCCATCAACTCAACTGATCCTTTTGACAATCTGGTGAGGCAGAGGCAATCTGAGGCAGAAGTATGAGGTTATATCACACTTTTGCTCATGGGGGTGAGTTTTATAGCCGTGACGTGTCACACTTCAAGAAACTATCTTTGCATTATGTGCCATGGCTGGGGCTTCAACTCAAGCTTTGGAGACCGGAGCTGTCAGGGGCATCTCTCACCGTCTGCTGCAATGGCCCTGCATCTAATTTACCGGAAGCAGAAACGTGCTTCAGAGGTACCCTTGTATCACACCAGCAAATTAAGGAGTCTGGTAATTGAGAATTTTGCTCCCTGGACATCTCTCTGGGGCTGCTGTACTCCAGATATTAGGGAATGAAGGTCATCTACCAGCATATTCTACTTCAAGATTTTAAAGAGCTGTGGGGAGAAGGGAACAAAAGGTGCAAGAAAGGCAGTGGGTCAAGTGTGCACTGCAGAGATGAGCTGGGAGGGGCACGACAGCCATGGCGAGGGGAGTTGCTGAGCTAGCCCAGCTATCACTCGTCCTGACAAGCAGCTGGGTGTGAGGTGCCAGGCCAGGTAGCAGACTACAGAGACAGGTAGAGTGGTTTCTGCTCTCAAGGAGCTCACAGGCTAGTTGGGGTGACAGATATGGACATTATTAAAGTATAGTGGGCCTCCTATTTGCTCATCTTACGGACTGATGAAGGACTGTGGGAGGCAGAACCCCCTTTAGCACTTCTCTCCTCTTTTGTTAAGCCAGCCAACTCCATGGGAGTAGGGTAGACTTCTAATATTACCCAGAACAAACAAATACACCCCAAAACAAACAACCCCACAAATCACCCAGAAGCAGTCTTATCAGCACGTTTCACTGGCTGTGAGGTTTCTCTTCCTGTCACTGATTTCTGTTTAAGCTGGTGCCGGGTTGACGTGTGTCTCAGTAGAAGAGCCCACTCAGGGTCTGCCTCTCCCAAACTCCCAGTGGACGTGTCAGGTGTGTTCAGCTGTTTGGTGTTGTCTGGATCATCTTCTTATTTCTAAGAAAAAAGGCTTGGGAAGCTCTGGGGCTGCACATGCCTCATTTCTGACAACACCTTGCAGTGCAGATGAATTAAAAAATAGGCAGACTGAACATCCCCTAGTGCCCACAGGGATTTAAAATTGGATAGGAAAGACAGGCCTTGGAAGAAATACTCCTGAGTTTTTTCTACATCCCAAAGGCTTCATGTTGTTGATTAATGGTGAGGCTCAGCCCGATGGCTGGCGTTCTCTTTGTGGGAGTCTGTTTTGTATCAATGATTGTCACTACCTTGGGGTGCTGGGAGCTGAGTGGAGGAACTTACATGCATCTATAATGTTCATGGTCACCAAGGGCATCTGGAGTAGATGTATGATGGACACCTAGACACAGGATGCCTGTCTTAGTTCTTTACAGTAGCTGTCATTAGCAGTAAGCTAATGACAGAGCCTGAGACAAGGATTCAGAGCCTGAGACAAGGATTCAGGAGTGTAGTTTATGTAGGAAGGGCAAGGAATATAAGTAGTGTCGTGATGGAAGTGATGATACAGAGAAGATAAACTGGCCTGTAAAAGATGGACTCTGAAACCTAGGTTTTCCAGTTTAGGATCGTGCCCACTCCCACGTCGTAGATTCAAACTACCCATACCACACGCCCCTCCCCCCCCACCCCAGATGTAGCACGTGATCTCTGCAGAAGTGTCCTAAAGTCAATTAAGACCACACAACACCCATCAACCCTCGAGAGTCAGGCTCCCTGCCAAAGCCCCACAGTTCTAAATGTGTGTGTGTTCCTGCAGCCTTGATTACAGAGAGAGCAGATCACATAAGGCAGAGTCTGCAGGCCTGTTTGTGCAGCAGGGGTATTTTAACTCAGTTACTGTGGAAGGCATGGGACGATGTCTGGAAAGTCTAAAGCATTAGCCAGGAAGAGGAGGGATGAGGTTTCCTTCTGTTCTGTGTATCTTCTCACCATCAACAATATCGAACTGGGGAAGTTTGGGGGAATGGAGTGCAGGATCAGAAGTCTGCATTAGGAAAACTAATTTGGTGGCCAGCCTTCTTGTGCTTGTGCCCACTTACTGGTGGGCTCTGAAAATCATTGATTGCTTTGTTTTCCCTATTCGTTTGTCTTTGCATTCGTTACGGTGCTGAACACTGGTTCTATGGCAGGGATGATAATAGGTGTGGGTGATATAAAGAGGAATAAGGCCCATTCTCAGCCCCTGAAAGCTCACAGTACATTCAAGGAGCTGGAAAATTATGGTCAAGCATGAGGTTGAAGACAGACATTCCCAGCCTCACAAATACTATCCCCATTTGCCAATGGGGCAAGACTCTCAGAGGACGTAAGTGACAAGGAAAATTAACACAGCTGTTGAGGCTTCTATGAGTTTGGTTCACTTTAAACCAATACATAGTTCCTTAAGTGATTTTCAGTGTCACAGGATCCTGACCCCTCCCCACAATAGTCCTTTTGGTGCTCTAAGAAAGACACGTGGGCTCTTGTTTTGGAGGATGGAGGGAACGAAAAGTGCCCACTGAACTGAGACGGTATCTTGACACCGTAAAATGAGGCAGGCAGCTCGAAATAATCAATGGGTCTATTTATTATAGGGTAACTTACTCACAGGGTGGGATGGGGATTGAGCATCAATGATCTGGAAGCATTAGTAGCTGCACTCTGCACTACTGAGGAGCCAC
Organism: Monodon monoceros; assembly: GCF_005190385.1. Taxonomy (NCBI): domain Eukaryota; kingdom Metazoa; phylum Chordata; class Mammalia; order Artiodactyla; family Monodontidae; genus Monodon; species Monodon monoceros. Next base: position 6,900,345 of record NW_021703770.1, on the reverse strand, counting down.
TAGGACAATTTTATAATTAACCTAGAGTATGGGGGTAGTGCTTGGAAACAGGACGTGCATTCCTAAGTGAAGATTTATGAATGAGTAACTAGTCTCATGGGTGCTGGGAATACATCAGCCAAGGTCTTCATCATTGTTTGGAGGCTACCAGAGCATAGAGGCCACCTGGACCTAACGATCCTTAAACAATATCTATTAACTACAAAGCCCTTGATGACAGAGAAGTGATTTATGGCACAGTACGGCCCTAGGCAGGGTCAGTGGAAGGACAGAAAGGATTGTAGGGGCCCAAGATGGCATCAGTTATGCTAACATCCATAATTCTGGCCAGCTCTGGTTTTGTACCAGCAGCTGGAGGAAAGCTTCGAGAAGATTTTGGGATGCGCCTTGTGTGGGAAACAGAGTTTCAGGCCCAGGAGGGGCCAGTGTCGGGGAGGTAAGGCAGTTATGATCATGGTGGGTCCCCAGTAGGAGCAAGCACACTCAAGCTCATACAAATAAACATCTTCTTTGCAGGTCTGACACCCCTGAAAGGAAACTGGAGCACCTTTGCCAGTTCCCAGCAGGTTTATCTCTGGAAAGGTAAGCTCTGTGGTGGGAGGGGGTGAGAAGACACTGATCACAGGAGACGGTCTGGACCCACTTCTCACTCACAGGGCACTCTGCTCCCCAGAGAGACAATGTAGAGATTTACTTTCCAAGTGAGTGCTCTGTGTAGATAGAAGGGCCCCAACTCTCATCAGATAAGATACCAAAGTGTAAAACAAAAATGAAAAGTGTGGAAACCTAAGGAAGGATGAAGGAAGTAAGCACTGGTTCCTGTGAGATCAAGTTCATTGACCACAAGCTGCCCTTGTTAGTAGGATCGGAGCTCTGAGGTCACCGCAAACTACAGGAGGCATTTTTCCAGGAGGCCTCGGCCTCAGGCCCCTCCTTCCCCGAGGCTCGGTGAGGGACAGGACCCCAGGTGGCTGTGCCATGGGCTCCTGCTTAGAGCTGATGCTACCGTGGGTTCATGGGACAGGTTGGGCTCAGATGAAATGCATATTTGGCATCTCTTTTCTGCTTTGTTTGTTCTCCTTTGAATTTAATGAACATTGACCTAGTGCCTACTCAGAGCCAGGGACTGTGGAAAGCATGTACGATGAGTCTAACATGGTGAGAGAGATGAGTGAGGCACAGCCTTGACCTGGAAAGGGCCCCAGCCTCAGGAGGGAGCAGACAGGCAGGGGTCCTAGGTGTCACGGTCCTAGGTGCTGGGTGAGAGGCATGAGGAAAGATCCCGGCCACTGTACCACTTCCCTCCTCTTCCCATGATCCCTCCTGACTGATCTCCAGTCCTCTAAGAGATAGGACTGGTGACCTGATGCTATGCCTGTGAAATAGTGTGAGAGAGCACAAACGGTGGGCTTAGAGTGACTGGGTAAGAATTCTGGTTCCTTTACTTCCCACCCGTGTGAGCTTGAACACATGGGTGACAAGGCAATAAAAATGGTCCTGGCCTCATAGAGTTGTGTGAGCGTTGGCTCCGTAATTCCTATAACGTACTTAGTACAGTACCTCGTGCATCATCCATGCTAATTAATGTGAGTGATGGTGGATGATGAGCAGGAGAAGGAAGAAGGAAGAAGAAGAAGAAAAGGAGAGGAGAGGGGAGGAAAATGAAAGAAGGTGCCCATCATCGTTTTCATTTTAAGGTGATATAATGAGACGATACACTTCTTTTCTCCTTTAGTAATACCCATATGGTACATGCGGGGGTTGATATTCTGTTCATTTTTCAGACAAAAAGAAAAAGAGACTTGGAGAGGTTAAGTGAGATGCTCACAGGAGCATCTCAGGAGGTGGTCCTGGGGTGGGACCCAGACACTGGTTCCAAGTCCAGTGCTTTCTATTTATTAGAAATCTCTGTGTTGTACAGTATAGCCTTGTAGCTTAATGACTATAAATGGAGTATACCCTTTAAAAATTCTGAATCACTATATTGTACAACCTTAACATATAATATTGTACGTCAGTGATACTGCAATTTAAAAAAATTAAAATTCTGGCAAATGATTTGCTAGCTGGTGAAAAATTAAGGACTTGCTTCTCCCCAGGACATTTGCCCCACTAAACAGAAGCACCCAAAGACCTGCCTAAAACCTGGCTCCCCCGTCACGGAAGACCTGTTCCTGACTTGGGAATTTCATTTAATTTTTTAAATTCCAATTCATCTACTTTCCACCTGCATGTTCTGGGATAAGTTATTTCAAGTCTGTGAGCCTCAGTTTTCTCAAGAGTAAAATGGAGGTCTTACTCCTTCCCTTCACAGGGGGTCGTAAAGACCAATATTTATAAGCATATCCTGTTAACTCTAAAAGACTTTACCAATGCTAGCAATCTCAATATCAAGGACAATAATAGTTCTCTTATGGAGAGGTTGGCTGACGTTCCACAAAAGGCCGAAGAATGCAGACCTATGCCGCTGGATTTGTTCCAGACTGTATTGGGGCACCTGGCTGTGGACCATGAGTGTTTCCTACATTGTCATTACCGTTTTGTTGACCAGAGGAATATCTCCCCTTTTCCTCCCCAATATTAGAACAGCGATCCTTTTCTTTTTTTCTCCTAGATTCTGACATGGGGTCTCGGTCTGAGTCTATGGGGTGCAGACGAGCTGTGGAACCAAGGCCAGCATCTCCAGCAGAAACAGGTACCCACCCGAAACCTCTTAATATACTTGGTGTCTGGCTGTGGAGACAGATGGTGATGCCGAGGGTCTGGTCGATGAGTGGACCCATGAACACCACTGCATTCTGCAGCCATGGACCCCGTCTAAGCTTCTAATCCACTATCCATTTCGTTAATACGGGCCGCTCCTCGGAGGGGCAAAGTCACCACTGCTGCTGAGAAAGAAAACAACCATAATAACAAATCCAGCAAAAGACTATTAAAGGTGATCAGTGCCTTCGATTATGTACACGCTGAAGAATGTAAGCAAAATGTTCATGTTCTGGAATTGTTTAATGGATGAGATGTCTGTGAGGGTCTTTTGAGAGAGAGTCATTTTATGCAGTGGAAGATGTAAATCCACAGCTTCCTAGGGGCAGAGTGTGTGTGGTGTCTGAGGCTTCTCCATCGCCCGAGGCTACAGTTGTTTTTCCTTAGGTGGAGCTGAAAGTCCGGGTTGGGGGCAGAGGGAGAGGGAAAGAGAGCCAGATAGAGAGAGAGAGAGGGGAGGGGAGGAGGGGGTAGGGAGAGGGGAGGCAGGTCAGCCTGCAGCACGGTGGTGGGGGACAGCACACCAGAGGGGAGAAACACCACATTGCACAGCAGAGAGACTAGGGCTGGGGCGGCTTTTGGCAACTCATTACGAACTGCATGGCCATGGGTACTTTGCTCACCTCCTATGAGCCTCGATTCCTGCTGTGTAGAACGTACCTTGCTTTCCACTTATCCTCTTATACAGAACATACCTGGAAGACATCTGGCACATTGCCTGGTACATAATATCCCCAGATGCCCACACAATGGTAGTTTCTTCCCTTTCCCATGGCTTTGGTGCAGATAAAAATGAGATCATGTTCATAAATCATTACAACTGGGGCTCATCCCATACTAGCTGTTCAGCAGTTATGAGTTCGCTCTGCGTCCATAGAGCTGAGGGCTCGAGGGCTGTGTCCTGATTCAGAGTGTGGCCCTCAGGTCAGTAGAGCAGGGTTCGAATCCCAGCCCTGTCTACATCTGCCTGTGCAACCCCGAGTCATCTTCTCTGAGCCTCAGTTTCTCCTTCTTTAAATGAGAGTAATAGCAGTCCCCATGAGACGGGATTAGAGGATGTAATTCTATAAGTTGCCGTGACACAGAGCAGGTGCTCAAAAACCGGCAGCTGTTATTATGTGGTAGTTGGGATTATGATCCTAGCACCGAGCCTGGCTCGTAGCAAGCCTTCCCGAAGGTTCTGTCCCCAGTCCATCTCTCTTCCTGTATTGCCTGTCGGACAGCAGATCCCAGCTGGGGATCGTGCTAGGGTCACGGTGCATATTCCCATCCAAATGCCTTAGCAGCTATGCCCTTCTGCACCTTCAGAGGTTTGTAGTGGCAGCTTCAGTCTTGCCAGCGAGCTGGGGGGAGTGGGGGAGTGGGCACCCTCACAGGAGCCTTCCCCTTCTTGTTCTCAGGTGCAAGCATTTAGCTGGGTCCCTCCTGCACAGAGACCTGGCCCCTCTCCTGTCCAATCTTTGCCTGCACTGGCAAATCGGCATATTGGTTGTGTGCTGGGAGCCTCCCAAGCCCATGGCTGCTGTTCAGGTTTCTCTGCTGCCACAGGGGCAGGGGGAGTGAGCTCACCAGGCAGGGGAGCAGCAGTGAGCCCGCTCCCCCTTGAGACTCCTGGGTGCCGGGCCCTGCCTCTGGTGCTTTAAATCCATCACCGCACAAACGTTGACAGCCCTGCTCATCGCTGTCATTCTTCCCATTTTACCAATGAGCAATGCGGGGCTCAGAGTGCCTGGTAGCCCTCGCTTCAGCCGGTCCAGTGCTAAGAAAGCAGCCACGCTGGGATTCAAACCCTGGTCAGCTGACTCTAAGGCCCAGGTTCTTCTAGAACACAAGCTGCTCCCAGGTGCAGACAGCATGGACTTGAGAGCTGAGTCTTGGTGGCCCGTGGCGGACAGGGCAGACGGGTTCTGTTTGATTTGCAGAGTAGACTTCTGATTTTATTTAACGGAGCCAATATTTTTAAATTGGAAGATTTTATATAAAAATTCAGATTTCCAGCTTCTGTAGAGAAAAACAGAGGAAAAGCTCTAGGAGCGCGGACTTCAAATTTCTGCCTGGCGACCGCCCTCGAGCTGAGCTGAGCTGCCCCCTCCATAGGGTGTGGCTCTCCTGTTTGCCCCTACCCCCCAGCACCCTACACTCCTGCAGGCCAGCCTGCCCTGGGGACATTTACGTTCGTGATCCCCAACCTTAACAGCGCCTCTGAGCGGTAGACAGAACGCTCACGGCCATGTAAATGTGAATGTTTTCCTGGTACTTGAGGATGTTCTGTAAAATCCGTCATTATCCACTGTGCCGGGCGCATCTACAAAGCTATCACATGATTCCCACAGGAAGGCCTGCCTCTCCTCCCCCACCGGAAGACCCTGGAGGGCTTCAGGGTGAATAGACAAAGCCCAGCTTGGGTTTCCCCTTCCCAGCTGATGACATTTCTGGACTTGAGGAGATAACGCCCCTGCAGGAGAAGCCCCGTTGATGGGCTCCCCTGCAGTGGGGTCACTTCCCTGGCCGGTGCTCCTCCGTGCTCCCCAGAAGGGCCTTTCCCAGTCACAGCACAGCGAGGAATGTTCCCCTTTCTGCTTCCAGTTACTCCGAGTGTCTCAGACACACACAGAAAAGCAGAGCCCCCTATTGGCCTCCTGGCCTTCAAGAGGATTGCAAAGTTTTGAGAGAACAAGTCGAAAATGGATTCTTCCTAATGCAGCATCAGGGATAAACTGAGAGGCTACAGTATCCATTCTTTCACCCAGCAGACATTTTTTGTGCACATACTCGGTGCCCTCAGAAGTTCCCAGGCTGGTGAGAATTCCCATGTGCCAGCCACGGCGGGCCAGGGTCGTGAGGGCTGCGATGGGGTGTCAGTGCAGAGGGATTGCAGGGAAGAAGGATGCTTGGCAGTCTCCAGCAGGTAACAGGGGCTTCTCAGAGGAGCCTGGAAGATCTGCCAGGCATTTCCAGAGAACACCTGGGTGAAGGAGTTCCAGGCAAGAGGAACAGCCTGTGCAGAGGCACTGAGGACAAAGTGTGACTCCAGGATCTACAAGTGAGCCTCTAGGCTGGCTACGTTGTTTTTCCTTTCTTCCTCTGCTGTCTTAAGGGGTGGTGTGTGCGCTCCTACCTATGCCAGGTATGGTTCATCAGGGAGACAGGCATGCAACCAGCCATGGTACAGTAGCATGGGAAGCAATAACCCAAAGGGCGGTGGCTGCACAGAGGAGGGGCTGGCGACACGGTTCCTGGGGTCTCTGTTTGCACTAAACTTCTAGCCCTGCCAGACCTCATACACTTTTATCTCCTTTGGTGGTAGTTGTTGGTGAGGAAACCCAGCCTTTGTGAGCCTGCTTTAAGTGGCCTGAAGAGTGGGCTTCTGAGAAGATGCTGCAGTCCAAGGCAACGTGGGGTATGCGTGGGCTGTAGAGCCCCTCATTCCAGAGCCCCAAGCTAAGGGATGCTGTAAACCTGCCCCAGCTCATTCCATGATCCGCTTTATGCCCCCAGTGAAAGTCCCTCTGGGAAGTCAGAGCCCTCATGAGGTGCAGAAATGTGCCCCTACTCCTGGGCTGGGGTGCTAGGTCCCTCAACGCTGGAGACCCTCTTTATAGAGCCACTGAACATCAGAGCAGGAGGGAGCAGTGTTGGTCCTTGAAGCCCAGGAGGACTAGGCAGGTGACGAGGAAGGGGGTAAAGGGCAAGTGAGCACGGACAGTAGTCCTGGGGCAGCAAGCAGTGAGGTGATGAGCTGGAATTACCAGTGTTCTGGGAGCAGAATAGCGATTAACTACACGATTAATGTAGTGTAATGTACATGCTTCTTGAGTGTGAGTTGAAGCAATCAGAGATGAGGCTCCAAATGCAGGTAGAGCCCGGACCAAGAAGAAAGCTTGGACTGCCGTCCCGTGGGCAGTGGTGTACCCAAGAAGAGCCTTCAGCCAGAATCATGGCGTATGAAGACACAAAGAAAGATGGGGGTGGGGTGAGGTGGGAGATGTGAAAGCTGGAACTTTCAAGTCTGGGGCTGAGCGGAGCTGAGATTTGTCTTCACAGATGAAGGCTGCCATTGGGAGGAAGTTAGAAACTTGCACGTGGCTTCGGAAGACAGAAGGTGCATCAGCGGTTCACGTTTACAAAGGGGCAGATTTGGTTCCTCGACTTCCTAATGATGGGGTGGGTGGCTGCGGTGGGCACAGACATGTCACGCAGGGCTGCAGGGACCTCGGCCAGAAATATCGTGGGGAAGAGTTCTGCCTTAGGTGAAAAGTTAAACCAGATGGCTCCCAAGTTTTCTCCCCAACCAAGATTCTAAGGTTTTGCAACTCCATAATTTTTAGGGCTTTCTGGGACCTTCTGAATCTTTCCTGCCTGACAAGACTCCCAACCCTATTGACTCCAGACATGCTGTGGCCTCACACAGCCTGCAAGTGTGTGTGTGTGTGTGTGTGTGTGTGTGTGTGTGTGTGTTTGTGTGTGTGAGGCAGACAGGCAGACAGAGAGACAGAGATTTTCACCATGGAGATAAAGGCAAAGGAAGTTGACTTGCCCCTTCTTTTTCAGATTTGACAACAGAGCTTTTCTCCCCTGTGGACCTTAACCAAGTCATTGTCAATGGAAACCGATCCCTGCCCAGCCAGCAGCACTGGCTTTTCAAACACCTATTTTCACTGCAGCAGGCAAATCTGTGGTGTCTTTCTCGTAAGTATCCTTAGACCTCCTCCTCCTTCTCCACCCTGTGGTCAGGCATCTCAGGCCTAGTTTAAAAACTCTTGAGACACAGATATGATCAAATTCAAGAGCATAACTCAGGGGTCACTTCAGTGTTAGTGTCATGGGTGATACAGAAGACAGGACATAACCCATATCTTCAAGAAGCTAATCGTGTAGTTAGTCTCTACTCTGCTCTCAGAACCTATCATCCATCCATCCATCCATCCACCCATCCATCCATCCACCCATCCATCCATCTATCCATCCATACATCCATACATCCATTCATCCATCCATCCTTTACCTAACAGGCACATGCTCTGTTGCGCAGGTGCTATGATCTAGGCCTTGTGTTTCACCTTGGGAATAAGAAAATAAAAATCAGCCATGTGCCTCCCCATTAGGGAGCTCACGTGTGCCAGTGGCAAAGTCTGACACGGGACTGGGAACAGGGGAGATTGTTCACAACGCCACCAAATTTTACATCCTGTGGTCTGTGGTCTGAGGTCCTGACTGCCTCTGAGATGGTCCTGGGCAGATCCAATGGAATTTTACCCTCTTTGCTCCCATATTGCTGAGTTTCCAGCTGACCCCTCACCCTCTTGGACTTTGCCTTTTTTTGGAGCCACTGGACTCCCTGTTTCATGCATGGCCCTCTCCCCAGCTAGGAGAACCCTAGTGTTTTTCTCGGGCCTTCCAGACTGGACAGCCTTGACTGACCTGGGCCTCTTCCCTGCCTGGGAAGAGTCCCCACGGGGCATTTCTCCCAGAAGGTCCTGTAGAGGTAACCCTCCACTGCTGGCCTCCCTAGGACTAACACCCAACTGTTCTCTTGCCTGTAGGCTGTGTCCAGGAGCCCTCTTTCTGTCAGCTGGCAGAGGTAACAGACACTGCACCCTTGTACTTCACCTGCACCCTCTACCCAGAGGCCCAGGTGTGTGATGATGTCATGGAGTCCAGTCCCAAAGGCTGCAGACTGACCCTGCCCCGCAGGCCAAGTGCCCTCTTCCAGAAGAAAGGTGAGTGCTTGGTTGGATCAACCCAAACTGTGTTTTTAGTGGGCTGCTGGCTCTGTGGCTTTACAAATATCCAGATCAGTTCTTCTTCTTTGAAAAATAGACTTCCCTGGCGGTCTAGCTGTTAAGACTCTGCGCTTCCACTGCAGGGGGTACGGGTTCAATCCCTGGTCGGGGAGGTAAGATCCCACAGGCTGTGTGGAGAGGCCAAAAAAAAAAAAATGTCTAAAAGTAAAGTTACCCAGGCTTCTTGTAGAGATGCAAAGGCATTTAGAGATGCAGCAAATTGACTAGAGAGAATAATCTCACTCTGGAATCCCACTGCTCATAGAAATCATGTTTTTGCACATAGCAGGTAGAATTCCAACTGGCCTTTTATTATAGAAAATCCCAACAACTGTGGCTTCAACAAGATAGAAGTTGATTTTACCCCTTTGAGAACATTAATGATACTATTTGGGTGGAGGGGGGTTCACCTTGCCCAGTCTTCATTTCTTCCATCATGCTGAGATCTTTTATTTACTGTTCTATCTTCCTTGCTGGAGGCCTTTCTCAGGTGTCTGGTGACCCTTGATTTTTCCACTTAAATGTAAGACAGGGGCCCAGAAACTAACTGGGAAGCTCTGAGTGTGTTGTGGGAGCTTGTTGACTTGGGCTTTCTTGGTAGGGTAATCTAGTTGGGCCACCCTTTGGGGACTCCCTCGTCCGTATGTCTAGGCCCTTCCTCCAGAGGAATCTTGTAATATCTGGCCTGGGGGCGTGAGCCTGGCTGCTTGTGGTTTAGATGCCAAATAAGATGGGAAAATTAGGGGATCTCAATATTCACCATGTAGACTGAGTGGAAAAATCCCCCAGCTTCAGTGTGGTACCCCCTCCATTACAACTCAACCTGGCACCCCCGAGAGACCCCATCCTTCCATGGTAGGAAGGGGCAGTTGTTGGCTGTGGAAAAAAGAGGAGGGCCTCTGGAGACCTAACTCCTTCTGCAGAAGCTTTCCAGCCCATTCTGTTTTAGCTCACTTTCATCCCACTGCTGCTGATACTGAAACTTTGGGGGATTCCAGAAGGTGTATGGGGTTGCTTCTCAGTTCTTCCCACAGAAAAGTCGAGAATTCAGCTTTCTTAGATTTATTAGGTCAACTTTTACTCCTCTGTGTTTTTTCTAGCTTCCAAAATTTCTCTCTCTCTCCCCTCTCCTATCCTCTTTTGCCTTGGGGGTACATGCCTTCACTATTATTTTAGTGAGATTTGGGGTGGGAGTAGACTGTAAGTATATGGGTTTAATACGCCATCTTAATCAGAAGCTTTCAGTATGGTTTGTATACCTTTGTCCCCCTACAAAGGTATCTTTATGGCTACAGCACATCTCTCCTTACATAATACGTCTTTCTTCCCTCTGTGTAGTTGTACTGCAAGATAAAGTGAAGAATTTTTACACTCGCCTGCCGTTCCAAAAGCTGACGGGGATTTCCATTAGAAACAAAGTGCCCATGTTTAACAAATCCATTTCCAATGGGTAAGCTGTTTCCATTCACTCCCGCCCCACTGCAATACTTAATAATGACCCTTCTGTCTTCATAAAGATGGTGATATATCAGTTAAAGGCACAAGCATAAAAGACTGAAAAACCCAAAGCAAAGGGTGAAAAAGTAATAAGGAGGTAACTATCTAAAAACCATGGCTAAGGTCAGTTACTAATAGTCAGCACAACATTTAGCCCTGAATATCTGGTCAGCTGACGCAAAAGGGAAACACTGACCCGTGTTTTATCAGTTAATACAAGTTATCAAGCATTGTAATAAAGTTGATCAGCGAAGTCTTCCTGTGCTGCACGCAAAATCCAGAGAGCAAGCAGAGCTTTCAACGGGACCATAGGCACATCACGACTTCTAATTTATTTAATTTTTTATTTAAAAAATGTATTTTATTATTGATTTAATTAGTCAGCTGTAATTTAGTTGTTTTCATTAAAGGTGATGTTTCTCTCCACCAGTCTGTGGATCTCACCCATCAGAATTACCAGGAGGACTTTTTAAAAAATGCATTCCTGGGTCCTACCCTGGACCTACTGAATCAGCATTTACAGGGGGCTCAGGAATCTGAGTTTTAACTAAGCTCCCCCTGTTGAAGTTACAATTTGAGAGTCATTGATCTATGAATTGTTGATCTACGAAGTGTCGTTGGTTTATGAAACTATGCCATGCTGCTGGCATTTAAGATCTACTTTTGAAAATGCAGATTAAAAGGTGATACAGGATAGTCTGCCTTGAGTTCTGGCTGGGCACCACCCATGCCGACAGGAAGGGGGACAAGAAGGAGGGTGGGAAACGGGGATCAGTCTGACCCTGGTGCTGGGATGGGCGCTGCGGGAGCAGAGCTTGTGTGTCTGGACTCAGGAAAGGGTCGTCATAGAGGGCAGGCCCCCAGAAGTCAGTGGTAGCGATTCAGCCCGCCCCATAGGTCCTGCCCAGCACAAACCTTCAGGCCTGCTCTCTTCCCCTTCCGCCAGCTTCTTCGAATGTGAACGACTGTGTGACGTGGACCCGTGCTGCACCGGCTTTGGCTTTCTGAACGTTTCCCAGTTAAAAGGTAATAATGGTAACTCCCTCTGGTCTGCATACAGCACTTTACAGTCTAGAAAACCCGTTCACATCTACAGTCTGATCTTCTCCTCAGCACCTCCTCGTGTGGGTGGGGAAGTGCCCTTCATTCACAAATGGGAGGTGGGGGCTTGGAGAGGGCAGGTGGCTAATAAACATGGTAGCTGGGACATGGCTCCTGGCCCAGGGCCCAGTCAGCGTTACACGACTCTTCTCCCTGACCCAAGTAGCCTTCCTGCCATGGCTCATTTAGCTGTCTTCTGCTCAGCTTTCAAGACCTGGGTCAGGCAGCTTGGTAGGGTGAACTTTGGATCCATCCATATGATCTGCATTTAAATCTTGATTCTGGACGAGCGACTTAATCTCTCTGAGCCTTGGTTTTCTTATCTGTAAATAGGCATAGAAATGTTACCCTCCTCCTAGGGCTGAGTGAGGACCAAGGAGTATGATGCAAACACAGCCCCAGCATAGCCCTAGGCACATGACAGGTCTGTGCTGTCTCCATCGATGTCCTCTTTGATCAGAAGCTCATTAAGGTAGCGGGTTTTTCATCACCGACTAAGATCGTCACTGGAAAAGTGCGCTGCGCCTCAAAAGTCTGCTGAAGAATGAGTTTGCAGAATTTCTCTCATTCCGTTAGAATCTTCCATCATGATCATTTCCCTGGTCCTCGTTATTTTTTGCTCCAGGAGGAGAGGTGACATGCCTAACTCTGAACAGCTTGGGAATTCAGATGTGCAGTGAGGAAAATGGAGGAGCCTGGCGCATTCTGGACTGTGGCTCTCCCGACACTGAGGTCCGCACTTATCCCTTCGGGTGGTACCAGAAGCCTGGTAAGTGATATTCTCCGAACAGCTACATGGACATCTTTAGTTGACTGCTTCTCAACTTATGTTAGGATGATGTCCTTGGCCCCGGGAGGAGATTAGTCAGGATTCAGTGGGTGCAAGCGACAGAGACAGATTCTATTTAACTTAAGCAGAAAAGGAACGTATTGGAAGTCTGCTTGTAGACTCAAAGGAAAGATGTCCAACTAGGTCTCAGCTCCATGGATGTATTCAGCAGGAGTGAATGGACAACCTCTTCAGTGTGACACTGTCTTCCTCGGTCTGCCCCAGAGGGTTTTGGTGGTTGTGTTCAAGCTTTAAATTTAAGGGAGAGAGTCTGGCCCTGGCCTGGTCCTTGTCCTAGAAATGAGAGTAACAGGATGGCTGACCTGGAGGAACCTTAGAGGTCTATAACTTTGATTTCACATTCTGCATATCACCCAACACAATGCTTTGCCCAAAGTAGGAAAGGAGAGGAGAACTGACATTCCTCATGTGCCCACTGTGTGTCCACATGTGTGCTGCGGCTTCTACACGGGTTATACAATATATTACTCAATGCCTCCATGGAGTAGACATTATTTCCTCCATTTTAAGATGAGGAGAGTATGGTGTAGACAGTGGAAGTTATTTGACCCAAACCACATAGCCATCAAGAAGCATAGTCAGGTCGCAAACCCAGCTCTCAAGACTCCAGACTTCACTCTTCCCCTTTACCTGCTGCCTCCTGGCAGGTCTCCCATATGGCATGAGTGACTGTATGTGAAACTGTCTGGACACATTGCCTGAATGGTTTTCCCCCAGCTCAACTCAAACAACCATTTGACCAATAAACTGAAAAAATAAAGTTAATAAACGAAACCAGCAGTAGGTTGACCTCTTGTTCCAGAGCTATGTCCAAAGCTATGCTTTTTGGTGGAATCTGGTCCTTGACATTTGTTCATGAGCCTACTAATCCCCGAGGCATTCTGTGGCTTCAGAGTCTTTTGGGGTTGATTGTTACCAGGCTGAAAAGAATCTTCCTTGCTGATGTCTACTTTGAGCACCCTGTGACTTGATCTGAGTTCACTCTATTTATTACTTTTATTTTATTTTAACATCTTGAATTGTTTTAAGAAAAACATCAGGAGTGTATGATGAAACATCCTCAGTGGGTTTCTATTTAGGGGGGAGGGATGTGCCATATAGAGGTTGGGGAGTGAATGCCTGCCTAGGATGGTGGCCCCGCAGGAGATCCAGTGCCAGCTCTGGGCATTTAGGGCCTTCAGAACTGAACTCTCAGCCCACAATGCCTCCTTGCCCAGCTGTCCTCCCACACCTCTTCCCATCTCCTCACCCCACCAAAAGCTGGAAAATGTCATTTTTCATCTTTCTGTTGCTCAGGGAAGAATTGGATAAAAAGAGGCTAAGGAATAATTCATCTGTTCAGAAATATGGGAATCATATCAGAGGGTTACAACATCTGGCAGGAGTTAGCAAGGAAAAGCACCCAAGGTGCTTACTGCCCCCACTTTTTCCATCTGTTCTGTTTCTTTTGATCTGACTGCACAGATCACGGACTTTTTCCAACGTATATTCTGTGGGGTCAGGCTGGGGACTCAGGGGTTCTGACCAGGAACTGCAGGGCAGGGAATTACAAATTCATTCCACAGACACTGACCGAATGTCAGCCATGCCCTGGGGCCTCTGGTTTTACAAATCCAGCCTCTAATCCCTGGGCTCTTACTGTGTGCCTGGCTGGATGCCAAGCACTTTATAAGTGTTATCTCACCTGATCCTCATAACCACTGTTAGCTGAGGTTCAGGGAGATTAAGTCACTTGCCCAAAGTCACACATAGCAGGTAAATGACAGAATTTGGACCCAGAATTTTTGGACCTAGTCAGAAAGAACTGGGTCCAAATAACCAACCACATAACCATAGTATATGGCTATACTCAGCCATATGACATATTCACTGTGTTATATGGCTGAGTTGGAATAAGAAATGATTCCTGTCCTCCAGGCGCTCGCAACTTAAGGAGGAGGTACAGCCTGTAGATAAACAAGCCGTTCTAGCTCTGGATTCTCATGTCGTAAATCTAGAAGTTTTCGAACTGTACTGAGTGTCCGTACCGGGCCCTGCACTGTGCTGGGCACTAGGGCGTGTGGGGTTAATAAGATGTAGTCGTCCTCCTCTTAGGTGCTCGCGCCCTAGTGAAGAAGACGCGGGCGCATGTGATTAATCGCAGCGTCGTAGGTTCAGTGCTAGAACAGTCATATGCATGAAGTGCTGTGGGGACATGGGAGCAAGAAATTAAGTCTGCTTCAGACTGGTGGAAATCCATTACTGAAAGCCTCCTACACCCTCCTTTACGCTTCAGGGACCACCTCCTGCAGGCTCTGGCCCGCTGGCCTGGAGCTGCCCAAGCAGGCAGGTTTTCACCCTGCATGCCGCCTGCTTTCTGTGTTTGGGTGAGTGGGGAGAAAAATCGAAAAATGCCAAAATGGCGTCAGCCTCTCAGGACCCGTAGGTGAGAAACACCTCGGGATGCACATGGCTTGTGGCCATTCTGGTGTGAGTGGCTCTGAATTTTCCATTTCAGAAGAGGGCCAGCTGCAGGGGTTCTGGTGGCCTGGTGTGACCCATGACTCTCCATCGGAGCAGAACTAGGTCCTCACTGGTCGGTCTTTTTCCCTTAAGTCGTCTTCACCGCCCATTGCGGGTGGTGGGCTACGTCTTAAGACCTGATGGATCATCTCCTCCTAAGACCCAGGCAGAGAAAAGGAACCTTGCTCAGGGAAACTGGTTCGATCAATTAGACCATTCTCTCCGCTGGGTCACATTGACCTAGTGCAAAGCCACCTTCTGATCTGTGATATATTTTGAGCCAAAACACACTCATCTTCTGGATTCTGGTGTATTCTGTGTTCTGTAGTAGACAAAACTTCCCTAGTGTAAGGTTGGCAAGTCCCAACAGGCAAGCTGACATCGTCGTTACTTTCTCCACATCCTTATCTTTGTATTATTATTTTTTTAATTGAGTGGTTAGATTTTTTTTTTTTTACATCGTTATTAGAGTATAATTGCTTTACAGTGGTGTGTTAGTTCCTGCTTTATAACAAAGTGAATCAGCTATACGTCACACACAATAGTAGGAAGTAGGGCCCCTGCAGGGCCAGGGAAGCCTGCACAGAGGGGGACCTGAGCCTTGAAGGATGACCTCTCTGTCAGCACAGGAGACACGGATTTTTTACAAAGGAATTCTTGCAAAGAATTTCCGTTAATAGGCTTTGCCCTCACTTCAAATCCATGGTCTGGTCATTTCGTGTACTGGCATCTCTGTTGAGTGATGAGCACAGACCCCTGATTTGACTGCAGGCTGAGAGCCAGACACAAAGAAGGTAACACAGGTCCTGTTTCTGAAGAATGACACTGAGGAAGGGGAAAGGAAGGGCTATTTGTTGAGCTCCTACTATGTGTCAAACACCATGGAAGCATCAGGGGTAGAAGGTCCTCCCCAAAAGCGTTTAGCCTGGCTGGGGAGGCAGAAGTGAGAGACATGAACATCTCTCAAGCACTTACTAATGTCAGAAACAACTCTCCAGCACTCTCCCTGCATTCACTTACAACGCCTGTGGGGCTGGTACTCTCCTATCCCCTCACCGGGAGGTAATTATTCCCTCTGTATCAGAGAACTACTCAGCCCTGTGGCTTGTGTTACGGTGGGGGGGACCCACGGGGGCTTCTGAAGCAAAAAAGGGGAGCAAGAAATTTTGTTCTATAAGGGATTATGCAAAAGCCACTCTGGGGGAAAATCTGGGCGTAGATAAAGGAAAGCTGGGTGAAGGGCGCAGTGGCCGCTGCGTAGGGATAGTGGGTGGGGTGGCCGTGGTCCTGCCCTGCAGCCCCGGGGGCCGCAGAGACCTGCACACGGGCAACATAACCCTGGTACTGGGCTGTGTTCTCAAAACAGAAGTGGGAGTTGAGTCTCCTAGGATCCAGGAGAGAGGCACAAACCTAGAGCAGGGAGCGCCCAGAGGGGCCCCCCAGAGAGCCTGCAACCGTGTGCTTTCTGACTGCTGTCCACAGAGAACAGAAATTTGCATGGGTCTGAGCACCAAACTGAGAGGCTCAGGCCAAGCAATTATGATGCAAATGAGGCTGTTGGCAGCCACTTTCCAACAGCAGGACCCAACGAGGAAGTATCTTAGCAACCAAGGTGGGAGTACAGGGTAAGAAGGCTGCTCTGCAGTCCAGCTGCCCCAGAGCTCAGGGCTGCCTGGACGGGGCGGCCTCTGGGGCACTGGTACCTGCTGCTCTCGGAGAACTGGGCTGCCATTCGCTCCGCAGCTGTGCGTGACTTGCAGGTGGGGCAGGATCTTTGGTTTGTTTACAAAGTCAAATGCAGCATCTAAAAAAACAACCGAAGCCTCACACTTCCTTTGTTCTTCTGCTAAGCAAATGTACTTGGACCCTGTAGCTATTCTAGATACGGGAAATGGAAAGGAAATGACCAGCTCTTCTAATTATGCCTCTCTGCAGCCCACGTAGAAACCACCACACGTAGGAGAATTTACTGTGCAATCCGCTCTTCACATCATCACTCACATCCCCTCAAGAGTGTCTGCCATTTACTTAGCACGGAGTGGGCTCCAGGGCTAGGCTAGTGTTTCGCAGGCAACATCTTATTTGGTCCCCAAAGAATGTGATGAGGTTGGGTCTATCCTTACCCGCATTCTCTGCTGTGCTGGCAAATGTGTTACAACTGGGGAGGGTGGCGGGGGCCCTGATTTGTTGTTTTGTAGCGGTTACCACTTTCTGTGGTGTAAATACTCCAGCCACGGCCCATTTCAAGCCACCAGCTTGATGTCACTGAAAGCAGAGCTGGGAAGAAGCAGAAGGGTTACCATCCATCTGTTTAACAAGCATGAATTAGCTGAGCAACTTGCTCAAGGTTGCACGGTATGATTCTCTGCAGGGGCGTCCCCAGGGACGGAGTCCCTCCCAGGGGCTGAGGCTCAGTGCCCCGCGGCCCAGGGAAGCTGAGAACTTTCAGGGCTCAGCTATTCCTGTACAGTGAAGAAGGTCCCACCCAAAGGGCCGACAGCCCCCCGTCAGGAAACACTGATGGAGGATGAGGAAGGGTAAGTAGAGCAGCAGCAGCCCCAGAACTATGTGATGAATGCCTGGCTGAGACGCGCACATAGTAATTCTCCCTGCGGATGTGCGGCAGCTCGCCTCACTGTTCTCACAGCGGTAGACTTATACGGTTTCCAGTGTTTCATTAGTGCTGTAAAAATGTTTCCTTTGCAAACCGAGCTTGCTTTGAATTTCCAGATAAATTTCCAGAAGCAGAATTACTGGGTCCAAGGGTGTGGGCATCTGAATGCCCTCGATGTAGATTCATCAGATTGTTTTCTGAAGATTGCACTGACTCTCAGGGTCTTTGCTCTGAGAAAGCAAAGATGGACATTTAAATAAACAAGCTGGGCCCCTGGGTGCTGTAGAGCATGGTGAATGGTTCTGAGTCATTCTGAGTTTTGTGGGAGGAGCTCACAGAATGTTGGGTGACAGGAGCCTTAGCTCAGCAACCCTCAGAGTGAGTCCCTGGATCAGCAGGGTCAGCCTCACCTGGGAACTTGTTAGAAACGCCGGATCTCAGGCCCCAGCCCACACCTGCTGAACCAGACAGTCTGGGGATGGGGCCAACGTGGTGTGTGTCATCAAGCCCTCCAGGGGATTCCAATGTCTGCCGAAGGCTGGGAACCAGGGCCATAGAATGATGACCAAGAGCAGGTGCTTCTAGGCAGATGGAGTCAAGCAGGAGAGACACACGACAGCTGGGGGCTCAAGAACTCAGGGAGGCTGGGTCGTGGCATGTCTGACCAAAGTGAGGAAGGCGGCGGAGGGAATGGGATGGGAGGGAACCCAAACCGGGACTTCGGGGACCA
Organism: Monodon monoceros; assembly: GCF_005190385.1. Lineage (NCBI taxonomy): Eukaryota > Metazoa > Chordata > Mammalia > Artiodactyla > Monodontidae > Monodon > Monodon monoceros. The sequence goes on along the minus strand of NW_021703770.1, from coordinate 6,882,505 downwards.
GAATAGAGCATGACTCTGACTCGAGGCTTTTCATGGAGGCAGACAAGGCCAAGAGTCAAGGACAAGGGTGTGTCACTGTGAAAGGGCGATATTAAGAGTGAATAGTGGGGCTTCCCTGGTGGTGCAGTGGTTGAGAGTCCACCTGCCAATGCAGGAGACACGGGTTCGTGGTCCGGTCTGGGAAGATCCCACATGCCGTGGAGTGGCTGGGCCCGTGAGCCATGGCCGCTGAGCCTGCGCGTCCGGAGCCTGTGCTCTGCAGCGGGAGAGGCCGCGGCAGTGAGAGGCCCGCGTACCACAAAAAAAAAAAAAAAAAAAGAGTGAATAGTGGCCGGCATTTATTGAGTGCTTACTGTATGCCCAAAGGTTTACATACAACAACTCATCTAAGCCTCACAACCCTGAGAGAGGTACTGTCATTACCCCCATTTTACAGACAAGGAAACTGAGGACAGGGAGGTGAAGCAACTTGCTCAAGGTCACACAATCTCACCCTGGGTTGCTGACCCTTGACTGTGGGCCCCACCCATGACCCTTGACCCCTGACCATGCTACACCATAGCTCAGAGAGGGAGAAGATCTGACAGCACTCCTAGTTTGGGCCACTGGAAGAAAAGGATGCTGAGGCTTTGAAGATTTTGATTTGTTCAGTAAGGGAAGAGGAAAGGGAAGGGGATAATGGGCACTCACGGGTCACCTGCTGGGTCTGCACGGTTTCTCATTTAATTCTGACATCATCCTCATGTGCCAACGCCAAAACTGGGTGCAGAAGAAGCCAGATAACTTGTCCATCTGCCCTGCTTCTAAGAGGCATATGGAGGTTCGAGCCCAGGTCTGTCTGCCCTCCTACTCCAGGCTCCGTCCACCTGCCACACAGCCTGTGGTGAATAGCGGCCGTCTAGTGAGCTCTCACCCTGTGTCTGGCCCTACACTACCTCCTGTCATGCCCACAGCCATTCTCAGCACATGTTGTGTCATCCTCAGTGTACAGATGTGGAAACTGAGGCCCAGAGAGGCTAAGTGCCCTCCCTGAGTGAGTCAGTTAAGCCATGGTGGTGGGCGTTTCACTTGTTCACTGTGTGTCCCTGGGTGCTCACTCTCTGGAACACGGTAGGTCTGCACTTCTTCACCGCTGGCTTTGGAAAACGATGTGAAGATGACGAGTGCTGTGTGTCACTCGTCGGCAAAGCTGTGAGAGCAGGAGTGAGATCCCCTGCCGCAGCGTCTGTGAGGCAGGGGCTTGATGGCGCCTCCCCGGCCTGGGCCTCGAGGGAGGGTGACACAGAGGAGAGAAAGCAGCCCAGCTGCAGTGAGCGTGTGGTGCCAGGTTGGTTTAAGCCCCTGAGATGTCAGGACGTCCCTTCAGCACAGCCTAGCCCGTTCTGACCACACGGGAGTGGTGCCGGGCACGGTGGGCCCACCGTCTGCCTTCCAAGTTTGACTTTTCTGTCACCAGGTTGGACCTCTAGTCCTGCCTTTCAGGACTCAATGATCGAAAGGGTGAAAAAGAGCTAAAGGGCTGCCGTTGTCTTCTTTTGCAGTTGCTCAAAATGACGCTTCCGGTTTTTGCCCTTCGGTGGCTTTGCCTCCCCTCACAGAGAGCGGTAAGTTCATTGTCTTCCTAATTTCTCCGATGTGATGCGGCCTCATCTTTCTCCTTGCTTTTGTCCCGTAGTTTATAGCTCCCACGACCCTCTCACATCCATGAACTCAAGGCCCTCTCAGTTCACACATGCATAGAGAGGGCCAATGCCAGCAGCACATCGCAGCAGTTTACATGCCAGCCAAGGAGTGCGTCCAAGTGGCCGCAGAGCGCGGCGGGAGCCCAGTCCTCCTGCTTTTCATTCTAAGGTTTGTTGCACCTTGTTGTGTAGTGACTAGGCCTGCACAAGCCCGGGGCCGTGTCAGGAAGAGTAGCGTTTGGGAACTATGTGCAGAGGAGTCGGGGCTCCGAGCCGTCGGTGCCCCGTGCAGCACAGTGACATCTGAGGCCGGGCACTGGCCCTGATCCCAGGAGCACCACCTGGGCTGAGGCTGCCATCTCCTTCTGCACATGGCACCGTCCCCACCACACACACCCTGTCTGGCGGCAGGAAGCACGGGGCGGTGGTCGCCGTGGGACCGGGCAGGGCAGCATGGGCTTCGCTGCATGTCCCTTTTCTGCTTCCCCTTAGTCAGGAAATGAGAGGCTCTCATCATTCCTGTCCTGTGACATGATGTCTGAGGGGCACTAGATGTCTGTCATTATGGTCCTGGCTGAAGGGACAACATGTAGCTAGTGTAGGAGAGAATCATTTGTCATCAAGGCTGGGCTGAGAGTATAAATGTCCTCAACCATGTTGTCACTTCCTTCCCTCAGTTACAAGAGCTGACTTTGTGTGTATTTTTTTCCCCTGAGCATTCTGTACAGAATATCGATGTCTAAGCACTTAAAGATTTCACATCTAAGACATTTGATCTTCACACCAACCTCAAGGGGCAGGTCCTATTTTCCTATTTGTTAATTACAGAAAAATTCAAACAATGCTGCAATACAGAAGGAAAAAATCACAGAATTATTTAGAAGTTACTCCATGTCAGTTCATACATCGGTTTATTTCCTAATCTCCTTAGACTTTTCTGTATGGAAACGTAGTTGTAATCTTGCTACAATGTTACGTGTCTTGTTTTTACCTAATATTGCATCATGTGTATATTTCCAAACAGTTATATATGTCTAAACCATTCATGTATGCATGTGTATATTCATTCATTCATTCATTCATTCATCTGTCTATGTTCTTCCCCTTAAAATGCTCCCAATCTGGTGATGAAGAAACAAAGACAGTACAGTGATCAACCACGGTTGTCACATCCTACTAGGTCGACGCACTGTCGTTCACTAACTCATTCCTCTATTTCTGGGCATTTGATTGTTTTTGACTCTTCACTATTACGAAAATACCACAAGAATACCAAGAATACCTTGGTACATAAAGCTCTTTCCAATGTTGAGATTATTTCCTGGGGGCAGACTCTCCAAAGCAGAATTACTGGGTTTGAAAACTCTAGATTTTTTGACTCTAGATCTATATTGCCAAATTAGTCCCAACCACTTGTTTGTTGTTGCAGACTTACTAGCAGTGAATCAAAGTGTTTTCTTTTTTGTTGTTGTTTTTTTAATAAATTTATTTATTTTATTTATTTATTTTTGGCTGTGTTGGGTCTTCGTTGCTACGCGTGGGCTTTCTCCAGTGGCAACAAGTGGGAGCTACTCTTCATTGCGGTGCACGGGCTTCTCATTGCGGTGGCTTCTCTTGTTGCAGAGCACAGACTCTAGGTGCTTGGGCTTCTGTAGTTGTGGCTCGTGGGCTTTAGAGCACAGGCTCAGTAGTTGTGACACAGGGGCTTAGTTGCTTCGCATGTGGGATCTTCCCAGACTAGGGATCGAACCCGTGTCCCCTGCATTAGCAGGCGGATTCTTAGCCACTGCGCCACCAGGGAAGTCCCTCAAAGTGGTTTTTTTCCCATCATGTGCTTAGAATCCTTAAGTATTATCACTAAAAATATCATTTATTAAATTTACGGATAAAGAAAACTTCCGTACCTAATGTCAAATGCATATATTAGATAGGAATCGATCAACACATGAACCTCTTCAGGTGATTTTACAATGCTTCCAGTCTGTTTTTGCTAAAATTTGTATTACTGAGACTTGAGTTACTAACAAAAGAAAGAAAAGGTGTAGAATTCCACATCTCCCTTCACACACACACAAAGTCTATGGAGCTGAGTAGATGTTTTGAAGGCGGAATGAGATGTCACGGTATTTTCAAATGTGCCTTTGACGAGTGTGATCTGAAAGCAGGAGAGATGGGGGGCCGACATTCCATGTGTGCTTAGAGCTTCCAAGTTGGAATTAAGAGGTTGAGCATGTTCCTTTGATGAGAGTCAGAGGGAGGACATCATTCTGCCTTCGGGGTATTGGTATGTCTATGTGATTGTGACATGGATTGTGTGCGTGTGCACGTGTGTGTGTGCTCACACTTGCATGTATATACCAAGCATACGTAAAACCCTCATCTTTATGTACTTTTTATTCGGGGAGAAAAGGAAATATTTATTAAATACCAAGCAGTTCATAAATCATGCTCAGAAGAAAGTTAGATGGTAACAAGGTCAATTTTTCAAATAAGGAGACTGAAGCTCTGTTAGGTTAAATGATCAAGCTGGGATTGGAACCCACATGTGCCTGCCTGGCCCCCCTCAAAGTTAGATGAAAATATTTGGTTTGAACTTCTGGAAAGGGTGACAGAGATGGACTTCCCAGCCCCAGACTTGTCGGGAGACCTAAAGTCTCGGCCTTGTTTCTTTTATGAGATTGTGTGTATAAGCTGCCCATTCAAAGCCTTTTTGAAAATGGGATTCTGATGAGCTGATTGGTCGATGGGGATGATGAAGCCAAAGGTGGCTTGGGTGGCTTGTGAAATCTCAGGGGCCTGTCTTGGGTACATACACTCTAAACGCTTGGTCTATGTTGCTCCCGAGAAGACTTCAGACACATTAACGGGTGGGGGGTGGGGTTTGAAGACAGCAGGAGTTTGTCAAATGGGTGTGTTTCAGAAAGTCTTTCCAAAGAGAGTGCACGTGCAAGGCCCAGGACCACAAAACAGCCTGAGGCATTCAGACATTGGAAACGGTCCAGGGTGGTGGGCCTAGGGCTGTCAGTGGGAGGGGCAGAAGATGATCAGTAGAGAAATGCTGTAGCTTGAACAGGGAGCCGGCGTGGGACTTCGTACTGGCTTTGGAACTAGACCTTGGCAAGGTCTCTTGGGAGCGCTAGGGTGGGCACGAACAGAGAAGCGTGTTATGGCAAAACAGATTCCTCTTTCACTTCAGTTTAGTTCAATTTGGTGAATATCTATTTTGGAAAATGGATTCTGAATTGTCACTTACGTTCCAGGAAAGGTGTGCTGTGTTGAAGGTCTTGTTTGCAAAGAGAGTATCCCACCTACTAATTAGGAGAAAGGCACAGGAAGAAAGAATTTAAGGAGATGAGCCACTTACCAAAGTGAAGCCACTTCCAGTGGCAGTGGGAGCCTGGAGAAGGCTCCCCCAAAATTCACCACAGACAGTGAAAGCACCCAGGCACATCATGGCCAGTCTGTGCCATAAAGGCCAGTGTGCATTTGTCAGATGGCCAGGAGGGGGCAGGGGGCATCCTGGGCAGAGGGCAGTGCATGGACAGAATCCCGGCGCCTGCATTAGCACCGCACATGCGGGGAAATACAGGTAGCTCAGGACTGCAGGGCCAGGAGGGAGGCTGGACAGGGGACTGGGGCCAAACATTCGAGTGCCTTGGGTACCACAAACCCTTGAAGGGTTTTAAGCAGTTCCATAATGAGCTGCTCAAACTCAATAAATAAAACCCAATAAATGACTCAAACGCTCTCCCTTTGGGCTGTGTGGGAGATGCACTGGTGCCTGACAAGCTAGGCTTTGAGAGAACGAGGACAATTGCGTCATCTGTATGTAGAGTGCCGTTCTACGCTCTTTAGGGAAACGTTGTATGCTTTTTTAAACGGGCAAAACAGTAAAGGTGATATTTCTTCATAAGAGAAAATGTCCATTGCTTCTTAAAAGACCCATGACAACCCAGCTCAGGGTTAGCATGAGATGTCTTTTCAGATGTTGGACCCTGTCTGTAGGATGACCACTGTCTGCCCCCTCCTGCAGGCCAAATGGGGGGCGGGGAGGTCTTCCAAGGGCTAATTCCCAGGAGAATTGACGTTTTGCTTGTCATCCACTATCTCAGAAGCTCTTCTCTTAGAGGTGCCATTGAAACAAATTTAGATTATTTAGAGTATTTAGATTGCAAGCGAGGGGAAAACACAGATGTGAGTCTTTAAAAAGTTATACCTGTACTCTAAGTTCCTTTCACCTGAGGAACTTCAAAATACCCTTTAAAAAATGCCCCAGCCCTTGACTGTGATCACAGGTTGCTACCAGCAGATCGAGGCTGTGGGTGAAGCTGCAGTTGAGAGGGTGTGACGCATGGCTGAGAGGGATGCCTGGTGAAAGTTTGCCCTGCTCAGCTTCACCAGCCTGGAGCCCAGTGACAGCAACAAAGCTGTCCCTGGGTATATGGAGATAGAAGTGGCCACACCAGCAGTCTTTTTTGGGACCTGCGATTTGTAGTCAATCACTTTTGTCTGCTTTGCCTCTGGCTTTTCACAGCTGTGCCAAAGGGTTGATAGAATTCAGTTGATCTTTTCTGCAAATGTTTTCCACTAAGCTGGAGACAGAATCGTGTGATCCTAAAAAATGTCAGCACTGGCAGGAGTGTGTGCATCATCTAATTGAGGGAAACATCGGGGCATTCTGGTGTGGAGATGAGATTTGAAGTCCGTCTGCCCAGCTTCCAATCCTGTTCCATCACTTAACACGTGGGTACTCTGGGGCCAAATTCCTCAGCCTCCTGATGCCTTTGTTGGCCTCTGTAAAATGAGGATGATGGTGAAAAGTAAGAAATATCACCCTAGTAGGCTTGTGTTGTGGAATAAAGTACAAGGCTCGGCACAAAACCTGATAAGAGTGGGTATTTAAGAAATGTCAGTAATAGTGCCCAAGTCCAAACCCATCTTTTTATAGAGGAGGAAACTGAGGCAGAGAGAGAGAAAGTGACTCTCCCAAGTCACAGCCAGTTAAGGGCAGAGCTATAAAATCATGAATTTTTATATTCCTAGGTATTGAGTGACTAAATATGTCAATCACTATGCTAAATGGTTTCCATATTTTAATCCCCAAAACTGCCCTAGGCAGTGTGCACCATTATGTCCGTTTTACAGATTTGGAAACTGAGGGTCAGAAAGGCCCAACGTCACATAACTAATGAATGGTAGAGCTGGGGTTCAAACCCAATCTGAATCCAAATCCAGAGTCTCCCCACTGAAGATGCTGACTGTTGCTGGTTGGGTTCCTCAGGAATCAGACTCTGAGTTCAGTATGCAGGTCATTTTTTAAGGGAATGGAATCAAGAGGGGTGGGAGAGGGAAGGAGAAGGGCAGAGGGAGAACTTGAGCTCCAATGCAGCCTTAGAGGAGGCCTCAGCTGACCTCCAGGGATGCTGGGACGATCTTCAAAATTGTTATGCCCTCACGTTGGTCACTCACTGATATGGGCTGCCCTTCTAGGGGTCACTCTCCGTGCAGGGGCTGAGAGTGGGGTCTATCTGCCAGCAGCCCTCCTAGCAGCTGGGGAAGAACCCTTCATTAATGAAGGGGGATCTGGAGGACATCACAGCCTGCAGCCTAGTGGTGTTATACTTTAATAATCTCATCTGGGGCACAGTTGAGGGTGGAATGGGTGCTGTTAAAACTGTGCAGGCTGCCCTGCACCAACCCTGGGGCATTGTCACCTGCCTGCTGTAGCCACGAGTCTGGTGGTGCATTAGCCCACACAAACTAATTCTTAATCCCTTTGGTCCTTGGGCTGAAAGGGCCATGTGAGCAGGCACTGACTCCAAAATTGCCTAATGTTTGTATAAAACTTAAATCTCCTTTCCAAATATGCACAGAGCTGATGTGTGCACACGCACACAGACACAGACACACACACACAAACACACACTTTCTCTCTGGACCTCACGGTGTACACTCTGTCCCTACTTCACGGGAAGTGCTGTCCAGGGGAAGATCCCGTATCCCAGGGCCCATCAAGGTGAGGCTGGCAGGCACGCACTCTTTCCTACCTTCAGTCTGTCAAGAGTGCTGGGACTAGTTAGTAGCTGCGTGCCCAGACTAACACGTGTGGCCAGGATGCACATCTGCCACGGCCCCGAGGCGCCTGGGTAGCTGTAACTGGCAGGGCTGAGTGTGCTCTGGGCACAGCCTTACATGTGGCAGCTCCCCTGGACCACTTCTCTGCTTCTCTGAGACCCAGGGGCTGTGATGGAAGAACAGCTGGCAAACTGGGATCACAGCCACGGCAGACTGAAGGAAAGTGGGACACGTGGGGAAACTGGGCCCCAGCTTGGAAGGCTTCACTTCTCTCCACGAAGCAGGAGGGAGCCTCCGGCCAGCTGGTGAGGTGCTGGATTTGGGACACAGTTATAGTTCCTTCTGCCTCGGCTGCCACTCCCCTGTTCATTCGCTTATTCATTCAACAGGTGTTTAGTGAGCGCTTACTCTGTGCCTGGCACTGGGTGCTGGGGCTACAGCAGTGAACAGAGCCTCAGAAAGCCCTGCCCCATGGAGCCTTCATCCTAGTACATCTTCAGGGCTGGCTCCTCCTCTGCTCTGAGCTAACATCACCGCCTCAAAGAGACCCCCCTGACCACCCCATCAAAGCAGCCTCTTCAACACTCTGTACCCCTTCACCTTGCTTTATTGTCTTCTTATCTTTTTGCTATGAAATCTTCTCACTTGTTTACTTCTTGAGTATTTGTTTGCCCTCCTCTAAAAAGGAAGCCGCAGAGGGCAGGGACTTTATCTGGCTTGTTCACTGCTATTTTAGCTCTTAGAAGAATGACTGGTACCTAGTCAGTTCTCAAGAAATAGTTACCAAATGAATGAATATATTTTTCTTGCTTGCTTGCTTGCCAGATTTTGTGCTCCAAAGGGCAGTTATTTTGTAATTCATGGTTTGATCCTAAACACTTAGCAAAGTGTCTAGTAGACTCTCAGTCTTATTTTATTTATAATTGTTTGGTTTTTTTAAAAAAGAAAAAATATATAAATGTTCACTTTGCTCTAGGTTAATATTTAAAACCAACAGTGATTCAATTAATGCTTGTTGAAAGAATGAATAAATGAATGAATGGTAACCACATGAATGGATTGGAACACACATGGGATACAGGAATCCTATCTTTGCCACTCCTTAGGTATGGGAACTTGACTAATTTAAAAGATATTTGTGAATCTCAGTTGTCTCACCTATAAAATGGAGATGATGATGTTTTCAAAGAGGCTGTTATTAAGCTGGAAAGATATATTATATGTAAAATTGCTGCACCCAATGTCTGGTGAAGGCTGACTGTGTTGGAATAGCTAGATTAAGTCAAGCACTGCCAGTTCTAAGGGATCCTTTTCACAGGTCATCTTTGTGAATGCTGCCCCTGCAATTGTACAGCATACAACCTGTGCATATGTACATAGTGGGCCTGGGAGGCATTTGATCAATGTTTGCTGAATAGTTGTGTCTTAAACCTTTGTTAGATCTTTGAGGCTGGAGAAAACAGAGGATTTACCTTGATAACTCCCTTCCCAGATAACAACAGTTTTGTACCTGGTCCATCAAGGGTTTATTTGCTCGACTGAGTTGAAGGGAGTAGAACCAAGAAAAAAATATGCCAACCTAGGACCTACCTTCTTTTTAATATAATATTTTCTCCAAGAGTGGTAACATTTTAACAAGTGGGTAAACCAGAAAGATTTCGTTTTTAAGAGTGGAAATTCAGACCATTTGCTAAGCATTTGGGGGAAAATATTTTAGACGGTTTTTTACCCTTCCTAGGAGCCCTCTAATCATTCTGAGTAGCTGACTATGGATTAGACTATTCCTGAATGCAATCCATCAACAGTGGTAGATTTCCTTTAGTTTTATAGATTATAACAATTTTAGCTGTTGATTTAAAAAGGTAATACTATGTTACCAATGGCTACACAGTTTTCTTTAACTAAAAAAAATTTTTTTAATGATCCTTTGGTCATTCTTCATTGATTTTTTTTTCCCCCCACTGTTGAGTCTGTGCTGAATTCTCTGGCCTCCTTGGTGGAACTGAATTCAATTTACCAAGGAAGCAATCACCTTCCCTCCCCCATGAGTAAAGTCCAGGAGGGGAGAGGAGCCTAGCACGGGAGAGACCGAGGGAGGGGCTTCAGTATAGACAGAGCATCTGGCGTCATGGGAGGGGCAGTGGGGGATGAGGTGAGAGGCGATGGGGTCAGAGGACGGAGGAAGAAGTCGTGGTGTGTCCTGCTGGGATGGAGCAAGGTGGAGAGGATGAGCTCCCCGTTAGTGGGGTATTCAAGCATGTTGGAGATTCCCTCACTGTGCGGGGGGGGGGGGGTGTGTGGTTTACGTGCCCTCTAAGTTTCTCTTTAAGTTTTCTATTTTGGTCATTCTAACGATTGGCTCAGTTATGCTTTAAGGTGTTTTGGGTTTTTTTTCTTCTGTTTTTGTGATAACTTACCCACAGACAAGCAGACGGCTCTTGGCAGATGTTTTGAGAAGCAGAAGCAATGAAGCAGAGGGACCTTGGCACTGGGCGAATCTGGGTTTCAATTCGGGGCCCTACCCTCACACTGACTGGAGAGGCAGAGGGCGGGAGTGCAGTGTTGGGAGTTTGCCTGCCCGGGTTCAAACCAGCTGTCAGACCTTGTGCAAGTTACCTACAGTCCACTCAGAGGTCAGGATGGCCTCCGTCCCATGCTCTTGTTCAGTGTCTCTAGGGAAGCCTCCACATCATTGGAATTACTTTACTCAGCTCACGTTGGTTCTCATATGCATCTGTGCCTCCAAATTTCTGCAATTTTCCCCAGCTCCCTGGGATCACTCACAATGACCCCAAGAAAGAGGAATTCAGATGCTCTCAGTAACCCATTTATCATGCCACCTCCCAGGTAGCCTTTGCATGTGGGTGGAATTTGAGGGGTTCCACTTGACAGGAGTCAAACTTCCTAGAGAGAAATCAGATTCAATCTGAGCCTTTGAATTTCCACTAGGAATTTTGCTTGCAGTGCATTTAGTGATTTGTCATGAGGACATGGACAGAGTATAGCTCCAAGTCTGGTTTCATGTGTATGCTTTTTTCTTAGACATTTCTCTAGAAGTGTCTTTGAAGTTAGCCGTGTAGAAGATGATTACTCACCAACCACAAGCTCATAATCTCAACAGATGCTGGACCATTTCCGACGTCTTTGAAAACCCCTGCCTGAGATGTACATGCCACTAAAGGGAACCGATTTATGAGTCTGGAGTTGAGCCACGGGGAGAAAGGGGCAGCTGTGGCGGGGTGGGGATTGGGAGGGGGCAGCCAGCCTGGGTCAAGCCCTTGGCTTGCCCATCATGAGCTGTGACTTTAGCCAAGTTATTCCCCACCTCTGATCTTCAGTTTAGTCCCTTGCAAAATAGTAATAGTGATACAGTGAATGCACAGGTTGATGTCATTATTAAATATCACAGTGTAAGTGAAGATGTTTCACAAACTAGAATGCATCACATAAACGTGAGATATTATGAAATCAAATGCCCATTACTTGCTTCCTATGTGATTAATTGATCAGCTAATTGATTTATTCAATAATTATTTACTGAGGTCTTGTGGTATGAGAATAATTCTAGCGTTAATCTTTATAGAGATGAGAAAAGGATGAGTATCTCATTTCTCCTTTATTAATTAAAGAGCTGTGTTCATTCACTCATTCCTTACATATTTATGGATTGGGCAGCTCATGCGAAATTGTGATGACGTTATTCCTGTTTAGCATGTAGATCCCTTAATAAATGCTAGCTACAGCTATATTACTATTTCTATTGTTAATATTCTTATATGCTCTCATGATAGGTCTTGGAGAATTAATGAAAACTAAGGCAGAGTCTTTGATCTCAAGATGCTCATAATTTTAACAGAGAAAAGAACATAAATAAGTTTCGATGCAGCATATTAGTGGAACACTAGACATATTTAGAAGATACTTAGAGCAGAAGAAAAACTACGGGGGCGTGGTGGAGGAAGGAGTCTTTCAGAGGGGTTTCCAAGGGAAGTGGCACCTGAGTGGGGTTTTGAAGGATGATACAAGCTCATCATATGCATAAACTGACTTCACTTTGTAAACAAGGGGAATAGTGAGCAACGTCAGACAACACGGAGTGTGTTGCTAGACCGCCAGATGAGTTTGGGGTGGTAGGAAGTGGACAGATGAGAAAAGTGGAGAGGCAGGCAAGGGAGGCAGCAGACAGAATGTGAGGAAACTTGGGGGCCGTGCATTTTGCTAGCAAATCAGATAAATGCATTTACCCCATCCACTTACGATGGTAGAATCTGAAATTTAGAGTTGAAACTAATATTCATTTTGACTTTCCTTCTATAATGACCTTTCTAGATGGGCGTTCAGTCTACTGAAACACCAGGTGAGGATAACGTTGAACGTTTCAGGTCAGGTAGTCCCGTGGGTGGAGTGCCAATTCTCAAGATAGAGAATATAAGGAGGGGACCAGTTAAAGAGTGTGGGTGAGGATGGAAGTAAGATGTAAGTGTTCAGCTTTCAACATGCTGAGTTTGGGATGCTTCAGGGACATCTGCTTGGAGGTGTCTAGTGAGCACTGAGTATCTCAGCGTGAGGCTTGGGCGAAGGTCTGGCCTGGAGATACATTTGATTATTACTGGCATGTTGGTAGTATTTTAAGTCATGGGGATCATGAGATCACCCACGGAGAGTGTGTAGGGTGCAAATAGTAAAGGTCAGGGACAGATCTCTGAGGAATCGCAGTTTTTAAGGGAAGAGCAGAAGAGAAGCCAGAAGAGCAGCTAGAAAGCTAGAAGGAGCACGTGGTGTCATGGAAACCAGGGGTGGGTCAAGTGGTCAGTAGCTTCAAGGAAGCTGGGGACTGCAAACATTCACTGGGTTAGTCATGAAGAGTCCTTTGTAGATTTCACAAGGTGATGAGGGAAGAAACTACATAGTAGTGATTTGAGAAAATGGAAACTACAAACTTTCCCAAAAATCTTGGCTCTGAAGAAAAAGAAAGAGATTGACAGCTAAAAAAAGAACTGTAGAACATTTGTTAGCAACTGTCAACTTTTAGGTCATGAATCACCCACGAGAATGTATTGAAAACAACATACTCCTCCATACGTACCAAATTTTGCATGTATTTTCAGGGAAACAGACCCCCTTAAACCCAGACCCTAAGTTAAGAAACCTTGGGCTAGAGTAAAGGGTTGTTTTAATAATGGAGAGATGTGTGTACGTTTTTATGCAAAGAGTGAAGTGTCAGTGTTCAGGGGTAGACTGGGCATATAGGAGGGATGGGAGTGGGCCTGGATGGGGGGGTAGTCGGTAGATGGATGTCCCTGAGGGCGTGAGGACAAACTCTCGAGCACCGATGGGGGAATTGGCTTCAAACAGCCACCCTTTCTCCGTTCAGGAGAAACAAAGAGGGAAAGACGGGACGGTTCACAGAGAGTAGATGGAGGGTGGGGAGTTGAAGCCGCCGCTGATAACGGTCCCTCTTTCTCTGGCCGCAAGAAGTCAGGCCCCTGCTGGGGGTGCAGAGGTCATGGTGATACCCAGGCCTGGGGAGAACGCAAGAGAGAAGCGACTGCATTGTCGGGCTGCGTTGAGACTTCAGTGGAGGCCGAAGATCCAATAGTTGTAAAGGCGCCAATCTGTTTGTCTGTGGGTATTTCTTTAGCCGTACTCAGGCCAAGACAAGTTGCAGAGGCAGCAGGCCCATCGGATTAACCCAACGGGGAGGAAAGGGGGCTGAGGGCAGTGGCAGAAGGGAAGTTGAAATGATGGACCCCAACCAATCGGAGGCCTTGGTTTATGAGCCAGTGAAGATGGATAACATGGTGTGGAGGGTGAGAGAGTAGAAATCACAGTGAAGCTAAAGAGCTGGTTTTGATGGAATAAAGTACAAAAATGCTAGAAGGAAGGAGGATTGTGGGACGTAGCAGCAAGTGTCCCTTAGACAAGTGGGATTTACAGGGTGACGGAGCTCAGTGCCGTGCCAGGGTTTGGGGTGCGATTGTGGAGGTACTTGGCTGGAGTGAATGCAAATACAGTTTTCTGGGATTAAAGAGGCCAGGAAACTGAGACCAGACTATGAAATAGGCCATCTACTTTCCCCATAGATGACAAAGTCCCCCAAGGTTTTAGCAGGATTTGGGGTGAAGATGAAAATTACCAGCTGGCTGGCAAAGAATTTGGAGAATGTGGGAGAATGACCAGGCACCCCTAGTTGAGGACGAGAAGTACTAGAAGGTTTCATAGCTGGAAGATTGTGACTCAGAATGAGGGCAGGGGACATTATGGTAAGAACCCTTGTTTCCAGGACACAGCGGATAGGGAAGGATGAGAAGGGTTCGGGGATTCGCTGCGACAGCAGGCGGATGGTTTCAGAGGGCTGGCAGCTGCAGAGGCTGGGTCAGGAGTCGGGGGAGACCACCTCCATGTCGAGAAGACAGGCAGGGCTTGGATTCTATCCTCGGGCTGGAGGGCAGCTCATGTTTGCCACCTTTTCATTCTACCAAATAAGAACCCTTTTAAGAAAACAAAACAAACGAATCATTTTGTAAAAGGACATTAACATGCCAGGTTAGGAAGGAGATCTATCAACATGTCATAAAATTACGATACTTTACCTTCCAGATGGCATTTCCCAGATGGCTCCTCATTCCCGGAAAAAGTACAAAACTCCCTGTCGAGTTTCCTATTGGATTTTTGGTTCCCAGAATGTAGACCCTCCATCCGTCATGGTACATAGTGACTGAACCCCTGTCCCTTCTGTCTCTGTCTTCTGGCCTGGGGGTCGCAAACCACAGCCTGCAGTCTGTTTCTGTGCAAGAGCTGTAAGCTCAGAATGTGACATAGAGCTAACGCACAGCAGAGAATGAACGTGGCCAACAGTGCTTAAAATATTGACATTTACTATTCGGCTTCTAACAGAAACTTCTCGCTCACCCCTGTCCTAGCCTGAAGATGTGCTGTCTTCTCCATCCTTCCTCCCAAGTCCCTGAATCATCAGAGTGGGTCTTTTCTGGTCCTCCTGGGCCATATAACCAGACCTAACCCCCACTGTGCAACACTCTTGACCAGGAAAGTGGGGGGGGGGATATGTGTGGCAGCATTCCTATCAGTACTATTAATGCTCGTGTTTTGGTTGAAAATGCCCTGTTTTACAAGTAACAGCGTGTACGCCCTTGTGCATTCAGCAACACGGCAGAGCTAGAAGCTCTGGTTTTGGGGTCAACACACGGGGGGTAAATCTTTAATAAATGTTACTGAGTGCTTGTTATGCTCCAAGCAGTTTGTAGGCATCAATCCATTCAGCCCTCACCCTCACCGTGTGTCCAAGGCCCACTGACTTTTTATGCCACGACACACACTGGGGACAACGATATGGCGTTGGGAAAACCAGATGGGAGGACGGCACAGCTGCTTCCACCCCTCCCCTCAGGGAGGCTAGAAGGATCAATAGCAAGCTGTAACCCTTAGCATATGGGAAACCCTCTCTGTGACTCAGGTGACATCAGGTGACACGACTATTCCAGTTTACAGAGTACGATTTACCCCATGTCGGAGCTGGCAGTGGGCAGAGCTGGGATTTGGGCAGGCAGGGTGCTCCCAGAGTGGTCCCTCCTTAAAATGTGCACACAGTGGTGGCCAGGACAGCCATGCACATGGCTGTGTGTGGATTAAATGAAACAACACACATAGCACATCGCAGCACATCTGGCAAATAGGAAATGGTTGGTAAACATTAGCCATGGTAATATGTGTTATTTGACATGATAAGAATTACCATTACAATCAGCATTTCTAGGCAACACAGGGGTGCAGCAGGCTCTCCGTGAATCAAGGAATGTTTGTTTTTACTGCATAGTCACTCACTGTATTAGTTCGGGCTATGTAACAAAATACCACAATCTGGGGGTTTAAACAACAGAAATTTATTCTCGCCCAATTCTGGAGGCTGGTAGTCCAAGATCAAGGTACTGGCAGGGTGGGTTCCTTCTGAGGGCTGTGAGTGAAAGATCTGTTCTGGAACCCTCCCCTTGGCTTGTAGATGGTAGTTTTCTCCCTGTGTCTGCATGTCATCTTCCTTTAATGTCCATTTCTATGTCTAAATTTTCTCTTTTTATGAGGACACCAGTCCTTTTGGATTAGGGACCATTCTAATGATCTCATTTTAACTCGATTACCTCTGTAAAGGCCCTATGTCCAAATAAGATCATGTTCGGAGGTGCTAGGGGTTAGGATGAATTTGAAGTGTGAATCTTGGGATTGAGGGGGCACAATTCAGCCCACAGTGCTCACTGCCATCCCTCTGCTAGGCTCTGGAGGTGCAAAGTTAAAGATGAAAGCATGCTTCCTGGGTAGCTCAAAAATAGGTATTTGGAGGCTGAACAGAGGTAAATACGTCTCTGGGTATTTTTCTAGTGTTATAAATGTTAAAACGGGTCCAGTGGGGTCTGCTATGTCAGGCATTTCTCTCTGAAGGTATACTAGACCAACAGCTAGCTCTGGTCACATTTTCATCTCTCAAGTAGTTGCAAAATAACAAGGGACATCTTTTTTCTTCTTTCTGTTATCAAAGGAACATCTAGGGTTTTTTGGGGTTTTTTTTTTTTTTTTTTGAGTGTTAATGAGGGTAAAAATAGACCAGTGTGACGTGGTTCTCACTTGAAAGACGGTGTCTGGTGAGAAATGAGGTTGTCTGAGTCTTGGTCCCATCCAATAATGACAGCACACAAGTGTCTTCTACCAGCGAGAGCTTGTGGCTGTAAAGCTGAGAAAGCAGCATTAGCGAGCCTGTTATACTCTGCTGACTCCAAGGTCACGGAGGCTTGCTGGTGCCTGAAATGTTTTCCTGTGTGAAAGACCTTTCCTGCTGAAAGGCTTCAAAAGCGTTGATGTTTTCTCCCCCCGGCCGGCCTGGGCATGGAAACCACCTCCAGTATTTCCTCAGGCTTTTTCAATGTTCAGCACCTATCCCTTCGATAAGCCTTGAGGAGCAGAAAGGAATTCTTCTTGGTTCTGATTGCAAGAAAAGCAGTAAGAATCCTGGATTCTTTTCAGTGCTTTAGAGTGTCTGCTTGTTATCTTCATTCTTGGTGATTCTTAAGAAAATCACATTGATCTTTTCATTTAAAAAATGGCTCTGTGATTATTTGAACGTTGGAGAGAAGGTCAGGCATTTGCGACTGGCTTGACATTTCTGCACTTTGACCTGATTAAAAAACTTTGAAAGGCTCTTCCCCCCCAACCCCACCATTTTTCAAATGAGAGAGAGGAGGGCCAGAGTGGGAACTTACCCTTGGTTACTTACCCAGCCAGCAAGCGAGAGACCTGTTCCTCCTGTCTTAACACAGGTCTGTAGTTCCATGGGTGTTTGTTTTTTGTTTTGTTTTGTTTTAGCTATTTTTAACAGCTGGAATTACTCTCTCTGGGCCTTGAAATCAAAATCAAACATTTCTTTCTTTAACTGATATCCGTGTGGAAAGGAACAAAGGAAGGCAAGAAGACAGGAAGGCAAGAAAAGAGGAAGAAAGGAAGGAAGGGAGGGAGGAAGGAAAGGGAATTAAACACAGTTTTCCATATATTGGTGGAAATTTTCAAATATATTTTAGTCTAGTGATTTTTTTTTAAGCTGAGTCTACATTAATAGGGAATAATGCTGCCTGGAAGGGAATGCAAGTACCTTGATATCACCCCAAGGCCTGCCTGTACCAAGGTTGCAGCCCGTGCTGCCCCTCTCGTTCCCTCCCCTCGGCCCTGCCCACCCTCAGCGATGCTTAGGTGTACAGGGCAACCTAATGGCACAAGGCTGTCCCGGGTTCAAATGCTGGCTCACTACCTTTTAGCTGTGTGGCCTTGGGCAAGTCATTGGCCCTCTCTGGCCCTCATTCACTTTTCTCTTCTGTAAAATAGGGATAATGTTGTCCATCTCAGCATTGTACTGTAAGACAGAATCAGATCATCTTGAATTTGCCAGCCCACTAGATGGTAGACTGTCTGTCCCCATCACAGAGGTAAGGGCTGTGTGACATGGGTGAGTCTCTCTTCCCTTCAGGGTCACCCTTTCCTCTCTGCTAATGGACAGACAGGGCCACGTTCTTCTGAAGGCATGTTTCCTCCAAAGTCTTCAGACCTGTTGGTGAACTATTTCATATGTAGGTTGTTTACAGTATGAAAGAGTCATCAAGATTCCACACCATAAAACAGGTTTGTGTCAAGGGCTGAGAGGGAGTGCATTTGCTGCTGGGAAGGAGGTCCCAGGCTACAGCCAGGCAGATGGAAACCATGCTGGCAGGGTCTGAGACCAGGCTCTACCCTGTGACCTTGGGGAGTGCCCTGTGACTATTCCTCCCGGTGGCTCATTGCCTCATCTGCTATGACTAGGATGGATCTGAGTTAACATAAGTAACTCAAATTATGTAGTAAAGCAACATCTCTTTCTACTTATGATTGTACAATGTGTTTGGTGTATGGGTGACCATGGCAAGCACCCAGGCCCACCATGTGAAAGTGAGAGGGGTGTGATATAGCTGAAGACCTCAGCAGACTCGCCCTGTTACCCCGAGGACATCGGGCAGTGGGCGTCGTAATCAGATTTGGAGGTGACCCTGGTCGCAGTGTGTCGATGGCCTGAGAAGGGATGAGGGGGCCAGTGACAGGGAGGCCCATTTGGGTCTCAGTAACTGGAGCATCTGGAGTGAAATTGATGAGGCCAGAATCTAGGTGGAAAAGAAAGGACCGTTCCCAGAGGGGCTGAGGAGGCAGAACTGCCAGGACAAAGTGAGGGAGAAGGTGATGAAGGTGGTGGGATTTCTGGGTTGGGCAACAGGGTGGGTGGTGGATGCAGTCCCCGAGGAAAGAAAGAGCACGGTGTGGGAGCAAAGAGCAGGATGGAGAGAGGGGGCGGCCATGGGTTCACCTGGGGCGTGCTGGGCTCACAAAACCTTGAAATGCTGCTGTTTCCGAAAGTTGCTATATTCAGCAGCAGGCCTCCTGGTCGGGCACGCGCCCTGCGTCCACTGTGCTAACGGCCTGGCCAGGAGTCCCAGGGCCGGAGGCGGGAAGGGAGATGCCGACAGAGGCCCTCCTGGGCAGGGACAAGGCTGGGGTGCGAGGATGAGGCGAATTCAGGAGGAAGGTTTTGAAATCACCAACAGTGATTTGTGCTCCTTTACCCCTTAGAGAACTTCCCCCAGCACCTCAGTCAGGCTCCTACCTCTATAGTTTCAAAAAGACAGTGACCCAAACACAGCAAGAACTGAGCAACTCGGCCCAGAGAGAATGGGATCGGCTGATTTCACTAATCCTACCCCGAGCGGGCTCTGTGCAGCTCACGCACAGTAGCTCATTCATTCCCAATGACCATCTTAGAAGAGAGCATCTGGTAATATACCCATTTTACTGATGAGGAAACTGAAGCTCAGAGAGGGTGAGTGGTTTGCCCAGAGTCACAGAGCTGTTAAGTGGAGGAGCTGAGATAAACTCCTGGAACCTGACTTCTTAAGCAAGTACGTGTCATTTATGCCATCATGAGTTACAGCTGCTGGATGGCGTGTATTCCCTAAAACTGGAATCTACTGTGGACCTGTTTCCAAAGTAGCCACAGAGATATGAGCCTGAGCTTCAACTACGTCTGTGAGTTACATTCAGAGTAGGTTCAGGTCCTGTTAGAAAATAAATACACACAAATACATAGCTTTCCTTTTGGTCAACTGTAACCATTTAAAAAATATAATGGGAAACAATCCCATTCCATTCTTAATGACACCGAAAATTAAACAGAATAAAATTAAAAATCTTTTTCTCAAATCAGTTTTTCCAGATAACGTCCACAAAATGTTTTCTTGAAACTTGACAAAGTGATTTTCAATTTCATCTGGTAAATAAACAACCAAAAAATGTTTTTAAAGGAAAAATAATGTGGGAAAACTTTTACCATTTGACGATAGAATATAGTATAAAGTGACTCTAGTTTAAGCAGTTTGGGAATAGAGCCAGAATTAGCAGAGATGAATGAAAAAGAATTGGTACTCACCAAAGAAAACTCATTTACATATAAGGACTTAATATATGATAAACGTGGCATTTCAGATTCAAGGGGAAGTGATTTTCTTATTTATTTATTTAGCTAGTTATTGGCCACACTGGGCGGCTTGTGGCATCTTACTTCCCTGACCAGGGATTGAACCCAGACCACGCAGTGAAAGTGTTGAGTCCTAACCACTGGACTGCCAGGGAACTCCAACGATTTTCGTTTTTAAATAAGTGATGTTGACAATGCAGTCTGTAAAATATATTTTAAACAAAGGAAGAAAAAACTAATTAACAAACCACAGATGCTGCATTTCGGAGCAGACTATCCCTTTGGGTGAGTCTGAAAGCTGTCACCATCTCATTCACCCAGAGAGGAGGTCTGCCTTGGAGTAAACCGTGGATTCTGAAGCTGAAGGAGCGGGGCTCAAGCCCAAGCACTGCCACTTATCAGCTAAGCACTTTGGGTGTGTTTACTGGATCTGTTTCCTCATCTGTAAAATGCGCACAATAGTGATGCCCACAGCATGGGTTATCGTGAACATTAAACAGCAATGGTATTGCGAGGTTCTTGGCAAATTAGTAAACTCTTGTGAAATGCTACCAAGATCACCCAGCTTTCGTGCTTCACTATGCTTTTGCATTCACAAAGAACTTGTTCTCAGAATTTTCATGAGATGCGTGTGGAACCCCAGATGTTAGATTCTGCATGGCAGCAATGGCTCAACCGGGGGTCCTGCCAGCCAGGGGAGGGGGACAGTTGCGGGGTGTGGCAGAGAGCTGACTCCATGCCCTGGGATGGCGACAGATGAGCTGACTCTCACTTTGGAGGTGAAATTCACCCTTTAATTAGAACGCTTTCCCCTAGACATCAACCTAAATAAAGGTGGAGGGCAGCCAAGGCTTCCATTTTAAGACCATAATTTGCAAGTTCCGTCCTGAAATCCCATCATAACTCTTCTCTGAAATTGCAGTGTGCTCACCATCTAAAAATATGCACCTCGGTTTGGCCATGTTGCAAAAATGCCACTTGTAATGACCATGAAAATAGCAACACGTGGAGGATGCTTAAGGAAATGAAAGCCCAGGGTCTCTTACAGGGAAGCCGGGTCCCAAGTTCAGAAATACACGGCTCCAGATTCTGAGGGTGGCCCTGCAGCTCTAGGACAGGTGTGGGGCTTTCACTTCCTCTTGCTGAGTCCACGCGAAATCTGGTTGCATTATTTGGCCACTTCTCTGGATAAACCTTTTTTCTCGCTCTCTTTTTCTTTACTTTCTTCCTTCCTTTTTTTTTTTTTTTTGTCTATAAACAATGTTAAATTTATTAACAAAAGTCCCCTCACAGAGCAAACTTCAGATCTAGGTAGTTTCACTGATGAATTTTATCAAAGAATTCCATTCTTTCTCTTTCTTTGTTTCTTTCTTTGTTTCTTTGTTTCTTTCTTTCTTTCATTGAAAAGAAGGGTGGTGGTGCTAGATCGTTTTGCTACTTTATTTACCATTCTAATTTTAGTGATGCTCAGTGCTCTGGTGTCAAAGACAAGTTCAAGATAAAAATGACAGTCTTCCCCGTATAGCTAAGAGCATGATGCTGTCAAAGACAACGACCTTTTCCTACCTGGGGATAATTTTCTGGAGAGGATGCTCAGCTCTGTAGGAAGCTCAGAGGGATGGAAGGAGCCCTGGTTTAGAGCCAGGAGGCCTGAGTCTGTCTCTGGCTTGGTCACTGTCCAGCTCAGCATTCTTGGAAAGTCACATACCTCTTCCAGCTTCCGACTCCTTATCTGTGAAGGAGGCATTAGAGTCCCTTCCCCACCCCCATCTGGGGCACTGCGAGGATCAAACATGATGATGTTTTACAGACAAGAAAACTGAGATGAAGGCGTATCACCCCCAGAGGGCTTGGGCGATAAGTAACGGCACTTTGTAAAATGTGAAATGTTACACCTAAGATTGCCACTGTGTTTTGCTAGCACAAAGTAGACACTCACAAATATTTGTCATAAGGGTAAACTGCTACTGTCTTCTGGAAAAAAAAAAAAGTGAAAGACAGAAAGAAAAAATAAGTAGATAAATAGATTTTCTCCATTAACTGTCAGTGCTGTACCCACTGAACGGTTCCATACAGTATTCTGGTATTAGCACTCCCAAGTGGTCACGGAGGCCTATTCTGGGAGGTGGCATCGTGCCTAGTTTGATGCCATTTGTGGACAGAATAATGCACTCATCCCCCTGGACCCACAGTCCTTCCTCACGGTGGAAGCTTAAGCCCCCCGTGCAGGGTCACCTCTGTCCTCACAGGGACACAGGTGCTCTGGCAGATGTCTTTGCCTCTGCCAAGCATCTCTGTGGCAGCCACAACCAGATGTCCCTCCCTCTCGCCATGACAGCATGTCCTGTGCGAGGACTGGGAAGCCGCAGAGTAGAGCAATGGGAGGCACAGGCTCTCTGGATGCAGAGACCTGCTTTCCATCTTGTCCACTCCGAAAGCACAGCACGCTCTCAGGCAAAGCCGTTTCCACATCCCTGTGACTCATTCATTGTCTTCATCTTTTAAAGAGGAGGTCTTAGCTGAGGTTTTCCAGGAAACAGACTCTGAGGTGCAGATTTGCATGCAGAAAGTTCAGTGCTGAGTGCTCTTGGGAGAAACACCTGTAAGGAAGCGAGGGGGCAGAATTGGGCAGGGGGAGAAGTAAAACATTGATGCAAACCAAACAGTGGCCGCATTGACACCTCAGTGAGCTGTGAAGCTGGCCGGCCCTTGGGAGTTGGCCCATCTTGAGGCAAGGGGGCTGGGCCTTTGTATACCCACAGGGACTAGTTTGGGGATGAAGGCTGACCCTGTGGAGGGGAGGCAGCTAGCCTAGATCTAGGTAGCTCCTAGAGAGGGACTCAGCTGGGAGCCCCGGCCATAAGCCTCCAGCAGCTGGGAAATGAGAGCCTTGGTCCTGCAGGCAGCCGGGCAGCAGATCACACTGATGAGCCTGTTATTATCATGGTTACTAGCGTTATTCTGACTTTTGCATTATAACAACTGTACTACAGTGTTTGTCTTGTCATTTCACATTCTCTCCCCTCTACTGTGAGCTGCTCAATAGAAACGCCCATGCTTTGGTTGCTTTGGTTGCTTTGTTTTTCACCCCTGTATCCCTAGACTTGAGCACGGGACCTTGGCTCATATAAAAAAAAACTCTTAAAAATCATAGTAGAATGGAGAGATGGATAAAGAAATAGGGTCACGGGGCTTCCCTGGTGGCGCAGTGGTCGAGAGTCCGCCTGCCGATGCAGGGGACACGGGTTCGTGCCCCCGTCCGGGGGGATCCCACGTGCCGCAGAGCGGCTGGGCCCGTGAGCCATGGCCGCTGAGCCTGCGCGTCCGGAGCCTGTGCTCCGCAACGGGAGAGGCCACACCAGTGAGAGGCCCACGTACCGCAAAAAAGAAAAAAAGAAATGGGAACGGAGACCACCAGGAGGGAGCCCTTGGGCACCCTTTGGGGGCATCGGATGGCACTCCACTAACTGTCCCTGCTTTCCCTCCTAGTCGCTCTGGACTCGTGGCAGTCCCTGGCCCTCTCTTCAGTAGTTGTTGACCCATCCATCCGGAACTTTGACGTTGCCCACATCAGCACCGCTGCCACGAGTGACTTCTCTGAGGCCCGAGACCGCTGTTTGTGGGGTAAGGGGAGTTTCCACCTCCAGGTAGGGGGTTGATTGGGACGGGACCCCTCTCACACAAGTGCTCCTCAAGATTCTGACCTCAAAAACACATAGGAGACCCCGAGATCACCTGGGGTGCCTGGCCGGAAGGACCTCACCCCCCCTGGTGGGGGGACTCTGCTCTGTAGTCTACTCATCCTCCTGCAGTGTTGGCCATGGTCACTGTCTCCAAGGGGCTAAGCCAGCCAGAAAATGCACAACATTGAACCCGGTCAGAGGAAGATCAGAGGGAGGACCTAGGGGGTTAGACTGAGATGGAGATGCATGGAAGCTGTGACGGCTGTCCTCAGATTACAGGTGGGCCGTCATGGCCAGGAGGAAGGATATTGTTCTGGCCAAGCTCATGGGGCAAGCAAAGGCCTATGGGTAAAACTCAAATTTCGAGAGACATTTTTCAGTGCAATATGAAGAACTTCCTAATAGGCAAAGCTGTCCACGGATGCATACTTCCTTTACAGGGTTTCAGTCACGGGTATTTAAACAAAAGCTAGGTGACCATATGATCAGAATGTTCTGCAAAGGCTTCACCTTGTGAAAGAGGCCAAGATTGGGTAACATTTACACTTCTTCAATTCTGAGATTACATGGATCCTCTCCCCTACAAGGTTGGATAACAATATGTGCATATTACAGCCAGGGCCACCATGTACGGTTGTATAGGTTGTACATCACGCAATTCTGGGTGGTGCCACAGCACAGAGACTGGGCTATGAATAAGGCCTTTAGGCAATACACAACTTGCTCAATCAAAGGAAACAGCAGTCCTTTCAGAGCTGTTTTTAGGACTGAATACCCTAATGCCATGAATCTTTTAAACAGTCTAGTCCATGACCTGGTACACATGGAAAAGGATGTAACCCCTGACGGAAGGTGGTGGGTGTGATGGGGTTGGGGAGGCAGAGGGAGACGAGGCTGAAGAGGAAGGCAAGGGCTGGAGCGTGAAGAGCCTTGTCTGCTACGACTTCAATCGGAGAATGACAAGAGCACATTTGTGAATAAATAAACAACCAATATCCGGACTGTTGTGTGGAAAATAGATTGATGGGAGGGTTGGGTCCTCCACCACCACTATTTTATTCCCAGCCCCTAGCACTGGTGCCTGGTGTTTAAATGAAGAAGTGAGTGTTTGTATAGATGGATGCATGCATGCATCATTGGATGGATGAATGGATGATGCATGGGTGGATGTACAGATTCATGAGGCATGATTGGATGGAAGGATGGCTAGCTGGCTTACCCCCTTGGAAACTTTGACTTTGGGCTGACCCTGAAGGGGGATGAGGAGACTGCAGCAGAGAGCCCACCCAGGGTCTTCTCTCCCAGGTTAATTATTTCCTGCTGGGCATCCCAGGTTATCTTGGGATGAATGGAAGCGTGGGTGGGTGGAAGATACACAGATTTATGGATGCAAAATTGCATGGATGGATGGATGGATGATGCTTGGATAGATGGAAGGTTGCATGCATGGATTCATGGATGCATGATTAGATGGTAGCATAGATGGATGGATGGATGATGGATTCATGGATGCATGATTGGATACATGACTGAGGTGATCTCTCAGGCCCAAGCCCCACTCATCTCCTCCTCCGTAGAATGCTCCCATCACCAGGCCTGCCTTGTCACCACTCTGCAAACCCAACCTGGCGCTGTGAGGTGTATGTTCTATGCTGATACCCAGAGCTGCACACACAGCCTGCAGGCCCAAAACTGCCAACTTCTGCTCCGTGAAGAGGCCACCCACATCTACCAGAAGCCAAGTAAGTGCTGGCCTGTGTCTTTGCAGCCATTCCTGAGGGCCTGGGTGTGGCTGGGAGGGACTGTCCGAGCACCTGGTGACTCATGGGCAGTGGCTTTTGAGGTTCTTAAGGGAAAGTCAGTCAAAGTCATCCTAGGCTCTGTGGCACTCACATGGGATGGACTGAAGGAAGGTGAAAAACCCTACTTCTGACCTAGAACTTCTCTGTACTGCCTTTATTCATTACTTCCTTTGAGTTATAGAAACCATTTTGGCCTTTGCGTTTCTGAGTAAAATAATTAAATAGACCACTTTTTAACTACTATTTTAGAATTTAGAAAGTTGTTTCACATGCCTTATCCCATTTGATACTCACACTATCCTGTGAGGTGGCAAGATAAGGGTTTTTATCCCCGTCTTAGAGATCAGGGGACCCTGGTCCAGGGAAGTTAAGTTATTTCTCTGATTTCACACGGCTAGCAATGACAGAACGGGGACTTGGAGCCAGATCTCCTATCTCTAGAGGCAGTCCTCTCCCATAAAACCGCATCGCCTAAAGACCACACCACAGTGCCCAGAGAGAGCAGCTGCTTCCGGCTCGGTTTAGTTTAGAAACACTGAATAATGTGCTATTATGTGTCAGCCCTTGTGTTAGGTGCTGGGGATACATGGGTGAAGCAAGCAAGGAGAGAGCAGCATATAAGTGCATCCCTAAGTGAACTAATAAGAGCTGTGGAACAGGAAACATGGGAATCGAGGGCCTGGGGGACACACCTCCCCCATTAAACATGCTTATGGGATGAAATGAATAACTTTTTAGAAATGTTGGCCATGTCTGCCATCTTATCTTCAAGAGCAGATGTCAGCAAACTCCCTCTGTAAAGGCCCAGATAATAAATATTTTAGGCTTTACAGCCACAAGTCTCTGTTACAGCTACTCAGCTCTACTGTTGTAGCAGGAAAGCGGCCACAGACAACAACAAATCCACAGGCATGGCTGTGTGCCAATAAAACTTTATTTACAAAACCAAGTAGCAGTGGGATTTGGGCCCACCCTGTGTTTGAGCATTAACGGTCCTTCAGGCCTGTCTGGATCCAGTGATGTCTCCTCTGCCCACTCCTGCACCTCAGCCTTTAGATCCGGAGAGGGCCCCCAGGGCTGGGAGTGCTTTGATTCCTGTAAACTGAGGTCTTGGGCCCTTAATCTCAAGGCTTGTCTTCTCTCAGGACGTTTATGTCATTCAGTGAGTTAGACAGATTTCACCCATAGTGTAGCTAATCTGCATGGTAGTCCTGCTGAGAAATGCCTTCACTTCGAGGTCTGAGTTCTGTAAAACAAATCCGACTGCTTCTCTCCTAATTCTGTGTGTCTCAAATTCAATGTGAAATGCTCACTTTCCAGCAGAAGATGCACGCCCACATTTATCTACATAGATGTTATTTGTTTGCACCTAATATATACGTAGAGCTACAGATAACTTTCTTAATCCAGATAGTCACAGGGCCTAAATATGTGGGTATTCTGAAAAGAATCCACATTTCTGCAAAAGATTCCAAAGGGAGAAATGCACATCAAACGTTTTCCCCATGTTGGATCTCTTTCAGTCCGGGATTCACTGGGCAGCCTCTGGAGGGAGGCTTAAATACCACCATCTGTGGGAAAGCAGGCTTGCCTTCCCTCGAAATTCTTTAGCTTTTACATTTTCTGTCTTCGCTCCCTGCTTCAGATGCTGCCACATTGGTGAAATGTGGCTGTTTCCTGCAGAGCTGACCTCAGATGGTTTGCTACTTTAGCGCCCACAGTCCTGAATGCTGGCCGGAGAGCCTGTGATTTGCAATTGAAACAGGAAATCTTGTGAGAAGGAAAGAACCGTGGGAGTGAGAGCAGTCATGATTTGTGATCAAGGCCAGATTACAAATCGGCAACTGTTTCTTTCCATCCTGAGTTTCCATTTTGAGTTCTAACTCACATGCCAGTGTTTATGCAACAGAGAAGTTTTCACTCACTGTTTCCTTCCTTCCTTCCTTCCTTCCTTCCTTCCTCCCTTCCTCCCTCCTTCACTCCCTCCCTCTTTCCCATTCACTCATTCATGTGTTGATCTCCTGTCATTTGCCAGGCACTGGGCTTGGGACATGACAGGCATTGTGTTATTTATTCCTAACATCTTTGCATTGTAGGGACTGCTACTGTTCCTATTTTGCAGATGGGAAAATTGAGGATGAGAAGAATTATAGAGGTTTTCTAAAGTAGCTGGTCCATCACACAAAACACAGACCTGCTGGGCTCCTCAGACCATCCATTGTTTCCTCCTCACCACACTGACCCTCAGTGGCCTGGAAGTCATGAATGCGCATCACGCCAGGGAGTCTCGGCCCCGGCACCATTGACAACTGGGAGCAGAAGGCTCATTGTGGGGACCTATCTTCTCTACTGCAGGATGTTTAGCAGCTTCTCTGGCCTCTGCCCTATGAGATACCAGTAGCTAGTATCTCTCCCCAACGCTTATGACAACGAAAAGCGTCTCCAGACATTGTCAAATGCTTCCTGGGGTCAAAACCACCTCTAATTGAACCACTGCATGGTACCAAGCTTTTGAGGAATGGATAGACTTCCGCCTGTCTGTCTGTCTGCCTCCTCTCCCAGGCTCAACATGTTGGAAATAATGAGAGACCCCCCGCTTGACACACACACATAGACACACACACACACACACACAGACACAATCTCTTCACCAGTGTTGGTTTCCTCCGTGTAAGGCCCTAAGGCCTGTGGGGAACCAGGCACAGGCCTGTCTTAAGTCCCTGAAAATGGCATCTGGCCCTGAGCTGGGGCCCAACAGAAGTTTATTGAACCAATGAATGAATGTGAGAAATATAGTGGAGGGGATAAGATAGGGCTGAAGAAAGGCTGATAAGTGTCTGGAGGTTAGCACTACAGGGGGGGATGGAAGGCCCGTGGAGCACAGTGCAGGGTTCGGCAGCACCAGTGTGAACTCACAGACTGGGTGGGATCCAGACCTGCACAAAGGGGGATGCACACTGCAGACCTGGGCCGAGGCCTGGCCTTGACCGTTTGTGAACCTCTGACCCTGTGGTCAGAGTTGTGGCTCAGAAAAGTATAGCTTTGAATCCTACATCACTTTGAAGTCCTGACAGCTGCCCACCCCCAGACTCTAAACCTATTTCCTCACCAGTGAAATACAAGTACCGGGTCTGCAGTGCCTTAGCTGCAATTCTGAAATCCAAACACTCTAAGAGTCAGAAAAAAAAAATTTTTTTGTAAGTTTGTGGCAAACTCGTTTGGTGGCAATATCTGACCTGAAGTGACTGAAGAAATGATATTATGTGTTCATCCCTCTTAGTAGGAATAACCTATACATTTCATCCCAGAAGTAACTGGTGTGTCTGTTGATGGGTCTCAACTCCACACCCCCCTGGAGGATTGAACCTTGCCCGTTCTGTGCCCCTCTGTTCTTTTTAAAATCCAAATAATTCAGAATTGTGGTAACATCTGGCCCCAGGGTGCTAAGTCAGGGGCTGTGGGCCTGGGCTACCTCTCTGGGAAGAGCTTGAGATGGCTCATCTGGGGGAGGGATTGCTCAGTGCCTGGGGAAGATCAGGTGTCTTTGCTGGGTTTCTTTTCTTTTTTTTTTTTTTTTTTCCACATTGAACACTAACATGACTAGACTTAAGCTATTGGGGCCTGAATGAATAACTAACATTTTTTTTTTTTTTTAATGCAGAAAGCAGTGTTTGGGCTTTTAGATTTGTTTCTTAAAGTATATTCGGAATACCTGTGAATAGAGCACCAGCTGCTCTCTCTCTCTCTCTCTCTCTCCCCCCTCCCAGACGTCCCTCTGCTCGGCTTTGGAACATCTGCACCTTCTGTGACCATCACCACCCATGGCCAGCTGCTGGGCAGGTCCCAGGCCATCCAGGTGGGCACTTCGTGGAAGCAAGTGGACCAGTTCCTGGGAGTTCCGTATGCCACCCCACCCCTGGCGGGAAGCCGCTTCCGGGCTCCGGAGCCCTTGAACTGGACAGGGTCCTGGGATGCCACCAAGCCACGGTAAGGGTGGAGTGGAGTACATTTTGGGGGATGCCCAGGGTAGCCTTCTCCCATTCTAAGCCTTCAAAATGAGACTTGATAACAGAGCAGTGTGTTTGAATTTGAGCCATGCGTGGAGCAGGGGTTATATTTGTTAAGATGGTGTTGAGTGCTTTAACACATAAACTCCCACTTGTCGGTGACTTAACATTGTCTTGGTCCTGCACAATCCCTTTGGTGATGGAGGGGCAGGTGGGCTTTGCTCCATGCAGTAATGCGGGCACCCAGGCTCATGTGCCTTCTTCAGCACAGACCTTCGAAGGTTCCTTCTAGGAGCCTTCCTTGACTTTGCATCCAGGAAAGAGAGGCTGTGGAAGAGTCTGCAGGGGAGGTCTCCACGGCCACAGCTGCAGGTGGGGCGTGCATTCATCACGTGCCCCAGTGTGGCGGTGACCAGGACTCAGCCTCCCGGCCACTTCTGGCTTCAGTGGGGCTGAGAAGTAAGCAGAGAAGGAAAAACACATGAGCTAGTGAAAAAATAATTTAAAAGGACTTTGATTCCCCCAACAGGAACAATATTAAAAGGAATTTTCCAAAAAGGGGAAAAAAATGGAATATCTTATTTTCCTTCGTCATCAACTGCTTTCAATTTTGCCCATTCCCTCCCATGCATATACCACTGTAAAGAGTTGACAGATTGGATACGATTCTGTGATTTTTCTAAATTAAAGCATGTTCAGAGCGTCTGTGGAAAGAGCACCCATGTCTCCCTCTCCCATCCCCATGGCCTTTCCCCTTCCCACAGGGGTCCACAGCTCTGTCTCAAGGCAGCCGTATTCTCCCTGTCCATCGCTCCCATGGCTGGCTGCTGGGCAGGTCTACAGGCCTAGGGCCAGATAGAGGGATGGGCAGGAGGCTCTGGACTGCTCCAGGCAAGCAACAGTGGAGGCTTAAACTAGGACAGTGGCAGAAAGATGCAGAAAGTCATGAGTAAGTCTCCACCATTGGGCAACCAGAGAAACAAATATGGACTAATTAGAACACTTTAGCGTGTTAGGATACACCCATTTGACAGATGAGATGGTTGAGGCTTTTGAGTGGAGAGTAGTTGGAGAGCTAGGTTCATCAGAGCCCAGTGCTAACAAGGCCTGGGCGGGTAACCATCATGCCTCCATTAGATGTGTCCCAGATGCAGTCTCAGCTCTTATGCCAGGAGATGTTCCACTGGCACACTTGGACTCTGTACTGATGTAGAAAACCGGTTGGGACACCTCATCCCAGCAGGTCTGCTCACTTGGAGCCAGGAAGGGCCCAGGTTGCAGGTGACACACATTTTCCTCTTTATCTGGGCATCCTTCTCTCTGGGCCAGCCCTTTGTCCCTGTAGGATGTTCCTCAGGCCCGTGGTAGAGAGAGGGATGGGCATGCTGCTGTTTCCACCATTTACTCAGCAGTCCCTTTAACCATTTCCTGAAGCTGCCTAAATGCTGGTGGGCCGCCGGGCTTTAGGAATGGGGCCGTGGGCTCTGCCGCCGCTGATGGGAAGGGGGCTGGGACTTGTCGCTTTGGTTGTTTTCCCTGCAAGTCATGCCTTCTGTCTGTCTGTACTTGCAGGGCCAGTTGCTGGCAACCAGGCGCCAGGACGCCTTCGTCCCCCGGGGTCAGCGAGGACTGCCTGTATCTCAACGTGTTTGTCCCTCAGAACATGGTGAGTGCTGCAGCCCTGAAAACTATGTTTGCCCTGAAAACTGCCCCATTAGAAATCCCCAGGCCCAGAGCGGCCAGCACGGCCCGCCCTGCGCTCTCCTGGTGGGTTCTTGGCTTCCTGAGGCCTGAGTGGCTGAGAGCAAGCCTGGGTCCCCCACGGCCTCACCTGATCTCCCGCACGGGAGCATGTGCGTGGCTATCCGGCTCCGGCCCTCTAAGAAGTATTCATAAAGCGCCCGTCACAGGAGGGGCTGTTCTCAGTGGGAGGAGCAGAAATAAACAGATAAGCAGATAAATATTGGACAACTGTGGTATTGATATGCTTGTGAAGAAAAACACAGCAGGGGAGGAGACGGAGTGGCAGGAGGAGTGAGGTAGGTGGTGATCAGGAGGGCGCGCCTGAGCAGGGGTGCGGACGAGGCGGGGTGAGAGCCACGCGAGCAGGTGAGGGCCAGCCGCTGATGCAGGGCCCCCTGCAGGGCCGTGGGCTGGGGGAGTGTGGACCTGGATCAAACTAATCCGCAAATGAGGAAACCAGCGGCTCTTCTTGGAGAGACCCTTGGAGAGACCCACCTAGCGGGTATTTCTTTCCATGTGGTCTCTCATTCGAGGCAGTTCTAGAGGGTGAGGTTTGGGAGGTGACCCTGACTTTGGTTAGGTCCTACTTTGAAGGCTGTATCTGCCTAGGTAGCAGCTATGATCCTGATGTTGAGTGTTTGAGTTTCCTGTTTGGGGGGAAGGGTCGGAGCTCATGAGAGAAAACAGAACTGAAGAGCCTCAGGAAACATGAGTTTCTGGTGACGCCAACCCTGTACTGACAGATCCCATGGTACATGTGACTGGGCCACCGCTTCCTGGTCCCCTAGTTTACCAGCAGTGAGAGGCGGTGTACTTTGGAGGCTTGGTCACAGCAGGCTGACCTGAGTAAGCTTTGGAACAAGGGCGCCTAAATGTGTAGGCCCTCCTGGGCTGCATGAATGGAAGAATTCTCTCTTGCTCGCATGCTACTCAGTAAAAATAACTCAGGGTACTTTGAGGAGGGGATACAGGGCCTGTCCCTGACCTCTCTGGTGGCCCACAGCAAATGAAACCAAGGCCACCTGAGCTGGCCCTTTTCTATGGCATTTAAAAGGCCTCCTATTGGAAGAATCAACAAGCCCACCAAGTGGTGACACCTACGAGAAGGAGTGTCCCAGAGGGAGGGAGGGGGCTGGGGTCAGAATTCTGCTCAGTCCCTTCCTCTCTGTAGATGTTTCAAGAAGCCACTTCACTGCTCTGAGCCTCTGTTTTCACACCTGTAGAATGGGGGTGCTTAGAGTCATCTACCTTGTGAGGCGGAAGCTCTAATCAGACGTTCTAGGTGAGCACACTTAGCACGGCACCCACCCGGGCAGGTCCTTGGTCAGTTTTTGCTGTTGGTGTCGGAGCCCAGGGCACATGGAGTAGAGAAGTCACAGCCCAGGGATTCAGGGCCTGAGTGAGCGAGAGCCACCTGGGGCCTTGCATTCACCATGGCCTGGGGCAGGGTGTCAGATCCCCTAGACGGAACACAATATTCTGATAGGAAGGGGTCAACCTGGGTTCAGATCCCAGCTCTGCTACTCGTAGCCATGTGACCTGAGGCAGGCTATTTAACACCAGCAAGCCTCTGCTTCCTCATTGGTAAAATGGGAGTAACGACAACACGCCAACCTCACGGAGCTGTTTGAGGACTGAATAAATGGCACACGCCAATAGTCAGCATGGTGCCTGGCGCTCAGTCACGCTAAACAAAGGTGGCTCTGTGTTAACAAGATGGGGCTCCAGGCACGGTGACCAAACTCAAGGACTCCCCAAGGAGGACACAGAACCGTCTTCCAGAGTAAACGTGGGCCAGGAGCTGGGCTGCTAGGAGACCACGTGGCTGCATGGGACAGGTCCCCGGCTCACTTGGCAGCGTGGGCAACGTGTCTTCACTTTTTATGGTGCTCTGGGTCCTCATCCGGGAGGTGGGTTTTGCTCCTTTGCTCAGTCTGCTCTATCAAAGTACCACAGACTGGGAGGCTGAAACTACAGAAGGGTGTTTTCTCATGATTTTGAAAGCCAGAAGTCCAAGATCAAAATGTCTACAGGGTTGTTTCCTTCCAAGGCCACTCTCCTTGGCTTGTAGATGGTCATCTTCTCCTCCCTGTGTCTCCACAGGCCTCTCCTCTGTGTGCATCTGTGTCTAAATTTCTTCTCTGTATGAGGACGCCAGTCCTATTGGATTAGGGCCATCTCATTACAGGACTTGTCTCCAAACACAGTCACAGTCTGAGGCAGCCAGGGTTAGGGCTTCAAGATGTGAATTTGGGGGGCACACAATTCAGCCCCTAACTGAGGCTAAGTATGCCTACAGGGCAGAGGTGAAGGAAGAGTCACGCGTCACCTCACAGTTTGGCACCTGCATGGGGAAGGTGCCCTCACCAAGCTCTGGGGGGTGAGAGTGGCCGCCTGGAGCTCCCACATTTCTCCAATCCCTACAGGCCCCCAACGTGTCTGTGCTGGTGTTCTTCCACAACGCCGCAGAGGGCAGGGCCAGCGGGGGCCAGCCGGCCGTGGACGGCTCCTTCTTGGCTGCTGTTGGCAACCTCATCGTGGTCACTGCCAGCTACCGAGTGGGTGTCTTTGGCTTCCTGAGTTCTGGTGAGTTGCTGGCGTTGGTGGGGACCGCTGACCTCCTGAGCCGGTTGTGTTCTCTGTGTGCGTTTAGTCCTTTCTTCCCCAAGGCCCATCCTTCCCAGCTGGCTGCCCTCCTCCAGCCTGCTGAGCAGGGAGTGGTATGACCAGTGCGTTCACGAGACCCTCCAGCCATGCTGATGCCCGTAGATGAGAGTCACAGTTACTACTGATCACACTTATCACGTATCTGAAGCTGTTCCAAGTACATGTTTTATCTTGTGATGTATCTGTGTGTGCGCGTGTGTGTACCGAGACCCCAGAGGGCTAGACCCTTGCTCAAGCTCACGTGGTCAGTAAGGAGCAGAGCCAGGATTCATCACCAGGGTTGACCTGCCCTGGAGACTCTAAGGCGTGGATTAGAGCTCTTGGGCCCTCAGGAAGCCATTTACTGGAGTGAGGGCTGCATAGACAATGATTTCTGATTCCCCTCGAATTCCAGCATCACTTGTCAATATCCGGCCTGTCCCCTTTCCAGTCACAGATGCCTTTATCACTCTGGTTATGCCCTCCACCTTCTCCACCAGCCCACAGGGCAGAATTGAGGCTTGGACCAATCCCAGCGTCATCCACCCATGTCTCTTCCTCCATCTCCCCACCCCCCCACCCCAACCCCCAGTGGTAGGGCAGTTGTTTGACAGGCAGACATGGCAGAGGGCAGACACGCTGGTCTGGGAATCTGAAGAGCCAAGGGTTGTCTGTGTGACCTTGGATAAAACCCTTCCTTTCTCCAAGTCTCAGTTTTCTCCTCTGTAAAATGGGAATAATTTTACCCAACTTCCAAAGTCACTGTGAGGCTCCAGTGATATGCTACATGTGAAGGGACTTTAGAGGCTGTGATGGGCTTTAGGAGTCCTCAGGGACAGGCACCTAGCAGCATCTCTGTTCTCCGGGGATCTCATTTAAGACCTGGAATGTCTTGCCTGCTGAGTATGGCTGGGTGGGTGGGAGGTAGCCTGGCGGGAGTGACGGACTCCTCTAGAATGTGGCCGAGTGGAGCAGGCGTCCTGCGTGAGCAGAAGCCAGGCAGTGCTGGGGAATGAGGGCTGGGTGGACCACGTGGCAGGAGGCCTTGAGTGTCATAAAGAAGATTCTTCGTCTGCACAACAAACATGAAACAGGCAACAAGTTAAGGCAACATGCGACCAGGTGCCAATGAGGGGAATGTGGATGATGACCAGATTCCAGACTTTCCTTCAGGGGTGCGGGGGCAGCTGCTGGAGCACTGAACGCCCTGCCTGGGTTTTCTTTCCTCTTTTCAAACACACGACTGACAATCTGTTAAATCAGGAGCTCCTTTCTCTAAAGAGATGGTGAAACTCACAACCCAGCCTGTGGGACCCACTCAGGTGGAGCTTTTCACAGACACGGCTGACTCTGGCTCAGAGCGTTTCCAGACACAAGAGAGCGAATTTCCCTATGCCATCCCTCCGTGAGGGGGCGGGGATTATGATTTCATGGGCTGTGATCTTATGGAGAATTCTGTGGGCTTCCTGGAAGGGAAACTCATTTCTGCTGCCGGTGAGGCAGAGACCGGGGTTGGAACTCTTCCAGAACACCCACACCTTCTCACTCCTGACTTGCAACACTGCCTGTTCCTTGTGCTTAAAGCAAAGCTGTCAGCAAGAGAGGAGAGTTACCCTCACCCAGCGTCCATCTCTACCAGACATCTTTCCTGGGTGACGTCATTTCAGTCTCCAGGCACCTCTGCGAGGTCAGCCCTGTGCGGTCATGTCATAGAGGAAACGACGAGGCTCAGAGAGGTTAAGGGACTTTATGCCCCGCAGCCGTGAGTTAAATTTAATGTCACACTGGGCGTTGAATCCCGTGGATGAAACACTAAGAGAAATGGTAGCTTGCTCCCTCGATGTTTTCGGTTTTATTGTTGTTGTTGTTGTTGTTTTTGCAACTTTCACAGTCTCTTTTAATTCAGGACAGTTTTAAAATATCTTTAACATATAACTTGAGTGTTCAAGGAAATAGGGAAAGGAGAAAAATGTTAACTTAGTTGTTTCACAAATATAATCTCTTTTAAAACTGAAAAAAACCCCAGCTATCTAAAGTTGACATGTCTGGAAAAGTTATCTGTGCCACTCCCTCTCCCCCCCAAAGAAAAGAAAACTCCTCAAAGAGAATTGCTTCCCCTTAAAGTTGCACATTTAAAACTGGGGTTCCAGGAGTTTCCATGGTGTTTGCCTTCCTGTTTACGTGTGTTGTCTGTGTAAGGGTCCTCTCAAGAATTTGTGGTGTTTGTTCTATTTCTTAAGCTGGGGGGTGGGTTAATGTGTTTGCTTTTTTCTCATGCTTTATATATCGTGCTTATATAACATATATGATATATGATTCATGTAAGGGTAAGCTATTTTTTAAAAAGTGGGGATATATATATACGTATAACTGATTCACTTTGCTGTACAGCAGAAACTAATGTGATACTGTAAAGCAACTATACTCCAATAAAAATTAATTAAAAAAAAATAAATGTAGGAGACAGGGGATACAGAGGAAGAAAGAAGAAAGAACAATACTTAGCAGTTAATGTTAAAGATTGAGAATAGGTATCATTTTAAAAAATAGTTTACTCTCCCTTGGTGTCTAGAAATGCCCTACAGATTCCTCATTCTTCTGTGTACAGAGAGGATCAGTGTTTTTTGGGGTTTTTTTTTTTGTTGTTGTTTGTTTGTTTGTTTTTTTGCGGTATGCGGGTCTCTCACTGCTGTGGCCTCTCCCGTTGCGGAGCACAGGCTCCGGACACGCAGGCTCAGCGGCCATGGCTCACAGGCCCAGCCGCTCCGCGGCATGTGGGATCTTCCCGGACCGGGGCACGAACCCGTGTCCCCTGCATCGGCAGGCGGACTCTCAACCACTGCGCCACCAGGGAAGCCCAGGATCAGTGTTTTAATTCATTTAGGCTCAGGCAGCTTTTCTTTGCTTTATTCTGGAGACCTCCTGGTACTTCCCACATTCCAGAGCTTTAGCATCTCTTACCTGGAGCTCCTTGCAGTTCAGCCCCTAGGGGAGCCATCAGTCAATCAAGAAACTGAGACCCAGAGAGTGGCCGCCAGGGCCGGTGGGTGGAGGGGCAGCAGCACTAGGACACACACACAGGCTCCTGGCTGCAGACGACCACCTCCCGCCAGACACTGAGCATCCCACGGCAAGGTTCCAGGTGGAGAAGGTGTGCACTCACAGCAGAGGGAGAAAAGAGCAGGTGTGCGATTCAGCTAAGCCCCCAATAAACTTCCAACACAAATACATCATCCCTTTCCCATTAAAAAAAATATATAGGGAATTCCTTGGCGGTCCAGTGGTTAGGACTCGGTGCTTTCACTGCCGAGGGCACAGGTTCAATCCCTGGTCGGGGAACTAAGATCCCACAAGATGAGTGATGCAGCCAAAAAAGAAAAGAAAAGCATACATATATGTAATAGATTTCATTATTTAGATGATTTTAAATTTACAGAATAATTTGAGCATAAATTACAGAGTTCCCATATGCCGCGTCCTCCCCGCCTCATTTTCCCCTGTTAAGGTCCCGCATTGGTGCCACACATTTGTTACACTCCATGAGCCCATAGTGGTATGTTAGTATTGACTAAAGTCCATACTCTACAGCAGGGCTCACTCTTTGTGTTGTACATTCTGTGGGTTTTGACAAACATATCATGACGCGTGTCCACCAATTATACAGAATAGTTTCACCGCCCGCCCTGAGACTTGCCTGAGCTCCACCTACTCATCCCTCCTCCTTTCCATTTTAAATAATTGGAAACTGTGGTTCAGGACAGGTCTGGAAAGAGCTGGGTGACTTCAAGTGCCAGCCCCAGACTGGTGTCCTGCACAGTGCACAGGATTTGCACCCGAGAAGAGCAAGGTCCAGGAGCAGCTCCTAGCTCTATGCGGCTCAGGGGCTCTGGGCGGGTCCCTCGGTCCCTCCCTCAGCGTCCCATCCCATCCCAGGCTGCCCGTCTCTCAGGAGATCAAGCATGTGAAGGCAAACACCGGGAACCTTGCTGGCACCTTGCAGGGGCTCCCGGGGGCTAATGCCCCTTTCCTTTCCCTGGCAGGGCCTCTCCAAGCCAGGGCTCTGCTGCAGCCATGTCCCGGCCCTGCATCTGGCCACCAGCAACTGCAGCCCCTGGCATTTACTGAGTTAGGCCAAGCTGCTGCTTCATGTACATCGTCTCATGTGATAAATGTGTGCAGCATCTGTTGTTGTAGCCCAGAGTGAAGATAATCCCCCAAGAGCTCCAGACTCCAGAGGCACATTAAGAAAGGGATGGGAGGAAGCTGAAAACAGCAGCTCATGCCAGGCCTGCGGCCGACTAGACAAACTCATGTTCTCTGCGAGAAACCCAGCAGTACTTAAAAGGAGCACGATTCCTGATGAAGAGCAATTGGGAAGGAAGTGAGGGGGTTGGTGATGGGCCAGGGAGGCCCTCTCCCAGCCTGGACCCTGCCGGTGGGACAGACCCCAGGGCCGTGGGGCACAGTGATTATCCTTCTCTCTCTGGCAAAGCAATGCAGCAAGGGCAACCCGGGCCAGTGGCGTGCAGGGTCAGAGGAGCGGGTCGGCCATGGCTCGCGGGGTGTGGGAGCAGAGGAAGTGGGCTTTGGCTAGGGAGATAGACTGAAGGCCAGACACGTAACACACCCATCACCCCGTCATCCCTGGGGTGCTTGGAGCCTCCCCTCTGAGGGGGTCTGCTCACCATCCTAACCAGAAAAACAGGCACAGAGTCCTGCCCCCATCACAGGTGTAATTTTTGCTACTAAAGACAAGGCAGACCGTGCAAGGGGCACCTGTGAGATAATGCTGGGACCTAAACCTGTTTCATTTTATTTAAGAAAAACCAAACAAATTCCAGAGTGCTTTATGCCAGGCATTGCACTGTTCTGTTCCTTTTACGGATATTAACAAATTCAATCATCATAACAACTATTGAGGTTGGTACTATTATTATTCCATTTTACAGATGGGGAAAGTCAAGTCACATTAAGTAACTTGTCCAGGGCCCCGCACAGCTAGTAGGTGTTGGAGTGGGACCTGTGCCCGGCTCGTCTGGCTCCATACCCTGCCTGCTAAGCCCACACACCATGATGCCTTCTATTGATGGCCATCAACAAGAGCTGGGGGAGAACCCGCTGTGAGCCCAGCTAAGGAGCTTTAGAGGGACAGATGAAGAAATCAAATGAGATAGCAAGAGCCGGTTAGACAGTGAGGGAACAGTCGAATGTTTGCTGGTGTGTTCTGACCAGAGAGGTGGGAGCATGGAGCTGGGGGGCCGTCAGGGCGGCGTGAGGCAGATGGGGAGGAGCGCCGTCACACTGTCCGGACACCTTCCACTCACACCCGTCTCCCTCCTGGACTGTACACGCCTGGCCAGCAGAGAGCAGCCCTGTCCAGTTTCACACCCCCAGCAGCACTGCACGCTATGTGTTTGTGGCGAGGCTGAGCCAGGTGAGACGGAGTCCCAGAGGATAAAGAGAATGGAGCTCAACCAAGGCCAGACTGCAGGGCAATGAACACAGGTGATGAGCAGACGCCGATGGCTGGACAAGGGCAGGTGTTAGAAAGTGAAGGGACCCAGACTGTTCAGATGGGCTGAAGTCAATCTTAGAGGAGCTGAAAAGCCAGGAAGGAGTTAGACTTGATGCGGCAGGAATGAGGGAGTTATGAAGGCTTCTGAGCAGAGAAAGTTCCATAAATAGAGTACTTAAATTTTTTAATGAAAATAACACAGTGCCTTGCACACCATAGATTTTTTGGACAAATGTTTGTTGAATTGTATTGAATGTTAGGACAAAGAGCTCTGAGTGTGCATTGGATTTAAGTGCCAACTTGATCTCAAATTTGCTTCTTGCACCTCAACAGACTCTTTCCCTCTCAAGTCTCAGGTTCCACCAGGGGAGGAAAGGGTTGAATTAGACCATCTCAGAGCAGCTAGGTGGCTGCTTTGTGTGCACGTCCCGGAGGGCGTCTGCTTCGAGGGCCAGGATCTTGTCTATCTTGCTCTCTGCACTACCCAGCACAGCGCCTGGCATGAGGTGAAGCCCAGTTCGGACTTGCCTCCTGAATGCACCCTCATCTCTGACATCCTAGGGGTCTGTAGACCCCAGAATGTCAGCATTGTAAGTGGGAAGCTGGTACATGGGGAGTGAGAGTCAGGGACAGTGGCGTCCCTCCCTGTTGTCACTAGAAATGCAGGCCGTGGGCGTCACTTCCCAGACTGGGTCCTGCTCGGCTGGTGCCCGGCTTTCCTGCCCTCCCTCAGACCTTGGAAACAAAAGCACTCATCCTAACCAATGGAATGTGCATGTAATCCAGAAAAGTCCGCAGAGAGGATGGTGCCAATGGCTTCACTAAACCCAGAACATGAGAAATGCATTTGAAGAAATTCTGAGTGTCTCCCCAGCTGGAAGAGTAATTCGTACCGTTATGTCCACTGAGCTGGTGTCCTCGTCAGCTTTGTGAACACCAGTTTGG
This sequence comes from Monodon monoceros, assembly GCF_005190385.1. NCBI lineage: Eukaryota > Metazoa > Chordata > Mammalia > Artiodactyla > Monodontidae > Monodon > Monodon monoceros. Next base: position 6,842,355 of record NW_021703770.1, on the reverse strand, counting down.
GGAATCGGACGCAAGGTCTTTCTGTTTTTCTATTTGGGAATATGGGTTCTTTCTGATAGTTTTTCACTTGACGTTGAATCGTGTTCATAATAACTGTAGTCATTTCATTTACCTAACATTTCATAAGGACCTACTCTGTGCTTCTGGTTTTCATGGCGGGTAGAGTCTAGCAGGGAAGCCAGTGGTGACAAATATTTTGAAATGGGCCCCTCACTTCCCCTGAGGGCTGCCTATGAGTTGACGGTGTAGCTAGGACTCGGAGGATGACTGGGCCAGAGGAGGGAGTTGGAGGAGGTCAAGGGGAGAGGGCACAGCTCTGGGTGGAGGAAATCACATGTGCAAGCACAGGCATGGGGGAGGGCGGGGCTGGTGTGTTTGAGCCTCTGAGGGGAAGCCTGGCTGGTTGCAGCACAGGACCGCGGGCAGACAAAGGGAGACACGGCCTGACAGATGGATGGCCCGGTCCCGGCGGGCTTTGAATGTGATAGAAGAACTGAAGTGTCCTAAGGACGATGGGATGAGAGGGGAGATTTTACATAGGACGGGGCAGGGTGTGCGTGTGCGTGTGTCAGAGAGAGAGAAAATCAAGATTCTAAGTTTAGAAGACCACTCTAGATGCGCCATGGAGAATTCACTGTAGGGAGGAATGTGTGGATACAGGAGGCCAAGGAGAAGCGTGGAGGAAAGGGGGTGGCGGTCAGTGGCGGGAGAGCCTGCAGCAGCTGGGGAGGAGGGGGACACGGCCGAAGGAGGAGTCGGGGAGACCCCCGCGAGGCCGTGCAGGAGCAGGGTGGGCGGTGCCGCACTTGAAGGAGAAGGTAAGAAACTCTGCCGAGGCCGCCGGTGGGAGCGCTCAGGAGACTTAGAATCAATTCCCTTTGGGGCTGAATGGACTTGAGGTGCCTGTGAGACAGCCTCCTGGGGGAACTCGAGGGGCCCAGGCCTGGGGGAGTGCCCTGGGCTGCGGACACAGTCCCGAGAGTCGTCGGCAAATAGGCGGTGGTTGGAGCCACGGGTTCTGCTGGCGTTTCCTGGAAAGAAGCCAGAGACGAAGGGCATGAACCTCGGCTCAAACCAGAGCGGGCCTGGTGTTTCAGGGCAGTTAGCGGTGTAGACTGATAAGAAGAGCCGTTGAATTCAGAGGACGCCGGAAGGGCCTGGGCACGGCATGCCCCAGATGCCAAGGGGAAGAGCATGTGTTGGCTATATGGTTTCTTTGTATCTGAATCATTCGATTTAAAAAAACATGCTGAGCTTTTGATACATATTTACTGAATTCTATGAATAAAAGAGGGATGGACTCAACTGAGTGCTGCATATGTGGTCATATACATGACTGTAGTCAAAAGATGTGTGCTTTGGAAACAAGCAACAGGATCAAATGACAATCAACAACAAACAAACAATGTAAGAAACTTGAATCGCAGCTCTGCCGCTGTTGCGAAGGTCATGGAAGGTAGTGGGAAGAGGTGGGACGGAGAGTCTCAGCCGGGCCTGGTCATCATTGGGGGGCAGGAGACACGGAGAGTGGGGGGAGATGGGGGGCCGGAAATTCAGCTCCTTCTTGTCGGATGCGCCAAGCCTGGGGTCTGAATGTGCAATGCCTCTCATCTGAGAAGCCGCCCTCCTCACGGGCAGTGGGGGGGAGATGGGGTGGCCGTGGCCCACAGAGGTGGAGGGACATGTCTGCAGTCTCCTAGCTGAAGCGAGAATCCGGGCTGGGTGGGCCTGGTTCCGGAGCCCAGGCTCTTCCCACTGCCCCACTATGTTGGGAAACCACAGTCCAGACCTATGTGGGCAGGAGCCCAGGCCCCCCACCGGCACCCCGTGCCTGGCTTACACAACACGAGGATGGTTACATCCCAGGTTGCAGAATCGCGGAGTGCTGAAGGCTTTCCTCTTTCTGAAGGGTCCGGCGAGTTGAGCGGCAACTGGGGGCTGCTGGACCAGGTGGTGGCTCTGACCTGGGTGCAGACCCACATCGGAGCGTTTGGTGGGGACCCTCAGCGCGTGACACTGGCAGCAGACCGTGGCGGAGCCGACGTGGCCAGCGTCCACCTTCTAACCACCAGGGCCACAGACTCCAGACTCTTCCGGAGAGCCGTGCTGATGGTGAGTTGCCTGCTCTGCCTTCAGTCTTGCTGAAGGTGGTCCCTCCTTGCCCCAGTTGGCTTCAATTGCTTGGACTTGCTTTGTCCTTTGTTCTGAGTGGGTGTCCTGCCCATGGCCATCTTTCCGTGTTCATGTGAGCCAGGATGCTGCAGGGCTCCCCTGACTGCTGTCCACTCACATCTAAAATGTTAATAATTCTAGACGGGGAAGAGTTTCTATTTCCTGGGAGTTCCTTCTTAGGGTTTAATAGCAATTAAAGCAGTGGAGGGCAGCTGGATCTGTTACAGAGCAACAAAGGTTTGGCCAACTTTGTTGCTGACTGGTGAGTGAAGGCAAAGAATAGAACATAACACTCAGGATTCCACTGGATGGTCTGAAGTACCTGCTGAGTGATGATGGTGATGGTGATGATGGGATGACGATGGTGTTGATGATGGTGATGATGGTGATGGTGTTGATGATGGTGATGGTGATGTTGGTGATGGTGATGTTGGTGATGATGGTGATGGTGATGATGGTGATGATGGTGATGATGGTGATGGTGATGGTGATGGTGATGATGGTGATGGTGATGATGGTGATGATGGTGATGATGGTGACGATGGTGATGGTGATGATGGTGATGGTGATGATGGTGATGGTGACATGAGAATGTTGATAGTGATGAAATAATTATGATGGAGGAAACAACCTATTGACCACAGCATATGCTCTGATGGCTATTGTGTCACTGATGAGCTTCTAATGTTATTGAGCGTCCAACTGGTGCCAGGTGCTGTGCTCATTTTTGGAAGTGCCATGCTAAATAATGCATGACCTCGTTCTCAGGAAGCTCGTAGTTTACTGGAGAAGGAGGTGACAAACATTTAAAGCAGATATTTAAAAGAGCATCTTAGAGCAGCTCAGAGAGACACTCCCAACCAACTCAGGGGAAAAAGGGAATGTCCCAGAATGCCTCCTGAGAGAGACTGTGCCAGCTGATGTTGAAGGCTGTGTAGGCACGTAACCAGAGTCCTGGCACCAAGGGAAAGTTTGGCTCTTTGCTGGGGTCTGCCCATCATGCGGTGCAGCTGGAGGACCGGGTCTGCGTGGACAGTGGTGTGGAGGCAGAGAGCAGCCAGCCTGCAGTAAACGCCTCGGGTGTTATCCTGAGTGCATGGGAGCCTTCAGCGTCTTTTGTGTGTTGCTGGTTTGGTTTCCCGTTTTAACCAGTACTAAGTGTACAATTCACTGGTATTGAGTACATTACAATGTAGTGCAACCATCAGCATGAATTGTCACCAGTACTTTTTCATCGTCCTAAACAGAGACTCTGTACCTATCAAATACTAACTCCCCATTCTCCTTTCCTCCCAGCCCCTGGCAACTGCTACTCTACTTTCTGTGTCTGTGAATTTGCCCACTCTAATATGAATTTACCTCATGTTAGTGGAATCCTAGAAGATCTGTCCTTTTGTAACTGGCTTATTTCACTTAGCATAGTGTCCTCAAGCTTCATCCATGTTGTAGCATGCGTCGGAATTTCATTCCTTTTTAGAGCTGAATGATATTCCATTGTATGTGTACAGCACATTTTGTTTATCCATTCGTCTATTGATTGATGTTTGGGTTGCTTCCCCCTTTTGGCTACTGGAAATAGTGCTGCTATGAACACTGTCGTGCCATCAAAGGGTTTTAGGCAGGTGGGAAACTTGCTTAGACTCGCCTTCAGGAAGACTTCTCTTAGAGCTCGGCGGAGGATGCGTGTAAGAGGGGCAGTGCTGGAGGAAGAGAAAGCAACGAGGAGACTACTAAGTGACACAAAGGAAGGTACGAAGGAGGACCACTGAGGCCAGTGCCATGGACCTGCTGGCGATTCTAAGGCCATCAAACCACATCTAGCTCTCTCCAGCCTTCCCAGGATCCAAACCTGTGATCATAAGCAGGGTGGAGAAGTGTCACTGTTTGGGCACAGCAGAGGCGGGATCAACATCATTGCTGTCCCTGCCAAGGAGCAGGGCCTCCTGCCACTTCATCTCTCCCCTTCATCCACGGGAGCCTTCTAGTACTCCTTGAAGGGTCCCTGCACTAGTTCCTGCCTCTTACTGGTAGTTTCCTGTGCGTGGATTCCTTTTCTCCCATCTTCCTCTTTGCCCTCCCTACTCGTCTTTCAGGGGCTACTTCCAGACTTTCCAGCCTCGAACCAGGCCCTCTTCCTATGGCTGATGCCATCTGTAAATCTCGTACGGCCTCTCTCCTGCTTCCCCACTGGTACATAATTACTCCTACTGCCATGTATGTTTCTCTTACAAGACTGTCATCTCCAGGATAGCCGGGGATGCCTGGCTCTCCACAGAACCCGGGGCACCCAGCACTGCTGTCTGAGGGTCGATGCTCCGTGATTAACATCCGGGCAGTAAAGGAGCTCATGAACCTGGGAGGGGGGGTTGTCAAGGGACCCACCGGCTAGTCCACTTCTCGCCTTCCCACCTCTTTCTTGTGTTTCTCGTCCTTTGCTTCAGGTTTTCTTCAATCTGTCCCTTCATGCTTGGTGCATCTGAGTGTCAGGGGGCCTGAGCACAAACATCTTTCAGTTCCTGGTATTGAAAGCAGACCTTCCTTTGAGTTGATCCTGAAGGGCTGCGTTGATTCCCCCAGGGCCTGCTCAGAAGCCAGACACTGAGTGGGACCCAGAGGACACCAAAAATACCTTCCAGTGCACCCAGAAGGCAGAATTTTCCTTTTGAAAGTTGTGGAGGGTTTCAATGTTTAGGGAATTTCAAAAACTAATCTGTTTTAACAAATGGTAGTGTATTTAAAAATAATCCCTCCATCTGTTTTAGTCATGTAGAGGTAGCCTTTACAACTGCTCCCTGCAGTTTGGGGGGATGCATGTGAAATTATTTGGAAAGGAGAGAATTAAAATACTTCAAGATATTAGCAGTTCTTCAATGTGCTCTCTACCAACAGATGTTTGGGGGAATGAATGTGAGTTGGTGCTATATTCTTGGATAAAATCTTCAGTCTTTCTACAAATCTTGGGACCAGAACTGTTGAAATTTGGATGAAACAGACTCCTGTGATAATTAATAACTTATATTTATTTGTTTAGCATGTTTGGGACCATAAGTCACTTCGAATATATTACCTCATAGATTCCTCACATTAATTTGCCAGGGACATTTATTTTATTTCTAATCTAGACAAAAGAAAGCCAAGGCTCAGAGATGTTTAGTGACCTGCTAAAGAACACACAGTAAAGAAGGAGCTGCACTAGGGGTTGGAACCTGAAGCCAAATCCTGTGTTCTTCTACACTGTGAGGCTCCTTCTCCAAGAGCCTGTGACTCATTCGGGGTCTCAGTGTGTCAGAGGAAGAGTGCAGGCCTAGGGTCAGACAAGCCTGAATTAAGATGCTGGCCTTGGGCGAAACACTTTACCACTGCCTTCTTCATGGATAAAATAGGTGTGATTAATTCTGTCTCCCATGGGCTCACGCAGTCGCGATATAAGGCTTGTAAAGTGCCCTGCACACTGTGGGAACTCAAGGAACCCGAGCTCCCCCATGTCCCATGCCAAGCGAAGGCAACTCCAGGCAAAAGCAGATCCTGAGTGTTTCACCTGCCCTGGGGGCCAAATTGAAAAAGGAAGATGGGAGCCATATTGCAAGCCTGAATTCTGTGGCGCTGACCCCTTGGCCAGTTTTAAGAGAAGGCAGAGGAGGTCATGTCCTCTGTGCTGTGATTCTCAGGACCCAGAAGAAATTTCCATTGCTTTCCTTTGACATTACCCCAATTCTGCATTCCTCTGAGTGAACTCCAGGCCTCAGAAACTGGCCTCAAGCTAAATTTTCCGGTCTCCTTTCCCACATGAGCCCTACAGTCAAGGCTCAGCAGCTCTGCCACCATTCCTAGAAAATGCTGTGCCTTCCTCTAGATCTTTCCAGGCTCTTCTGTGGTCAGCACATGCTGTTTTCCACCTGGAAAATCACTCCACCCTTCAGGGCTCAGCAGAATTGGGCCTCTAAGGCTTTCTCCAGCTCTGAAACAGAAAGATCTCACGGTGGGGAAGAGACTTCTACTTAGTGATTTTTAGGAATTCCGACTTGTTTTCCATGCTTGTTAATTTTTCTAACACATCTTATTCCATTTCTACTGTGACTCGGTGCTTGATTGGGTACGTGATTTATGCTCTTAGTAGCACTTAGTACGGCCTTAGCACTTAGCTCAGCTCCTGGCTCAAAGAGGGCACCTGAGACCATGCTGAGTCCATTAAACCAGCAGTGGTGGAGAGCAGGGGATGCTGGCTTGGGCCCAGAGCACTGATTTTTCCTGTTTTCATACAGACCTCCCAGTGGGAACCCTCGCCCCATTGCTTCCCTTAATCAAAACTGGCCTAGCTATTCACAGGCTTTGATGCTTCCATATATTTTCTAGAATAAGTTTACGGATTTTTAAAAATATTCCTGATGGGAATTGGATTGTAGTTTCATGTAATTTTTCAAATCATTTCAGAAAAATATCTATGTTTTTAGGATGTTAGTTCTTATATCCATGGATCAGTTTAACCCCATAACCAGGAACATAGTATTTTTGTCTCCTTACGTCTTCTCATAGAGTTTTGAACTTTTCTCCATAAAAGTTTTGCGAAGTTATCTTGAGGCGAGACCCTACGTAAATGGTTTCGTGTTTTCTATTTTACTTTCCAGTTGGTAAATACGGGTATAGCGGAAGAAGTTGGTTCCGCATCTGGCGAGCTTTCTTACTGCCTCTAATATTTGGTCTGTCGTTTCCGTTGGATTTTCTATGAAGTTATCTCATTATCTGAAAATCATGGCGGGTTTATTTCTGTGCGCTTTGGAGCAAATACTCACCTGCTCTAACAAGGAGACCCATCACAAAAGTAGCTTAAATAACAAATGCGTTTCTTTTTTTCCTCTTTCCCATAATGTTTCCCCAAGTGTGGAGTACAGGTATCTCGTGATCTCTCGGGGGCCGGCTTCCTTCTAGGTGTTTCTCTGTCATCCCAGGGCCTTGCTGTCATCTGCAGGGCTGAGCCTGGGCTGCCAAGGATTGCAGACTGCGGGGAGGGGACGAAGGAGAGGAGAGCCACCCCTGCTGACGTGGGGAAGGAAGGGCACATCTCCCGGCTCCGTCCCGTGGGGACCTCCTCTGGTTTTACTGCAATGGCCCCAGCACCGAAGACAGTGTCTGGTATTTAATAGGTGTCCAAAAACATATTTGTAGAAAGAAACTCTTGGAAGAACAAATAGCAGAGGTATCAAAAGTAATTTGCAGGGGTGTCTAGGTGAGACAAAATTTTCATAACAATTGCTAAGAAATTGTTATCTCCCTCGATCCCTGGACATCCACTTTCAAGTTGGATGAGGCACCCTCAAAAGTCATAAAACCCTGGTTTCTTAAGGCTGCACCTCAAGAAGAAACCAAGATACTAACCAATACGGGTTAGTCTCGTGTTCCCTGGTCTCCTCTCTCTCCAGCTGCAAGTTTATTTGAAAATTCGAAACCCACAGAGCTTCTAGACGAACCACCCACCGGCCTCACCCAGGAAGCTCTCCCCACTTTCCAAGAATTAAATATTCATTAGGTTTATTTTAATCAGGAATACATACATGATTTAGCAAAGCGTAATGCTTCCCACTTAGAAATCCCTCCGCCTATTCCCCAAATGTTCCAACCACGTGAATCACAACAGAAAACAATACAGAAGATGCTGTACACACAGGTGTTCACCAGGTCACCCTGCCTTATGGCGGAAGCCGGGGTCCCCAGAGCTACATTCATTTCCCATACATTGGCTGGCTCTATAGAAACAGCCTTTGGGGAATGTTGAGGAAACCACAAGTGTCTTCTTGGATAAACACACTGGAATCTGATGATACAGAAAATCATGTAAGCGCGTGTGCACACACCACCAGCGCAGTGATCTCAGATGGACAGAATGCGTATATACTGGACAGACAGACCTCTCCTGTTGGCAGTGCCCCTTGTCCCCCCGAGTCCCTTTGCAACCGGGAAAATGCGTCACGGCAACATCTGCAGCCCCCTTCCTAACAGGATCTGGAGATAAAGGCTTCTTCTGCTCTAGAACTTTGCTATGTTTTCTCTTTCGTCTCTTAGAATTATGTTTGACAGAATTAAGCCACTCCAATTCCCATCTTTTCTAGAGCTGAGCATTTTTATTCCTGTGGCTGCCAGACTCTTTTTAGAATAAGATACTGGATGCGTTATTCCTTTAGAACTTATCAGTTTCCTTTTTTCAAAAAATCCAACCATTCTCACTTACCCAGTCCAACCAACCGTTCCACTGTTTAAAGATCCAGCTGAAACATGAGCTCCTGGGTCACCCTTACCTGACCCCACTCCCACCCAAAGCTGTGAGCTGATTTCTGCTTTTACAGCCCCCTTTCACAGTATTTGTTTATACACTTTTCTCCCTGTGTACACTGCTGGGGCCTCTCTCTCTCTCTCTCTCTATATATATATATATACACACACACACACACACACACACACACACACACACACACATACACATATTTTTGACCTGACACCTTACACAGAACTTAACACAGTGCCGCTTCTGGCAGTCACTGTCATGAATGAGTAATTGATGCATTAATATAGACAAGAATCTCAGCACCCCAGGGAAGCTCTTCCTGTGCTGTGAGCCATGGTCGGCGACCTCATGAAATCTTGCGCGGTGCCAGGCCTGCCCTCGCGCTTTCACCGTCAGCAGCCACCCCCCTCCCCCATTACGCGTGGCCTCAGCAGAAGTAGGGAGGCCATCTGACTTCTGCACACGTAGCTTTGGAACGAGAAGCCCAAAGGGATCTCCCCATTCAGGGCTCGTAAGGAAGGTTAGCATTTAGTGTCACTGAACTCCCTTAAAAAGAGAGGAGCCATATCCCAGAGGTCTCTTTACAGATTGGTTACAAAAGTTCAATGCAGGAGATCAATTTGCAAACCCAGACTTTCTGCCAGGCCACAGTTTCTGGCTCATCTTCTTCTCAGGCTTATCTCATTCAGAAGTTTTCTTCAGGGACCTCAGTGAGGCCACCTGGGTGGTGTGTTGGAGAGTGGTCCTTGGTTGGGCACGTTCCTGTGAGAGAGCATCTTTGTCTTTCCCACAAATGTGGCGTGCACATGCACACACGCAGGGCTCTTCTGAACCCTTGCCCGAAGATGCCAGGAGTCCACATTTTGCAATGTGCCTGATCAGATGCCAGAGAGGGGTTCCCTTTGTCATGACGCAGATAGAGAAGATGAGAGTTCAATTCTCCATGTGGCTTCTCTTGGCTTCTGGAAGATGTGGGGTTCCCCAGGGACCAGGAAACTGTGCCTTTCTGCAAGATCCCAGGTGACCGTTTGAACCTCTGTTACTTTGGGCAAACACCATGGTGTCTGTTCTCGGGCTAGTCTTCAAAGTACGGCGTTGACGAGAAGAAAGAGCTCTTTCTTTTGCTTCCACTGTACATCAAAGAGACGCTTTTCTTCTTTCGATCGAAGGAGGTGCTGTCATCCCCGGTCAGGGACAGGTAGGAGGCGATGCTTTCCCGAAGGCCGTAGCTGAAAAGGGACTCATCTACACTGAGTGGGTTCTCAGCCCCCTCCGGGTCATCTTGCCGTCTGCGAGTGGGCAGAAAGTGGACAGAGATAGGGGCAAAAGAGAGGGACATAGTGGGATGGAGGACAAAAGAATGAGAAAAGGTAGAAAAACAAATGAAGAGCCTGGTTAATATATATCTAACATTCTAATTCTGCTTCTTGCATTTGCGGCTGTGTAATCTTGGAGAAATCACTCAACCTCTCTGAACTGCCATTTCCTTGGATGGCTAAAACTTCCAACTATAAATTTTAATGAATATTCTTCATGATATTTACAAGGAGGAGCTGTTTTATTCATTTCCCAGGCAATTCTGATGACTGATTTTCTTTGAATTTGCCAATGGGATGTCTGGATCGGTGTTTAATACAACAACCCCAACTACAGATAATTCCAACTACAGATACCCCTGAAAATGCAATAGCTGACAATCAAATAGGACAAATAAGGGAAGATTTTTTTTTCCCTTAAAAAAATGAAGTTGCCTTAGGATTTTGCTTGTATGTGTACCTTCAAGATTAAGTTTACAGTAATATTAAATTTGTACAAGATTGATTTGTGTGTTATTCTCTAATTGTTAGGATACTAACAATTAGAAAAAAGCAAGATGGTATCATTCAGCTAGAAAATATTCAGCTAACACCAAAGGAGGGCTCAATAAATGTTTGCACAACTGCGGGGACTGAGGCCATGGTGGGGAGTTGCTAGGGCCATGCCACCCGGGGCATGAGGCCTGAGGCTGGGTCTGCCTCCCAGGGGACAGTGGGATTCCTGGGGTCTGCATCTGCTCAGAGCGAGGGTTTAGCAGGGCCAGCGGTAACTGGCCATGGTGTTCACGTGCCAGGCTCACGTGCTGGTTTGGGGCTTACACGTTCGTTCATGGAGGACACACACACACACACACACACACACACACACACACGCAGACACACACCTGGACGCCCTCTTCCAGTCGAAGGTCTTCTGGCGCAAGGTGACAGGTGCATCGGGGGCCCTCACTGCCGGGGCAGCCGTGGTCTGAGTGAGGCAGGGTGTGGTCAGCACACAGCAGAGGCCGTCGGCCACCTCTGAGGAGGGAAGCAGAGAACCAGTCAGCGACTGTGGGATGCCCCGGCCAGTGTGAGGTGCGGGGCCCTGGATATTCACAAGGGGGAATGGAGGCTGAGATCTGAGAGGGGCTGAGAGTCACGTGCCCAGCTGTTGAAGAAATATTAACGTGTCCTGGGTACACACCGTGCTTGGCTTGACACAAGTAAAGAGAAGGGTTTAGGATCCAGAATCCACCAAACTTGGGTTCGAGTTTTAGCTCTGCCCAGATAGTGAATCACCTTGACCCTCTCTGAACCTGTTTCCTCAATTGTTGGATGAGGGGACTGTGCTACCAAGAGAGAACAGCTGGCAGAGCACTCGCATGAGGGCCCAGACTCAGTGGTTTCACAGCAAGGTGCAGGGCCATCAGCTTCAGGTGAGCCTCCTGTGTGCGCGGCGGTGGGGGAGATGTGTGCAATGTGTGTTCTCCCACAGCACACAGAAGGGGCTCAGTACAGCATGGGGGCTAATGCATCTTTAGGAAGAAAGGGAGATAAAGGAAACAAGGAAAGAAGACAGAAAGGAAGGGAGAGAGAGACGAGGGAGGGAGGAAGGAAGAAAGGGAGGAAGGAAGGGAGGGAGGAAGATGGAGAGAGAAGGAGGGAATGAGGTAGAGAGAGGGAGGGAGGGGAAGAAGCGAAGACAGAACAAAAAGGATAAAAGACACAGAAATAGGAGGAGAAAAAAGATAAAAGGCAAATGGAGAAAATGGACGAAGAAAAAAAGGAAGAAACATCTGTCTTCTCTACCCTAGATACAAAGAGGATGAAAATTAAATAAATCCTTTCCTTTTATCCCTCTGCTAGTAGGACATAGCTGAGTTTCCATGGTCCCCCACCTTTCCAGGAGCTTTAAGATAGAGCCTGCATCTCTTCGAAGCCTTCCCGTAGCCCACGACATCATGAGAAAGACTCGAGCCTGCTGGCTCAGATGTTCTTACAGATGGAGGAGATTCTGTGTGGCCCTATTGAGGCCGAAGAGCGCAGTGGGTCTCATGTCCTGGGGGAGATGAGGTGGCCAAGGATGTGAGCTGCCACTGGCCTCTCAGGACAACGCCACCCCAGCCCCGAGCACATAAATCACCAGGGTTTAGGAAGCTCATCGCCCCTAAGGCAGGCTCCACCTCCCAGCTTATTGATGCAGCTCTTGGGGTGTCCTTGCCGAAGAACAAAAGGTAATGGTAGCTGAAGAAGCAAGCCCAGGCTGTCAGAGGGTGGCAGTCAATAATGCTTCGTCTCCACGTGATTTTCCCTGTGAACTCAACTGTCCACCCACACTGGCTCACACTGAGAAATGTGAGATTGGACCCTGAGGTTACAGGGAGCTTAACTGGATGTGAATCTGAAATAATTACCTGTCACGGGTTGGAAATTGAAACGCCCTCCCAGATTAGGAGGCAAAGGAGACTGAGTCAGACACAAACACAAAAGAAACCAGCTGCAGTAGATAGCACAGGCAGGGGAACCTCCTTCCTTAGCAAGGTTAACACTTAGGCTGAGAAATACATTCTGGCAAAGAAGAAGAGGACTAACGCTTCTGAGCACGTAGGCTGAGCCTGGTGCTGAGCGAGCTTGGCATGTGCCAGCTCAGGGAACCCCGAGCTACTCTGGGCCATCAGTACTGTTACATCCATTTGGGGAATGAAGAAACCAAGGCCCCTGGGGTCAGGATCACAGCCAGTTCACAGGCATTATTTTTTTTGGTCCTAACAATAATCCTATGAGGCATTTTAATCCCCATTTTATAGATGCAGAAACTGAGGCTCTGAGATATTAAATAATTTTCCCAAGAGCACAGGATAATAAATATAAGTAACTCATAAAACAAAATTGTCTGTTCACGTCGCTTAGCGCACATCTTCTCTGATTCTGCGCCTTTAGGAAGAACCTGGTGGGACGTAAATTGGCCACATTATTCCCACCTTGAGGTCCTGAAGGCACCGGAAGCCTTTCAGGCCTCCATCCAGACCCTTTTCAGTCATTCGCAGAGGTGACTGCTGACCGCGATCCCTGTGCTGATGCGATGGCCAGGGGTGCATTTTTGGAAGGCGCTGCTTCTGCCCTGGCGTGAGATCCTCGAGCGTCTGCGGCCTGGAAGCCGTGTGGACCTCCTGGTCCATAAAAGTCTTTGCTGGGCCAGCATCCTTTTCATGTTTGCTTTTGTCTATGCAAAACTTATGGTCACCACACCTCTCAGATGATTCTTATTAAAAGCCAAATACCACAACCAAGTTTGACTCATGATCAGTAAAAGCTGACTGTTTCCAGGACTCCCTTCCTCTTTCATTTTTAGCTAAGCTGCTAGGTGTTTGGGTATCATGGGAGTAATACTTGTTATCATTTATTTTGCATCCTCCATGTGCCAGGCTGTGATAAACATGTTACGTTCACCTTCGTGTTCAATGATCATGACAACCACCTGCAGGGGGCGCTGCTCTCATCCACCTTCCGTGAATGGGGATCCGGGGCTCTGAGAAGTGAAGGTATTTGCCCACGGTCTCACGGAGCCCATACCGGAGCCTGGGCCTGGGTCTCCATAGCGGCCATTCCTCCTTCCAGACCTGCACTTCTTCCAGGCCAGGTGTGATAACCCAGCCCCGTGGACTCCTCCTTTCACCTTGAAGTGCCCTTCAAGATCCCACATCCTAAAGAACCCAGGGTGTGGGGTCAGACATCCTGAGCCCAGAAGGGGGAAGATGCTTACAAAGGGAAAGCAGCTTCTGTCTTCCTCCCTTTCACAAGGCAGAAGCAGGGAGGAGGGAGCCCTCCTGGCCGGGGAACAGTGGCTCACATAGCAGGAGCCCACGTCTGAGTGGCCGGTGCTCTCGTCAGCACTTTCCGTGCTCTAACTCAGCGGACCTCACAGCATTCGCGCGGTAGGAACAGTCAGCACCTGCATTACCTGGAGAAATGTGGGCACGAAGGTGGACCGCCAGCCCAAGGTTGCCCAGATCTGGGATATGAACACAAGAAGGTTCCAGAGCCAACTCTTAGAAATGCAGCCACCTTTTTACTATTTCTCCCTTTTCCATAGGATAAAACTCTGCCACCTTTTTACTATTTCTCCCTTTTCCATAGGATAAAACTCTGCCACCTTTTTACTATTTCTCCCTTTTCCATAGGATAAAACTCTAACTCCTGACCTGGCATTCAGGCCTTTCCCAATCTAACGCGAAGGTCCTCTTCCAACTCTGTACACTATATCATCGCCTCCATCAAACCCCACTCTGCTTCCGCCATCCTGGAGGATGCGCCCCATCCTGGTCATCATGAAACATTTGGACTTCTCTCCTGGGCCCAGGGAGGACATATGGATGAACAAAGTATAATCCCTGGTGTCTAAGAGCTTGTTGGGAAACACAGACTAGTACACAGTTAACTAGGTCACTGGGCAGGACGCCCAGAATTCTAGGGAGAAAAACACCTGACATGCTAGGAGAGCAGAGAAAACAGACCGTTAGTTTTCTGACTCTTAGGGCTTCATCAAGGAAGTGGCTTCCTGTTGACCTTGAAGGTTGACGAGGATTTTGACATGCAGAAAAGGGGAAATGAGCGGCATTTCGGAACAAAGCCCCGGAGGCCCAAGCGTACAGTCCACTTAAGGAAGTGCAGACTGTCTGTGGTTGTGAATGTAGGGGCATCCTGATTCGTTTCACTTACAGAGGTTGGCTGCATTTTACTTACTTAGGCAGCCTTCACATTCAGTCTGTTTTAGCCTGAAATTTACAGTCTGAATTAAAAAGAAAAGAGCATATGAAGAAGCCAGGATGGGCAAGAGAGCAAAGTAAACCACCTGGCATGTCTTGGTGACCCGTGTGCAGCCTAGACTGAGTGCCCGGGGTAGGGGCGGTTAGCAAAGAGGGGCGTCATGTATCGGTCCCAATGGAGTGTTTCTTACCAGAATAGTGGTTCACCAGGTCCTCCAGGCACTGGAAGGTGAGCCTTGGGGAAATGTAATACCAGTTGTTTGGCAGACGGAAGATGCGGTAATGCTTCACCTGCCGGTGTCTAACCGAGAGCGAATAAAAACCTGCAGGAAGTGGAGGACGAGTCAGTGGCATTCCATGTATCCCCACCCAAGGGCCGCCAGCTAAGGAGCCCACCACCGCTGAGGCAGAGAGACCTTCTCAGCCTTGTGATATGATGGTGGTACCCAGACACACGCTTTTGTGTTTTGAGCAACAGCTACTCAAACCCTGTCTGCTTGGTTGTAGCTCACTCTTTAGAGACCCCAGGAGCATGGTATTTGAGCAGCCCAGTTGCATTAACCTTGTTGCAATGCAGGTGTTCAAATGCAAGGAATAAGTCTTTGCTTTGTGAGTTACCATTCTGGGGGCTTCCACATCCTTTTGTGGGTCCTTAGACCAAATGAAATGACTAGAGTTGGGTTGCACCCTGTACATCCCGGATCTGCGGTCATTCTTGAGTCTTTCCCAGGTTCACGCTCCAAGATATTTGTGCTGTCATTTTCCTCCATCACACAGTTGAGGGGCCCTTACAGTTATGCCCCCTTTTCCTGGTCCGTTTTGCCTCTGACTTATGCTTGGTGTTCTCAGAAATTTAGGAACTGTGGCAGTTAAGATATTTTTCTGAGTATTCCTAAGCGACATGAAATGTGTTTTGTCTCCTTCAGCACCATGAGAGTAATGACCCAAGATGGGTTAATCAGAGTAGAACTTTGGGTGAGCACCCGCCACTACCTCTCTTAGCCTCGACTTCCCCAAATGGAAAGTGAGAGAATTGAGCTTAGGTCATGTTTAAGAGTCCTTCCTGCTCTGTCTTCTGAGGTTCGAGGAGTGAAAAGGCTGGTGAAGCAGTGAGATGGAGGGGCACTTGTACTTGCTGAGTTTTTGCTGCATGTGCTGGGCTGGGGGCTGAGCTATTCCATAACAACGTCTCTGATGATTCTCAGAAAGACTCTGGGAGGTATTGTTCTCAAATACTATATAGGCGGAGAAACTGAGGCTTGAGCACTGCGTGAAGTAGCCTGAGGCACACAGCTTGGAAGTGGCAGCCCCGGATGGGACCTTTGTCCCCCTAGAGCAGGCCTCCGAGCATTCTGCTGGGCGTCCCTCGCCGCTCTGTCCCAGGCCCGCCCTCTGAGTCAGTTCAGCATGTGTCTTCCGGTAATGTCAGCAGGGACTGGAAGTATGGTGAGTAGGTCAAGGGTAGCAGGTGGAAACTTAAGAGAACTTTGCATACCCAAGGGAGCAGGGCCTGGGCCCCCCACCTGGGCCCCAGCTCGGCCGCAGCTCGGACTGATTATTTTTAGATCAGCTCTGGCAACTCACATTGGGTCCGCCCCCGCCACGCCCCAGCCATGCCGGAGTCTGGGTCTCCTGCGTCGGGAGATCCCTGGGACCTGCACAGGAAGTTTTGCCTTTGCTTTGCTTTTGCTCTTACCCGGCTTATTCAGGTTTTGGAGAGAAAAGCTGTTCCTGGATTTTTTTAAAATTTTAATCCACATATATGTGGTCCCTGCTTCCCCAAAGGAAAGCTGATGCCCATTTTGGCGGAGG
Source organism: Monodon monoceros (assembly GCF_005190385.1). Lineage (NCBI taxonomy): Eukaryota > Metazoa > Chordata > Mammalia > Artiodactyla > Monodontidae > Monodon > Monodon monoceros. The sequence goes on along the minus strand of NW_021703770.1, from coordinate 6,826,033 downwards.
GCTCCATCCGGCACCAGGTAGCTCTGGTGCTTAATAAGTGCTCAGGAAATAGTCTCAGATACCACATTTTCTCTTCTTTGATAGCGAACGTACAGGAAGCAGGCTAAGACCTTGAAAATATTTTCTATATTTAAGAAGTTAATATCAATTCTCAGTTAGCCTGAGTAAGCCCAGGCTATTAATGTTTTGCTTCTGCGAGCTTAAGTGTATACGCCGTTCCAGACACCTGCCAAGTATTTTCCTATTATTAATCCCATGTTATAAAGCAGGTAACTTAGGCTTAGAGAGAAGAGGTGACTTCTTAGTAATTCACGCAGGCCAAACTAGAGTTCGGGACCCTTGCTTCGAACCATGACAAAGCCCGGCTATTTCTTTTTCACTGAATTACTTAGTGCGTAGGATGTATGAAAATTAAAACAGTGAAGGTCATGGTGAATCTGCTGGTCCCGATTCTCTAAGCTGCCTGATTTCATTGTAGGGCACAGCCAGGACTAAGAATGAAGGTCTGCTGTGTAGTAAGAACACAACAGGTCTGCCAGGCCTGCTGTGGGTCAGAGCCTGCACCAGCAACGCCCCCCCCAGCCCCAGGTCACTGCCCCCGGCTTCGGTGCTGGCCGCACTGATGGTGTGTGGGCTGCTGGAAGCTCACCGCGCCGGAGTGATTTGCATGCCTCATAGGAGGAGGGAACCTGAGCCAGGTAGTGAATGAGTCAGCCCGGAGCAAAGCCTGCATGTCTGACCCATGTACGGAAAGATGAATTGGAGGCTGCTCACCTCTCTTGGTCTCACTCTCCCTGATCATGAAGGAGCCGATCTTCGTGTCTGGCAGCTGCAGCAGCTCCTCAGCTTTGTCTCTGCCCAGCCCTTCAAACAGCCAGCTGGGGAGAAGAAAGACAGCCATGAGTATCCTGAATACACCCTCCCCCAAGAAAGACAGGAGGGATGCAGAAATGATCCAGGTCCAGCTAATATAAAACCCTCTGTTGGAATTAAAAAAAAAAAAAAAAAAGAGCAAGGCAATCAATGGCTCATTCATTCATTCATTCATTTAATCTTTCAAATAAAATTTCCAAGTACACACTGCAAGCCAGGTGTTACATTGGATAATTAGGACACAGAGATGCACAAAGCATCTTTCTTATCCTGTTTCTCAAATGCCAGCTGCACTGTGCCCGTTCCGTATTATATAAAAGCATCCTAAAATGTGATAAGGGACCTATTTGGTAGTTTATTTAATGTCTATGTCCCTGATACTCTGACTACCCGGCTCCTCCACCCATGGGGGCAGGGACTGTGTCTGTCATTTGAGGTTTTGCCTTTGTGCCCAGGTTATCAAGCTTGGTATATATCTGTGAGTGAATGAATGAATGAACATGAGAAAGGAAGGAAAGAAGGAAGGGAGGGAGGAAGGAAGGAAGCAAGGAAGGAAGGAAGGAAGGGAGGGAGGGAGGAAGGAAGGAAGGGAGGGGGAAGGAGAGAGGGAGGAAAGAAAAAAGAAAAAAATGGTGGTGCCTGATTTCACCACCTGATGCCCCACCTTGCATTCATTCTATTTCCTCCTTGTCTTCTCTTTTCAACATATTTTAAACTCAGTTGTCATTGCATGATGCATTTCCATACGTTTCTTGCTTTTTTTTCACTTAACAATTTAAAAAAGCGGTTGTAATACTGTAGTCCAGCTTTTCAATGTAATGTTCACCTTCCAGAGGAGAGTGGGCACTTTGAATACGCTTTAGAAAGCAGCTCGGGACACAAAGGAATCTGTGTTCTAAAGGGAAGGGCCCTTCTCATTTTTCAGACCAGGCTGGGCCAGATCTCAGCGTGGAAGGAAATGCTGTTAGCAGCTGGCTGGTGTGTACCCGGAAGCAATTGTACATCCTTTTTTAACTGACTCTGTTTCAGTGAACGTGCCCTGGCTTTCAGTCACACGTCTGGATGAGTGCGTGCTGTGACCAATATTAACACTCTCCCTGTGGCATGAAAGCGGGCCATTGACGGGGCTGGCTGAGGGCTCCTGAAGCACCGTGTGTGGGAAGACATGCAGGCATAACATCCCGTACCGTTTATTTATGTACTGGTCTCCAAGAAAGATCTTGTTACTAAGGTCATGATGACACCATATTCGGCCAGATATTTCAACTATTCCCTTAGGTCTCCATAGTATGTGGCACATTAATTATTGCAGCATACATGACATTCATCCTTTCAAGTCCTGACATGAAATTCCACTTATAACTATGAAGACAATAAAACAATGACAGCAACAACAGCCATGCATGAACACTAATTATCGGCCACACACCATATTACGCACTTGAAGTCTAAGCCTCGTGTCAACCCCCTGAGACAGGTAGTATTGTCTCTCTTTCCCCGATGAAATACTGAGGGGCAGAGCGATTAAGTAATTTATCCAAGTTACCCACGTTGCAACTTACAGAGCTAGAACTGAGATGCATTTTTCGAATTCCATAACCACTATGCTGCAACACCTCTCTTCCTGTTATATATTTTAAGAACATTTATTGCATCTGCTAGATTGGAAGTGCTATAGTGTCAGGATTACATCTTACTCATCTGGGTTCCTCACTCCCTGCTCCTGCCAGCATTCGGCACCACATCTTCAACATGAAGGTATCCATGCACGATTGCTAAGTGAATGGATGGGTCAATGACACACAGCTGAGAAGAGTCCATGACTCACTTCTCTTTCAGAACGTAACTCTCACAGTGGCTACTGCCCCGCCTCCGCTCAGCTTTGTCGTCCTAAGCACAGAGACAATTTTGGGTATTCACCACCAAAATCAGTAACGCTGCCAAGGATTGCACTGAATTCTATGCTTCAAATATTCAGGCAGTTTGCTCTGCTTCCCCAGGTGAGCAGGTGGCATGCAGAGTCCTTCTCTGACTGTAAGGAAGTTATTTCTGGATCCCTCAAATGGAAAGTGGAGTTCCCTTCTCCCTTCCTATATGCCAAGGTCTGGCCTTGGTAGCTCGACAGATGAGGAGACTGTGGCTCAAGGAGGTTAAGGAAGTTTTCCGAGGCCCCACCAAGGAAGCAGGGCTGAGACACACCTGTCCTGGCCTGGGTGTGCTGGCCACCAGGGCCACCCGTCATGTCACAACTGCAGGGGAAAGCAACGTCCTTGCTTTCTCATCTGCTGTGCCCGATTATTTAAAGGGTCTCCTTTTCTGCTTGACTTCTCCATTTGTCAGGTTGGGTACGTAAGCATTTTTGTCAGAGCCTGTTCTCTGTGTTCTGGATATGATTTGGTAAGAATGTAGCTAATACGTATTGAGTGCTGATGGTAATGCCAGGCATGGTTTCAAGAAATCTCCATGTATTATCCTATCTCATTTTCCTAACAACCCTAGACTTTGGTCCCACTACTATATATTATTATTCCTATCATTCTATACTATGATCTCTATTTGACGCGTGAGGAAAGGGAACTGATTCCTAGAATGTTGAACAACTTGCCCACTGTCACACAGCCAGTAAGTGACAGAGGCAGGGTTTGAACTTAGACTGACTTTTGGCTGCTGCATCCTGTGGTCACAGTTCCTGAATCCTCATTGCTACAGGAACACCGCATTAGAGCTGCAAGGTCCATCATTTGTCTTACTATTGAGGAAATCGAGTCTCAGAGAGGGGAAGGTTAGCCCAAGGTCGCACCATTCCTTAGGGACTGAGCTGAGAGTAGAAGTGACCCTCTCGAACCAATACCTTCCTTTCCACTGTCCCAGGCTGGGATCTCTCTATGCAGATGTCTGAGTCACTTGCATAAAGATTATGCTTTATTGATGCTATTTTGGAAATGTACTCACCCATGGTAAACTCTGGCCACACATATTCCAGGAATGTAGCTCTCTCGACCAGTGCTAAGGGAAATGGCTTTCCACCAGCCCCCTTCACTAGAAGGACAAGAACAAATAGAAAAGAGTGAATAGGGGAGTGTCAAAGTGAATGAACGAATGAAGAGAGTAATCAGATTCAGCCTGGGATACATTGGGATGTTCCTTTTTTAAGGTCTGTCAATGGCCATGTTAGCTGGAATCTCTCCCTATGAAGATTTAGTTTTTAAGTGCGTCTCCCCCATTCTGAGCTAACAGGAAGTCTCCCCACAAGCTGGCAGTAGCCTCCTTTCAGGGGTGAGCTGACCTTCCACAGTTGGAGGCTTTTTAAAAATAGGTGTTTGCTATGCTGAACTAGACCCTGAGATTTAACCAAGATAGTTTCACGTGTCTACATCAATGAGGATCTAAATAAAAGGTGCTCAGAGCCCCTGTTTCTTTTATAGCCTATTTCAAATCATGGAGAGACAACAGGCTAGAAGGCAATACCTTTCTGTTTATCATCAGAAGTTTTTTTCAGACCTCTGGGTCCTCTTTCTGAGTCTGCACTAATATATGACATCAACCCTGTCTGTGTCTGGGAGATGAGGCCAACATAAGAAGAAGACGTTGGATCGTAAAGCGCCTCAAAAGCCAAGTTAAGGAATTAAGTTTTATCCATCAGGCAATGGGGAGCCATGGAAGGCTCTAGAGTACTGGCAGCACTAAGGAGGATTAAGCATTAAGGCCTGCTGTATGGGCCAAATTTCTCACCTCACAACAGGACCAGGGCCCATGTGGAATTGGACAGCTATAGCTAAAATCTAATGATTCCCACCAAAATCGAGTTCTTCTTTTGGGGGCTTTGTAGAAGTTTTGGAAAGCTCACTCACTCAGAAATCACACGCAGTTTCTCCCCACGGCGGAATATCGGGGGGCTGATGTCAGGAGACGGGTAGTCACTCAGCACAGCCAGGAAGTCGCTGTCCAGTCCTGGGGAAACAAAGGCAAAACGGATGTAGAGGCAGAGGTAAGATCTTCCTGGGGACTTTTCAGCTAAAGACACTTGATTGTTTTGAAACAGCAATTTTCAGCTGGTCCTCCTCTCTTCAGGGATGGTGAGACAGGATGCTTGAAGGAACCCAGAGGGTCAGGTGACCTACTCTCATGATCAAGCCTGCCCTGGCCCTGACGTTCTCATCTGAGAAATGGGGATCCAGAGGTCCTTGAGCTGAGGTCACAAGATCTGACTCCATGGTCCGCCCCTGTGTCTACTGATCCATATAATCTTGGGCAAGTCCTAGAATGCCTCCTAGCCTTGATTTTCCCATCTTTAAAATGGGGCTAATAATACCTCTTTCCAGGATTTTTTTTTTAATGAGATAAGATGAAAGTATGTAGCAGCATCCATGAATAATGAGATGCTGTGAAAACCTCCCATCTTACTACCATCACCTCAGGTACCCTCCTTGGGGCTTGTGGGCCCCACGTCTGCAACGTATCAGGGTTGGGGTGTCGGGCTTAGGCTCTGTGAGTTCTGAGGACCCACCAGGGTCAGGAGATATTAACTCTGAAGCTCAACAAAGCCCTTCTTCCTTGTAGAATGGAAGGTACCGTGTCGGTGAAAGAAAAATTAAGTACTCATCATACATATGTTGAAAGTAATTCTGGTGAAGTTTTGAAAAGGAAAGCATGCTTTCTCGTTCATTCTGGTTCAGGTGACTACAGCTTACTGTAGACTACAGATAAAGAGATAGCATGAGAGTTCACGTTTTGACACTAAACAAAGCCTTGTTTCACAGCCTTAGTGATTTGCCGTAATTCCGATCCCTTAGCTGCAGGGGAATATCGGGGTATGTCTTTGGGGAAATAGCATATCCTACAAATTAGCAAATTCAGTCATTGTTTGCTGTGATGTTGCGTTGATCAGTCTGTCTGCTGGCTGGGCATCTGAACTCAGAATTCTAGGTAACATACCATTTATTCATTCATTCGCCAATTATTTATTGAGCACCTACTGTGGGCCAAGCATGGCGAACAAAGCAAGCCAAGTCTCCCTGCTGTCACGGAGCTCACATTCTAGAGAATACGCCAATAATGGGGAGAGGGGTCATTCCCCGCCCCCTTCACCCCAAGAAAACCTGGAGAAATTCCAGCCAGCACTTGGGCACCTCAGGCTTGGTGGCCACTTTCTAGGATCCAGACACCCTCATGCGGGACCTCTAGCCCCTGCCCCTTAGAGCCCACATGTCCTGCAGTCTCCAACTCACATGTCCCCTATCAGACTAAGTCGAAAGAGAGCTTAAGTATGAGGATGAATGAGAATAAATGAGCAACGAGTGATCGCCGTGGAAGAGCGCACTCAGACAGATTGTTCACTTGGGGAAGCTGAGTCACAGACAGTGAGATGGAAATCAAGTGATTCACGGTGGCCACAGTCAGTGAAAGCAGGGAGGGCTCATGAGAAGGAGTGGAGTCGCCAGGGAGGGGCTGACAGTGAGGCCTCTGACCTTCCCTGAGCCTGTGCGGAGGCCTCCCCACACTCTGCTTTGCTATAAAAAGAGTTCTTCCCTTGTGTAGCTCTGGCCCAGTCCAATAATTAGAGGTGGCACTGCAGTTGGGCTTGAAGCCCGGAGTCCTGAGTTTTAATAAGGGATGGGTCCAGACTTGGTGGGACACGAAGCCGATACACATTTGGAGGTCCTCGTTAAGAAAAAGAGCACGAAATTGCTGATACGGTGTTAGGTAGGGGCCCTAGGAAGGTGCTGGGCAGTGAGTGGGGCCTGGTACATAGGGTTTGACCAGCTGCCCGGTAAATCGGCCCCGGTTCTGAGGCTGATTTGCCACTCTGAGAGTGGACCCATTTTCCCCTCTGAGGTGTGGGTTAGTCTGGGAAATGAGGGGTTGGAAAATGCTTTCATGATGGAAATCTGTCCTTCCTGGACTAATTGCTCCCAAATATGAAAGGACCAGTTAGTAACGTGGTCTCCACTGCGTCTGAAGCTGTGAGATAGGCCGCTGTGTTTTTCTCAGCCAGCCAGGTTCCCTCATCCTCAGAGCCTGTGAACGGTCTGTTCCCTCTGCCTGAACTACAGTACACTCTGCTGTCCCTTTCTCACCCTTCCCACGTCTATCAACTCAGAGGTCACCTCCCAGAGGGGAGGCTAGTCTGATGCTCAGGAGAGGCCCAGCCCTCCTCTTGTACCCCCTCTTGGGCCCTGGGCTTTTCCTTAGAGGCAATTAGCCAGGGTTGTGTGTGTTTTTGCCTTTGTGTGGCTATCAGGGAATGGCTGTGAACCTCAGGAGGAGCTGTCTTGTGGCCCCTAGCCCAGCACCGGTCCTGTCCCACCCAGAATGCCCAAGGCAGGTTTACCAAATGAAAACATGAAGAGGTCCCCATGCTACTAGGCCCTTGGAAAGTGCTACTGGGCTAAGGTTTTAAAGGGTCCAGGAGAAGGGAACCCGATCTGCAGCAGGCAGCATGGGGTGGGGAGGTCATCACAGAACCAGCCCCTTTTGAAAAACAAGTGTGGAAATGAGAGGCACAGCATTTATCTGTGCCGATAATGGAAACTTGAAACACGTTGTGTGTCTACAAGAGGGGCTGGGCCTTTGATCTCTGATTCAAGGGTAAGGCTGTGAAACAGAACAACCGTCTTTTCATAATGCTAAAAACAGAAACAAAAACAAAATCCCATTATAAAAAAATTGTTTCAATCAGGGAAAACAGGCTTAAGGGGCTGGAGAGTTTCAATTTTACAATAACAGAGTTGAGTTTCCTGTGGAATTTTCGTAATGATGATTTTTTTTATAGCTATGACACAAACATTGCTGAGAAAATCTTGCAATGGAGCTTCCGCTTCAAGGTTATGGCCTTTGCGTGGTCATTTGCCAGGGATTTCAGGTCCATCCCTATCACCTTTTTCCCCAGCATTGGAAAAACAGAAGGCAAAGTCAGTGGAAGATAGAAAGTTCAGTTTGTACTTTTGTGGGAAGGGCGGCCATTCTAAGCAAGGTCGGGGGCCAGGATCCCAGCTAAGTCTTCCCTGAGCTTAGGTCCCTATGGTGAAATAAACGCAAGATAGGAAATTTAAGTTCGCTCATAAAGTTCAAACACATTATTATGGACTTCTGGAGCCCCTGGCTTTGTGGAGAGCAGAGCGTTTGAATTAAGTCAGATAAATGAGTGATACAGGGAAGCGGAGCTCAGAGGAAGCACATGGGATTATGGCAGAGTCAAGACAAGGAAACAGATTAAGTGAAGAATACTGTGCGGGGCAGACAAAAGAGAATCCAGGGAGAATTTTCGGGAGAGAGAACCGGCTTTGAAATAAATCAGGCCTGGCTTAAATTCCACCTCCTCAACTTAATTGTTCTGCGAGCTGGAGAAAGATTTATTTTTAACCAATCTGAGCTTGATTTCTTCATGTATAAAACTGGGAAATATCAAAATGGGCTTCATCTGATTGGGTTAGGATTCATGAGGAAGTGTCTGTACAGAGCCTGCCTCAATCAGTGGCAGCTGGTATCATGTTTATGGCATGGGGTAGGGTTATCATGCCGTAATCCAAGGCCAGTCTCAGCCAGTAGTGTTCTAAATTTTGAAAAGCCTCTAGTCCCATAAATTTGAAAATATTCTTATCTTCTAAAAACAAACTCCGTTTGCTGAGAAGAGAAGATGAAATTCAAGAGACCAAATATTGGTGATAGCTCAACTCAGAAATGAATCAGATTGAACACTCTGCACAAAAGTGTAAAATAGGAAATGAATCCAAAAAAGGAAGGAGACTGAGGCAGAACTTACTAGCCACAAATATTACGTGGTCAAAAGAGGACAGGCCCTTTTTTTGCATTATTATTCCTTAGAGTAGTATTATCATTTCTTTTAAAATGCTGAAAATCTTTTAGTAGATCCCATTTATAACCATCTTGCAAAAGCAGCCATTCTTTACTTCCTTTGCTCCAATACAATGCTGTGGAACATATATTCTTATTTAAAGGGTGAAGGAACCAAGGCTTGGGGGCATGTTAGGAAAATGTCTGGGGGAGAGCATGAGGGTTTCCAAGCTCATGGTCAGGTGCCTAAGCCACTCAGGCCTTTTTGAGACGTAGTTACCAGGCTCTTCCCAGTTGATCTTGACCCCTGACAGGCTGAGACAAAGGCTGATGTGAGGGAGCCTTCAGAGCTGGCACAAGGAGCTCAGTGCCGCTGGCAGGAGAGGAGTAACCAAGCCAGTGAGTTCAGCTTCTGCTTTTGCATTTCCTTGAGTCATGCTCAAACTCACGGCCTCGGGAGGGGTGAAAGCAGACCTTACTTTTAGTATCTTTTACTGGAAATACACCCGCCACCCCCCAAACACACACCGAAACAATAAGACAGGGCTAGGCAGACTGGCCTGATAGAAGATCTACTGAGTTCTCTTGGTTACCACGAACCACTTGTACCTGTGGGTCCTGTATTACGGGCTGGAAAGTGAGACCCAGTGGCCCAGAAAGCTCTTGGCTTCTCCATCGCTCAGATGGGGCAGAATGGGACTGAGCAGACCTCTCAGATAGTACAGCCAGGTGGAGAGTCTTGCCAAGAACACACAACCAGTAAGTTGAGGGCCTCGTTTCGGAACCAGGTAACCTATCGGCAGAGGACGCAGACTCCGTTCTTGATGACCTGGTCTTCTCCTGGTCACAACTGAGTGCCACCTACACTACCACTTACCTAATAGCATTTCTCTTCATGTTAAAGTCAGTTTCAAAAAACCTTTAGTCCCCTCCTAAGCAATGTGAAATCGGGGGTTTGACGCGCTAATCATAATTTGTATGGTATCCATTAAGTATACGAACGTTGTACATTCAATATAAACGTTGAATTATCATGTTGCACCTAAAGCCGTAGTATGTACCAGCAGTGGGGTAAGTGAGACCGGATGGGAAACCTGCATCTAGTCAAAGATCTGACGCGGTTCCCGTCTGTGTCCCTCACAAGGGCACTTGAGTGTCTGTGTCATTAAATCTGGTGACCACGGTCTCTCTCACTCCAGAAAACACGTGTGCTTCTTGCAAGTCCGTCCCCTCCAGGCACGTGATGCATGGGTGAAGAGGGGGGACTAGATTCAGGCCACTGACTTCAAATCCCAGCCGTATGGCCTCGGGCAAGTAACTAACCCTGTTCATCCCTCAGTTTCCTCAACTGCCAAGTTGAAACGATAATGATAATCGGGATCACCCCTGCACTGTGTGAGAATCCAGGGTGTCTAAAGCACGTGGCATGCGCAGGCACATCCGAGCACCAAGTAACTCGAATTACCCCCATGTTACCAATGAGGACAGAGAGACACTAGGGAGACAGCTGGCTTCTCTCTCTCTCTTTCTCTCTCTCCTTGTGCGCTGGTGTAGGGGTAGCTCTGTGGTCTGCAAGTTTTAGGGGACTTAAGATGCACCAGGGGGCTTGTACGAAATCAGGCGTGCGGCTCCCTCCCGCCACCCCTGGATTCCCACAAGCAGGTCTAGGGTGGGGCTCAGGAATCTGCAGTTTTGATGATTACCCAGGGGATCGAGGCAGGTGGTCTGAGCACCACTCACTGAGAAGTATTCTGCTGTCTCTGAGGTTCCCTGCCCCCTCTTCCTCCCCCAGAGCCCCACCCGCCCCTCTTTCCACCCACCCTGGCAGCACCCTTGATGCTATGTAAATGCACAGTTTAGCATTATTTCCATCCTTGCACAGAAGGGGGTCTGGGTTTGTGTTACCACCTCTGCCAGTGAGATCTCACTTTAGGCCAGGGCAATAAGAAGATAAGGAACAGGGAGGGGAAAAGATCACAGCAATGTGACTGAATGCTCTTTTTAAGGTGGAAATATGCTATTTCCCTACTCCTTGGGAGTTCCCTGGCTCTCATTCAACTTTGTACCGCCTATGTCGGGCCCAAAACAGGAGTCTGAACCATGTGTAGAATTTGCAGAGAAAATGAGCTATTTGGGATGATTTGGAAACTAGTCACGGAATCCCCAATTCTATCACTTTAAAACTTTTTTGGGGGGAAGGCCATTTAGACACAGCCTAGTGCAATCAGATAGCCTTAAATGGAGTTAAATAAAAAAAAAAGTTCTTCTACCCACATGTATCAGGTAGCTGCTTTGTGCTGCCATTACTGCTGGGGAGGGATCGCTCTGATCTCCATGTGAGAGCCTCCCTCGTGGGAGGCTGTGTGACTTACCTGTGGTCAGGTAGCTCCCAGGGGACAATACCGAGAAGCCCAACAAGGTCATTTGACTTCCAGACCTGCCCTATTCCCATCAAGCCCTGCTACCTCTCTGGGTTTGTGATATTCATCTCTGGGAACCAGACTAATCAGGAATGTTCTTGAAAGCTTAGTTTAGGAGAAAACCGATGGGCAAACGCATATTCCAAAGCATTCACAATCCTGCTCAGGACACTTGTTGGTCTAGAAATCCACAGGTTGGCCTCCTGCTGACCCCTGTGCGGGGCCTGGGGCCTCAGGCCCGCCACTCAGGCTGATGTCAGAGGAAGCACTAATTGTTTGTTGGCCCAAAGCAATGCACTCCCGCGTGACCTCCTAGTATTTGAGACCAATCAAATGAGTAAGCAGGAGTGTTACCTGAGAGGTGCTTGTTCCATGAAAACCCACATTCTTTACATCATTTGAATCAAGACTAATTAATGCAGCATCAACTGTACCACCTGTCCCTCATTCAACTAGGTGTCAGAGAAAAGAGGAAATCAAGTCAGGACTGATCGCAAAGGAAACTTCTCAGGGGCGGGGGGTGGAAAAGCCGCCCCCCACCAGCGCTTGATGTGGTTGTGCCTGGGTCACACACTGGGTGCGACCTGGGGAATTCTCCGAACCAGGGGGCGGAGGGGCGGGGAGACCCCTCTCCCTCCTCTCTAGAGGTGACCTCCCACCCACGCAGTGGAAAAAGAGAAACTTATTTCATGACGATTTGCATTGAGAAAATAAAGGCAAATGGGCAAGTCCTTGGAGGCCCGTGTTTTCATGGGGTTTGCTCAAGCATGCCGCCCCTGCCAGCCCCGCCAGCCCCCCGTGGGAGGGGCGACCACACACGATGGGCTCATGGGCGGTGCCTCCCCTGCCCTGGAGCCGGCGCCCCCGGCCTGGCAGTGTCGGTCCTCCAGAAGTGGCCATGACCAGAGGAGGAGACTGAGACTTGAGCTGGGTTGGAGGAGGTGAGGGAAGGGGCCCAGGTCCTCCCCCACGGCAGCAGGAGGACTGCACACAGCTCTGAGCTTTGCATCGGAGGGAAAAGCTTCCCCCGCTCGCTCGGGGGGCCCACGGCGCAGCTCCAGCTAATCATGTGGTCCCGTCTCCGGGAACATTCTTCCTGTCTTCCCCCACTTCTGTCTGGGAGGGGTATCGAGGAGCTGGAAAGGAGGGTTGCTAGAATCGCCCCGCATTTTACTGGAGCCGGGGACAGAGCAGGAAGGTCTCTGCATGGTCACTTGGGGACATCTGAGGAGTCATGAGACTGTGCATAAGTTGGGGGGTCTCCACTTTGGAAAGAGTGAGAAGGCGGCTCCTTTTTGAAGGGCCCCGGAAGTCACGGAGTGAGTGGCAGGTAGCGTCATGGCACCTGGCTCTGTCCCCGCTCCGCTCATGGGGAGCTGTGCTCGGCACACACCATGCTGGGCGTCTGTGCCTGTGAAGGTGACCCAGTTCAGTGCTGCAGGGGATATGGTGGAACCAGGTGGGGTCACCCCCATTAGGAGAGAGGGACCAGGCCCCAAGTACTGTGATGTAAGGCGGGAGGCCCAAGTGTCCCAAATCCCCCATGACTCACCCTGGGGACACTGATGGGTCACCCATCCTCCTGACCATCCCCTTCCTAACTCCTCAAGGACCCACAGGTGCACCCACACTGTCCTGCTAGGAGATAAAGGTGAGGGTGTTGGTGGCCACCAGCACCCCTGAACCTGGAGCTCGATGGCTTTGCTCTCAGCCTTAGATGAGCTACAAGGAAATTTTAATAATTAAATTCCTATTTTTTAATTTGTATTGTTTGAGTTTCAAATTTATAATCTCTAATATCATAAATGCTTGCATTATGTTACATGCCTAAATCATCATTGCGGATGTCCCCTCCCAGCTCTCGGGCCATCCCTGAACGAGACTCTGTAGCTTCGGGGGAATGGCTCAGCCTGGCATCTCTGGGAAGAGCTGATTCTTGTCATCCTCAATTAACCCATCACATTGTGCCTTCCCCCTAGAACGCCTGTCCCCTGTGATCCTACCAATGGACACAAGGATTCCTGTACTTTCAGGAAGACGTCCCCTGTGATCCTACCAACGGACACAAGGATTCCTGTACTTTCAGGAAGATGTCCCCTGTGATCCTACCAACGGACACAAGGATTCCTGTACTTTCAGGAAGATGTCCCCTGTGATCCTACCAACGGACACAAGGATTCCTGTACTTTCAGGAAGATTTCCTAGGGCTAGTGGCTAGCTTCGTAAAGTTACACTGAAAACACTCCAGCAGAGCTTTGATAACATTATATACCCATGATAATATTATATACCCATCATAATATTATATCACAGCTGGCAGGCTATGGTACGAAAGAGCCTAGGTTTCAGAACCAGACCCACCTGGCTTGGAAATCTGACTCTACCAATAGCTAATATACAAATTACATTTGCTTTGTGGGCCTCAGTTTCACCACCTATAAAATAAAAGGATCAGGGCTTCCCTGGTAGCACAGTGGTTAAGAATCTGCCTGCCAACACGGGGGACACAGGTTCGATCCCTTGTCCAGGAGGATCCCACATGCCGTGGAGCAGCTGGGCCTGTGCGCCACGGCTGCCGAGCCTGTGCTCTGGAGCCTGTGAGCCACAGCTGCTGAGGCCCGTGCGCCTGGGGCCCATGCTCCGCAACAGGAGAGGCCACCACAATGAGAAGCCCACGCACAGCAACGAGGACCCAATGCAGCCAAAAATAAATAAATAAATTTATTTAAAAAAATAAAAGGATCGAACCAGCTGCTTCGAAGGTCCATCGCAAAGTGCCAGCGATTCGGCATCCTTCCAGGACACCATTGTGGCTCTTTTTTTTAACATTTAACTACAAACATGTTAACGCAAGCAAAGCGAGAGAGACAAGTATAAGGAAGCCCAACGTACCCACTGCCCTGTTTTAACAGCTCTCAGCACCCGCATTGCCCCGTCTTCGCCAAAGAAGCCAGACTTACCCTCTGGGCTAGGCAGAGGCCTCTCGGGAGGCGCCGGGGTAGATCGCATGCTGTTTCCCATTTTTCTCTCTCCCCGGGCTGTCGAAACCACTCGAAGCCGATGGCTCAGGGGATCCACACGGAGAGTGAGCCACGAGCCCTCTGGGTGGAGAATGACCCAGTTTAGAGTACATCCTGCATCATTTTTTCAGGCAGCTCACTTCTGAAAGGCGGGTGTTTTTATGTGAAGATGAGATTCGTGAAAGTTGGTTACATTTGTGCAGCTCTACTTCTTTTATCAAGGGAATGACAGAGAAAAACCACAGAGAGGGAAGTTGCTAGCAAGTGCTGTCGGTGGAGAAAGCTTCCATTCCTCCGCACGGCTGACAGCAAGCAGCCGGCAGCGTTTGTGTGACAGACTGAGTGCCTTTCAGATCCCCCCACCCTGGCTCTCCTGAGCCCTGACCCTCAACTCTCAGGGTCCTGGCATTTGGAGCTCTTAAAACTCAGGAGTTATGTGGCTCCACAACCAAAAGGGGGTGAGAAGAGGGTACTTTCTGTTTCCACTTTCTCTCTTCTGTTGGAGTTTCTCAACATGCTCTAGGCAACGGTGACAAGTGAAAAACCCTGACAATACAGTTTGTTGGCTGCCTGCTTCCCGTGCTGCTACAGCACTCTGACACCTGCTGTTACTTTTGATCATCATAGAATCTCTGCATCCCTAACCCCATTTTGCAGAAAGGAAAACTGAGTCTCAGAGAAGGTAAGGATTTTGCCCAAGGTCACACAGCGTGTAACCGGAGAGCTGGGATTTGAATGGCTGATGCTAAGTCTCCGGCTTGTTCCATAATGTTCAAATTCTGGCTCTGCACGTGCAAGCTAGGTGACCTCGGGCAAGTTCTCGACCTTTTCCTGACTGTTTCAGGGAATAATAATAAAACAACGTTGGGTTGTGGCTGCAACGTTAATAGATAAAGCCTGTGAAACACTTAGAACACGACCCGGCATAAAATCCTTGTAGGTTATTGCCATTTACTGTGTGTTTTCTGTTAGTCCATAGTGAGAAAAGCTTGAATTCTGGGTCTTTGTATAAGTATTTTGGAAAAGGACTTAAATGATTCCAGCATAGACGTGTCCTCCCAGGCTGCTTGAGGCACAGCGAAGAAGGCCACATCCTTAGACAGAACTATTCCTGTCTCCTGGGGACAAAGACAGTTGATGGGGCAGAATCCCCCAGGTGGTGTCCATCCCACTGGGAAACTTGCATTCCACCCCATTGTTTGTCTCCAGTTTAAGATCAATGCCTCATGAGTTTGAAAGGGTCCCAAAGTCAGCTAGTCCAACCCCCAGCCTGGCCTTACATCCTTCCTTTATGCATTACAGTTTCAGATACTGGAAAGATGGATGCTCTCAAAGCAAGGCCTTTCAGAGGCTGAGGGAGATCTGCACCGCTTCCTAGCTGGGGGGAGGGGATACCTGGTATATTATGAAACAAGGAAAACCAGAGTGAGTGTTCTTTGAAAGTTAATCTATTTTAACTACTTACATGGACAGTTTATCACTTACAACTCAAGCCAAGAGATTGTAGTATCATTGTGCTGTCCCCAAGATAATGGCAAGACTTGCAAAAACTGTAAGCTCATAATGCACTGCAGAACATGTGGCTGGAATGGGCCACATGCTCAAATGAGGAGTCCTGTCTTCTGATCCTGTTGGTCTTTGTGACTGGACACAATGGGGATAGTCTAAGGGTGAGGCCCCTCCTGATGCAAGGTCAGGGCCCTTCCTGCAGGCGGGGCATGTTTTAACAGCAGCACCCTGGCTCCAGGGGGCAAGGACGAGTTTTCTTTGTCCCTGGCCGGTCCCTGCTCTGGTGTAGGCACTCCCAGAAATGTGCTCCCCAAAAGTGCTGGGGAACCACAGCAGTGGAGGGACTGGCAACCTCATTCCCTGCAGTTCAGCGTCTCCTGTGCAGGACCCTGAGCCAGTGCCCGGAGGAAGGCGGCCCACGGGGTCCCACCCGGAGGACAGGGAAGGCCACCGCCTCTGGGGCCCCACCTGAGGCTGGTCCAGGGAAGGAGCGAAGCAAGCAGACTGCCTGGGGGTCCAGCGCCCCACATGAGATGCACAGAGGTTCGAGAGGCACCTGCTGCCTCCGTCCTGCTCCCAGTGCCTTTCTAGAGCCCACAGCCTCCCCAGTCCCTCAGCCTCCCTCTCTGTTATCACCAAGGCCTTCAGGCCTCTAGAGAAAGCTCTCAGGACAGGTGGAGGAGAGGCCCTGGCAGCCCTCTCGTGCGGACATGACTCTGAAATGTGTGCTGGCCTCACCCCTCACTCTCCCAAGGGTCCTCACTGCCCGCCCCGTCACCTGACTCCTAGAACAATGCCACTCTGCTCCCTGCAGCCTGATGCTTGGCCTCCACGATCGGCTAGACCCCAGGGCTTGTGCCTTTCACCCCCGACCAGAGCACCAATAGGCAGGTGAGCTCCCACCCCTGCAGGCATCCCAGGCCCCTTCTCTGCAGCTTGTCTTAGCCGTCGGCCTACTCCGTCTTCTCCCCAAGCCACTTCCAAGCGACAGCCTCTAGCCATCATGTCCAGCACTGGTCTCTACATCAACAACTCCAGAAAAGTCGTGGGGAGAGACTTTGTTATCTATCCAAGTGAATTCTAACTTCACCTCTCTGTCCAACAACTTTATAATTCTTCTCTGGCATTTGTGTGCTATTTGGAGGAGTTCAGGGAACCCAATACAGAAAAACAAAACAAGACAAAAGATTGAAAATTGCATTTTACAGATGGGAAAACTGAGGTCCATCCGAGGAAAGAAACATACCCACGGTCTCGAGATGAGAAAGTGGAGTGGAGGCTGGGAGCCCGGGTTCTCGGTCCTCTCCTTGTTTCTGTCTGGCAGGTGGGCGCAAGCTGTGAGCAGGGGCTGGGCTGGGCTGCAAGCACCGTATCCGGCCCGTGCTTTTCAGAAAAGCTCATCGGTCCAGCTGCCCCTTAGAGGTCTGCTCGCTGGCTTCCTACCGACTCCAAGTAGGAGTGAACTCATCTGAAAGAGGCTTTGATTTGAGAAGAGCGAAAGTGCCTCCAGAGACTGAGAGCTGGGGTCTCCCTAATGAAATGACTGAACAATCTGATTTAATCTGTGACAGTTTTATGCAGTGGCTGGAGGTGGGAGCGAGGGTATGAGAGACAAATGCTTCTAGAAACAATAAGGAGAGAGCCACAGAGAAATGAGTTAATTAACATTGGCTGTGAACAGTCTTGCTTTCCTTCTCCCTTTTCTTTGTGATGTCAGAGGATTGAAACCGGCCTCCGCCTCTTCGTTTTCCCCCAGTCTTTGGATCAACACTTCTTTTTCTCTGCATGACCTTGGGCCCCAGTTTACTCTTCTTAAAAATGAGATGAGTGGAAAAGGTGATCTCCAAAGAGAGAGCCACTGAATCCCTTTCAATTCTAGCAATCAAGACTCAGTGACCTTTGGAAAATTATTACTAAGAGAAAAGACCCACTGTCACTTTCTTATGAAGTCCCATTAGACAGAATCCAAGCCTTGTCTTTACATCCCTCAGGATCCAGGCCAGGCAGTTCAGGTGTGCTGTATGCCCACCTCCTGGTGGGCAATTAGCAGATGCCACTGCCTTTTATCTTCCCAGCATCCCAGGAGGCAGAGTTTCCCAGCTCACCTTCTCTGTGTAGGGGTCAGCCAGTTAGCTCCCCTGCCCACACACCTGGGGCTGGAGCCCCGGAGACCAGGGATGCAGGGGCCTACCTTCCCCTCCTGGCTTCAGAGCCCACGTCCTTTTCCCAGGGCCATGCCGCCGTCTCCACTGGAAGCCAGGTCCTCGAGGGACTCTGTTCAGCAAATGGCTGGCCACCCTTTGAGCGGACACCTGGCATGGAGAGGTCCCAGGAATGTGGGCTGTGCCGTCCCCAGCTGGTTTCTCTTTGACCAGATCAGAGATCCTTTTGTCGCGTGCTCTGTGTTATCGTGTGGACACAGGGGCTCAGACTTCTCAGAGCCTTCCACTCCCAGGGCAGCATCCCAGGACAGCTCTGTGCATCTTATCCACTTTGTGCTTCTAAAAACCAGGCCTCGCTGTGGGAAAGGAAGTAACCTGAACCCCTTCATCGTATGGCAAGGGGGCGACAGCTCGAGGAGCCCCAACCAAGAAGGCAGGTCTGGGACAGTTGGGAAACCTTGGCGACAGTCGGAATGTGAATACCTACTTAGGGATGGAACCCTCCCTTTGGCCCTAGGTATTTCTTCCACAGAGTGTGACAGCGGAAAGCCCACCCACGTGACCTGCTTCTAAGGTGTGGGAGCAGATGGCCCGGGTGGGAACCCTCTTCTCCCGTCACATCCAACGCCCCACAGCAGCAGTCATGTCAGAGCCACTGCCACCACCTTAGGTGCTCAGCCCTTCCTCTGCCAGGCACCTGGCTCGGCATTGTACAGCCTTCGTCCCCTGGGTGGCTCACAGCAGCCCTGCTCTACAGGCGACATAAATTAAGTAACGTGTCCAAGGTTATACGATCAGTAAGAGGACAGATGGGTTTTAAACCAGGTCTGCCTGACCCCAAAACCCCTGCTCTCAACTGACCATGAAATGCTGTCCTGCTTCTCTGCCCTCTGGTCCAACCCAAGAACTCAATGGAAAGTGATTTTGAAAGGTCATCAAAGCAAGCTTCGGGGACCATAAACTTTAGGGTGAAACTTCAGTCCAGGGGGCTCAGAGGTCCCGAGGGGTCTCTTGGATGTCAGGTGGCAATGTTTGGAAGCCTAGGGCTGGGGATCTGGCTGGGAAGGGCGGGCGGGGCAGGAGAGACAGGAGAGAGAAGCCAGTTAGGGCCTGCTCAGGTTCAGCTATCATGGCCACTGTTAGGTCGCCTGGCATGATCAGAAGGGCAGGAGTGAATCGTGTGGGATGTTTTCCAGCCTTTCAAAGCATTGTTTTAAAGAACTATTAATGCTATGGGGGAAAAAAAAGAACCCAAAACAAACAAACAAAACTAGTCATGTTCATACTATCTCAATTTTATAAAACTTTAACATGCATATGCATATATGTAGAAAAATATTAAAGGAAATCATTGCCAAGATGTTTCCAAGGGCTCTCTCTGAGTAGTGATTTTATAGGTGAATTTCTCGATTTCGTATTTACTCCTTTCTAAAATGTCCCGATTTTTCTCCCATGTGCCTGAATTGCTTTTATGATCAGAAGCAGAACTAGAGAAGAATGAGGGTGCCTTGCAAAGAGGGTTTTCAAAGCAAGCAAGCCTGAGTTCAGATTCCAGCTCCCTGGCCTACTGGCTGTGTGTCCTTTAGCAAGTTATTGCACGTCTCTGATCCTCGATTTCCAAATGCAGACATTTGAGATATTAACACATGCCCTGAGGGGTTATTCTGAGGATTAAATTAAGGTCATATTTAAGCAGAGATAAGTTTGGTAAGATGGGATAGCTACGGATTTACCCACGCTGGATCCCTTGGGGGTACTGGGTGGCCAGCTAGGTCACCGTGCAAGCTTGAGCAGTCCTTCCCCTCCTTGGGCCTCGGCTTCTCAAATATGATGGGGAAAGAGTTGGGCCACACAATGGCTCACAGCCCTTTTGCCTCAACTACCATGCCCCCCACCCCCTGCCCCGTGCCCCGTGAGTGGTCCCGGGTATCCGCCCAACTGCCTTGGTACTTGCTCAGGGCTGCCTGTGGTCTGCCTTCTGCACCAGGGGCAATAAGAGCTGGGACAGGGCCTTAGCATCAGTTGGCTCCCCTGCCAAGGATCTCGCAGGATTTCCGGGGGGCACCCCACCACATCCTGACCTCGCTTGGCAGGTGCACCACCCCTGTGACCCACATCGTTCCCTGCTCTCCTCTCCGGGCGGGTGCAGCCACAGATGTGTCCTCCCTGCCCCCCAGGCCCACCTTCTCCTCCTGACACTCCATGGAGAAGGAGGCTGCGATACAGTCTGCTGGTTGAAACCTGTTTTAACAAAATTGCCCCAGAAGCTCAACATGAAAAATAGATCAAAGCAAGCTGCCGGTTGGAGGCTGGGGGCTCAGCACTCTTGCCCCTTTGTTTCTCCTGATAGGACTCCCTGATGCTAGGATATCATAAAGCACCAACTGAAACAGAGCAGTTGAGTGCCCTCACATTACAAAGAAAAGGCTCAGAGAGGGCAAGCCATCTGCTCAGGGTCGCTCAGTAAGTTTGGATAAGTGCTATGACCCCCTGTCCAGCACCCTGTCCACCACAGAGAGCCATTGCCCATTTGCCAGCACTGACCCACATGTCTACGAGCCCCTTCCACCCTCGGGTGTCCGGAAGGGGATCCCATATGCCCTCAGGATAAAAGGGAGGCTTGGCTTTACCCTAAGACCAGGGTGGATGCATCCTAGAAAACAGTTTATGGTCATTTTAGGATGTCGTAGGAAGAAGCCAGATTTGGGACCTCTTGGTGCTGGGGCAAATCTCAGTTTCACCTCTTAGGAAGTCACTAAACTTCTTTCCACTGTTTTTTGTTTGTTTTTATTTATAAAACGAGCATAACCATATCTGCCTTGCTGGATTTTTCACGAGTAAGGATTAGAGAGTAGGTGTTACAAAACGAGCACATCGCGGGGCAGGGGCGGGGGGCTCTCTGTGGCTCAACTGTCTGCTGGCAATAACTGCTACAAGCAAGTGCCTTTTCCCCGAACCTACGGGATCCATGTGAAGCGGTGTCCAGCACGGAGAGGTGGGCAATACAGTCATTCCTGACATGGCTTTTAACACGTCATTGAAAGCAAAATTTCAAATTTCCCCATTTCTTTTTTTTCTAGATCAGCTTTTCATACTCAGAGTCCCCCCGCCACAGCCAATACCCAGGGCTGGTGGGATATGGTACCTCCAGTCTGTGAGCCTGTTGGACACTGAACACATCTGACAAAAAATGGTACAAATGAGGTTCAGGCCCCAGGCCAGGTCTTGGATACCCTCATAACCTATAAGCTAACAATGAGAATCCTTGGCAATGAGAATAATCCTTGGCAATGAGAAAACAGTCGTAAAGACAATTATTTTGATGGTAGATCACACAGATACACAATTGGACAGAATGGGACAACAGTGAATATGAAATAGGCTTTTCCTTTCATTTCAAATCTGGATGCTTGGGAAATGCAGGACTCCTTACAAAGAGGAGGGCATCTGGACACCTGGGCCCAGGGATCGTGAAGTTAGTGATTCCTCTATTACATCGCTTTTCCCAGCAAGACTTAGTTTTGCTTTTGGGTCATACACACGAACCACCAGCAAGGCTCATAAGCTTATGGAGCGAGATGAAAATTCATATCTTGCCTCCTAACGGCATTTGCATGTGCTGAGCCCCGCGTGAATCACTCGTCGAAACACACAGGTGCCCGGGGTGAGGACCCCCGAGCTACTCTTTTTCAGCTCACCGTTCCATCCTTATCTCTTCGGCGTCACCTGCATTGCCCCTGAAGTAGATTATGATTCTGACAGTCACTTCTGTGATTGTTTGATGAATGACTGCAAGTGCTGTGAAGACAGAAGTCTGTTTTCACTCAGAGCTGGAACACAGTAGGTGTTCCATAAGGAAATACAAGGAATAGATGAAAACTGAGGAGACACTGTGCCCGGGAGAGACACGCCACTGTCATTATGCCTCTTGTATGATTGAGGAAACCGAGGCCAGAGAGTTTACAGCACTTGTCCGAGTTTATCACCAAGCTGGTAAAAGAGAAGGCAGGGTTTGAACCCAGGCATCTGGCTCCAGAGCCCGACTCTTAAGTACTCTGCTCTGAGGCATAAGGAAATGGACGGACGGTTCCATAAAGCTGAATCGACCCCTTTTTATGACAAGATCACGGCACTTCTCTTGTGTGCTAGAGGGTCAGGTACATCACAGGTGTTCAGTAGATGGACCAATAGGCATATTGATAAAGTAGTATGTTGGGAAGTGGGTCCTGAACCCTGGGTGCTTAAAAGTTCTGTTCAGAGGATGTAATTTTTTAGCTGACTGTCCATGTGACTTGGAAGGTCTGGAGGTCTGGAAGAGTAGGGGAGATGGCACATCTGTACTTTGAGAAAGAGCGCGGCCGCCTGCCAGGGTTAACATGAGAACTAAACTTAAAGACTTCAGTGACAACTGGCTCCCCTCTGCTCTCTGTCCTGGGCTCGGTCCCCTTCGTGGCTCACGCCACAGTTCGTCATTATGTATTTGTTTCTTTAACAACCCCAGGTTATAAACTCCCTGAGAACACGATCTCATGTCTATTATATTGCTCAATGAAAAATCATTACCTAGCAGGTGCCTGGCACATAGTAAGCGCTCACTGAATTCAGTCGAGTGGATAAAATTACCATCTACAAAGTACCCAGCACAGTGCAGGCAGGCGGGGCTGTGCTTTCAGGGGCAGCCTGACCCTCTCAAGGTGGCCCTCTGCCCCTGAGCACAGTCGGGAGGACGACTCCCACTTTCTTCTGAAGCTCCTTGAGTCTCCCCACCTTCCCTCCCCCCCTCCCCAACCCTGAGCCCCCCGGCCATGGTCCCAGCTGCCTGGATGGTGCCAAGGAGGGAAGTGTGACTTTGCAAAGCTGTTTGACAAAAATAGTGAGCCACTCTGAGGCCACACAGTTTCTGTCTGTAGCTCAAGTTACCGTAATTAAATGAGACCCCTCCCTTCGTGGTTCTCAGATAGGAGGAAGTGGTTCGGACCCAGTGTACTTATTTCCTCTGGAACTCTTGGGGAGGAAGGAGAGGGAGGAAGTCAGTCACACAGTACAGCCTCAACGCATATTCATTAAGGGAAGGAGAGATGGATGCACGGGTGGGCAGATGGATGGATACATGTGCTTACAGGGCCCTCAGGTTGGCTGACAGGAACCAAATGCTCTAGCCTCACATGCCGGAAAATTGTAATGAGAATTTTAAGCTCCAGCTTCTTTCAGAGCTGGGGGAAATAAATTCTTGCTGAATGTCAAATGAAAAATTAAAACCCAGCAGCATCTATTAATGCGGGAAGCTGATTGGGGTTTACTGAAATGAATCATTTCTAAGTCTTTAAGAAAGATCCACTCCCCTTGGAAATACATCGCCCGCACTCGAAGCTCAGCGTGGGGAAATTTTTTCTGTAATAGGAAAATGATTTCAGTGCAATACAAACCTACCCATCCCCTGTCTGTTTCACTTATATGAGATGGAGGAACACTTAGAAATAAGCGTTCAGAAAAATCAAGAAGGAGTGTCCAGGTCATCGGCTGTGCAGTTTGACCCATCATGTTTAACACAGTCTGCTACTGTTTACTGCCTAGGGGTATACACGTAACTTGGGGGACTTTAATTGTCTGGGTTAGGAATGATATTAAGAGCTGCTCTTTAGTATTTAGCATCTCCTACATACTGTATATGATTTAAACTTCTTACTGACACACACGGAAGCTGGTCTTCTTTTTACGAGGAAAGAACTAACCCTCAGAGAAGCAAAGCGACTTGCCCAGAGTCACTCAGTTAGGTCACTGGTGGCTGACCCAGAACGCTGGCCCAGATGTAGCTCATTAAAACAATGGGCTTCCCTGGTCTTGCTTCCCTGATTCTAGATCCGTTTAAGACGCAGGTAGTCTAAATAGCTTTCAGTCTGTCTGTTCCATCGTTTGTTTGTTGTTTTTTTATTACTATTTTTCTTGAAGTTTATTTAATTTATTTTTTATACAGCAGGTTCTCCTTAGTTATCTATTTTATACACATCAGTGTATCCGTGTCAATCCCAGCCTCCCAGTTCATCCCACCACCATCCCCGCCCCGCTTTGCCCCCTTGGTGTCCATACATTTATTCTCTACATCTGTGTCTCTAGGTCTGCCTTGCAATCGTTTTTTAATATTATTACTATTATATTTGTCAGAGCATGTTAAGCACTCTTGAATAGCATTTTTCCAACTGGAGACTATAGATTGCACCAGATTTTGCCAGAACTTTGATTTGGCCTTACCTCCCCAGTTTTAAAAGGACCACAGCCCCAGTTTGCGGCACCTTATAGCAAACTACAGAAAGACGATTTGCATCTATGGGGTGTTATTTCTCCTAAGACAGGAGCACTGCTTTAAAGACAAACTTTCGTCCTTCCCACACCTGCTCTCACTGAGGTAAGGCTCCCGCTTCCCCACCTCAGCCCTTGGAGCCCTCAGAGGCTCTCACCAGCTGTGTGACTTGGATGAATCACCAAGATTCATAACCTCTCTGAGCCTCATTTTCTCATTTGTCAAAAGCAAATAATCATCGTAATCTTACAGGATTGTGCCGAGGAGTGCAGGAGAAGAACCTTTCATGCAACACCCCTCCCCTGCCACTCAGCTTGGCAGACTCTTTCCCTTCACTCTGCGTGCATAACCCCGATTCAGGACAGTCTGAGGCCAAAACCCAGGTCATTTCCCTGACACCAGGCTCTCTGGACATCTAAGAACCTAAAAAGATGTGGAGTGTGCCGCATTCCTGAGGGGATTCTGGTTCTCCCAGATCTCTTCTACTCCTCACATCTTGTTTTCAGGTTTTATGTGCCTCGCATGTTTGCCCTTCCTTTAATACTGCTCCTGCCCTGTACACAGCCCACCTGCTTGGATCCTTGTGGCTTATTATCATCCACTCTCGTTGGCATCTTCCCACAGAAGATCCACACTCCCACACTCCTAGAAGCACTATTGTGATGTCCACCTGCCTGGGCTCCACGTACCTTTAGACGTCCTGACTCCACACTGATAGCATTTATTGAGTACCTACTATGTGTCTGAAACTGGCTTGGGCACTTTGCATATGTCAGCTCATTTAATCTGCTCAATACCTGTGTGAGTTGGGCACCATTATTCCCGCCTCACAGAGGAGAGAATGAAGGCCTGGAGAGGTTTAAATGTCTCGCCCAAGGTCACGCTGCTAAAAAGTCTAATAGCGAGCAGGAGAGCCCTCGGTGAGAAGCCTGCTATGTGCTAGGATGTTCGGTGGCTGGAAAAAATCTTCTCTGGCAGGAGCGTGCCCGTCCCAGCTCTCCCAGCCCTTCCTGCCGTGCGGTTCCCCATCACTGAGCAGCCACGACGTGCCAGCCACCGTGTTAGGCGCTGAGCCTCGCTTGGGACCAGGCTCTGCCTGTCCTCCCAGAGCACATCTGTCTCCAGAAAGTCCACCTGCTACCAGCTGTGTGCCTCTGGGGTCCTGAAGCCTCCCCTGCCCCAGCCCCCCCATGCCCCCCCAGATACCTTCAACAGCTGGGCATGGTCTCCCCTGGGAGCAGCTGAAGCAGGGCCGCCAGGAGCACCATCACCGCCCCTCCGTCAGCTGCTGCTTCTGTGGCAGAGTGAGCCTCGCGCGGGTGCTGAGGAGCCCATGCTGTCAAGAAGCGCAGTTGCTAAACCAGTTACAACTTCCTCTGCTGGAAACAAGAAAGGCTTGCAGAAGGCAGGTTCCTGTTTTCAGCAACGGCACCGAGCAGACTTCTCTCTGTAAGGACAGGGCAGATAGCAGCATTGTTCATTTTTTTTGACAAAGCACTTGGGAATATGGGCAGCTTGATTCTAAATGTCTGGGCCACGCTTGGCTTTCAGACACTGGAACTTTTTGTCTCTAATTAAAAGGCAGAGGAGGCCAAGAGGCTGCTCTCACGGTCCCCAAAGCTCCCTGGGTCCAAGGAGGCTGTAGTTCAGAGCTGCAGCTTCTCTTTTCTCAGTTTATTGATGTCACTGCCCAGTGGACCCTGGAGCAGAGCTTCTGGCCCTGGCTCCGCTGTAGATGAGTTTTTAATTGGCAGAGGCTTGAAACAGTGGGCATCAAAGACCCTTTACAGAAAGGAGCAACCCACCAGCCTTCCCGGGGAGGCATACCACCCCTCGGCTGTGCTACAACCAGAAGAAACTAGAAAGGTTATGAAAAATAATCAGCTTCTCCAGGTTTCTGCTTCAAGTTGACTAAGAAAACGGGGTAACTGAATGTGTGATGCTGGATCCTGGATCAAGGGAGAAGGACTAGAAAAACATTGGGATGGAGGTGGGGGATATTCAAATATATATGGCATGTTAGGTCACTTGCGTCGATGGTAATTGTCCTGGGTGTGAGAATGACATTATAGTTATGTGAAGAAAGTGTTAATTTCTGAGTATTTAGAGGTCCAGAGGCATGGCGTCTTTAACTTTCAAATGGTTCATTAAAAAAAAAAAGGGGGGGCTGCCCTGGTGGCGCAGTGGTTGAGAGTCCGCCTGCCGAAGCAGGGGACATGGGTTTGTGCCCCGGTCCGGGAAGATCCCACATGCCGCGGAGCGGCTGGGCCCGTGAGCCATGGCCGCTGGGCCTGCGCGCCCGGAGCCTGTGCTCCGCAACGGGAGAGGCCACAGCAGTGAGAGGCCTGCGTACCGCAAAAAAAAAAAAAAAAGAAAAAAAAAAAAAAGAAAACACACACGCAGACAAAGAGAAAGAGAATGAGAAATGTATTTGAGAAATGAGAAAGCAAATGTGGCAAAATGTCATACTTTGTCAATCTAGGTGAAAGGCATAGGTGCGCTGTGCTGTTTCAACGTTTTTGGCGGGTCTAATAATTTTTAAATGATAGTGTACAGCTCCCTGTGCATAGCAAGTGAGTCTCAAGCAGGAAAGCCCAGGCACATGGGGCGCAAGGGCTTGTTGGTGGCAGAGATGGAAGCTGCCGGGATGCCGACTCCAGGCGGCCCGCCCGGAGTCGCCTGCGTGAGCTGGGAACACCAGATGAGTTCCCTCTGAGAGCCCTGGCCCAACCCGTGCTTCACAGAGAAGACAGAGCATCCAGGGACTTGCCCAGAATCACACAGCTGGTCCCCAAGCAGAGCCAAGGCCAGTGTCACGGCCCCAACCCAGCAGGGCCAATACGGCCAGCGGGAACAGTCATTTAGAAACCTCTCCCGGTGTTGTTCTCGAAGATGAATTAAAAACACCAGGGCTGCTTCTAGATTTAGCAAGAACTCTGCACTAGAGAGATGATCCCTTAGACAACTCGTAAAAGCCCCTGCTCTGCACAGGGCACCCTGGGAAGGTACAGAGGAGATGGTGCAAAGACTGAATGGATGATTCGCCTCGACGGGGAAGAGCGGGTGCGCAGGGAGAGGCAGAAGTGGAGTTTTTTTCCCCCAGAATTCACACAGAGGAGGAAAAAAGGTTTAGATTGATAGTCAAAAGTCATGAGCTTTCGGCAACTTTTCAAAAAATATTTGCTGAGAATCTATTGTGAGTTAGACTCTGAATTCATTCCCTCATTCAATCATTTATTCAATGATGTTTTCCAGGCACTGGAGTTCAGCCGTGCACGAAAGCCCCACCCTCACTGAGCTTATTACCTCCTCCAAGGAGCCAGGGGATAAGGACTGAACTATAGTAACTGTCAATTCCGGTGACTCTACAAGGAAATGACATGGCCAGTTTGATAGAGGGGACCGGAGTGGGGGATGGGCCCTCTGTGCCATTGGCTGAGACCCGCGGGGGTGGAAAAGGAGCCGGCCTTGGCACAAGCTAGGGGGTTAGAGGCCCATGCAGACTCTGGAGGGTAGGGGAAAGGCACAGTGGGGCTTAAGGAAGCTTCGGGTCTGATGGCGGAGGCCGACAGCAGGCAGGCAGGGACCAGAGAGTGGTCTCCATCAAAGACAGCAGTCCACACCCAGGAGAAGCCGCTGCAGAAGGAGAAGCCCAGAATTTGGAGCCGCAGGAGCCCGGGTGGCGGGAACCACTGTGCCCATGTCCAGGGGGTGACTGGGTAGCCTGGGACTGTTGCTGACTTGCCCTGGCCCTGGTGTTTCACTACCTCCCTGGCACCCCCGTGGTGACCGCGCCGAAACAGAACGTGTGTGAGAAGATGTTCTTGAAGCTGTCAACCGCGCTGCCAAGAATGCTGGGCTGCAGGCCAAGCAGGGGGACGGTCCGGAGGTCGGAGCCCACCCTTAGCAGGGGCTGCCCCTCCAAGGTCCTTAAGGATAAGTCTGGGGTCGGCCCTGGCTGGGTGACCACGTCGTGTCCGGCAGCCACACTTTAGAGCACGTGGAGACACCCAGGTCCATAGGTGTAAAAGCACCCGATTTCTGGAGGGCTTTGTGAGTTAATTCGCTGTTAGGACCCAGGCTAGTGGCCACAGGCAGGTTAGCAAGATGCCCCCGTGAGTTGAGATTTGCTCGATTAATTTCCTCGTACTTATGTGCAGTCATCACCTTATTGAAATGAAATGTTCCACTTTGTAAACAACCAGATTTACACACTTAATATTGTCGGGAGTCGGGTGTAACCTCCCCACCTGGGGGTCCTCAGGTCTCCTAACCCAAGCAGGACCAAGCCCACTTGCCCAGCGTCAGGTCTCAGAGGGGCTCCAGGCTCCAGGAGGTAAAGGTGACTCAGCGTCACACGGCAGGGGATGCAATGCTTAAGCCCCACAGTTTACAGCTTGGTCCAGTGTTAGCAGCTTACCAGTTCTACTCGAAGGCACTTTTCCTTCTTTCTACATAAATGTTGGAAAGGACAGAGGGTGAAAAAGGTGACCTCAGTACTAGTAAACCCCCTGTCAACGGGGAGAGTCAAGTATCAGTTAGTTCACTCAGTAGGGAAGTTCAATAAGCAGGTACTGAACATGAGACTTGTACTTGGTGCCGTAAAACTGTCGATGGGCTTCTCCTTTTCAAAGGGGTTAAACCATACAAGCTTCAAGATCCCATGCAAGCTACTGGGTTCTCTGAGAGCCAAGTTCATGCACCTCCTATGGCTGGATAGGTACTTATTCACTCATTCAGTCATTTATTCAACAACCATTTGTTGAACACCTGCTATGTGCTAGGTGCTGCCCTCGGTGCTGAGTTAGAGAAATGAACAGGTAATGGCATAGAAGGTGGCTGAGAGAGTGGGGACAGCAAGGAAAAGGCTCATCTTGGAAGAGAATTCTGAAAAGATCCCAGAGTGCCACCAGCATGAAGATCAAGGGGAGGAGTCGTCAGGCAAAGCCAAGGGCATGTGCAAAGGTTTGGGGTTACAAGTTCTCGCAGCGTTCAAGGAGCAGAAGCGGGGAAAGGGATCTCATATCGGGGGGGGGGCGGTGCCAGGAAAGGAACTCGGCTCTTGCTATGGCCCCTCTTTCTTCTTTCCAGTGGCTCTCTATGTCTAGACGTCACCCGAAGAAACCGAGGCTCCTCAGGTTTAACTTACTTGCTCTGGGTCCCCCATCTGATGAGGTCTAGACCTGGGAGGTGAGCTTGCTGTCACTGTTTTGCTGCCTCCCACCTGGTCCTCTCATGTCCCAGTGCTTCTGTCGCTCCGTCCCAGCCCTGTATGCCTGAATGAGACTTAGCGCCTGTCTCCATCCTCCTCAAGTACCTGCGGAAGACTTCTGCATTCTACAGGACCAACTCCATCCCTTTTCAACGTTCATCACGGTTTGTCCTCCCATGAGTCCCCACTCAAGGCCTCCACACCCCGTTCCCTGCAGTGACCTCCTGCGCCCCTCTGCGCTGCAGCCAGGGCTCCTACCCCTTCACCATGTACTTTGCTGCTGCCCTGCCCTTCCCTTCCCTGGGTGAGAGGTCCTCCCTCCTGCCAGGCCCAGCCCAGAGCTCACCTTGTCCTTACGAGTTCCCAGACCTCCCCCAACCAAAAGGGATTGCTTCCTCCTCGCAACACCCCTTGGACTTTTACCTGCCCCTGCAGAAATAGGGCACATGCATATTGGAGTCAAGAGAAGAGAGCGGTTCAAGGTATTTCGGAGCTGCGTGACCTTGCCAAGGTTTCTGAATCTCTCTGTGAGCCAAAATGGTGTCACTATAATCCTACTTCTTTCCTAGATTGTGAGAGTCCATAGGAGGATGTGTGTAAATTACCTAGCATAGGGCAAGGCACGAGGTGGGGCACAGAATATGCACGCCCCCCCTTTCCTTTCAAAGTGGAGTATAAGCTGGGGAGGGCAGAGACAGGTCTAACACATGACCGTGAGCCCAGCACCCCGCCTGCCCCCACAGATGACCCATACCCATCCATCAAGTGTACAGATACATGAAGGTGGTGGATCTGCTTTCTGAACGAAAGCATGTACACTGTGAACACTGGCTCTTCACCTCTGGGGAGCACAGTGAGCTAACCTTGAAAATCACCTGGGAGACGTCAGACCCTATTGTTTCTCTAGAAGTGGGAGTTGTTCATGTTTCTGGAACCATCTCCAAAGCAGGGTAAGTGGTCCATCTGGATGAGCTGAAGTCTCCAGCTCGAGTGGGACCTGAACGTACATCATCAGAATCTTTGCGCTTCTCTGGGAGACCTCTTGGAGCTGACAGTGTTCTTGGAAAAAGAGAAGCAGAGGCTCTGTTTGCACTGGGGTTTTCTGCTGTGAGGAGTTGCATAAATGCTGCTGATTCACCAGAGCTGTTCTCTCCTGTTCTTGCTCAACCCGACCCCATTGTGTCCCCCTCAGGGACAGTGCATTCCCAGAGCCGGGGAGGCTCTCTGAGCAGGGAGCCGGTTTCAGCCTTCGCAACGTTGCAACTTTGCTTTCCTTATTAACTTCCTCTAGACGCACTAAGATGCAAACTCTTTTGTTTTCTAGATCTAACAGGTGTTTATTTATGTAAACAAATATTGTATTATGTAAATATTAGCCTCACGCCAGTCATGAGGCTAAGCTCTGGGGGCACAAGGATGACTGGGACACATGCCCTGTCACCCAGGAGGTCAGGGATGGACCACAGTGACAGGGCACACTGTGGGAAACCAAAGGAAATGGTTCCGAATGTTGCAGTGGTTCCGAGGCTCAATGGACGGGTGGTGTTCAGCTCACCCGTGAACACGAGCAGAGTCCACTGAGGCTACACACTTGCGGGTGCTGGCCAGGACGTTCCGTTTGTGCCTTCTCGTTTTTTCTCGTTACGGGATGACAAGTTGCATCTGGTCTGGAGGTGGAAGTGCCTCCAGTGAGGAGGGGCATCTGCCACTCACCGGTCATGCTGCCCCCTGTGATCTCCTCTTCCCTCTCAAATGCACCTGGGACAGGCTGATGAGTTGACCCTCCTCAGATCAGTTCAGTCTCAGCCCAGACCCGCCCCAGCCTTCCACCCACCCTCCCCGCATCGTGCTTGGCATCTGTGTGGATTCCTCCCCGGTCCTCACGGCTCCAACCTGCCGTCTCAGTGACCTTCCCCTTTCTCCTACTGCCTGGCAGGCTCTGATGGCTTTGTGTCTGAACTTACTTCTATTGTTCCCCTCATTTTAGGATCTGCCAGAATCAGGGATGAGTCTCCAGTCCAGGCCAGCCAGGGCTTGATCCTTTCCTCTTAGGGACTCAGAGCCTGGCGGAAGGGCTCATGTTCCCTTTACCCCCTGCAAAAGGTGGGATCAAGCCCTGTGCCCCCAGCTCATGTCCTCTGTCCTAAGGTGATGTTCTTCAGCTGTCCCAATGGCCTATTCCCCAGGCTGGCTCCTGCCCCGTGACATTGGTGGGGAGGAGGGATGGAAGATGTGGTGCCATTTGTCTGCAGGATCTTAGTTCCCCAACCAGGGATCCAACCCGTGTCCCCTGCAGTGGAAGTGCGGAGCCCTAACCACTGGACATCCAGGGAATTTCCTAAAAAAAAATGTTTTAAAAGGTCAAGGCTACTTAAGTGATATTTATAAGTAACTATTTTAGAATTTTCTTCCTGTGCTCCAATGGATTGTCTCGTGCACCCTATTTAGGAGACCAAGACTCTAGTAGAAGCATAAAGGAGGAGACAAGGCATCATTTCTAAATGAAGAGCGTTCTTAACAAGGAATTTGGAAACATTATGGGTTATCTTCTCTTGGGGCAAATATATAGTCAGTCTTCTGGGAAGGGCACAGAGATCCTTGTGAATTCCACTTAGAACAAAGACAAGAGGCAGTCTCCCCAAGAGAAAGAAGAGGGGGTGCATAGTGGCATCCGGTGGTATCAGGCCCCATGAAGGGAATTTCTTCAAGGGTCTCCTTAACATCTCCCTTTCCCATCTCCATGTTGGTCTGACTTCCAGAACCATTAAGTTCCATGAAGGCAAGGAGCCTACCTGTTTTGTCAGTGCTTGATACGTAGCACTAGCACCTTGCATGGCCAAAGTGGCCGTCAAGCATTTACTAGGAAGCAGGAAGGGCAGGGAGGGAGAATTGCAGGGTGGGAGAGAGGGAGTAAAAAAACAAAAAAACTCCCGTCCCTGTAGATGACAAACTTTCTTAGGGTTTTAGTCATCTTCAGGTTCCCTGCAGCATCTGGCATATAAGAGGGGCTCAAAAATGCCCCTGGAATTATCCTGATAAAGGACTAGCTTCTAGCAGCAGAGCAGGCTGTGTCCCTGGGCTGGTAGAAATAGCTGGACAGACATTTAGAGATCAGGCCTCTGTGATTAGCTTCCCAGCATGACCAGAGTCAGACCTCTTAATTGCTTTGCCCCTGTATTTTCATCTCGTAAACAATAATAGCAATTAAACTCGCCCAAACACCTCGAAATGTGCTTTCACGGCACGAAAGGAGGTTACGATCTATCACAGGATGGTTGTGGCTTTTATTAAGGTCCCCTTTCTAACTTCTAACTTGCTCGTTCTATGATACCTTAACACTTCTGTGAGATAGGCTTTTCACGCGTGACGAGATTCTGTGGTTGTCCTCTAAAGAACAAGCTCAGAACTGGCTTTGATGTAATTTAGAACGGTGTCATCCATTTATAAGCCACTGGATGGGTGTGAAATTGTCAGCCAGCCTTTACTGAGCCTCAACTGAGCCACAGCTAATTACACCCAGCATCATCAGGCCACCAAGGAGGGATAGGAAAGGACAGGCAAGCTCAGCTGCTTAAAATGTCCTTGGCCAAAACAGAATTTCAACCCCAAAGCCTTCTTTAGACTGGAGAAAATTTCAC
Organism: Monodon monoceros; assembly: GCF_005190385.1. Taxonomy (NCBI): domain Eukaryota; kingdom Metazoa; phylum Chordata; class Mammalia; order Artiodactyla; family Monodontidae; genus Monodon; species Monodon monoceros. Next base: position 6,793,107 of record NW_021703770.1, on the reverse strand, counting down.
TATTTTTTTAAATTTTAGTTTGAGTAGCAATAATGTTATAAATAATAATAACTGATCTCTGACGGTGCTCTACAGGTTATAAAGTATTTTTCAAACCAGTTATTTCATTTAATTTTTGCAAGAACTCTTTGAAATATCAATTCTGAGTTTAATGACGGCTACTGTTTATTAGAAACCTAACACATGTAAGCACATTACCTTTTATGTCACCAACTCATCTCAACAAGCAAGTGAGGTAAATATCCTTCTTACCCCCATCTTACATTTGAGGAAACTGAGACACGGGGGGTGTAAATAGCTTTCCTGAGGACACACGGCTGGTAGGTGGGGGATGCTGGACTTGAACCTGGGCTAACAATTGACATACGGCCCATGCTGTCGATGCCGTACCTTGAGACACTATTATATACCCATTTTACAGGTGGGGAAACTGAGACCCAGGGAGTAAAGCCACTTACCGAGTTGTCAGCTCAGGACTCAGTAAGATTTCTCTAATCCCAAAGCCCATGCTCTGCCCATTCCTTTTTCTACACTGTATAATAATTTATACTTGTTTTCCCTGACAAATTTGAAGGGGATGGAGTTGCAAATGATGTGACATGGACTCCGGGAGCTCAGCTGGGGCAAGGATTCAGGAGGGCACCTATTCAGTTCATAGCAATGCATCAGCACCTTAGCCAGAGTCCCCTGGGATTATCCACACGGGGAAGTTTGGGGAGCGGGTCTGCCGGAATGATGGGCCCCGGGGTTACCCTCGTTTACAGGGTGGGCGCTGGGCTCAGACTTCACACCCAGCTAGAGCTAATGCAAGATAAGGAAGTGGGCAGTGGAAAATGCCAGGCCCAACTGAACATACAAGGCTAAGTGCGGGAGGGTTGGGGTGTGAGGCTCAGGCCCGAAGGCACAGACGCCAGGACAGGCCCGGGTCGCGGGTTTCACTTCAGCTGGTTGTGCAGACAGTTCGCCCTCTGCAACCTCAAAGAGCAAGTCCACGGTGGCCTCTGTGGCCCGGACGTTACGGGAACCCTGGACAGCCCACTTCTGGCGCGGCCTCTCCCTCCAGGCCTCCTCCCCACCCTCTGTGGCCAGCACAGGGGCTCACATCCTGTAACCTGAGCCCAGCACCCTGTAACTGAGCTCCCTGGGGCAGCCCCCTCCCCACGCCTTTGCTCGTGGCACCCAGGAAGGCCCTCTTGGGCCAGTGCCCTTCCTCCCAGCACAGGCTCTTGCCGAGGTGCCCCTCCTCAGCTGACCTCTCCAGGGATGTCACACCCACGCCGGCCACACCCCTCCTCTCTGCTCTGCTCGCTCCACCCAGAGTCACCACCAGTCATGTCCACGCAGCCCAGGTCACCCCTCCTGCTGCTACTGTCCCCTGAGGGGACACCCTATCCCCCAGCCAGTTCCCCTCCTGCACACACAAGACCATCCACACCTGCCAGAATCTCAGAACTTCCACACACACTGTGCTTCTCCAGGGCGGGCACAGGGAGCCCTTTCTTGGGTCAGGAGCTGATCGGGGCCATTTACTCCAGGAGGGAAGGGAGAAGGAAGAAAGCAAAGGAAGGGGAGATGGAGAGAGGGAGGCAGTCGGGGGTGACGGGGAGGAAACTAGTAATCAGACATGGCTTTTGCACTCCTGGATGTCTGGGCTGGGCTCTGCCGTCTTCTAGCTGCTCACGTTTGGTGGGGAAGTTCACTCACCACAGCTGAGTGTGGAGTCAAACTTACAGGGAAAACAGGCAGCTCAGTCTCTCCCGTGGGGCAGAGTGGCCAGGCTTCGGTTCTAGGCCAGCTTCCTCGGGGCTGGGAATCCAGGCAGTGCCTCTCACCCCTCCATCTTTCCACCTTGAAATTAGATGTGCAAGTGCAGCCCTGGGCAAGGGCTGGCTAACCCCCAGAGCTGCCGTCAGTACCATTTATTCATGTATCCTGATGTCACCAACCCACACAACAAAACTAAGAGGGATGAATAAAATCCCGACTTTACAAAATGGATTTGGTGAAGTTAACTGATTTGGTGAAGTTCACCGATGCATCACTATGAACACGACAAGGCCACTAAGGGACAGAGCAGAGGCTCAAACGCAAGTCTTTCTGATTTCTAAGCCCGTGTTCTTACCACTTCTCTACACTGGTTTTGCTTTTCAAAATTTTTAAGAGCACAACAATGTAGAATTAGTCAGCAAAGGGCTGGCATTCCTACTGGGGGGACCCACAGAACTAAGAGGAAGAGAAGGAACGGAAGCCAGTGAAGCGTTTGCTCTGCCCCAGGCCCCGTGCTGAGCTCCTCACACTGTGCTTCCCACACCTCTTGCCATAAGGCTGTGAGGCACGTGCTGTATCGTTGAGGGGACTGAGGCTTAAAGGGGTGACTGATTTGTTCAAAGCCAAAGAATAAGAATGTGGGAAAGCCTAGGCTGACATCCTCCGAGGCCAAGACTTGCCCTCTCTTCCACACAGTCCCAGCTGCCCTAGGCATTATTCTGGGCCAGCTGGTCCCTGAAACAAAGCCACAGGAACACATGACTGGGAAGAAACATCTAGGCACTTTTACAAGTTATAATTTTGATATTATTTTTAAAAAGCGACACCTGCCCACCGTGTATGTATGAATTGCTTGTTGAGAGCAGGGAGAAAGGCTCAGGAGCCTGCCTTTTCAATTCCCTTTGAAATAAGGGGGCAGCCATTGCCTTGGCCATCACTCAGGGTGTCCCTTTTAAAGGGTGATGCCTTTGCCTGGGAAAGCAGTACTTTTCAAGTGCCAAGAGTGTAAATGGTTTCTGACAGCCAGAAGGTGACTGAGGCCGTTGGATGTAATGTTTGTGACAGATGGAAAAAGGCGTTTTGTCAAGTCTCCAAGAGCCTGGAGGAGAAACATGACAGGAGAGCAAGCTCTGTTCTAAAGGGGCCAAGCCAAGGCCGAGCAAGTGCCCAGGAGGCTCCCCGACCCGGGAGGGCTCCCCACAGCGGAGACCTGGGCAAGGCCTCCACACAGCGCATCCAGGTACAGGGGACAATCTGTAGCCAGGTCCCGTGCAGAGTACCATTTGCCAAAGGTGTCGGGAGGAGGGAGGCTGAGAGCGGATAGTCGCCTGGTCCCTGTTCCCTTTGGCACAGGGAGGCCGGATGGCGCAGCTGCTTTGGAGACGGACAGACCGAATCCAACTCGGAAGCAGTGGGTGATTTGGGGCAAGTCATTTATCCTGTCTGAGGCGTTGTGCCTCTTTCATAAAAGGGACACGGCCTTCTCTCCCCAGTTCCGAGGTTTAGAAGATGATGTAAAGGGCGTGCCACGCAGCAAGCACCCACTACCTGCTGGCATCTCCTCCTCTTCCTTCCATGTGTAGACACGGTTGGTTGGTGGGTTAAGTTTGCAAATAATAATGCCTTTTTGTAAGGCATTTTCGCAGCATGTTATAAAAAATGTTTTAAAAATATGTATAGTTAGAATGCTAGGCAGGGCTCCTGAACCTTGGGTTAAGCAGTGGTTTCTTATATATGACCCCAAAAGCAAAAACAGCAAAGAAAAAAATAAATGCATTGGGTCTCACCAAAACTAAAAACTTTTGTGTTGCAAAAAATACCATCAAGAAAGTGAAAAGACAACCCACAGAATGGGAGAAAATGCTTACAAATCATATATCTGATAAGGGACTTGTATCCAGAATACACAACGAACACTAATAACTCAGTAACAAAAAGACAAATTATCCCAATTTAAAAATGGGCAAAGGATCTGAATAGATGTTTCCCCAAAGAAGATATACAAATGGCCCATAAGCACATGAAAAGATACTCAACATCATAGACATTAGGGAAATGCAAATTAAAACCATGATGAGATACCACTTCATACCCACTAAAATTTCCATAATAATAATAAAAAAGACAAAGCGTTGGTGACGGTGTGGAGAGATCGGAACATTTGTACATTGCTTGTGGGAATATAAAGTGGCACAGCTGCTTTAGAAAACATGTTGGCACCTTCTCAAAGGGTTAAATATAGGGTTACTATATGACCCAGCATACACACATACATACTCCTAGGAATACAACCAAGAGAAATGAAGACATATAACCACAGACGCAAAATTAGACACGGATGTTCACAGCAGCATTGCTTATAATCACCAAAAAGTAGAAACAACCGAATGTCCATCCGCTGATAAATAGGTACACAAAATAATCGTATATCTAGGCAGTGGAGAATTACTCAGCAACCAAAAGGAATGAAGTACTGATGCTTCCATGCTATAACATGGATGAAGTGAAAGCAGCCAGACACAGAAGGCCACGGTATTGTGTGATTCCATTTATATGACATGTTCAGAATGAGAAAGTACGTTAGTGGTTTCCAGGCGCTGGGAGTGAGGGTGGGGGATGGGGACTGACTCCTAGTGGGTACAGGATTTCTTTGTGGATTGATGAAAATATTCTAAAATTAGATTATGGTGATGGTTGCATGACTCTGTGAATATAACTAAAAACCATTGAATTGTATGCTTTAAGTGAGTGAACTGTCTGGTATGTGAGTTATAGCTCATTAAAACCATTTTTTTTTTTTTTTTTTTTTGGTGGTACGCGGGCCTCTCACTGTTGTGGCCTCTCCCGTTGCGGAGCACAGGCTCCGGACGCACAGGCTCAGCGGCCATGGCTCACGGGCCCAGCCGCTCCGCGGCATGTGGGATCCTCCCGGACCGGGGCACGAACCCGTGTCCCCTGCATTGGCAGGCGGACCCTCAACCACTGCGCCACCAGGGAAGCCCTAAAACCATTTTTAAAAAGTTAGCTATAGAGACCGAGAAACATGGTTTAAAATACTATCTAAATGTTTATCATACATATACAATACAAAAATATTTCCATTTAATAAAGGTTTCCACATGGTATCTTCTTTTGTATATGAAAATCATGATGGCTATGTGAATAGATTTAGCTACAAGGATGTGCATTTCAGTGTTGTCTAAAACTAGAAACAATAAAGCTATCATTTACTGAACACTCACATGTGTAATGCACCCTATTGTTATATGAAAATCATCTTATTTTTCACTACAACAGTCCTCTAGGGAAACTCTCAGCATCATTACACTCCTTCTTACAGATGAAGGAAGAGTCCAAATCAAAAAGTACAAATCAGAGCAGGGCGTTGCGTCCAAGTGTGACCTGCAGCTGCTCCTAACCTCTCCATGACTCTCTCCCTAACAGCCTAAATACCTGAGGCACGATGGCTTTAGAAAATCTCCTAAATGGCTAGGTATCAGCACAGACTGATATTCACAATGGACTGTGAGATAAAAAAAGACAAGTTCAAAATCAATATGATTTAACCTGTTTCCTACTTATAACACACACACACACGGAAGATACATGCTAGGAGGATAACAGTATTTAGCAGTCATGATCGAGAGGACAGTAAGTAATTTTAATTTTCTTTGTTTTGTTCGCCTGTATTTTCTACCATAGACTTTTGTGCTGCTGTTTTTGCTTTAAAGATTGCAAACGTTGCCATTCTGCCTTTAACTAAACAGGTGACACCGATGGCTGTAGGACAATGCACGTTAGCTTTTTTCCAGGGTGTGAAGAAGATTGCCATTTCGGCAGACCTGTGATGCGATGACGCAAGGCTTGTTCTTGGGACCACTCCTCTCGGTCAGGAGGGCCTCTCCTGCCCTCGGGGGTCTTCCTCTTATTTCCCCTGCCAAGTGTTCTTCCATGGTCTTGGCCTTGCCACTCATCCACTGATCAGTGACTATGGCTGCTTTCCTCTTGACAAGAGTCAGGTTATGTTTTAGTATGGAACTGATCTTTTAAATGTAATTAAAATTCTTTCTAATTAAAAGTAATATAAATTCATTGGAGAAAAGTTAGAATATTCTGAAAAGTGTAAAAAGCCCATAAAACTCACCCATCATTCCCTCTCCTGGAATTAATAGGGGACTCTGGGAATTGGCAAAGTTGGGCTATCCAGAGGGCCTGGTGGAGTGATAGGCAGTGGGGAGATGGCGTGCATTTCACAGGACCCCTCCCCTCCATCAAGGCAGCATGGCATCATGGGAAAGCCACAGCATCTTGGGGTTCAGGAAATCTGGCTTCTTAACCTCCTTCACCCGGTACCAGCAGCTTGCTAAACTTCTCTGACACCCTTTCCTGAGTATACCCCAATTTCTTTTTGGAATGAAGTAGGGAACGTATAAAAGAGTGATTAAACAAGTAATGTATTTTCTTTTTAAATACTATTGGTTCTTCCTGCTTCATCAGGTGGGTGAGCGTATTGAAATGAGATTGAGTGAGCGCTCTGTATAAAGCAGAGTGTGGGACAGTTGTAAATGCACATCAAAGTGACCGAGGGTGGGTTCTGGTCTGTGTGGCTTTTCCAGGCTGCAGACATAACGAGGGCATGACAAGGGATCTTTGCAAGCCGTCCTGTGTGACTCTTCCCCATTCGGCACTCCGGACACAGGAGAAGCCAGACTCTCCCCGCCTTTCCTCTCTCTGTCCTGGCCACCCTCGCAAAGATTTTGTTTGCGGGTCATCACCCATAAGCCACCCCGAGTGGCGTGGAAAATAAGGGTGTGATGGGCTGAGTTCTCGTTGTTTCCAGCCATAGGTAGGACAGTGTAGGGGAGAGACAGTGCAAGCTTTATAACCCTGGCTCTGCTGCTTTTAGTCCCAAGACCTTGAACAAAGTACGTGCCCACTCTGAGCCTCCATCTATAAAGTGGGGATGATAATCCATATAGGGCTGTTGCTGGGATCACATGAGAAAATGTGCATGAGTGACTGGCTCTTAAAAGGTACGTTGTAAACATTTAATTCCCTTCCACTTCTCTTTAAAAGTTATGTAAAGATGGAGCAGGAATTCCCTGGTGGTCCAGTGGTTAAGACTCCGTGCTTCCAATGCAGGGGGCTCAGGCCCTGGCTGGGGAACTAAGATCCCACATGCTGCGTGGTGTGGCCAGAAGCTTTTTAAAAAATGTTTTAACGAAAGTTATATAAAGATGGAGAGACGGAGGTGGAGAGAGGCTGTGGAGGGCTTAGCAGGCGTCCCAGGACCGGGAGGAAGCAGACCTGGCCATGAAGCCGTACTTCCTGCTCTGTTCCCTGCGCCACAGAGGGACCAGGCTGTTTGTCTTTCCTGCAGGTTCTGACTCCTGCCATCAGCAGCAATTTATGAAGCGTTACCCCACTTTTCCACACTGCAAGTTGCTTTCAAAGGTTTAAAGAGAATGACAAAGTAGAATTAGTCACCAAAGGGCTGGCGAGCTGTTGTCCTATTGGGAGGACCCACAGAACTAAGGGGAAGAGAAGGAACGGAAGCCAGTGGTGAGCGTGTGCTCTGCCCCAGGCCCCGTGCTGAGTTCCTCACACAGTGCGCTTCGTACACCTCTTGCAACAAGGCTGTGAGGCTGGAGCTTTATAGTGGAGAGCACTGAGGCTTAGAGAGGTGATGCATTTCGTACACACGCACTTTTCCATAAGACGGGAAGTACTCACAGAGCCTCTTTCCAGCCTTGCCTTTCACGCGCTCCCCTAGGTTACGATTCATCCCTGAACTTGGTGTTAAGATGCTTCGAGGCAAGGGCAACACCTCGTCTGATATTCAAAGGACATTAACAAGGGCTAAGATACAGCTTTTTTTCCTCATCCAAATTCCCTGGGCTTTCACCAACTAAAAACAAGAACTACTGATTCCTAAGAAGAAGAGGAAGGGGGAAGCGTGCTCTTATGCCCTCAGACTAGGGTTTCAAGATGAAAGTTGTGTTAATTATCATCCCTTTGACTGAAATTTTGCCAAACTCGAAGTGTTACAAATTAGACTAAAACTCATGCTTTTAGGGATCAAGAAAAGAAGATGATTTCGGTGTAGAAAAGATTAAAGAGAATACTAATATTAACTTGGATGTACAGAAGGTTTTTTAAAAAGTCTATCTCTTGCTTTAGTTTGCAGAATTCTGAGTTGTCCGCCTCGATGGTGTCCCCCAGTCCGGCTAGTCTACAACATTCTGGTCTCAACCTTCCAGGTTTGGGCCCGTTCCTAGGAGAGGGTCCTATGCAGGGCAGTGGCAGTGATGCTCTGGATCACGCCTCACCCCTTTCTCCTCTGGCCACACGAGCCTCTGCTGGGCTTCCTGCCTCAGACAGCACCTCTCCCATTCGTCCCACTCAGCGGTCAATCCACCATCTAGCCATTCCTTTGAGTTCCTGCTCACCAATGTTTAGCGAAGGTCTGCCGTATGCCAAGCTTTGTGCTAGGCTCCGGGGGTAGAGGAATAACCATCCCAACCTCTGCCATCAGAAGTTCATCTTCAGGAAGCTTCGAGGCTCATTTGCGGAGAGGCTATTGAAAGCTATACACTATTTTCTGCACCGAGATGCAAAGACAAATGACTCAAGGACGTTCCTAAAGTACCTTCTCTAACACCTGTTCAGAAGCCTTTACTGACTCCTCGCCGCCTGTGAGATACCTGTCCTGTATCTTGGGGTTTACTACCTTCTAATTGCACCTCTTGCTTAGGCTGGATTTAAAGCCCTCTCCCTTTTGTTCCTCACTACCTCTCTATGCCCATGCCTCTCTTCACCCAGGAGAATTAATTGGTCCATCCATCCACCCATCCATCCATCTACCCATCCACTTACACAGCCACTGGCTCACTCATTCAGTACATATTTTTCTGAGTTCTAAGTCCTGTTCTGGGGATGCTGGGATACTTGCAACGAGCTGCTACCCCCTACAGCTCCCTTGGGTAATCAGACCCCTGAGTTCACCTGCCATCCCCGCCTATTCCCCCCAAGAGTGGCCACCTGGCCTCTTTCCTTTTCTCTAATCATTTCCTCCCATCAAAGCCCACTCAAGTCCTACTTCTGTGCAGCTTCCTCTGGACCCCCCTCATGCTCAGAACTCTCTCCCCACTCTGAACTTTGAAAGCATGAGAATTCCCTGCTCTCTCTTGACACTGATGATAGACAGACTCGTCTTGAGGCCACTAACACGTGTGTCCTATGGATATAGTCCGTATTTTCAAAAAGTAGGAAGTGCATGTGAGCAGAAATCCAAGACAGAGATTGCAAGGGACTCGCTACCTGTCACTAGGTTTGTAACAACAGGTTTAAGTAAGTGACTTTGATAATGATAATATCAAACGATAGTACGTCAACTTGTAGGAGTAAAATACCTATAGGTAACGGCGCTCACCACGATGACCGTAACTAACTTTATCAAGTGATGACTCCATGTTAGGTAGTTTGCACCCATCATCTCGCTCACTCTGCGTACCAGCCCCATGAGTGTTCACCAAAATGTCCCCATTTTTCAGATCAGGAGCTGGAAGCTCAGAATGACAAAGGGACTTGGCAAGATGGCAATGGGTGGAGCTGGGGTCGAAACCCTGGTCTGCCCGGGCCTGGAGCCATGACCTTCCACTTTGCTTTGGCCTCACATTCACAAGGGACGGAAAGGGACCGGTGACCAGAGGCATAAGACTGAGGGCTCACAAGGTTAGAACATGCTACTAAGGAGCCAACTGCCTGGGTTCAAATCCCGGTGCCCTCGCTCCCCAGCTGTGAGACTCGGGGCAAGGAGCCTGACCTCTGCCCTGAGTTTCATCACCTGTAAGGCTGCGATAACCCTGTCCCCACCTCGTAGGGTTGTTCTTGGGTGTAAACCAGCCTCTATGTTCACAGCCTCCTTGAGTGTGTGGCACATGGTGAGTGTTGTTTAAATGAGCATTATTGCCATCATTGTTACATCTACATGCAGGGCACCTTCGCAAGGGCTCGGCATGAATTAACTCCTTGATTCCACACTGTGCCCCCGGCGGGCGCCCAGCTTCCCACCCACCCCCTCTTTCCCCATGAGGTAACATCACCGGCCCCTTCACGGGTGAGGGATCCATTGCGGGGGGGACGGGTGGCAGAAGGTGACGGACTCGAGGAAGGAGACGAGAAGGAACGGGCACCTCCTGGAGGGCTCATCTGCCACCCAGAGCCACTTCCTTGGACTCACCTGTCCCCCTAAGAGAGGGCCACCAGGCCCTCGTGGGACGGCGTGTTTGTTACAGAAACTCCCCCTCCTTGGTGCTTTCTGGGGAAGACCTGTGAATGGCTCACGGAGGTGTCCATTTCAAGAAAAGTCTGGTGTGTCTGTGTGTGGCTGAGTGTATCTGTGTGTGTCTTTCTATCTGTGTCTCTGTGTGAGAGTGTGTGTTTTTGAGTGTGAGTCTGTGTGTGTCTGCAATGTGTGTGTGTGTGTGTGTCTGTGCGTGATTATATGTGTGCATGGCTGTACTGTGAGTGTGTCTTTCTGTCTGTGAGCACGTGCTCTGTGCCCGTGGTTGGCCAGGGGCATTCCCTGACTCTCAGGTGACCATAGTGGCTGGCTGAGGTCAAGACACCTTCCTGTGTTCAGAGGTTCCAGAAAGAAAAAGCAGTGGTCAGCAATTGTGGTTTTGCCCTGCACTATTTTTAAAGTTAAAAAAAACAGCAAGCGGAAATTCATTGCCACTCGATAGCTAGGTCAGATTTAGATAAAGTGCGGGCCCAGGGCTGGGGATGGACGGCTGACGTGACAGGCGAGCTGGAGAGACCCTGCTGCTGGTCCCCGGTCCCCTGAGCCCCGCGGCGCTCACAGCAGTAGGGACCTCACCTCCCGCTGTGGGGAAGACGCAGCCACCTCCTCTGGGCATCTTCACCATGACCTGTGGAGTAGGTTCGTCATCCCCATTCACAGATGAGGAAACCGAGGCCCCAGGTGTCACTCACTTGCCCAAGGTCACTACATCAGCGAGCATCAGGGCTGCGGTTTGAACCTGGTCCTTCTGCCCCCAAAGGCCCCGCTCTTTGCACGACTCTGCGCACCACACCCTCCTGCCGCCCCCAGTTCTCCGTCTTCAACCAAGTGCTTCAAAGTGAGGGCTGAGCCGGCCGTTGGCTTGTTTAACCACTGATTTTCCATGAAGAATGTGGTTTCCTTCAGAAAGATCGATTAAAACAAAGTTCTTGAAGACAGGAAAGTTCTCTGAGTTCCCTCTTGCAATGTCAGTGTAACCCACGCCTTTAACCACTTCCTCACCGTATCAGGGACTCTGGCTTTTGACATCTGTAGAAAACGTAGAACGCATTAGAGGGCCCCATCCTGAAGTCCGCACCTCCTCGCAGCCTCTCTGTGGGCAGAGCAGGCTCAGAGGCCCACCTCATCCTTCTGCACTTTGTCAGCTCAAAGCGCCATTTAGAACATGGGGCTTTAACCTTGAATATCGTGAATGTGTATTAGTGTGTGTGTGTGTGTGTGTGTGTGTGTCTTCATGTGTGTGTGTTTTCCCTTCAGACTGAGCACATTCAGTGGTTCTCAGAAAGGCTGACATTCTCAAGTGTTGGAAGGATAAACCCACGGGCACAGGGACTCCACGTCAGGGTTCAATCATCATGACCTTCACTTGCTGACACCATTGCTGAGCTCCAGGTTGGCTGGCATTGGCTGGCATATTACTTTTATCACTGCTTAGGACTTGCCCTGGTTTGTAGACGCTGAAGCTCAGAGCAAGAGCCCTTGGCTGGAGGTCCACAGCGCCTCTCTGTGCCTGAAACCCCCTCCTCTACAAAATAGGGTGCTAATTCCCCCTGCCTCGTGGGATGGTAGTGAGGCTTAAGTAGATAAATATCTGTCGGATACTGAGGACGCACAGAAACGCTCCATTGAGGTTGGCTCTTGTGATTCTTGGGCATCCCACCGCCCCAGAGGGACCACGTGGATCGATACTTCTGTGTCAAGGCGCCCAGGAGGAAAGGTGCTGAGGAACGTGTGAAGTCAGCCTGCAGACTTGGGGCGGGTCTGGATCACAGAGCTTCTACTTTTGCTGCATTTAGCTTCTGGGATTTGGAGCCTCGACGTTCCGTGTGGACAGGCCCAGCCCCAGGCCCCAGGCAGAGGGCTGCCTGCCCTCTGGGCAGCTGCTTGGCCCAGTACTGCCCTCAGCTCTCTGTCTACCCTCAGGGCGGCCTATTGTCATTGCGGTGCCCGTGCTTTGCCCGTGACCCTCAGTCCTGACCTGAAGCACGAAGACCCCTGGGACGGCTTTCAGGAGGGTCGGTGTCCCCCCCTCTAGACCTCTGTCTGTTGTCTCTTTTACACAGTGGGTAGGAACACAACGACCCAGGGGAGCATGGGCACCGCACTTTACAGTTTCCGGAATGCTTCCTCTGCATTACCTCAACGACCCTCTCAAAGACCTAGAGAGAGCCGGACCTGCTGGTAAACCCATTTCACGTATGAGGAAACCGAGCTCTGTGTTGCTGGTATTTTTAGTTCAGGGTAGGGCCTAAAATGGAAACATACACCATGGAGTCAGCCAGCTCAGTGTCCTCTTTACATTGGAGCAAGGGGGGCAGTTCAGCTCCTGGACACACCTTCTTGTTCTGGATGTGAAAACACACATGGCATCACGTGGGGCTGAGAGCACAGCCCAGGGGTGGGCTGCTGAGACTGAGGTCCTGGCCCTGCCACGCACCAGCTGTACGACGTTGGACAGGATACTGAACCTCTCTGTGCTTTACTTTCCTCCTCTCTAAGATAAGGGCATAAACAATATTTACCTCCCAGGGTTGTGGAGAGGATTTATTGAGTTAATACATGTGAAGTACTTATAAACTGTGGTTGCCAAGCTCCTAGCTCCTGGTATATATTAGGTACTTGATAAGTGAGGATTCTCCCTTTCCTCTTGGAGCCTTAGTTTGCTTGTCGACAGGGCGGGGATGACAGTTGTACCTACCTTGTATTCTGGTTGTGACGATTACATGAGACAAAGCAGAAAAGGTTCTTGGGAGGGGGACCGCCTGGCAGGTAGCAGTAAGTGCCCCATGACCAATACTCTCCAGCCCAGCTGCCCCTCATTACAGAGGCTGGTCATAGATCTAGAGCTTTCTACTTTCTGCCCAAGGCCCTGGAGCACAGCAGACTCTGGAGCCCAGCTGTCTGAAGCCACAGGCTGGTTCCGCCTCTGATAAGATTTTTGGCCTTGGCCAAGCTACTTAATTTGCCTATTTCTTTCATTCTGTATTTATAAAATGGAGACAGTAACAGCCGCTAACGTACACATCTCTAATGAGGATCCAATGAGATAAAAAGGCGGAAGCTCTCGAGATAGTCTAAGTCCCCAGTCGACGGCCGTTCTGTTACTATTATTAGCGGCAGCATCACGAGTAATGGTAGCGGTGCCAGCAGTCCAGTCCCAGACCGTCCCTGATTCCATGGTGGGCAGTAGCCCGCGTCTGAGCTGGAGGGAAGATGTGACCCACAGAGGATGGGCCCCGGGGTCCTACCCTGGTCAAGACCCCCCTCAGCTTACCTCTTCCACCCCTGGCAGAAGACCCAGTTCCACCAACAGTCCAGACCCGGAGAGCCATGTCCCAGAACCCAGTAACCACCACCTGCATTCTTAGAGAGGAAATGCTCCCAGAGACCTGAAATTTGTACGGAGACTTACAATGACTTTGATGATAAAATTTACTTTCACAATGACTGTGTTTCCATCACCTTTAAGTGGGCATCTATTTTAAAGTCCAACTCTAGCTTAACTGACCCAGGAAAGCTTGCTCTTTAAGGAGCCCCCAGGAGGTGCTGGTGGGATGTATCCACTTTTGCAGAGTCCTCTTCTCAGGGGACAGTTCTGATATTTGTCCCTGTTCAACCACCATCACCTCTGCCTCAATATACAACTTTAGTTCATAGCCAAGACTGAAGATCACTCGGTCCACTGCTCTCACTGTTTCTCACAGGTGAGAAACTGAGGCCTAGGGAGACTCACTCAAGAGCTCACAACATGTTGATATAATATTGATCAGCTCTGACTTCCTAGATGCCTGTGGGTATCCCGGGAAGGGTCCTGGGACTCCTGTACCTAGAGGAAGGATGCAGAGCCCTGATGAGGCCCTGAGGTCTCTGGGCTGAGCAGAGGATGGGAGATGATCTAGACTTTGGGCCCTGAGTCTGCTTTGTCTTCCAGGGCGGCTCCGTGCTCTCCCCCGCCGCTGTCATCAGGCCGGAGAAGGCTCAGCAGCAGGCAGCTGCTTTGGCGAAGGAGGTTGGCTGCCCCACCTCGTCCATCCAAGAGATGGTGTCCTGCCTCCGCCAGGAGCCTGCCCGTGTCCTCAATGACGCCCAGACCAAGGTGGGCACTTGTGTGCGAGTTGGGAGGGACACCCTCTGATCTTTTACAAATGGAAAGCAGGCCAGAAAGGAGACAGGACCCACCCAAGGCCACGCAGTAGGCTGGTGACCAGCTGGAACTGAGTGCATATTTCCAGAACCCCTGTGCCGTGCGTAGGCCACAGGATGCGATGGACCAAGCACAGGTCCTGAGGGTCGGCAGATCTCTCTGCTCATCAGATTTTATCTGTACGATGGGGATAATGATGGGAACCTTATAGAGGAGGAAAAGAAAATGAAGTGACATAGGTAAAGGGTCTTGCTGGCACCCTGGTGGCACCCCGTCAAGCCACAGCGACATGTACTGAGCACTATGGTCACGGCTGCAGTGGAGCGAGGCCAACGTGCCCCCTTAGGCAGGACAGTTGTCCGCTTCCTTCTCCAGCCTATAAAGACCCTGCTCACAGCCGCCAGTCTCTCTGGCTGGCCCTGATATTAACAAAGGGGACTCTAGCGGGAATAACTTGTCATCTGAGCTGACGCTTTAATCCCTTCGGCAATGAGCCTGGACTTGCAGGCGCGGCGCAGGTCTTACCCTCAGCCCCTCCAAATGTGGGCTAATCGGATGGTGGCTACCGCTGATGAACTCCCCTGTCATATCCTGCCCTTGGCCGCCACCTCCTCCTCGATCAATATCTCTTGCTTCACTCACTCAACCACAGGCTCAGGCTTACCCGTTCCTCCCTGTGGATCTGTTGTCACTTTGGTGGGAGGCTCTGGGATGCTCCCCTAGGGACCGACCACTGCTCAGAGCAAGACCCCCCTTCCCGGCGCTGTCGCCTGGTGTCCCGCCTGGCTGTTGTCTGGCCACGTTACTCTTATTTCCCAGTAGAGCTTTGGGTAAATAAGCAGCGCTGGTGTTCATTATGGTTCAGACCCGATTAAGTGAAGCAATGCAACGATGATTCCGGTACCATTTTTATAAAGGACAAAGTCCATATAAATCATGACACCCCTTTGCACCTGATGCAGCTTCTGGCCGTGAGTGGCCCTTTCCACTACTGGGGCCCTGTGGTCAACGGCCAGTACCTCCAAGAAGCTCCAGCCAGAGCACTGCAGAGAGCTCCGCGGGTCAAGGTGGATCTGCTCCTCGGGAGTTCTCAGGACGACGGGCTCATCAGCAGAGCCAAGGCCGTGAAGGTAGGTGGGAGGAGGCCTCAGGCGCCCCTGCGGGCTGCGGCCCAGTGGCTCTGGACCTAAGTCTGACCTTGGTCAAGAGTCATCGACTTACTTGCTTATTTTCAAAACAATCGCTGAAAAACTACATGTGCAAAGGCTCTATAAGAAGTTTGGGAGGTGGTAGGGGTGGGTGGGATTCAGAAATAAGACACCTGCCGAGTTGTGAGCAACACAGACACATCCACAGATTACAGCTGCGGAGGAATCGCCGTGGGAAACTGTCAGCAGGGCTGCCCCAGGAGCTCTGCAGCTTCAGGGCTCCAGGCTGTGGGTACCGCTGCTCCGTGAAAGATGCCTGTCCCACGGAGGCTGGGAGAAGGAGAGGCGTGGGGATGAAGAGAGTCCCGGCAGGGAAACCCAAACACTAGCCTTCCAAGCTTCTGAGCTTCCCAGCCGTCCCAGGAAAGTGTGGACCAGGCCCAGGGCAAGAGCAGCTTCGTGTGTCTTGTTGGAGACGCAGCAAAGTGCGAGGGACTTGTGAGGTCATTTATCTGCCTGAGCAGACACTTCCTGCTCAGACCAGAGAGGCCATCACTCCTCACAGGATGCAGCCACCCAGGAAGAGGTCGAGCACGCTCCCCCCTGGCCCGCCCACCCCTCCTTGTCAAGCTGCTCCTGATGGGTCCTCTAGGTCATCAGCCTGGGATGGTGGCCCCAGCACATGACACAAGGTGAGGACCCACACTCAGCGTAGGGCTCTGTCTGGCTCTATTGAATATAAGGCAGTTTCGTTGGAATGAATCACAACAAAGAAAGAATCATTAATGCACCCAAATGGGGCCTCGCATCCTTTGGATTATGCTATTCCCTTGGGTAATCTACCCCACTTAGGGGAATCTATCTCACAGCGATAAAAGCACCACTTTGACATGAGATATGTATACAAGGGTATTAATCACAGCATTGATTACTGTGGCAAAAACATTGAAAGCAACTCAGATGTCTATGAACAGGGAAATGGTTGACTAGATGAAGATACACACTATTGAATATGACGCAGACGGTGAAAAGAATGAACCAGATACGTCTCTCCTGGCTTGAGGGTGCCTGTGATATGTTGTTAAATGGAAAACAAAAAAATCAGAATGCAGAGGAGCGTGAAATTAACGTAGCATTCGTATATTTAAACCAACCTGTGTATATCTGTAAAATGTAAATGTGTATAATTGTACGTATTTCTGTGTGAAAGAATAGTGCTGCAGAAAGATACACAGCAAGCAATTAACAGGGGCGATCCCAGGAGGTGTGGCAATGTGAAAAAGAATAGTATGCATTTAATATTACTAACGTTACTGATATACGTATGAATACATCACATAGGCACATATGTGTGCATATATATGTATATGTATAAATAGAGAGCATTGTGTTGCGTTGTGTGTGTGTGTATTAGGGGGTGGCATAGAGCAGAGCTTAGGTCGCTAACAGCTTCCATCCCGTTGACTCACAGCCATGGAGAAGGAACTTTTGCCCCTGACCCATCTCTACATTTTACTGCCGAGCGCCCATATATGACTCAGCCCTTTACTTCAAGGGGCTGCAACTTGATTATTGAACCAGACTAACACTCAGGAAACACTGAAACAATGCCATTCTCCACCACTAGCCCTGGGCTTTTCTTCTCTAAAGTAGTGGGTCTTCAAATTCCCACTACTTTGATCAAGCCCGTCATCAGTTAAAAAATAGTAAGCACAGTCATTTGAGTATAAATTATATACATGAGTACTCTTATACTAAGCGTTATAAAAGATTCACAAAAACAAAGAATTATAAAGCAAGAGAAAGAAACGAACGTCCTAACATTTGTGCTGCACTTCCTGCGTGCTGCCCGAGAGAGACGATGCCCTACAGCATGGGCAGCGTGGAAAGACATGGCCATCGGCCCTGGACCCTCTTCCATGCAACACCTCATTCCACACTGCCCGTCAGGGGAGGATGTGGAAATCTTTGTGCAGAAGATGCTATATCCTCACAGCTCTGGTTCTTTGGACCATGCGCTGGAAATGCATCCCAGCCATCTCCGACCTTAGAGAGAGAGAAGAACTCCATTCCCGGGAGCCTGGGGAATCATCCTAGAAGCAGGCCCCAGCAGCACGTTCCTATACTCCTCCCACCCCCAGTGGAAGAGCCATCCGTCGGGGCTGGGGGGAGGGGAGCTGTTATTGGCGGTCTTGGTGCTGGGGTTGACCGTAGGGCAGCTCAAGTTTATATTTTCGGGTGATGCCAACCCATTGTAAGAGGATTGTCTGCGGCTGCCTTGGTGTTTCCTGGTCCTCTCCCAGCAGCATCTTGGGAGTTTCCCAACTCTGCCCTGAATTTCTGAACCCCCTCCAGCAGGGAACCTGCATCCAGAGGACTGGAAGCCCTCCTCAACAATGCATTGAGTTTCCCTCTGAGGCTTTCAAGGAGACGTTTCCTTGGTCCGCTTGCAAAGGAAGATCGTGTCTGCTGACAGAGCTCACTGCCTGCACCAGGAAGGAGATGGGTGGGAGAGCGTGCCCTCAAGTCCAGGCACCAGAATAGGGAACCGGCTGACTATTCCTGTCTGACTTCCCTTCTCCATTTATTCTCCTTTGAACAGGCGCTAGTGCAGTCGTTGGGTGGTTCTTGTGAGCCTGCATCCCGCTGGGAACCCACCTAGGTGCTGACTGCTGTGGACAGTTGGGAGAAGCAGGGATGCAGTAACAGTCAGGTTTGAGGCCAAGTCCACACTTGCAGTGCCATTACATGCCGGCATCTCCTGAACGTGTACCTGCAGCCCCACTCTGTACCTCCCGCCTGGGCTTTGCCCTTGAACTCTAGACCGGGTTAGCGCAGGGTCTACTTGACGTCTTCACTTAGATGTCTCGTCACTTCTCAGTCTTAACACGGCCAGAATGAATTGCTGATTCCACTTATGTCCCCACCCCCAACCAGCTTGTGCCCCCGCTGTCCTCACCACCTCAGTAAACAGCAACCCAGACTCCAAACCTCTCTCTCTGCCTACCAGCATTCCATCAGCGCGTCTATCTTCAAGATGTTTCCAACCCCCTCTCCGCACCTCTTCTGCCACCACCCTGATGCTTGCCATCATCTTTCTCCGGGAGCTTTGCAATGGCCCCCAACAATCTCCCTGCTTCTGGCTTTGCCCCCTTTGCTCTATGAGAGCCACAGGGGCTGGAGTAATCCCTTTATGGTGTAAGTCAGATCACATCACTCCTCTTCTTAAAGCCGTCCAGTGGCCTCAGCTCATGCAGAGGAAAAGCCACAGTCCTTAACGCCCACTATCTGACGTGGCCACTGTTTGTCCTCTGACCTCGTTCCTGCTGCCCGCCTCCTCCCGCTGACTGTGCTTCAGCCTAACCGGTCCCTGTGGTGTTCCTCAAGTCTGCCGAGCACACTCCCACCTTAGGGTCTTGGCACTTTCTGTTCCCCCTTCTAGAATGTTCTTCCCCAGGTACCTCATTCCCTCACTTCCTTCAGGGTCTGCTTCTTTGGAGAGAACATCCTGGACCACTCTGGTGCAAAAGGCATCCACACCCCCAGCACCCTCTCTCCCCTTTATCCTGCCCCCCGTCCTCAGCACTTGTTCCCCTTGACATGTTCTATATTCGTCTACTCTGTTTCTTCCTCCTCTGGAATGTGAGCCCCAGGAGCTCTGAGACTTTATCTATTTTGCTTTCTGCTATATCTGTGGTGCCTACAAAAGTGGCTGGCACACAGTAAGTGCTCAATGAATCTTTATTCAATGGAAAGAATGAAATTATGGATCTGACCTAGGAGTCTTCAAGGAGATCATTTGTTCCCAAATGACCCTATGGATCAGGGATTATTATCACTAACGCTCAGATGGGAAACCAGTTCAGAGAGAAGCCAGAATTCAACTCCAAAGGCACCCTTTTTCCATCCCAGCCCTCTGGGAAAAGCCAGGCCTTCCCTCCACGAGCTTGTCGTCCAACAATGACAGCATATGCCGGGTGAGCACAAACCCAGCTAGAATCAGGGTGCCTCGGTGCAAAGGGCTTTGCAGTTGCACCCACATTCTTCTTTTATCTCAGCCATAATGCTATGAGCTCCATACCCACGAACCAACATTTAACACCATTGTACGGAGGGAGAAATAAGTTTCGAGAGGTTTAATGATTGTCCCAAGGTCTACTAGCTAGTCATTTGCAAAGCCAAGTCTCCACTGAAGGTCCTCTGGCTCCAACTGGGGGCGCCTTGTGTGCTAAACTCTAGGACAGGGATGGAAATGCACTAGCACCACCTACACCACCCTACAGCCAGATCATAGCCCAGAGGAATAATCCTCAGAATCATGCCCAACACAGAAATGCCATGGAGTAGCGTGGACACCCAAGTGGGAACCGAGCTACCAGCTGCCCTCTGGAGGTGGTATTGAAGTTCCTCTTTTATTTCCAAACATTCTGTTCACCCGTGCCCTCCGGGTTGCCTTCCCTTCCTCAGCCTGCTCGTGACCTGTATTCAGCGTTGGGTTGTGGGTTTCTCCATTTCCACCTGGAAGGCTCCATAGCACCTGAGTCCAGCTGCCATTAGCCAAGGAGAAACCCAGGATGGCACATTCCTGAGGGCCTCCATCCCAGCGATTCCTTTCCCGAATCCTCTGTCCATCCATATGGGCCGAGCCCTTCCCACCCTGTCTGTGCTGAGAAGCAGAACATACCTGCAACTGTAGAAAATTTCCACATCCGCCTAGAACAGGGTCTCAAGTTGGTTTTCCCAACACAGAGACCTATTCATTTAGTCATGGGGATACTTCACAAGGTCACTTACTATGTGCCAGATGCTGTGCTAGGTGTCTGGGGGCATCAATACAAATTAAATCCTGCCCTCGGGGAGCTCAGTCAAGTAACGAAATAGAAAATGGGCAAAAGTAAGTAACTAAAATGCAGTTTGATACACGCTATTTGGAGAGATGGTCGTCCTACTGTAGGACCTCAGGGCAGTTAGGGAAGGGGGGGTCACTGGACCCACAGTGGCACTGCCAGCAGTAGTGACCCAGTGACGAAGGAACTGACCAGGACCCTGTTCCCCCAGCTGTCTGTCAACGGAGCGGGGAGAGTGCCCTGGGTGTCCATGGATTGTAATCAGGGGTATTTGAGTTCTCCAGAGCCTGAGCCTCAGTTTCCCTATCTGTAAAATCGGGAGATTATTAGTACATATCCTCATAAAGATATTGAAGGAAATCATACATGCAGCAATGTCTGGAAAATACCATGTGCTCGATAAATATTAGTTTTTCACTTAATTCTTTAACTGCACTACTATGGTCAGCATCCAAAGCTATTGTCCCCCGTCCAGAGGAGAACCCCGAGAAAGCAGGAATACAGAGGACACACACTAAATCACCTCGCCTGACCTGGGCCAATTTTCCAAATCCTGGCAGACGCACACACATGCTTTCTCCTCATGCCACCCTGCATCAGTACCATCCGGAGCCCAGCCCACAAACACACACCACCCAGCTCCCTGGGGTAAGCCACAGGAGGGGCAGACGTCCCTCCCACCCCAAGTGAGCCCCCGGACTCACGCGTCCATCACATCAGCGGAGACCCACTAAATTCCCGCAGCCCAAAGAGGTTGGGTAGGGCTTCCAGAGATTCCACGTGAACACCCTCACCCACTTACCATCCCAAGCCATCTATGGCCCACCCAAGGAGTCTTAATGATACCAGCAAAGTTAACCACATACCCGCGGAACATCAGCGCTGCCTGAGATGCCTGGAAAGGCTCTGTTCGCAGAGAACGATCTTATTTTCTGAAGTAGCAGCTTTCCGTTGAAATTCTTCATCATTTGCCATGGTGGGGATTTTTCCCTCTCTTCTCTCTCCCTCCCTCCCTCTCTCTCTCTCTCTCCCCCTAACTGGTGAAACTGACAGTCTGCCTACATTAACCGGGCATTAATTTGCATGATCAAAAGCAGATTTGTTCCAAGAGGCGATGCTCTGCCTTCTCCTCCAAAGCACAGCCATCTCCAAGGAAGGCGAGAAAAATCAGAATCGCTGCCGCTGAGGTGCCCCTGAGCTTGGCCAGGAGTTGGCCTCACCCAGGAGCAGGTGGGATGGGGGCCCTGCGGAGAGTAGGGAGGGGGAGGGCAGCCCGCCTGAGAGTTAGAAAGTGGCACCTGGCAGCCCCAGGCGCTGGCACGAGCTCCAGCCTGGGAAAATCAAGCCTTTGGTGACAGATTATAGCAGAGGACGGTACAGGAGTCCCAGGGAAGTACATGGATTTCCTGCGGAGAGGGGCTGCTGCACCGAATTCCCCAGCCCTTTGGGGTCGGGTGGTTCGAGGATCCCAACCCCGGGCATCGTGAGGCTCTCTGGAGAGCCCAGGACCTGGAATCAGAAAAATGGGTCACAATTCCTTGCTTTAGCCATGCAATTCAGGCAGGTTGCCTAACCAGTTGGAGCTGCCTTCTCTTTAGGCTTTGA
This sequence comes from Monodon monoceros, assembly GCF_005190385.1. Lineage (NCBI taxonomy): Eukaryota > Metazoa > Chordata > Mammalia > Artiodactyla > Monodontidae > Monodon > Monodon monoceros. The sequence continues at coordinate 6,771,291 of NW_021703770.1, read as the reverse complement.
ATGGGCACAGGGTGACCAGCCCTGCAGTTATGAGAGGACTTCTAGGTGAAGGAGACAGTACCCAACACCTGGGAACCACGCTGGGACCCCTCCATGCCAGCGCTGTAGCCACCTGGCCCTCAGAGTGGTCACGCACACACGGCACCTTGTCTGAGTGTCCCCCGGCCCTGATGCTTGGGGTTATCATTCTCAGTGCAGAGGAAGCCAGGGATTGGCGGGGTTGACTTGTCCCCCCAGAACAGTAAAAGTATTTTCTGACTGTGCAGGTAAAAGATGAATTAGACTGGATTCATTCTTATATATCCATTATTATCATATTTATTTTTTCTTCTGATTTTAAATTAAAAGGAACGTTTTATCGTGTGCCCCTGCAACGATGGTGAGGTCTGGACACCGGGCCTGCTGGATGGTGGAGAGATTGGCCCCTTGTCCCGTCACATCCACACCCAGTGGTCGGGGCGGGAACGGTCCCGAGTTGATCCGTGCATGCAGCCAACACATACTCATTGAGGGCTCTCCTCCAGGCTGGGGGGAAAGTTGTAACCTGAACAGATAAGGCTCCTGGCTCATGGAGTTTCTCTTCTCGGGAGAGGACACAGACAGGGATGCGTAAGCAGAGAAAGTAAGAGTTTCAGATCTTGAAGAGTGCTCTGAAGGAAAGTGTAACGGGAGAGGAAGTGATGCAACGGGGGAAAGCACTTTTGTACGGAGTTCAGGGAGGTGGTTTCTGGTTCTCAGTGATGAGAAGGGCCAGCTGTGGGGCGAGTGAGGCGAGGGGCCAGTGCAAAGGGCTGAGGCAGTGCTGGTTTGGGGGACACAGAAGGCCAGGTGCTGGGAAACCCAGTGGATGATGGAGGAGGCAGTAGGAGAGGAAGGCAGATGTGTTGCAGGGACCTGTTAGGTCATCAGAAAAGTGACTTATTCTACTTGCAGGGGGCAGTTATCAGAAAGTTTTAAGTTAGAGAATGATCGTACTGATTCATCTTTTTTTTTCTTTTTTCTTTAGTAATCAGGAAAATTCACTTTATTATTATTTTTTAAATAGTTTTACCATACAGATACAACATTGTAAATCAACTATGCTGATTCATCTTTTTAAAGAGCATTCTGGCAGCTCTATGGAAAATTGACTATGGAAGGGTAACAAAGGAAGTAGAGACCAGACTGAGGTCCATTGCAAGGTCCAGGGAGCAAGCTGCCATGTTAAATGAAGGTTAATGGTGAGAATTGCCCAGATTTGGGATATATCTTAGATTGGCAGCTGAGTAGATGAGTTGGGAGTTCAAGAGAGAGTTCAGAGCTATAGATATGGCTTTGGAGGAAAACCAGGAAACTATGATGTCACAGAAAGCCAAGAAAAGAACGTTTTTCTGAAAGGAAGCCGAGGTCAAGTGTACAACGTCATTGGAAGTGGTGTGAGTTGAGTGCAGAGATCTGACCCCTGGACCTGACAGAATGTAGGTCCTGGGCGCCCTTGGTAAGGGCCATTTCAGTGGGGTTAGCGGAAGGCCTGACTGATCAGAGTAGGCTGAGGGGAGAGTAAGGAAGTGGTCATGTGCTTCCCAAACTCACCCTCTTTCCACTGTACCTCCATCTCCACTGGACACCAACCCTCAGCCAGGTTTCATGACCACTTCATTCATTGCCACATTACCTCTGCGACCTTACCAGGCTGTCCCATGGCAAGATCTGTGTCATGTTCATTTCAAATCCTCAGTTGCTGGCCAACAGTATGTCTTTCATTTATGCCCATTAAGCGAAAGAGTATTTGTGTCTCCACCTACCTCAGAGCTCTAGAGAATTCTGGGGGCATTTGTTCATTCATTCATCCTTTCAGAGTTCACCCAATTGCCTTTGGAGATGCTGCCCCAGGTCTCTCTCTTCTCAAACTTACGAAGTCATAACCATTTTGCATACTATCTTCCATGTACAAAGCACTCCTCCTGCGGTCCCCACTCCCCAGAGACCATTGTCAGTGCTTCTGTCCCAGGGTGGGAAGGAGAGGAGGAGGGAAGGAGCCCCGATGGGGCAGTAGGAGTGGACAGGAGGAGTGTGTTGAGATGTCCTCAGGAGGAGACTCAACAGGACCGTGGTACAGCAGAGCACTGGGGAAGATGAGGAAGTGGGAGGAGTCTGGAAACATCTCTTTTCTAATCAGGTCACTGGGTACTGGTCTTCATCACTGAGGTTGGGAAAATAGGAGGGGAAGAAGGTTCTGGAGGTGAGGAAGCACACATAGGCTGGAGAGAGATTTAGGAATCGTCAACTTAAAGATCACTGTTGAAACAAAGGGAGGAAATGGTACCACCTCATGAGCATGTGTGGACAGAAGGGGATGCGAAAGGGCAGGGGTGGCAACTGGGGGGGGTGGCGACATCAGCATTTAAAGTGGGCAAGACAGCCAGGTGGCGGGGAGGTTCAGAAATGAGCCCGAGATGGAGAATTTTATGGAAAAGGAGATGGGGAGGGTCACCAAGTCCAGGCAAGAAAGAGCCCCAGGCTGGGATGGTGAGCTGCGCCGGCTTTGGCGCTGACCATCAGCGACCTTGGCAAGCATGGAGATGGGGGAGTCGAGGGGCCAGGTAGCTGTGGGGTGAGGGGTGAACTCCCTGTGCTGGGAACGCCAAGGTGGGCAGACAGACACCTTGGCTGGCGTTTCGCTCTGGGTGGCGGTAGGAGTCATGGAGAGTTGCACATCGCATGTTCTAAGAGGGGGGAGATTTACCCAGTGACGTCGCTGAACAAGCAGAGGGGAGGGTCCCTAGAGCGCCGGGCAGTGAGGCATCAGCCTCAGAGGGAAGGAGTGTCCCTTGGTCCAAGAAGAGGGAGGGGATTCGGAGAGTCCCTGAGAGTAGAGGATGGTGTGGGTGTATGGAGAGCTCTGAGGATCACCTTGGGGTTCCGAGCAGCCTCGTGGGACCCACATGGCAGAAGAGAGGCAGTAAGAAGCAGCAGCTCCTGGGCTCCCTCCTGGGGCCCTGCAGAGCCCACACCCAACACCTGCTTCCCTCCAGTCTCAGCTCTGCTGTCCTCCACAAGGTCCGAGGCCCATCTCATGAGCCCATTTACGATTTCAACCCTCACCAGCCAGCACCCTGTGCTCTCCCCAACCCTGCTTGTTCGCTTGTGCCATAGTGATCACCACCGAACCTCCTCTGTTACAAAGATTTGTCCTGTGCCATCCCTCCCCCGAACTCGACTAAAAGCCCCCAAAGGGCCAAGAACATGGGCTGTACGGTTCCCCGATGTACCCCAGATGCCTGGAGCTGCTCCTGGCACATGCAGGCGCTTGACAGAAATTTGTTGACTGAACAGTGACTTGAAGATAAAGACCCTGCAGCAACGTGGCTGTCATCCTGTTTCTCAAACTTGGGGTGATCACAAGGACACCTACTTTTAATAATTTACTAACCAGAGGGGAGAGAGAAGTAATATCTACTGTCACCCATTTGATAATAATTAATTTTCTTTTGATTCTAACATCAGCCCCAGGCACAGAGAGGGGTATTCAGTGAACGAACTAACTGACCAGCAATGAGTCTTCTGAGGTTGCCTGCGGAGCCAGGTCCGAACCCCACACTCAGTCCCCTAGGTCACAGGCATCCAAGGTGACTGTGGACCCCTCCACAGTCGCTAAATGTTTCCCAGGGCTCTAACTTTTCTATGGGAGGTGTTAAGGGCGGTCCTTTAAAACTGCGCACCGCACCTGTGCCAATTCTTGATGGCCCTTAATGAGACCAGGCCCAGCAAACCCGCCTCTGAGGCACGTCTTGCCTGTCATTACAGCTTGTGGCTTCGGCCCTGGCTTGGCAGTCACGTGGTAGCCACATCCCTCCCGCTGCCTCTCTAATTAAACCAGCAACAGCATCTGTGCTTCTGTCCTCGCCAAGAAGGAAGAGACCTGGATCTTCCTGAAAACGGGCCCCTTCGCATCCCCACGCGCCCCCCGGGGGCTCAGATCCGCACTCCAGCCGTCTCTTCAAAATACCGACTGTAGATGCAGCCACGGCCCAGCTTGTCTCAGGGGCTCAGATCCCCTCAGAATGGGAAACGAATCGCAATCTTGTGGAAGCAGAACCTGGGCCCCTCCCTTTAGCATTCTAGCCATGGAATTGTTCAGATTGTTGGAGGTACTTCTAGCAAGGCCCAGGGCTTGGTGCCCTGCTGCTCCTAAAAGGTGCATGTTATGGAAAGAGTTTCCGCAGCACCCGTGAAGGAGGTTCTGTCCTTTGGGTGAGGTCAGTCATTTTCTAGCAGTGATCCGGAAGAGGAGTTCCCAAGGATCTGGACCCACAGCCAGCAGGACCAGCCTGGATCAGGCCTGGCTCTAAAGCATGGGCTCCCCTGGGCCAGCTGAGCTGCAGACACCTAGCCACCGACATCATGCTAAGAGTGTGTAGGTGTCATCTCATTTAACCTCAGGACAGTTTTATGAAGAGGGTAATATTATTGTGCCCATTGTACAGAGGAGAAAACAAAGGCAGAGAGGGATTCAGTAAGTTGCCCAAGGTCACATAACTAATACGTAGCAAAGCTGGCATCCAAGCCCAGGTCTTTCCAGCTCTGGGATTTGTATCTAGGAGGTTTTACTTTGGACTTGCAGCCTCACCTGTGTTATCTCTATGAAGGTCAGTGTCTCTTCCATTCGTTTGTCCAACACTTATTTCCTGGGCACCCGCTAGAGCCCTGCGTGCCCCTCTGCTGCTTCGTAGTTCTGGAACACTAGGCGTTAAACTGACAATAACAGCACCTGGGGATTCAGCGCAGCATCTTGAAGCACCCCAGGGGCCCCTGCCTGCGCCTGGGACAGGGCAATAGTAATCGCTCACCGCTACTGACCATGTGTGCCCAGAGCTGTGCTAAGCCCCTTATATGCAGGTTTCACTGGAATTTGGCAATGATTCTATGCAACTGCCCAACTCATATGGTGATTTTGATACCTCAGTGAAATACACATGCTAAATGTTTGGCAATAATTGGAGTTATGCGAATGGTGACTAATATAATTTTTGTGATAAAATATTCCAAAAACTCAGAAAATAACAGGGAATAACATAATGCAGGTTTCCCCCTAAACTATTAGTAGGCTGTGAAGTCAATTAAGTAGATTTCAGGCAGGCATTTTTGAATAGACTAGATTAGACTAGAATAGAATAGAATGGAAGCTATCAGATATATCATGTATGTTAACAGCCATGAGTATGAATGTTGTTCGTGAACGTTACTACAGGCATTGAGGGTGAGTGTGTGTGTGTGAATTCTGCATGTATAAAATGTCTTTTTTATTATAGATCATGGTCAGAAATATTTGATATAAAAAACACTGATATAAGAAACATCACTATTCAGATTTAACAGATATTAATATTTTGCCACATTTGCTTCAGATCTTTTTCCAAGAAATAACCCGTTATAGATAGATAACAAAGATAGATAGATAGAATATAGATAGAATTCAAATGAAGCCCTTTTTGCACACCTGTCCCTGTCTCCTTTCCTCATCTCTCCTGAAGCTGGTGTGTGGCCACCAGCAAACGTGCCTCTGATCAGTGATTCCAGCCACTGGTCCAGCCTCTTGGTGAGCCAGGCTGAAGGCAGTCCAACCCAGAACTCCAGGATGTGCTGAAAGAGTGTCTCGGACGGAAGGGGTCACTTACTGATCATACCCACTCCTTGAATTCTAACCACAGTTCCTGTGTGCTTGGTAATGTTTAGAAAAACAATTTAAACATGTCAGGATATCCTGATAAGCACATGTCAGTGTTGAAATAAGAGCCTAGAAATATGTAAACACACATCCTAGGACCGTACAAGGGCCGAGGGGTCTGGATCTCTGACACCAGAGCTGCGTCACTGATACTCCCTCCCCACCCCTTGTCTTCAGAAATGAGGAAACTGAGTCCTGAGGGGATGACATGGCCTCCCCAGACTCTCCCAGGCAGACAGGATAAGAAAGGAAGGAAGGGGGAGGAGGAAGACAAATACCATATGATTTCACTCATATGGGAAGCAAACAAATGAACAAACCAAACCAAGCAAAAATAAACACGTAGCCACAGAGTAGTGGTGACCAGGGCAGGAGGGTTGGGGCGAGGGCAAAATGTGTAAAAGGGATTAACTTCAGTTTCATTTACTGACTCAAGTGTGCGTGACCAGACGGAAACTGAACCTTTGGTGGTGAGTGTGCTGTAGGCTACACAGAAGTAGGAACGGAATGTTGGACACATCAAACTTATATAATGTCATAAGCCAACGTTACCTCGATTTAAAAATAAATCTTAAAAAAGAAGAGAGAAAAAAGAGACTGAGGAAGAAAGAGAAAGGAGGAAAGAAGGAAGGAAGGAAAGGAGGGAGGGAGGGAGGGAGAAAGAGTTATCTCCATCTGGACACACATCCCACAGAGCTCCCTGCCTTCCCTGCCCATCCTATATAAAACAGCCCTGCCCCATCCCTTCACCCTGCTCCGTTTCTCTTCATAGCACCTGTCCCGGATGAACTGCACAACTCTTGGCTTATTTTCCGTCTCCACCCACTAGAACGCAAGGCCCTTGAGAGCAGGGAGCTTGATTAGCGTGTTCAGGGCTGTTTCCCAGGCCTAGCAAGCCGCTGGCCCTGGACCAAGAGTGTGTCTATCAGTAGAAAAGGGTACAGGCAGTGTCCTTACGTTGAATGCTTGAGTCAGTGAATGCGACTGAAGTTGGCTCTCCTAACAAAACCAGGTGACAAGCTGGCTGAGAGCCAAGTGCACGAGCACGCGTGAGACCTGTGATCAGCCTGCAACAAAGGCTTGTGTTCAGTGAGCACTTATTAGGCACCAGGCGCCATTTTCAGGGCTTCACGTGTTTGAACCCTTTTAACCCTCACCGCCACCCTGCTTGGGGGCTCCACTGTGTCCACCTTCAGGCAGGCACAGAGGGGTACAGGTGCTTGTTTAAGGCCACACAGGTGGAAAAGGGCAGAGCTGGGATTGCCACCAGGCAGTCCGGCTCCATCTCCCACGCACTTCTCACCGTCTTCCACTGCCTCTGAGAGAGAAAATTCTAGACCAAGGGCTTGAGCTATGCTCAGTCGGGCCTTTCAGAATCTGACTGGGGATTTTCCATATATTTTCTTTTAAGCAATTTGAGGAAAGTCAAGGCCGGACCAGTAGCAAAACAGCCTTTTACCAGGCGCTGCAGAATTCTCTGGGCGGCGAGGCAGCGGACGAGCACGTGCAGGCTGCGGCGACATGGTACTACTCTCTGGAGCACCACGCGGATGACTACGCCGCCTTCTCCCGCGCCCTGGAGGCGGCCGCGAGGTGAGCCGCCTGGGCGCGCCGTCCTGCCTCCGCCTCCCCGAGGCCGTGGGGATGCTCAGATCCCCCGGGAGGACCGGGGCCTGGTGCCGCTGCTTCATCTGTGTCGGTCACTCAGTCCACAGCGCGGGCTGCCTGCCCGCCAGTGGGAGACACGAGGGGTGACCCACCCCTCCCCTCCGTGGTGCTCGCGCGCCGTCAGAGGGTGCCTGCTTGCATATGCCCCGAACCGAGAAGCTGCGCTCAACTTGTGTAGATGGAGAGCGGGCGGGGGGCAGTCCAGCAGAGAGGACCCCACCTCCAGCCCAGTACCTGGACCCCTGCTGCCCTTGAGAGCAGCACGAGGAGAGCTCCAAGGGTGGCTAGAGCCCAGGCCTCGTAAGCATCGGTAGTTTTCAAGCCTCCCCCAGGTGACTCTGCTGGGCGGTCAGAGTTCACCTTCCACAGGAAATGGAGGCCTAGACAGGGGAAGGCTTGTGCCTGATGTCACACCCAGAACAGAAGCCCCGGGGCTCCTGACGCCGTACATCCCCTTCCCGGGGCTGGGGAGTGCTGTTTCTGCACTCACTGCTTGTGCGTCTTGTTGCTCAAGTCCACTGCTTCGAGCTTCCTTCCCTGGGAAAGTCCGCCCAGGTCCCCCAACCCAAGAGGGGTTAGTGGGTGCCTGCACCCATCACAGGCTCTGCCGTCCCCAGAATGTCCCCCTCAGCACCGTCAAGAGATAGCCAGGATTCCAGTTCTCTCTGCCTGCAGAGCCCCCTGGGATGAGACCGCAGTGGGGACTCCAGCTCTCGTGTCACCTTTGAGTTCCTCACGGGCCGCTTGACATGTTCTGTTTCCCTGACAGGCCCCCCTCCAAGCCGGGAGAGTGTGGTCAGGTGGTTTCCACATCCTGTAACTTCTTTCCCGTCCTCGGGGAGGGAGGTCCACACTGGCCCATGCTCACTGTCCCCGGGGACAGAGCCACTGTCAAGGCTCAGAGGCCTCTGCTGAACTTGACTCGGATGTTGAGGCCCACTGTCCTGCTTGGTCATTCCTCCCAGGAGCCTGTGGTTTCCAATCAGAGGTTCACTAGCTCAGAATAAAACTTTGTACCACCCCCTGGCATCTTGGGGACAGGAAGGCTCTAATTTTCCTTCTAGTAGAGAGCTCAGCTTTGAACAAAATAGCCAACACCTATTCCTGGAGGCCCAGCCCCAGACTGGACCTGAAGAACTCACAGATGTCCAAATCCTGGACCCTGAGAGGCTCACAGCCAAGTCGGGACTGGCTTAGATCAATGTTGTAGAAAGAGCTCAGGGCTAGAGTTCAGAAACCTATGTTCATTCTTGCCCCAACTGTGCCTGTAACTGTCTTTGAGGACAGTCTGTGAACAGGGGCAAGAGCAGAGGCCTGAAGGAGGGCAGGTAACCAAAAAAGGCTTCACTGAGGAGGTGGGCTCCATTCCTCCCTTAGGCCAGGCCCTCATTCTCTCCTGGCCAGACTGAGGCAGCAGCCTCCATGGGCCTCCCTGCCTCCAGTCTCCTCGGTAAGGTCCATCCACAGCGCTGCCAGGGTGGAACCTTCCACTCCCAGCTGTGACAACCAAAAGTGTCCCCCAGACATTGCCAAACGTCTTCTGGAGCGTGGAGGCATCCCAGCTGAGAGCCACTGGTCTAAAGGTGTCATAACCTGAAACGTCCCTGAGGTCTCCATCTTCCTTCAGAATGCACAATTATTTTATGTTCAGCTTCATAGTATATTATGTTTATTTTAATATAAAATGTTTTGCTCCCAAGTCTTTGAGTAAAATTGATGTCCTGGGAAGATGTTTGTCCCATGGGACTCTTGACCCTGCGATGCATCGTATGGACATAGTGTGTGATCGTGGCCCTCCATGAAGCAGGCTGGACCATGCACCAGCAGGGGGGCCAGCAGGGGCGAGAGGAAAGCTGGAGGGTGTGAGGAGGGGCGGGGGGTGTGCTCTGCAGGCCTACGCAGAGGGGCTGGCTGGTGGCCCAGGTCCCTTGCCTGGGAGAAGCCTTTACCCGGCACTGTTGTCCATAGAGCTGTGCATAGCTAGACCCCATCCTCTGTCCTCCTCTCACCAGGGACTACTTTATCATCTGTCCTGTGATCGACATGGCCAGACACTGGGCAAGGAGAGCCCGAGGAAACGTCTTCATGTATCACGCTCCTGAAAGCTACGGCCACAGCAGGTAAGGTGGCTGCGTGGCCACAGCGGGTGTTGGCACACAAAGAGAATCTGGCAGAGGGTCCCTGTCACTTCTGTGATCCACAGGGCAGCAGAGAAAAGACGGCAGGACCATCATACAAGTCCTGGTTCAATGACATGGGATGCGTCACTTAACTTTTCTGAGTCTCAGTTTTATCATCTGAAAAATGGGTAGAATAGTAATCACCACTTTATCTCATAGCCTTGTAGGAAGAGCAAGTAAAATAAAAGATATAGGAAGCAGTTTGGAATTGCAACATCAGACATTCGTTGACTGACCTGGCTTGGGGGGAGGAGCCATCTTTATTAATCCTACCTGTTTATGTCTCTAAAAACTGAACACTCAGCTTAATTTAAGAAAATGACTTTCCAAAGTATAAAAGGATTTCTTTTGCAACCAAAGGAGTTTTATTTACCCCTAATTTATATACCCTTCTAACTTCCAGAATAAGTTCAATGTATCTTATAATAAAAGTCTCAAGTGCAATAAAATTATCAAAATGGAAAAGAAAAATAAGAGATACAAGCAAAAGAAAACCAGTGATAAAGGAAGCGGCGATCAGTGGGCCCAGGATGTGATCCTAGTTTCCCGGAAGCCAAAGAAAAGATTGAAAAGTAAAGAAGAAAAGAACAAAGGTTCGGTTTTCATAGCGTCATCAGCTAAACAAAGGAGCAGAGAGGAGTGGTGTCACAAGGCATATTTGGTCTCGGCCAGTGGGAGGGCAAAGCAACGTGCGTCGCTGGGGCACAAGGTTTCCAGGGCATTGGAGGGAGGACTGTGAGGCCGCGTGTTCTGCTTCTTCATGACCTTACAGTCCTGAGCTCTTCACCTGTGCTGGAAAACCCCAGATCCCTCCAGTGCTGGGCCAGTAACTTCCCACGTAATCTGATGTGATTCCGACAAATTACATCAGATTAGCCACTTCACATTGGAGCTCCTCTGGTAACAGAATGTCAGGGGGTCAGGTGTCACAAGATGCCAGAGTGTGTTGCTTCATCTCATACGAGAGTATGAAGCAAGGACATATGGAGCAAGGACATCCATCGCCCATGTCCATGGTCTGTTACCGAGTGTAAGAAAGTCAACTTTTTTGGGGGGGCTGTGTTGGGTCTTCGTTGCTGCGTGTGGACTTCCTGTAGTTGCGGTGCGCAGGGGCTACTCTTCGTTGCAGTGCGCAGGCTTCTCATTGCGGTGGCTCCTCTTATTGCGGAGCACGGGCTCTAGGCCTGCGGGGTTCAGTAGTTGCAGTGCACGGGCTCAGTAGTTGCAGCACGCAGGCCCTAGAGCGCACGGGCTTCAGTAGTTGCAGCACATGGGCCCAGTACTTGTGGCTCATGGGCTCTAGAGCACAGGCTCAGTAGCTGTGGTGCACGGGCTTAGTTGCTCTGTGGCATGTGGGATCTTCCCAGACCAGGGATCGAACCCGTGTCTCCTGCATTGGCAGGTGGATTCTTAACCACAGCGCCACCAGGGAAGTCCCGAAAGTGAACTTTAGAGCTGAAGGATGAGCTCCACTACTAGCCAGCTGTGCAGCCTTAGGCAGGCTCCTTTGCCTCTCTGATCCTCAGTTTCCTCATCTACAAAATGAGGCTAATGGTTTCCTCTCACCGAGTTGGTGTTAATAATATCTGGATTATAAATTATCCCTCTCTAACCTGTGTTGCTTTGCACCAGCATCAAGGGACGTCTTACAACCATACACGATTTCTTATTATAATTGGCAACATCCCTGTAGTAGGTTGAACAATGGTCACCTGAAGATACCAGGTCCTAACCCCTGAAATCTGTAAATGTTCCCTTATAAGGAAAAGGGGTCCTGCAGATGTGATTAAGTTAGGGATCTTGACGTGGGAAAGCTATCCTGAATTATCCCAGTGGGTCCTAAATGCATTCACAAGTGTCCTTATAAGAGAGAACAGAGAGAGATTTGCTACACATAGAAGAGGAGGCAACGTGACCACAGAGGCAGAGATTGGAGTGATGCACCCACAAGCAAGAAATGCTACCACCCACCAGAGCTGGAGGAAAGAGGAGTGGCTTCTTCCCTAGAGCCTCCAGAGGGGGCCTGGCCCTGCCCACACCTGGAGTTTGGCTCAGTGAAACTGGTTTTGGACTCCTGGTCTCCAGAACTGTGAGACAGTAAATTTCTGTTGCTATAAAGTCATGAAAGTTTGTGGTAATTTGTTACAGGAGCTATGAGAAACTAAAACAGGCCCCCAAACATTCTAGTTTTCCTAAACAAGCACTCGTTACCTGGTTTCCCCCAACGGGTTATTCAATTTATAACACTTCACGGAACATCCATCTTTGTGAGGCCAGCGGTGTTGGAAAGAGCATCTCTGTGTTACAGATAAAGAGTCTGAGGTTCAAGAAGTTCCACATGATTTCCCCAAGGACAAGCAGCCATTGGTTATAGAGCAGTGACCTACTCATAGCTTCTCTGAGCCCCAGAATTCTCTTTCCACTAAAACACGCGGTCTCTCTGCTTAGAACTGTTTATAATTCCAACTTGATTTACTTCCTAGATTCAAGCAACTGCCTCCAGGTTGTGGGAAGGGAAGTAAATGCCAGGCTAGGGCTCTGGTGAGAAGGCATTCGGGAGAGAGGGAACGGTGAGAAGAGCCGAGGGTTTGCACAGAGATGAAAGGAGGTCTCATAATCCCGTGGCCACCACGTCCAGGAGGCCAGACCACATCCAGGGAGGCCAGGCGTGGGAAGCCATTCGTGGAGTGCTCTGGCAGCGCCTCCCCAATACCAGGGGTCTCAGGAGTTCACACCCAGAGCGCGAGTTCTTCGATCTGGTTCTCCACCTTCCCCTCTTGGAAGGCAGAGATTGTAGGCAGAAGCCGCGATACTCCTGCAGCAAGTCCATCAGAAGCCTTCAACGTGTGCGTACAGCTTGGAACTCCAAAAGTTGCAAGTGGCAAAAAACTAAGAACTGCACCTGTTATATGAGGACAAAAACAATCAAAACATAACGTAGCAAAAGGATCCATATGATTCCAACCAGCATCAGTAATGCTTTGAGCCCACCTGTATTTGGTTCCTAGGGCTGCTGTAACAGAGTACCATACCCTGGCGGGTTTAGAACAACAGGTATCGTCTCACCGCTATGGAGGCCGGGAGTCTGAAATCAAGGTGTCAGCACAGCCGCGCTCCCTCTGGAGGCTCTAGAGGACGATCTGCTCCAGGCACCCCACGCCCCAGCTTCTGGAGGCCTCAGGCATTCCTTGGCTTGTAGACAACATCTTTCCACTGTGTGTCTGTGTGCAAATTTCTCCTTTTTATAAGGACACCAGTCAGACTGGATTAAGGCCCACCGCAATGACCTCATTTTAACTTTTTTATCCCTGCAAATACCCTATTCCCAAAGAAGGTCATATTCTGAGGTCCTAGAGGTCAGGGCTCCGACATATCTTTTAAGGGGGACAGAGTTCAACGCAAAGCACCACGCTTCTCTCTAGCATGACAGCCCTGCTGGGGAGGCTCCCGAGGGGCAAGGGTGCAAAGCAAGCTGTTCTGGACCTGGGATCAGGGTGGTTCCCGGAGGAGCAGCCCTTGAACAGAATCCAAACCACATCCTCAGTCTCTTGTGGCCAGTTTGGGTTTCTCTGTTGCTGAAAAGCATCCTCACGCCCCTCTGGGGACCCACAGACAGGACGCCACTGCGCTGATCCACAGAACCCTCCTTGAAAGGAAGCCACGCCCGTGCGTCAGAACCACACAAAGTGCCTCCCGGGTCACCTCAGGGCCTAGAGACCCTCCTGGCACAGAGGAGGCATAGTAGGTGCTCAGGAAATCATGCTGAAGGACAGAAGCTGATCCAACTACCTCAGTTGACAGGTGGGAAAAGGTCTCTTCCACTCTAGTTTACAGGCTCCTTGGGGCTCGGTTTTGCTTATCTGCAAAATGGGAGTAAGGAGGTGGGACAGGTCAGGAGTAGTGATTCTTCACTGGGCTTTGTGGACCCGGGGGAGAAGGAGAGCGAGATGGAGGGTCCGAGCTTCTCAGCCCCTTTCTCTCTACTTCATAACTGAGCTTCAATTAAAATTTCAAGGTCATTCAGTTTACAGAGATATGAAAAATGTCTGGGCTCAGTCACCTCTCAGACACCTTCTGACTCTGACATTTTATCAGTTTGGGAGGAAAGAGACACTCAGAGCCACTGAAACATTTGACAGGCAGAGATGTTGCCAACTGTACAAAGGCAGAAAGTGTCCTGGGTAGAGCAGCGACTCTGGGCCAACTGCCTCGTTAGAAACCCATCTTGACGCTTATTAGCTCAGGGACCTAAGGCGAGTCACTTAACCTCCTTGGTGACAGTTTCTTCAACTGAAAATGGGAAGAAGAATAATCGTACCTACTTCAGGGGCTTATTGTGATGATTTGTGTATAGAACAGGACCCGGCAAACAGAAAACGGTAAGAGTGTCTCATTATTCTTGTCCCTCAGAACTCGTTCTTGATATCTTTCTAGGCATGTATCATCTCTCCCCACCACGACCATAATATGGTGCCATCTATATAGTAGATACTTGAATCAATGAATGAATCATAGAAACTAACCCATTTAATTGTTGGCAAGTTTATCTTTTCTGCTCGAAAAGACATCTCTCTCACTCTGCCCTGGAGCTGTCACACTCTCATTTACTTCTGGCTGAAATCTACAGACTTAAAATATATGCGCGTGCCTTATGGTTTCAGCCATCTGTCTGTGAGCATATATTAGCCTTCCTGGCATAGCTAGTGAACAAAACACAATAAATTACCACTTTCTTGCAGACTCTTGTTAATTGATCACAGCATTGCATGCTCACCTGGATTATGTAGATGAGATTTGCATCTCTGAAATTGAGGGCCAACTTTTGTGAGGAAAGAATAAATGTAATGGATGGGGGAGGAGACAAAAAAAGGAAAATCTTCAGTGTGAGAAGAAGGTGCAATTTTAAGATCCAGATTCAAAGAATCATAGACTGTGTAAGATGATTTCATCCAACTCATTTTACAGATAAAGAAACAAACGCCCAGAGAAGACTGGAATTATGTCCCAGTCACAGAGCCAGTAAGCGGCAGTCTGGACTCAAACCCTGCCTCCTGCCCTTTCTCCAGTTTTCTTTCAATTGCACCCACTTCAACCCAAAGCCTCTGAGTGCCTGCCACAGCTAGGTCCACCTGCTAGCTGTGCGACTTTGGACAAGTTGCTTAACCTCTCTGAGCCTCCATGCATCTTTATCTATCCAAGGGGAGAGTAATAGTGCATGTCCCACAGGGCTGCTGGAAGGGTTCAGGGGTGCAGTGTCTGCATCTAGGGTGTGTTTGTGGGTGTGTCTATGTGTTTGTACACACCACAATGCCTGGCAGCTTTGCTCACCAAGACTATTGACACGAGGACAAAACTTAGCAGTTTTCTTTTGCTCATTTCTGCTCACTGGGGAGATTTTGAGCCAGTTTCCTCCATGGCTCCCATCTATAGCCCGCTGTTTCATGAAGAGGGATTTTCAGTGACGACTGTAATCCAGGGTTTCTCAACTTGGACGCTGTTGACGTTTCAGGCTGGATAACTCTTTGCCATGCAGGGCTGTCCTGTGCCTCCTGTGCTGTTTAGCAACAACCCTGGCCTCCGCCCAGTCAATACCAGAAGCACCTTCCCAGTTGTGACCACTGAAAATGTCTCCAGACAAGGCCACTGCCCCTTGGGGCCCAAAATGGTCCTCTGTTGGTAAGCACTGCTGGCATCCCTTAAAACGGGAGTTATCACTAACACCACCTGGAGAGAAGGTGTGACCCCCTTTCCCAGATCTTATCCCTGAATCAACACAAGATCCCCCCGCCGCCAGGTACTGTCCCTGGTCCCACGGGCCCTCGGGCAGACCACAGTGCACCACAAACCGGAGCATCTGGCTCTTCTGTTACAAAGCTCACCTGGAAGGCTGGCAGGCTCTCTCCCGTGGTCACACCAGGCAGGACCCTGGCCTGCTGTCCACTCCTAGGTCTGAGGCCGTGGCTGTTCTCTCTCTTGCCCGGCTGTGTCTAGGCGCCACCTCCCACGCTCTGCTGGGACTCTTCCCTCCCTGCCAGTCCCGGCTTCGCCATCTTGTTGATGACAGTTGATGTCTTGCTCTCTAACCAGCTCCTCCCATAGGACACTCTCGCCCAAGTGTCTTCCTAGGAGGGACCCACATTGTGTCCTCTGCCACTCACGAGCCACGGACTCCAAGACCCTGTGGCCAGCCCAGGTTTGGGAGATCCCTCCAGGAGCCAGGCCCCAGCGAGTGTAGAAGGGAGCACTGATGTATTCTCTGACGTTGCCTGTCCTTAGGGGGCTTATCCTGGCTCTGCCTCTCACTTCGAGCCTCTGGCAAGTGACGACCTCTCTGAGCTTTGGTTTCCTCATCCGTAGATGGAGCTAATAATAGTACAGTTAGAGGAGTGTGTCGGGATCAAATAAGACAAAACACGCAAAAGGCCTAGCTAGCTGGCTGGCATAAAGTTGGCACTCAGTAGGTGTTACCAATACTGCTTAATGTCTTATGCTGGGAGAACCCACGTTGGAGTGAACAAGATCCAGGAAGAAAGCAACCACAGAAGAAGTGGTTTTTGTGTACTAGCTCCTGAAAGATTTGCTGTGGCCACTTCAGAGGGGAGATGGGGACCCATCATCTTAAGATTCCTGGGGGTGGTACCAGTTCATCGTTTCCCATGGAAATTCACCTCGGGGCTGTGTGCGAGCCGTCATGCTTGAATTATGTGCTGTGTTCAAGTCCTTATTCCAAAGTCCTTCGCCCCCGGAGTCCTGAGATGTCATTGCCACGTCTCAGCGGTGCAGAGGCATCTCAGAGAGATGAGACTTGACTTTGAATGGGCAGTGGGGTAGGGCTCTTGGGATTAAACACCTACCCAGGATCCATGTAGGCTGTTGGACCAGTCTTTACTTTTGGGAAAAGCAGTTCAGTGTAGTGAAAGAACACATCCTTGGAGGTTAAACCAACTAGGGTGTTAATCCCATTTCTTCCGTTTGTTACCTGTCTGCGTTTGAGCAAGTTCCTTCACCTTAGTTTCCTCACCTAGAAAATAGGTGTAGTTACCTCTCCTTCATAGTGTGAAGATTCAGATCAATGTACATTAAATGCTTGGCGTGTTGTAGATGGCCAATATTTGGGTTATTTTCCTTTTAGGAAAAATAAGGTTCTGAGAAGAAAAATTATCAGAATGACTAAAGAGGCAGTAACGTTCCTCCTTCACAAGTTGTCCCAACCCTGGAAAAACAAAGACATCAATTCCAGGCTCAAGATATTTTGTACACCACTGCATTGGCATTCTAGATGTTTCTGTGCATTCCAGGGGCCTTTAACATTCCAGATTCCAAATATTATGTTTTTACTTGACTGTCTTGGTGAATTAGTTGGAATTAGCAAACCAAAGCAACTATTAAGTGGTTGAATTCTTGAACTGGGTCCATTGGCCTGGCTACATCCTGTGTGATTAACAAGATTATTTCCCAGTAAAGATGGAAGTAAATCATTTTCTGAGACTGAAGCCAAATTCATGATGTATAAGGGCTTGTGCTATATATCCTCTTCAACACTGATTCGACAAATAATTACTGTCTTCTCTGCCCCAGATTCTCTGAGATGGAGATCCTAGAGATGGAGCAGCTGGTAAGACAGAGAAGGACTACCATCTTGGGACTAACACTGTAGTCACGGGGGGTGGGCTGATGAGGGTCTAGGGCTAGGGTGTAAAGAACAGACAATACACAAATAAATATGTAGAGTAAATTCAGATAACTGCCCTAGGAAGGAGAAAGGGAAAGGGATTGACATGTTTGAGGATAAAGACGGACAGAGAGCTGGAGTTTATTGAAGAGGAGGAGAGTAGTTGGAGATATGGGGAAAAAAGACAGGGTCTTGCAGTTCACATAAGAGTTTGTAAGCTGTGGCAAGCAAAGAGATAGTATTTTATCTGAGTATGATGGAAAGTCATTGGAGATTTTTAAGACAGGTTATATAGAACGCACCTTGGTCTTTTCTCTCACACTCATAACACAACTCACTAAAAACCAGATTTTTAATTGAATGTAGAATAGAAACCCTGTTATCCAATATGATGGTCATTTAGTTAATCAAAAAAATCAATTAAAGTGGGAACTTATGACTAATGAATATGCCTTAAACATTTAATTTTCACTCTAAGCGTACAAACGTGCATTTACTTGCCATTCTTCTCATGCAGGGTCAAAAGTTTGAGTAGGAAAATGTGGTTTGGAGTTCTCCCTTTGAAATTTGTGCAAACCCATAACCATAATGCAAGTGGATGTCCACTTCTGGTTTCTTGAAAGTGGGGCATCCACGTGATAAGTAATGCATTTAATTCAGCTCTATACTTACAAGAAGAACTATTACTGGCACAGACCGGTCAGTGATGAACACAGTTGGTTCTTGGTAAACATCTAACTTCCTGGTGAGAGTAGATGTGTTGGACCAGGAAAGTTCAGCCTTTTCTGAGCAACAGTTGTTACATCTCATATAGAGAATAAAATGCCCAGGTTAATCCAGCAAGTCCTCTGAAAGCTTCGCCTGATTTGCCAAACCATATATCATCCAGCTGTGCTGGGCTTTAGGGAGTTATGGAAATATTGCAAGTGTTTCATCTGGGGCCGGGGATGGGATTGAATTATTTAAAGTATTGCTTAGCGAATCTCTTTGTAAAACGCGAGCCAAAGCATATAATTACTTCTTGATTAATTCCTAGGCAGAATCTGAACTTTTGCATATTAGATTTGCCCAAAGAGAAGTACACTGGTAAGCTCCTATTTGTAAGTTATTTAACAATCCCTCCAAAAAAAAGAAAAAAAATCCTGGGAAGCAGAAGGGCTTTTATTCCTCCATGTTCCCTAATTTCTTTTGGAGGAAGTTATCTAGAGATGCTGGCTAAAGATTAAAAAAAGGAGTATATTTTATGGGGATGAGGTCAACAAACCTCCTCTTTCAGACAGAACAGCAAGGATAGAAGTCTCTGGAACAGCAGACTCTCAAATCAATCCAGTGAGATGGGGTGGAGCAGTGGGCCCCAGCCAAAAGCCTCTTCATGTGGCCTGTTTATGTCAAGAAAGATCCTACCCAGTCCCTCTCTTCACCCTGATCCCCAGCTCGGGTCACTGTGTCAGCAGGGCCCAGTGTCAAGTGCGTTCCTCTGGGGACACCATCTCAGTCGTGCTCCCTAACGAGCCCCAGTGTCCACAAGTGTTGCCTCTCTTATACCGGAAGCAGAGCTCAGGTCAGGAGCTTGTACATGAATAGTCTCTGAAAGGTGGCTTTGGCTTTTGACTTGCTGGAATGCAGGATGACTGACAGGTAAGGTTGGGGGACAATCTGTAAAAAGAAGCCAACTTCTGTCTCTCCTGGATAACTGCAGCCACCCTGTGATTTCTCAGTTCTAAGCTTTCTTCCCAGCCTCCTCCGGCAATCGTTCCGAAAGAGATGCAGCCTGTGACTGGCTTGTGTAGAAACCACCAATGTCCTCTATCCCTTAAGATGTGGCCCTCAGTTCCTTCTGGCCTCAGTTCTCATGCCTTTCACAGGACCGGAGCCTAAAGACCTTAGCGAGCATGCGCTTGAGTGGTTCCCAAACTTTTGATTTTCCTGGATCAGGAAAAACTCCAATTTCATTTTTCAGCGTGATGCACTTCTCACAATACATGAGGCCCAGAGCGCTGGAGAATCCGTCACCTGCCGCCACAGCTCCCCGTCCTGCCTCCACCCCTCTGTGCCAGGCCACATCTCCCACCCCATCGTCCGTACAAAGCGCAGAACCCAGTCTGTGATTCACACACCCCGAGTCTCTGCCCGGACACCCGTCCACACTTCACCCACTCCTAGAGACCTCCACTCACGTTTCAAGGCACAAATCAACCATAATTTCTCCTTTCTGACTTTCTACAAACTCCTCACCATTCCCTTGCCTGAAACAAGTAGTATTGCTTTTCTGTCTCTTTTTATGAAGTTTGTAAGCAATTCTATCATTTGATATCTATTTATCTATCATGCAACCCACAGAATTTTATTTCTTTAATGTTGGCTTCTTTGCATTTCCTGTCAGACTGTGAGCTCCCTGATGGATGGCAGACTTATGCCTCTTTTCCCCCAGCACCTATTCAGAGCATGGTGCACAGTAGGCATTTGGCAAACATGACTCAAGTGCAGTCCTGCCCCGACAGGCAGTGTTTTGCCACTGTCCTCACTGAACTGTATTCACATCCTGAAACCGAAGCGCACACTCGTTGTCCCCCGGACGGTGTGGCTGCTCAGCTTTCCCACCCTCTGGCTAAATGTACCGTCACCAACACCAGCAGCAGTAGCTCTTGCTTGGATGGCAATTCGTAGCTTTTAGAGAGATTTCCACCCACCATCAGTCTGTGAGCATCTGGTAATGCCACAGGGGAGGCTGAACAGGGATGATCAGACCCATTTCACAGGTAGAGCAGCCGAGAGTCAGTGGGGTTTGAGCCAAGCTCACCCAGCCTGGGCAGGGAGCTTTCCTAGACCCCACGTCCACATGGGACGATGGGAAGATCCAGACCTGGTCTGAGATAGGATGCGTGACTATCAGGTTAGGGAAGGATGATGGGAAGATTATTATCAAAGACAGCATATGACACCGAAAAGCTAAATAAAAGCAGTGTGGCCATATACCCACATGAGTGCCACAAGTCTGGGTATATGACGTACCAGTGATCAAAGCCAGCACAGAACCTAGAAGCCACATTAACAGGCATGAACTGTCTACCTCAACCTGCAGCACTGCAGCCATTCAGCTAGCGAGTTCCTCCTTTTACCTCGTCAGTCCCTGGAGTGTCCTTCCGTGTCCCCCTCTGCCGACGCTGATTCCAAATCCCTCTTCTTCCTCCAGAGGGTCAGGGACTCTCAGCCCAGACTCCCTGAGGCCTTGGTGCTCCGATCCCATAAGCTCTCTTCCAAGGCTCCCACTGCCTGCCCCTCCTCCAGATGTCTGTCTTCAGCAGCTTGAAATAACTCCAGCATCCTGGTAAGGATCAGCCCTGCTCAGGAACAAGCAAAGCAGCCGTCCTCATGCACAGCGAGCCCTCAGATGAAACAGATCAGATGCGCTGGAAGGCCAGGCCTTTCCCCAAGGCAGTGCCCTGTCAACTCTGGGTGGCGGGCTGGAGCCAGCTCGCGTGTGCTCCCAGGAGCCGCTGTGCA
Source organism: Monodon monoceros (assembly GCF_005190385.1). Lineage (NCBI taxonomy): Eukaryota > Metazoa > Chordata > Mammalia > Artiodactyla > Monodontidae > Monodon > Monodon monoceros. The sequence goes on along the minus strand of NW_021703770.1, from coordinate 6,750,560 downwards.
CATCTTTCCCCAGCTTCACGTTCTATGACATCACTTTGGGAGTTTGGCATCGTCTATGGTGGGAGACCGTGGAAACTGGCAAAAGCCAATCATTAAGCGTTTACCATCACACCATCGGCACAGATCTTCTGGAGAACGTGATGAAAACTGTGAAGCTTCTCCCAAGAAATATGCACATACGCAGTGTCACGGCATGTGTTATACCTAATTTCAGGGAACTTGTGGTCCTCTGAAACCCTGTGCTGGACCCTCAAGTTAGAGACCCTTATTCCTAAGCTTTCTGACGGTTCTCATGGGGAAACGAAAATAGCAATGAACACTGGAGCCAGATACTGAGCAAGGGATTTGAAAAATTTTGTTGCTAAACCTCATTCAATGTTTGGAAGCGTGATTGTGTCACCATTTTACAACCTCAGAGAGGTTGTATACCTTCCCCAGGATTTCATAGCTTTAAGTGGTTGAGCCAGGATTTGAACGCTGTTCACTGCACCATTTGGAAGAAACAGTGGAAAAGGCCACTGTGGAAGGCAGGATACGGCCCCTCCAAACATCCACATGTGAATCCCACCCTACCTGTGAATATGTCACCTTACGTAGCAAAGGGTCTTGGCAGATGGGATTAAGATTCAGGACCTTGACATAGGAGATGATTCAGGATTACCCAGGTGGGCCTGATCTAACGACACGAGTTCCCCAAAGCAGGAGAGGGGCCAGAGGAGTGGGTCAGAGAGATGGGACGAGAGAAGGACTCCACTGACTGTTGATGGCTTTGAGGGTAGAGAAGGAGGACCGTGAACTGTGGCCTCTGGGAACGGCCTTCAGTTTACAGCCCGCGACAGAACGGGAACTTGGGTCCCTCCCCTCAGGGATCTGAATTCTGTCACATCCCCGATGAGTAGGAAACAGATTGTCCCGCAGCCACTGCCAAAGGAATGAAGCCCGCTGACCGCTTGATTTTGGCCCGATGAGACCTATGCTGGACCTTTGAACTCCAGAGCCTGTGAGATAGTACATGTGTATTGTTTTAAGCCCCTTAGTTTGTGGCATTTCTTAGGGGGCAGCACTAGGAAAGGAATAAAGTCACTTTCTCTTCAGGGCCTTCCGAGACGTTTCCCTTCCACACACTGTAGGGGAGGAGCGGGTTCGGGGGGTCGGGGCAGCGGGGGGAGGGGCCGACCCCTGCGACTCTGGGCTCCCCCGGTTCCTATGCAGCCACTGAGATGCACAGACCTCAGCCAGCCCAGTGGTGGTAGTGGTGCCGGTGGACGACCCCGTGCAACAAGACCAAGAGGACAGCGGGCCTTGGAGTCCAGACCTGGTCCTGGCATCGCTGCTGAGCTTCAAGGCCTTGGGAGGAAAATGGCCTCTGGGAGCCTCAGTTTCCTCCAGTGTAAAACTCCATGAATCATTCCGATACCACCTACTCACGGGGCCCTTGAGACAATCAAGGTGACAGTGATTTGTGAACTACCAAGTGTGGGTATTAGTGAGAGATTTTTTATCGCCCTTCTTACGATGTCTATCTTCCTGGCACGTTTTTGTCCTGCGTTCCTTTCCCTTTTATGGCTCCTAAAACACCACTGAGAATTTGGGGCATTGTTACCCAAATTAATGGGTATTGATTTGGTCCTCAGCGCTGCACCCCCAGAGGTAGAGTAGACAGAGACAGGGTTTGGGGTCTGGGAAACAGCTTCCGATCCTGGCTCTCCCGTGTCCCTTCACCTTTCTGAGCCTTGGGTCATTGCCTGGAAATGATGCAGGTGATACACTTTACTTCCTGGCTGGTCCTGAAAGTTGCTGATCAAAGACCAACCACAGTCCCTGGCGCATCTCGGGTGCTCAGGAAACAGTAGCTCCGAACAGGCGCTCAGCAGGGCTGGCCACAGACTCTGGGCTCTCGTCTGAGCTTGACCAGAGCTGGACAAAGGACTTGGCTCTTCGGGTCCCAGGACGTATAAATTCTGATGCCACTGCCTCTTTCTGCTTCCTGCTCAGGAATGAAGTAAAGCTTACAGCTGCTCTAAGAGGGTTGGGGTCCCTGACAACAGTTGCAAAGAGACATCACCCTTTGGGACTGTTACTCTCTCCATCCTGACCGAGTGCTGTCCGTCCTGTGTGGCTCACACTGTCTCGTGTTCCTTCTATGATGCCTTCCAGTGGAGGTGGCCGATATTCACACATAATAACCATAATCACAGTAGTCCCTGGCATTTGTGAAACACTTGTTTTAATAGCTTCCACATGCGATGGCTGCTCTGGTCTGTATCTCACAATGTAGAAACTAAGCCTCAGAGAAGTCAAATGACTCATCCAAAGTTCCACAGGTGACAAGTGACAGAGCGGGGTCTCTGCTGAGTGACTCAGTGGCGTGTCGTTTCTTCTGCGCCGTGCTCCTAGTCACATGTACACTTGCTGATAATTCTTATGATGAAAGGAGGAGTTCCAGCTCTTGAGCCCCTCAGAAGTCCCCAGGCTGGGCCAGGTGCCTGGCTTCCAGCTCCAGCCCCGCGCTGGTAGGTCACCTCAGTTCCCGACATGAGCAGGCAAGGGATAGCAGAGAAGGCCCCCTCTTGGCTTGAAATGTTCCCCTTCACATCCCTAATCTTGAGGGTCCCCTTTCCCATCTCTGGGGTCATCACAGTGAGTCACCCTGAGCCAGCGTCACACTGTCTATTCACACAACTTTGCATCTTGATTTAGAGTAGTTTAGCCTCTGTACAGATTGCCTTTATCTAGGAGCCACCTGGTCTGAGCCCTTTCCCAGGACATCTGTCCAATCGGTATATCTGCCCATTACGCCAGCGTGGATGAGAGTCACTGGTCGCCTGGCCAGAGACACTGCTGCTACCTTACAGATGGTTGATTACATCCGGAAGTATTTAGAATGATGGATGAGAAAGCAGTGGGCCAGGCCTTTAAGTACCTACTGCATATACACCATCTTATCTCCAGCTTCACAGCAACCGTGTGCAATAGGTATTTTGTACCCGTTCCGTAGATGACGAAGCAGGGAACCAGGGAGGTCAAATAATTTTCGAGAAGTCACACAGCTTGAAATTGGAGGAGCCACGACCCGGGGATGGCGCCCCTGGGCCCCTCCAGGCCTTTGGTTAGCATCATGCTCCCTAGCAATGTTCCCGACCCGACTCTGCTGCTCAAGTTACAGCGTGTCTCTGTGTCAGTCAGGAAACCTCTCTGAACTTCATCTGTAAGATTAGAGATTGGCTCTTGTGATAAATTAGGCCAATTACAAGGTCACAGAACACAGTCTCCACCCAAGATCGTGCTCATTTCTAACACCAAGTGCAATTCGGGGGGGGGTTCCCCAAATCACCCTCCGGTCTGATAATTCACTAGAAAGACTCACAGACCTCATGGAAAGCTGCTTTATGCGTGGTTGAGGTCGTCACAGGGAAAGGATGCAGATTAAGATCAGACAAAGGAAGAGCGACATAGCGGCGGGCCTGGGGGGTTTCCAAACACGAGCTCCGCTGCCCTCTCCCCATGGAATCAGGAGGGCTCACCCTCTGGGCATTGATGTACGACGATGCACACAGAGCGGTGCCGACCAGGGAGGCTCCCCCAGACTTGGTGTTCAGAGGTTTGATTAGGACCCCGTTACATAGGCATGATTGATTGCCTGTGTGGTTGGTGTCAGCCCCCAGGTTGACTGTTACCATGTGACCCAAAGCCCCCCACCCTAAGTCACGTGGCTGGTCTTTGGCATGGACGGCCCCTGCGCTGAGACTGCTGAGTGAGGCCACATTTACAGAAGGTCCAGCGTGGCCAGCCACTGCCCTAAACAAAGACACTCGTATCAGGTATGACATGGATTACCTCCCAGACACCAGAGGGCAAAGGCCAGACTTCTCCTTGGGAAAAGCCAGTTTCTCTACTACACAGCTTTAAAGTCCCTCCAGGTTTTCTCCCACTGCTCACTCCCATGGCCCCCTGTACCAGTGCCAACTCAGTCCATTTAAACCACTCATCTGGCTTCCAAATCTTTATTCCCCCCGTCTGCTGCATATTAGATATCCAGCTCAGCACAGCATATATATTACTGACCAGCTATGTGCCAGGCACTGTGTTAGGGTTGGTTCCATGGATGAATAGCAACCTTGAAGAGCTGGAAAGTATAAGCCATCTATGAACAAGGACTAGCACAGAGAAGGGGTTGAAAATGCAGGCTGTTTCGAACAAACAAATGTTCAATTGATACTCTAAGTATCATGGTTGGAATGTGGTCAAGAGAACATTCTCTTGGAAAATTGCTTACAAACTTATAGAGGTTGTTTCCAGGGAGTTAAGTGCTCAGCACTGGGTACACTTTAACCTGTAGATTTGCCATGGATCTGCCCCAGTGGGGCCATTGGACTAAGGGCCAAGCAGAATCTCTACTAAACTAAGCACCAAACAGTAATCCTAAACATAAAGAGAGAAAAATCTTCGCTGGGCAAAGAATATTGGATTTTGGCTCCTTTGGTTCTTCCAGCAGTTTATTATTCCTTTAACTTTTGCTCCTTCTTCTTTCCGTGTGTTTTCCCAGCTTGGAATTGCTGGCAGATGTTCAATATGCCTTTGGGCTTCCCTTCTACCCTGCCTACGAGGGGCAGTTTACTCTGGAGGAGAAAAGCCTTTCCCTGAAAATCATGCAGTATTTTTCCAACTTCATCCGATCTGGGTGAGTGGATCACGTGTGCCTGGAGGCTGCCCCGCACATTCCCTCCCCTCCTTCTGAAATCAAAGGCCACACTTTGCGTTGATGGACTCACCCTTTCCTCCCTACCACTGGTCTCCCCAGCTCAGCCTCCCCTTCTAGCCAAAATGACCTTTACATAGATTAGTCTTAACAAAGAAACATCCCAGTCATACACTCCCTTGTTCAGCCACATTTGATGGCTCTAGATCAGACTTTCTCCCCCTTGGCACTGTTGACACAGGGCTGGATAAGTCTTTGCCTGGGGCTGTCCTGTGCATTGTAGGCTGTTTAGCAGCATCTCTGGCCTCCACCCATGAGATGCTGGGAGCACCTCACCCCTGTACCAGTTGTGAGAACAAAAATATTTCGGATATTGCCAAATGGCCCCTGGAAAGCAAAATCACCCCAAGTTGAAAACCACTGTCTTAGATGATCAAATGAAGGTACGACACTCGAGACCCTTCCTTGTCTGCCTCTGGCCTCCCCACAAACCTCTATTCTAGCCCAGCTATAGCATACTCACCATTCCCACTTCCAGAACTGGTTCCTGCCCTCCTTTCCACCCTGTGGTTTACCTGTCTACCAGACAAGCAGTGCTCACCTAGCACGGTGCTCAGCCCCCTGGAAACTTCAAAGGGATGTTGACCTTCAAAAGGAAGGTGGCCAACAGGTTTGCCCAGCTCCTGGCCCACCTTCCTGCACAGGCCTTGGGCAAACAAAGGCATTCCAGACACTGTCTGTGGTGTCCAGATAAAGGACGCCAGGACTGAAAGAGACACGGTGATGTCTTGAGCGTTCAGAGAGTCAGAGGGCAGCATTAGGTCCTGAGTGACACTGCTGGGTCGCGAGCTCACACCTTTCCTCTTCCAGAAATGGCCCAAGAGCGATGAGTTCGGGCATCTGCAACCTCTGTTGTGTGTAATGCAGCTGTTAAGAGCACAGCCCTGGAATCCCACAGGGCGGGTTCAGCTCCTGCTCCAACACCTGAAGATGTGTGACGTGGTCCTCAGAGACCACGTGTAAGTGGGAAGTGATCCCAGGTGATGAAAGGAGAGAGCAGTTTCCCTCACGGGGAACTTTCTTGCCTCCTGGGGAACTTTCTTTCTTTCTTCTCATTCCCCCAGAAATCCCAACTACCCGCACGAGTTCTCCAGGAAAGCGCCTGGATTTGCACCCCCCTGGCCTAACTTCGTGCCCCGTGATGGCGCAGAGAGCTACAAGGAGCTCAGCATCCTGCTGCCCAATCGACAGGGCCTGAAAAAGGCCGACTGTTCCTTCTGGTCCAAGTACATCCGGTCTCTAACGGCCTCAGCAGGTAGGGATCCAGGGCCACTGGGTTATTGGGATGCCATTGGCATTGCCCCTTCCTGTGAGGAACTCACAGTCTTTGGGGGGGCGGCTTCTCTTTGTCAAGGGCCTCCTGTTCTGATGGGGGGTGGGAGGGGCACAGGGAGAAGATACTGGGGGGCCCGGGGGGGGGGGGGCGGGGGGGGTTCAGTAGGGAACCGATGGCAGCATTGGTGTGGGGAAGGAAGGCAGGGTCTTGAACCTCACGCCTGCTGCCCTTGGTGGCTCGGACGAAACATCTTGGAGAGGGATTCCTAGCCGGGGGAGAAATGGGTATTTCACTGCTTCCTGTTGAAGAGAACTTCCTGTTGCAAAGGTGCTGAGAAGAAGTGAATCATAGTGACGGCACGGGGAATATAGAGATCAATGCAGTGCCCTAAGAAGCTTCCAGAAGAGTGGGGGAGTGAGTGACAGAACCCAGCGAATGTCCTTCAGCTTTTTGGGTGCCATGATGGAAGTCTACCCCCAAGCTAGTGAGACCCCCAAAGGAGGGAGGACTCACATCTCCCCGGAAGCCTTTCTGGGGGAGGTGGTGCAGGGCTGAGGTTTTCAGCGTGACAGGAGCTCTTCACGTGGGGAGGGGCAGAGTGTAGCATTCAGCAGGGAAGCGACCTTTTGCCCAATATACATTTTAGACTCTCAACTCTGCTTTTATCTTCTCAGTTGATGAACCCAAGTCCCTTGTACCCTTAGCATGTCCCTAGAGCCAGGAGGTAAGTCTGGTGCCCCACCCCAGAAATGTCCCTCTGTAGGGCATTAGTAGGGAACTCCCATCAGAGGCTGGGGTCTCTTTGGGCCAAAGGGAAAGAGACGAGGGAGGATGAGTCCTGAGCCAGGTTAGACCAGCCTTGCCTCTCCTGTTCCAGATGAAGCTGAGGATGGGCCGTCAGCAGGGACTGAAGAGGAAGGCCATCCGTTTGGCCCTGGGCTGACAGAAGACCTCCTAGGTCTCCCAGAGTTTGGCTCCAAGACCTACAGCAAGTGACCAGCCCCCGAGATCCACCCCCCAACCCTGCCAGCCTCACCCCAGCTGCCACCCTGGACACCTTATTCTCCAACTTAGCCACTAACTTTCAATAAAGTGTCTACATGCAGAGAAGCATTGGTGACTCAGATTTGTTCATTCAAGAACATCCCTGGGAGACACCAAACTATGTCTTAATAATGCTCCCGAGGTTTGAATCCCAGGCTGCTGTTTCCTTCCAGTAAATGTTGATGGAGCATCCTCTGTGCATCAGGCCCTGCTGGGTGCTGGGGACGCAAGGACCCAGGGAATGGGGATCCATCAAGGGCAGGCCCCAGAGTGACACAGCCTCACCTGTGTGTTAGAAAGAGTTCTCTTGTGAAGGTTCCAGAATGGAGGTAGGAGACCAACTCGGGTTGGGACAAATCTCTGAGTGAGAAACAGTATGGTCTGGAAAGAGGCCATGAGGGCAGAGATGGAGGAGAGGTCCAGATCCATGGACTCTTCAGGAAGTAGAATTGGCCTGACTGAGTGTGAGAGGGCAGAGGTACAAGGATGCAGAATCATCACCCCAGCTATTGGTTGATTTGCATTTCCAGATAAGCACCTGAGTTTATCATTCATCTCCTGAGGGACACATTTATGAAGGCAAATCTTCTGTTTAAAACTTCTTCCTTCCCCACCCCATCCCCATTATACATACACGCAATTAACCCAAAGTCAAAGCAGGTGGAGCCAGTTAACAGTCTGTCATTTACATGGCATGTCATAAAATGCGTTCACACGTCATTTCATTTGAACTCAGACCAAAGTCAGTGAATATTCATATGTTGGGACTATCACCCCCATTTTGCAGATATGGAAGGCGGAGCTCAGAAAGCCTTATGTTACGCCTGAATTCACACAGGGGCAAAGTGCAGGATCAGAGTTCAACTCAGGTCTCCTGACTTCTCTGTTTCCTCACTCTTCCTGGACTTCACATAAATCTATAGCCACATCATGTGTCCTGTAAAACCTATTTATATCACTGAAAACCCCAGGTAACCTCTAACCTTCATTATAGGCTTTTTTTTTGTTCCATTTAAGTAAACAAAGACCCAACTACAATGCCTTAACTAAAGAAGACTCCCAGAGGCAAATGGTCCCAAGATTGATCAGTGGCTCAGTGATGCCATCAAGGACCCAGACACTTTGTAACCTTCCTCTTTGCTATCTTCAGCACGTGGATGATGGCTCACTTCACTAACACAATATAGCTGCCACAGCTCCAGACATCACATCCCCTCCTGACAGCATCCCATGCTGGAAGCAAGCAGAGCAGGGTACCAAGGGCCTTGCCTTCAAGTGCCTCTTTCTTTTCTTGGAGGAAAATCTTTCCCAGTAATTTCTAGCCAATTTCCCTTTGCATCTCATTGGCCAGAATAGAATTGTATCCCCACTTTTAGACCAATCACTGACAGTGGGGAATGGGCTTACCATGATCTGATGAGACCAGGCATGACTTATTCCCTAGAGTAGGAGATATTGCTGTCCCAACAAAGCTGGGTGAAGTTAGCAGAGATGAATGGAGACAGTTGTTGGGTAGGTAGCTGTCATTCTGCCACATAAACAATCTTTGCTCCCAAGACCAGAAGAGTTTGTCCCGCCCACCCATCCTTGGGGCCATTCTTGTTTGACCTGGAGTTGGAGTTGGCCCGCAGCACCTCTACCTCTTCAGTCCAGAGTGGGCTGTAAAATCAGGTGAGCATGAGTGCCCCCGTGTCAGAGGTCATGGCCCTGGTGCTTCCTGGTACCTTTCATATAGGATCAGGCTCCGGGGCCCGGGGACTCAGACGGGGGACAGGGGACACAGCGCCGAGAGGCAGTGCTCTGCCTTCCCAGGCCTGTTTGGCTCTTTTCGGGGATCCAGAGGTGGAGGTGGGTGAGATCTCTCTTTGTTTCCTGTGGCTGCCATAAGACGTTACCATAAAGGGTGAGGAGGGTGGTCTTAAGACAACAGTAATGAATGGTCTCAGTTCTGGAAGCCAGAATCCAGCAGGAAGATGTTGGCAGAGCCAGTGTCTCTAAGGCTCTGAGGGAGAATCCTTTTCATGCCCCTCCCTCAGCTTCTGGGGGCTGCTGGTGACCCGTGGAGTCCCACCAATCTCTCTTCCGTCTTCGCACATACTTCTCCGTATGTGTCAAATCTGCCTCTCCTGTCTCTTTCAAGGACACCCTACATCCAAAATGATCTCATCTTGAAATCCATAATTACAACTGCAAAGACCATATTTCCAAATAAATTTATATCCACAGGTACTTGGATGAAGACTTGGACCTGTCTTCTGGGGGGACACAATTCAACTCACTGCAGGATTCAAGACCTGGGGGGTCTGACACTGTGTCAGGGAGGGATGGGAGGGAGGCTGATGCCCAGGTGGCCCGCCCAGGACTGATCTGGGAGAGCCTTGAGCTCAGATTCCCGCCGGGGGAGAGAGAGGAAGTGGCCAGCGCGAACTTTGGGGTGAGGCTTCATGCACCCAGAAGGCCCTGCTGGCCTTGCTCTTTCCACAGCCCGGCCCTAACAACACCAATAGCAGCATCACCATTTTCTGAGGTCTCACACCCTATGCCAAGTTTTGTCCTATAAGCACTGTCTCATTTTTCTCCCCCAAATGAAATCCTGTTCTTGTGTTGCCATCAGGAAATGGGTGCTTGAAATTCTACCCCTGAACCTTTGTTCCCTTGGTTTCAACTACAGTCTGTCTCCAGTTAAAGTGCCAATTCCCTGCAGAAGAAATGAAGGTTTCTCCTCTACCAGCACCTAGTGGGGGCTTTGAAATAAGACAGGCCTGAGTGCAGTGCCTGCTTTTTCAGGAGCTCACAGTAGGGCGGTGACTTGGAGTAATTCCTTTAGCCCAGTGGCTCCAGGCCTTGGCTGTTGGTTAGAATCATCTGAGTGCTTGTAGCAAATCCCAGCGCCCAGGCCACACCCCAGATGGATTAGATCAGAATCCCAGAAGGGTTGGGGGGGGGGGCATCAGGGGATTTTAATGCACAGTCAAGAATGAGCCCCGGGCTTCCCCGGTGGCGCAGTGGTTGAGAGTCCGCCTGCCGATGCAGGGGACGCGGGTTCGTGCACCGGTCCGGGAGGATCCCACATGCCGCGGAGCGGCTGGGCCCTTGAGTCATGGCCGCTGAGCCTGCGCGACCAGAGCCTGTGCTCCACAACGGGAGGGGCCACAACGGTGAGAGGCCCGCGTACCGCAAAAAAAGAGAAAAGAATGAGCCCCATTCATAAGCTCTCTAATCTTTAGTTTCATCACCTGTAGAATGAATTCAGCTGAGTTTGCTGGATGAGCAACACTCAGCAATGTGTAAGCGGGAAGTATTTGTATTTTCTCCTACCATTTCCCATTAGTGGTCGGCAGAATGATGGCTCCCCAAAGATGAACGCAGCCTAATTCCCATAACCTGTGAATAAGTAGGGTGACAGGGCAAGGGGACATTAGGGTCGAAGATGGAGTTAAGGTTACCAATCAGCTGACCCTAAAATAGGGGGAAAATAGCTGGGATTACCTGGGTGGGTCCATTGTAATCGCAAGGGTCCCAAAAAACAGGAAGGGGGCAAGGGAGAGGACCAGAGAGACGCCAGCGTGAGAAGGACCTGGCCTGACACTGCTGACTTTGAAGATGGGGGAAGGGGTTATGAGTCCAGGAACGTGAGTGGCCTCTAGAAGATGGAAAAGGCAAGGAAGTGGATTCTTCCCTAGAACCTCTAGAAAGAAATGCAGCCTGCGGACACCTCGATGTTAATCCACTGCGAGTCACGTCAGTTTCTCATCTACGGAGCTGTAAGATAATAAATTTGAGCTGTTTTCAGCCCATAAATGTGTGGTACTTTGTTACAGCAGCCATAGAAAACTAATACATTGCTGTACTTGTTCAGAGTATATTTTCTCCTGTGCTTGGACCAAAGATCAGGCATAGCTTGTTAATTTCCTGGTAATAAAAGGTTCACTCCTGTCCAATATCAAAACCCCAAGTTCACCATCGATAGCCTGGAAAATGGGGCATTCACGTTCTTTAACCTGGTTGGGGTAGGTGATGGACTGATGCTCACAGAGCCCGTATGGCCCACCGACTTTGTAAACCCTGCACGTAGGGCCTAGCACCAGATGCCACCGGCTACTCGTTTGCAGCCTTTGAAAACTGAGCTAGAGGACATCCCATTTGAACATTCTGTCATCATCCTCACGCCGACTTTGCAGATTCACCCTCTGCTGATGTGCTGTGTACAGGAACAGAACACAAGAAAGTACTGTCCACAAAGCCTGGGCAGTTAGCCATCGATTTAGGCTACCTACTACATACCAGGCAGTCCGTGAGAGAGGCAGGGATGGGGAACCAGAGGGTCCAAGGGCCAGGCCGTCTTGGCTCTGCCCTGGAACAGCTCTCAGAAAAGCCTGGCCAAAGAAACACATACAGTAGTTAGACTGTCCGAGCTGGAGGAGGCCTGAACCCACGTCACGAGGAAGGAGCTGAGCGGGGCTCGCCCAGGCTCCACCGCCAGCCCTGCCGGGGCTGCTCTCAGAACTTGGGCCCAGCTCCCATTCTAGCACTTTCTCCTGCACTGCAGACATGCCTCTGCAAGTCCCTGTCTGTTCCCAGGTGGTCTGGGCCAGCCTGACGTGTGGCAGGGCAACCATGAAGACGTCAAAAAATTTCCCCGCCTCTGCTAAGGGCAGGAAGGCCCCAGGACACCTGGCATCAAGGCGAGGGTCACCCAAGAGCCAGGAGGTGAAGGGGGCAGCACCTCCCCCTGAGACCCATGGTGACCTTGGGGATCAGTAAGGCAGGAATCAGGAAAGGAAGTGATGACATTCACCGTGAGTCCAGCGTCGTTCTGAGTCAGCTTCCTCCTGAGCCGGAAGCCAGACAGACAAGGGGATGAGGTGAGGAACTTTCTCAAAGGGAAGTTGTAACACAGCTTCAAGTCCCCCAGCTCCAGGCCCCAGCACAGAGGCCCCGGGGTGTTGGGAACTCGGGGAATCCAGGGTCCCCAGTGGAGCTGGGAAGACAAGGGCATCTCCTCCCGGACCATCCAAGGCTGTCAGGCCATCGGTCCAAGAAAGGTCTGAGCGTGTGAAAATCACCCGAGGTTCCTGTTCTCAAACTTTTGAGGATACGTAGGTCTCGGGTAGGGCTCCTAAATCTACATCTTCAAATAAACAATACTGCTACTTAAGCAATTCCTCCCTTGTTGCCCCGTCTGCCATAATCCCATTTTCCCGACTTCTCACAGTTTTCATTTTAGTTCAGTCTCCCCGCCGTGACTCTAGACCGTGAATTTGTTTCTATTTGTGATTTATCAGCATCATACTAGGACTATTGATTTCCTGCTGAGAAAGCTGAAGACTTAGCTCACTTCACCTCGCCCAGCCTCTCCTCACAAACCTCCAAAAGCCCAGGAACGGTATAATTCTTATTTCTCCTTTTGGATACTTCTGTAATTCTGAGCAAGATATTTTTTTCTTACGCCACCAATTTTCTAACAACCCCTATCTTGCTAGTTAAGTGATGAGTGTGTTTGTATCCTGATATCTCTTCTTCTTCTTTTCTTCTTTTTTGCTGTCCAGGCTCTTAGAATCATTCTGTCCTGTAGCCTCCCCTAAGCCTTCCACGCTTTGTCCTCTCGGTGATTTCTACAGTTAAAATCCAGTTAACTTCATTTAGCAGGTTAAGATTTTATATATATTGCTCACAGGCCAAGCTGTGAGCTAGAATTACACATTCTGTTCTCTTGGTCTGTGATGCAGCCTCTGGGCATTTCCAGAGGCCTATTCGTAGCCTCTAGATCAAATAGCTTCTCTTTTACTAGACTCCATCAGTTCCTTAAAATCATGCTATGTGTTAGAGCAATTTCTGTTTAGACTATAGTATTATAGTACAGCTTCTTGTTTTATCTAACATTTATAATTGCTTTCTTTCCTCTTCTTTTCTCTTTCCTTCCTTCCTTCCTTCCTTCCTTCCTTCCTTCCTTCCTTCCTTCCTTCCTTCCTCCCTTCCTTCCTTCCTTCCCTCCTCATTTTCCTCTGTATTTTTTTCACATCTTCCAGGAGTGTGTATGTTCTTACATCCCCCTTAATGAGTCTCAGCCAGGTTTGGGTATCACTGTCTTAAGGATGATATATGGCTTTCAGATTCAGACAGGAGTCTGAGTTCTGACTCAGCAGCTCTCCCACTGAATGACCCACCAAACCCCTCCACCAATGGGGCATTAGCTCCACCTGGAAAATGTGGACACGTCATCACTCTCCTGGCCCTGCTGTGAGGCTCCTATAAGGCAAGAGAAATCAATGTCCTGCATAATTAGAAATTGACGGACAATCATTGGAAGATGTTTTCATTACGAATATATGTTTCTGTGCAGCTCATTCCCCACTTTGGGCCGAGCCCTTTACTCGGTGCTGAAAATACAAAGATAAATAGTCCCAATGCTTGAGGAGCTCCGGGTCTAGAAAGAGGCTCAGACAAGTAAGCAGCGGGTCTCAATTCAGGGCAACGAGTGTGCTGATAGAGACAAAACTGAGGTTTCAGGAGCCAGAGGGGGCACCTAAGTCCGATGGGAGAATGTTCTCCAGAAAGGTGGCCCCAGGCTGAATACAAAGGATGAATAAAAATAAGCCTGGCATAGACAGCTTGGGCAGGTGGGGATGGTGTTCTAGGCACCCCCCATCCCCTGCAGGAACAAAAGCACAGCTGGCTCCCAGCAAGCGTACAGGAGCCCCTAAGGCATGACAGCATCTAGTAAGCTCACATGTTCAAGAGCTGCCTCCCTCCAGCCCGGGTCCCAACCCGCCACTTGCCGGGGGAGCCCCAGGTCCCTTCTGAGTTTCTTTCCCATCAGCTCCCCATCCTCGCAGGTCTCCTGGGGTTGCCCCCCCTCCCCTCCCTCAATGGTCCTGCTTCCACCCTCCACCTAAGCAGGCGCTCAGCTTCCGGTACCTGGAGCAAGTCTGCTCGAATGCTGTGCCAGCGCCCCCATCCCAGTGGTGCCTGTGTGAGCCAACCTTCTGGGTCTTTCCGAGGTCAGAAAGTGAGTCACAGTGGGGAAACAGACAAGTGAGGGAACTTTACCAACGAACCTGGGGGCAGTGACCAACGTCTGGGGCTCTGCCAAAGCACTGCCTGGCCTGGGACGTGGGCTGCCTTGAAAGGGGAGGTAGGGCCAAAGTTGGTCCCAGGCCTTTGCTGGCTGACCCTTCTCTAAGATACCCCTGGGATCATCTCATCCTCTTTGTTTCTTTATATTCAAACTGGAATTCACTGGGTCTTCCCTCTCTCTGAATGAACCCTCCACCTCCCTCCCTTGCCCTCGTTCCGCTGTCCCCAAGCATCCTTGAGTCCAGCTGTGTGCCTGGTCAGTGGTGGGGTAATGAGAGAGAAGGGGAACATAAACCCCCTCATGAGGACATGGCATTTGTGTGTATCTCACTGAAGGACTAGAACCAGTCATGGAAGAGCTGGGGGAAGGGTGTTCTGGAAAGAAAAAATAGCAAACCAGGACAAAGCCCCACCCCAACAGCAGAGAGAAGACCCAGGAGTCCTGGGCCTGTCCCATTAGGTGGAGAAGTCAGTGTGACCTCAGACACCAGCCCAGGTGTCTGGACCAACACGGTCCCAGAGAAGGACAATGCAGCATAGAAATGCCAAAGCTTGGCTTCCAGATCCACAGCCACCATTCTTTTTTCCTTCTGGTGGTCCTTCTAGCCCCGGGGTCCCGGCTTTTCTGAAGCTCGGTTTGTTTCACTGTAAAAGCGGGGAAGGAAATGACCAACAGCACAGAGTTGTGTGACTACAGTATAAATCAGGGACCCAAAGGGCTCGCTGGTCTCCACGTGGCCTGGTTGGCCGTGAGTTGGCAGAGGGCACGCCTGCCCCTTTGAATCCAGACTCTGCACCTTGCCGGCTCTGTGTCCTAGAGCAGGTTACTTAACATCTCTGAGCACCTCCAGACTTAGTGATGAAATCCCATACCTACGCTTCTCAGGAGCCATAAGGAGTAAATAAATTCACATCTATCAACGGCACCTAAAAGCATTTACATGCAGCAACTGTTCAAGTGGTGATTGTCATAATTAAAAATATTAGTAACTGGAGGTGAATTGCTCTTATGATGCAATGCTTTTTATTTGGATATTTCTGGCTTTTGGCCACCGCCCTTCTCACTTAGTTCAACAGCATGCATTAACACCTAATTTGTTCCCAGTTGTCTACAAGACTGTAGTCTGAAGCCAACTGCTCGTTACCCTTTGAAGGATGAGCTATAAATACAACAGGTAATCAGAAAGAGGAAGGAGCACACCTGGGCAGCCAAGAACATGTAAATTTGGCCAAAGGAGATTTCAGGGCCCGGAGCCCACCCAGCACCCTCTGGCATCTGCAGAGCAACTCTGGGCATCCATGTCAGGGACTGCAGGCCAGCTGGCTCCCCCTCCAGCTTCCTTGGGAAACCCCCCGGGGTCCCTCAGGAAGACCACAAATGCAGACAGCCTCACACTCTAGGGAAGAGGGAAATGGCCCCCGGTGCGGAGGGTCCAGGGCTTGGTCCCAGCAGGTGTGGTGTTTCCCTCTGTGGACTGGAGGTGTCCGGAAGGTCTAGAACCTGGACGGCCCAGGAGGAACGAGCAGGTGAGTCCTGACTGTGCAACATATAAGCTGGACGATCTTGGGTGCATTGTTGAACCCCTGAACCCCAGTTTTCTCATCTGTACGATGGGATGTTCTTGACCATTATAGAAAATGCATGAAGTCACCTGCCACATCGTAGGTGTTCAAGAGGAGCCAGTTTCTTTTTCTCTTTCCTCTTAGTAGTATATTATCATTTCCATGTTGTATCCCAAACACTTAGAAATTTCCTGGCACAGGGAATGCTCAGTGAGTGCTTTTCAGAAGGATGAAGGAAAACTCAGAGACCCCAGATCAGACAGAATTCTCAAGGTAGGACAGAATTCACTGCAGGGCGTGGCAGACTGAATACTGGCCCTGCAAGCATGGCCATGCCCTGATACCTAGAACCCATAAATAGGTTGTTATATGCCAAAGGGGGCTTTGCAGACGTGACTAAGTTTAGGGGCCTTAATATAGGAAGATATCTGGAGTATCTAGTTGGAGTGGGGGCCAATCTGGTCACCTGACCCCTTAAAAGCAGGGAACTTTCTCTGTCTGGGGGCAGAAGAGATGCTGCAGAAGGGGAAGGCATGGAGATTCCAAGCATGAGAAGGATTCAACTTGCTGTTGCTGCCTCTGAGATACAGGGGCCTGCATCCAAGGACCAGACAGAAGCCTCTGGAGCTAAGAGTGGCCCCCAGCTGATAGCCAGCAAGGACCTCAGTCCTACAACCACAAGGAGCTAGATTCTGCCAACAACCTGAAGAAGCCTGGAAACAAGTTCTTCCTCAGAGTCTCCAGTGAGAAATGCAGCCCTGATGACACCTTGATTTTAGCCTGGGGTGGCCGTGGCAGGTTCCTGACCTACAGAAACTGTGATAGAAAAAACTCTGTACTGTTTTAAGCCAATTTCCTATGCTAGTAATAAAAACCAATACACAGAACCTCCAGGTTATGAAGAAGTCAGAACCTCTAAGCTCCTTGGCTACTGTATACTTTTACCAAGCATACTGGAAGTATAACCATCACCACTCTTTGTGGTATCTGCTGAGAGCCAGGCTCCCGTATCCCTCTCTTCCTCAAACATATACCATCCTTCAGGATATCTTACCAAGACCCATGGACCGTTAGACTTTGGGCCCCTAGGGTACCAGGCAGGGTCAATTAAGACCAAGACTTTTTGGCTGGGAGACTCTTGGGGGAATTTCACTGGAACTAAACATATCCCATACAATAGAATTCGAGTAATGTTCCAGACAAAATCAAGATTTTCCCCAAAGGTTTCACAAGTGCCGTGGTGAACTAATGTCCTGAATCCCTTCCCATTGATGGCACCCCTCCCAATTGTGTAACAGCTCACGACCATTTGATGGGTCATGCCGACAGGTGGGGATTCATGGGGGTGGAGGGGATGGGAACGGGGAGGGGGTGGGGGAAACTTTGCTGGGAGGACAGCTTGTTGCTACTTCCACCTTGAACTCTGATATCTGGGGGAAAATCCTTTAGTTGTGGTTTCACAGGCCATTAAGGTAAAAGTCACCATTCTCCTCTCTTCTCACCCCTTTTCTTATTCACAGAGGCTGCAACTGGGTCAAGGATTTGGATGCGTGATGGTTCAGAACAAGATGTGGCAAACGCGATCAGCTGGGCCAAAAAGAACCAAAACTGTGGCCTGGTCTTTCAGCGACCTTCCCTTTAAATATCTCCAGGGTGCCTGGGAGAGAAGGGAGACCAGCTGACCATCTCTTTCTGAGTTCATTTCCAGTTTTAATATCAGATATCCGTCCTGATTTCATAATTATTTCCATCCCCCTTTTTACTGATGCGAAAGTAACTCGGGTGGGTTTATGTGAGGTGCCACAGTGTCCAGAAATGTCCAGGAGAAGCTACCATGAGACACAAAGGAAGGTTATTTGTCATGAGAAGCAACAAACAGTAACCCGGACCCAGGCCGAGCTCTGCCAGGATCATACATGAAATTCCTCGTTTCGTTCTCAAGTGAAGGGAGGGGTGAAAAATCCATTTCCCCGAAATCCAGAGGAGTGAGAAATCCTGCCCAAGACCACACCCTGTAAGAGGGATTTGGCCCCAGAAGTCTGGCACGAGGGCTCAAGCCGTGAATATCCATACCACGCTGCTTCTGTGTGACCACAGAGGAGGGGACTTGGAAGCAGGCTCTTTGAAGGATGGGCTGAGGTTAACCGTGCAGGGGTCGGGGGCAGGGGCTGCTGCTGGGTAGAGGGCCTATCATGAGACGAAGTTCAGGGTCAGCCGGGGATGCTGAAGAATCATCAAAATTGACCTTGAAAGCCTCCTGCAAGGTACAGTAGACACAGTCATGATATGGGCCCTCTCGGTGGTGGAACAGCAGGAAGCAGGCAGGCTGGGAGGACTGCGGAGGGCCCGGGCATGCCAGCCCCCGGGTAGAGGCTTAAGGCCAAACCCGCCAGTCCTAGCCAGATCCTCCTTTTCAGCCCTGGAGCTTCTTGGGCTGTCGTGGTGGATTCCTATAGACCAAGTCCAGGGGAGGCAGCTTCCCGTGCAGGGATCAAAGGGGCCGCCTCCAGGGACTGCCCCACCCCAGTGACTTCACTGGCCACAGAGCCACACACGCAGACAGCAGATGACATCATAACCACAGCCGTGGGCCGGCCCGCCGGGTGACATCACAGGCCCCGAATAGCTCCGACGTATGTTAGCAGTTGAGAGAGAGGGAGCAAGGTCACCAGGGCCCTCTACGGCCAGCCTCTGCCGTTCCTCTGGGGCCCTCTGGGGATTCTTCCCCAGCTGCTCCTTAGATCAATCGGAGACTTACGACTTGGATTGCAGAGGCATAAGAATCATTACTGAGAGAAACGAAATCACCCCAAACCCCAGTACCCAGAGAGATACACTCACATCGTTCAGAGTGTTACATCTTTCTACTTTGAGTATTTATGAACATACTCCTGTAGCATATAATTATTTACACACTTAAACAACAAAAAAGGCACATATACTATATACTATTTTGTACCCTACTTTAAAAAAATTTTTTTAATCAAATGTGGGCACTTACTGCATCATTAATTATTCTTCTAAGTAAATTTTAATCACGGTGTATTACTTTAGTACTGAATTTAGTACTAGTATTACTCTGAATCTTGCAGTGTTGGAGGGAGGTTAGGCTCTGATATCTTGAGTAAAAATCCTATATAGCCAAAATTAACCTCGAAAATCTCCTGTAAATGTCCAATAGGTACAGTTGTGGTATAGAGTACGCCCCTTTTACATCTATGACCGCTTTTTCTCTGATGTTGGAGCAGATCTCTGTTTTTCTGGTTCATCACAAAAGAGCAATAGGTAGCTTGTATTTATAGGCATTTGATTTTTTAAATTTCCATATTTTCATCATACCATTATTATTACTATTTACTTAGTGCACAGAGTTGACCATTCACAAGGTAACGCAAACACGATGCAGTTTCACCATGTTCTGCTTTATTGGACCTTCTTCAGCTTCATTTCGACCTCCTCACTGAGGACCAAGGAGGAGATCTGAAGGTCCAAACAGTCCCACCACAGAGACCACATTGTATAGCATTGTAGTCGCATAGAAGGTCAGAGCTTGCAGGGACATCTGGGATCATCTTGTCCCCCTCTGCCATTTTCTAAATGGAAACTGAATCTTGGAGAAAGGAAGGGACCCACAACAGGTCAACAGCAGCTGGACCACATGTTATCAGGGTCCCCAGGCGAGGCTGGCGGGGACACTGGGGATGATGTATCCTGGCCTCACCTTGACTGGCCAGGTGGGGTCACCAAACTCCCACTCCTGGACTCTTTTATATAAACATGACTACCTTGGGGTGTCCGCAGGGCATGGATGTTTATAACTCGTCTGATCTCCACACCAACTCGGGCAAGTAGGCCAGAGAGAGAGCAGTTAGCATCCGCATTTTACAGATGGGAAACCCAGGCTCAGACGGGGTGAGTGACTTGCCCACCATCACAGAGCTGTTCCCTTGGGTCTCCTTGGGTCATTCATCTGACACACTCCAGGGCATTTTTTCACCACGGTGCACTTCCTCTCACCCACTGTGTCACGCTGTGTTTTGTAAGATGGTGGGGAAATAGAGCCCCTTCTAGTACCTTCCGAGTAGCCACAGTGGGATTAGAGCACAGGGTTCCTCACTGCAGGCCAGTGTTCTTGGAACTCTGCTTTCCATATTTAGGTTGTTGGCATCTATGTCGTTCAGAACAAGTTGCGCCCCTCTGGGGAGGCCCCTGTAGCTTCGTGGCCTGGTGACAGGCAAGAGGTGGATTTCAGCCACTGCCCTGAGCCCACTGGTGGGGACTAAGCCGATGCCGCTGTGCAGAACGGGACGTCCTCCGTCAGATACAAGGGCATGTCTGCATTGCCTAACCAATTTCTCTGCTGTTGACTACAGAGCTCTATCCCTCTGGCTGGACATCTATTTGGAATAGTCATATTTTTCCTCGTCAATTCTTTGTTCAAGTTTTTAAAGGTGCAGAATTTCTTCCAGCCAGGCCACCCCCTCCTCAACCCTGCTGGGAAAATGGGAGGTGATGGTAGACCTACCTTCACAATACAGGCTGCTCAACACCCAAAGCTAGAAGTTTCTGCCTGAGATGTTACTCTTTTCCTTTGTAGACAATGAGCTCTGGGGAGGTCAAGAAAGAATAGAGTTTCAGACCTGCTCCCTGCAGAGGCCAGGCCAAGCCAAGCCTCGGGGTCAGGCGGCGTCACACCCTTTAGCCGTTTCCTCTGGCCAACCTCCCACTTGCTCACCCATGGAACTCTTCCTATATTTCCCTCTTCTCTTCTTTCCAGGCTCTGGCCTCTCTCTCCCTGCCCATCAGAAAAGATCTGGAATCCCTATTATGGTATCAGGTGGGTCATCTTCACCTACGGCCAATCTGGGTCCACGTCCCGAGGAGTGTGGCGGAGAGAAGTGTGCTTGTCCGAACGCAGAAGGCCCTCTATGGCATTTTTCTAAACCAGAGAGTCACCCAGCATCATCAGTGATGCCATCCCTTCCAGCGTATTCTATCTCTAGCTACATCAGGACAGCTCAGAGGCTTTGCAGGCGTCCCTCAGCGCACCCCTCGATGGCTTCCACCCTGCCCCTCCCCAGCTACTGCACCCAGGCAAGGCCCCAGTTCCAGTGGAGTTGCCCGTTGGTCACGGGTTGTGTCACTTCTTCCCTTCACACTAGCACAGCAGGAATGAGTGAGTAAATACTGCTCCTTTCTGTGTGGCAGGGAGGGTGTATGCATAGGTCGGGGCCGGTGGTGGTGTGAGTGTGTGTTGCACATGCGCGTGTGACAGGCTGGAGACTGTGCGTGGGCACGTGCTCCCTCATGCTGGTCCTGGCAGTGGCGTGTGTCCTCACGTATGCCCGAGCTGGAGGTCAGGGGGCTGAGGGGCAGGAGGACATTTGTATATGACTTGAGGGTTCCCAGGCCGCCTCTCGCCAAGTGGTTTCCTCTAAAGCTCAGAATCAGCCCACACGGCCTGGGACGGAAAATACCAGCGTCAGCAGCCGGTCCCTGACTCATTCCGAAAGCCCGCAGTCCTGCCGCCGACAGACGGCCCAGAGTCTCCGGCCTGCGCCCCTCAGCTTCCAGGCGGTGCCTCTGAAGACCCGTTTCCTTGCCCACAGCTCGGAGGCCCGTGGAAACCCTTTACCACCTCCATCCCCTGACCCCCTCCCTCTGGCTGGCTCTTCTACCCAGAACACAGCTCAGCCTTCCACCTTTGCCCTCGGTGTTCAAAATCTCCCCAACCAGAGCCTTCCCAACTCGCCCCAGGAGGTCCTGGAGTGTCGCCGAAGTCCCACAGGTCCCGGCGACCATGTCTGCCCTGCTGTCCCTTTCTTTCTCTCCTACTCACGCTCCCTGTGGGGACCTGTCACCCCAGAGCCACGTACATGTGACTCAGCATCAGCTCTGCTGAGACGGGGCACTGGGACCGTGTCCAGCCGAGGAACCACCAAAAAGTGCACATTTTCATACCCCAGAATGTGCACCCCAGACGCCTCACCCCGTCCGAGACCCTTCCCCTACCCTGTGGTGAGCCCAGGGGGTGGGGGATGGTACACGGGGCAAGACAGGGGAATATTTGCAAGCACGTCAGTCAGCAGGACAGGTGTCCATCATACAGTCAGACCAGGGCATCCTGATGCATCGAAAGGCAGCTTCCAAATGGCCACATCGAAGGGCCCCAGGGTGGTGCCACCTTCTGTGCTGGACGTTGTATCCCATAGGCGGGTGTTGCCCTGAGCTGAGGCCGCCCTGTAATTTCACGGGTGTACCATCTGCTACCACGGAGAGAACCAGTGCTGGTGTTTGGCTGGAATGCACTGGAGCCACCACGCTGGTGATTTACAGGCAGCAAGCAGGCTGGAAAGCTGATTCACTTGCCCTGCCTGTTGTTAAATATTCGCCCCTTGGGGTCGGGAAGGGAATCCCTCCCACCCACTCCCCATCCACCACCCCCTACACTCACTCATGCATTTGGAACCTCACTGCCATTAAGACACCCAAAAAGCCCCCTTGCCTCTCAGGTTAGCAATTTCTTCTGAGTGAACTACATCGTCTATTTCTGCCTCTAGCCCCCTCTTCCTTGGTGTCAATAGACGGTGAGCAGAGCCAAAGGGAAGCTTCACACAGCCTTGTCTTCCCAAATCCCCTCTCCTAGCTGCTTCACTACCTAATCCCTCCCTCCTGTATCTGTCCTTGATTTCTGCCTAAAGCCCCAATTGCTGCTGGGCTCCAGGACGCTCTCTGGAACGACCAGGGCACCAGCAGGACTTCCACACAACCCAGGAGGACACTGCCTCACAGAAACAAGGCTGGGCCCAGGAAAAATAGATGCTCTGCTTACAGGCTGTGTTACCGTTGCTTGAAAAGCCCTCAGAGAGGAAGTTCATTACCTGTCACCTGAGGAACCTTCTGATCATTATTGCAGTAGATTCTGAATTTTACTGTCACCAAAACAGATAACAAAAATTCAACTTAAAGTCTATTTTGAGGGCCCATTTTTGCCAGGTAACAGAAAACACAATGTAGTCATTTCTTGACAAATTGAGTCACTGCGAGTACATGTGGGGACTCTTTGGGGTGACCAGGCAGGAACAGACATTCCCCTGCCTCTTCTCTCACCAGGAAATGTCTGGATCCTGGATCTCAGGGCATTGACAGGGACTGGTTGTCTGGTTCATGTCCCCATATGTCCCTTAATGATGCCCACCAGATGTAAATGTTCTCTGCCAAGATTTGGTCTTTGCAAATTGGGGTCTCAGGAAAACAGTGGTGGGGCAGGCTTAGCTCAAGGTGGGAGAGGCACAGCTGGACCACAGCCTGGCACCCTGGCCCCAATCTGCTATTCTTGTTTCAAGAAATGTTGCATTGATCATGTTGGTCAATCTTTGACACATTGATTAGAAGTACATGCTGCATATTATTTTTAGTAGCTCTACATTTTAATCCCCAGTGGTGCTACAGGTGAGGTAAAGGAAGTTGCTGGAGAAGACTTGGCCTCAATATATAGAAGCTACTACTTGGTATGTAGCAGGAATATGGGCTTTGGAGAAGACAGATGTGTGTTTGTAATAAGAGTGTGAACTCCTGGGCTTCCCTGGTGGCGCAGTGGTTGAGAGTCTGCCTGCCGATGCAGGGGACATGGGTTCGTGCCCCGGTCCAGGAAGATCCCACATGCCGTGGAGCGGCTGGGCCCGTGAGCCATGGCCGCTGAGCCTGCGCGACCAGAGCCTGTGCTCCGCAACGGGAGAAGCCACAGCAGTGAGAGGCCCATGTACCTCAAAAAAAAAAAAAAAAGTGTGAACTCCTGACACACAAGAATTAAAATGTGTTCTGAAAACATTGTGGACTATAGGATGAGGACTTGGGCTTGAAGGGTCTTCCTGAGGAAAGAGACACACACTTCTTACAAGGTCTCTATTTTTTTCTTTTAAGATTGTCCATTGCTTTTTTAATTGTAAAAGTCACACAAATTTGTTATGGGAAATTTCGTAAAAATGATATGAATAAAAAACTTTAGTCACCCATAATCCCCCCAGAAATGCCGGAAATAATTGTCATAAATATTTTGACAAAGTTTCTTCTGGCCTTTTGTCTCTGTGTGTGAGTATGCGTAGATTTACATAATTATGCTACTCTTTTACATACACTTTGCATCATTTTTTGTTGTGTTTTTGTTCGTTTTCTTGTATCTACTATTATACCATGAGCTCTTTGAATTTTCCACTAAGATATCTGTGAAGCCACCAAAGTACAAGGTGAAAGAGAAACTTAAATTTTCTTTTTTTTTTTTTTTTACCTTTTTAGCATATTATGTTCTGGTCGCTGAGTGTTTAATATATTACATATCACCTCTCTTCACAACAGCCATAGAAGGGAGGTACTACTTTTCCCCCCATTTTACAGATCAGGAAACTAAGATTTAGATGGGTAAGTAATGTGTACGAGGTAACATATAGTAAGTTGTGGAAATAAAATTGAATTGATCCAACACCATACCATTCATCCATTTATTCATTCACTCTACAAATGACTGAGTACTTCTATTGCCAGGCATTGCTCTGGAATACATTAGTGATCAGAACAGGCAAAAAGAAATGCCCTCATGAAGTTACTGTCTATTGGGAGTCAGTGGGTTGAAAATAGACAATGAATAAAATAAATACAAACATCTTATAGTATAATAAATGGTTATGAGTGCTATGAAGAATTAACAGGGAAAGAAGAGGAGGTGAGATGGGATAGCATTGCAATCTGAAATAGGATGCTTAGAGTAGACCTCAAGGAGACAGTGATATTTGAGCAAAGTCTTGAAGGAGGTGAAGGAGGACATCGGAAAGAATGTCTCCCAGAGCCGGCAGCACATGCAAAGTCCCTGAGGCCGAGGGTACTTGGACCGTGGGCAGGAGAGAGGGGTGGAGAAGATAAGACTTGAGATTTGAGTCAAAGGGTCCAGCCAGTCTTGTAAACCAATGTCGAGACCCTGGCTTTTCCTTTAGATGAGATGGGATGGCATTAGAAGACTCTGAATAGGGTGACATGGTCCAGCTTGTATTGAAGAAGAATCCCTCCGGCTTTCGTGTGGAATAAAGGCTGTAAAGGGAACAGGAATTAAAAAGAGCAGAGTTAAAACTGTACTTAGCATTTTGTAATAACCTATAAAGGAAAAGAATCTGAAGTGTAATAGATATATACACATATATGTATAACTGAATCACTGTGCTGTACACCTGAAACTAACACGACATTATAAATCAACTATACGTCAATTAAAAAAAAATTCTGTTTAAAGCATTAAGAAGCTATTGCAATGATCCAAGCCAAAGATAAAGGGGGAGGGGTTGGATCTGGGTGATAGAAGGCAACGTGGGAAGTGGTCAGATTCCAGATCTCCTTTGAAGGAGGCAGAGAGGACACAGGAGTGTGGGCGCCCTGAGAGTTACTCCAGGTGATACTCGAAGCTTTCAGGTTAGATGACGTCACCTGAGAGGTGTGTTCTAGAGAAGACAGACATCTGAGAACTGAGCCCAGGGCCATTTAACAAGCAGAGGCTGAAGAGGAACCAAGAAAGTTGAGGTGGTGAGACGGAAAATAAGTCTCTTTTGAGAGTCTGAGTTGATCCTCAAGCAAGTTGAGTGAAGTGAGCCAATGCCTGAGGTGCGTTAGTTTATCACATCCCCACCCTTCATCCTCTCCCCAGTTTATAGATGAGGGAACTTGAAGTTCAGAGGCAAGAAGGGAATTATCGACGGTATCAAATAAGGATGTAACGGAACTGGGATTGAAGCCTTTTTCTGGGTGATGTGGTGATGGGTAGCTTTCTTGGACTGGCTGTGTCCTACACCCACGCGTCAGACAGGCTCATGTGAAAGTGTGCATTTCTACACCAGCCTTCCACCAGGACAGAAAGGGAGTTGATTTATACACACTCCAGCGTCCTCCCTCCATGGGTGGGATAATTCTGAGCCACATTCTGCACTCCCTCCCAGAGCTCCCCATGGGGTTGGGCTCCCGTTGCCCTGGTCACCGCTGTGTGTTGACGATGTTCCTTGCATTCCCTGTGTCCCTTGACCATTCTCTTACTGGGATTCCCCAAGTCACCTCCCAATAACTCCCTTGCACTTGAATTCTCATCTGGACCTTCCTCTGAAGAAACTCAAACGTAGACTCGTTCGCATTCTGGACAAAGAATGTCGCCTGTCATTTCAGTAAACAAAGGATGTTGCGGCCATAAAGCCACCAGCCATTGCAACTGCCCCTGCCGCCCTCCCTCAACTGTGCACCTTGAGGGGATTCAGGATGGAGAAAACCAGGATGCTCGCCCTATATAGTTAAGGTGCACATCAAAGGAATAATTTCATTTAGCCCAGACTCCTTGCATCTCCTCATACATAGAAAAGTGTTAAATTCATTAACTTGAGATGTCTGTTTTTTCTTTAATTAGATTATTATCTTTTGATGTTTGACCATCTGTTTTTGTTTTTGTTTTTGGACAAAACTCCTATATATCCCGGCCGCTCCCTTACCTCTTCGGAACAGTCCCCCAGAGCAATCCAAGAGGCTGTATCCTGGGCTATAGTCCTCAGTAAGACTACTGAGTAAAACATAATTTTCAGCTTTTAGATTGTGCATTTTTATTCAATCAACAGTATGACGAACAAAGTCACAGAGCCTGGGGAGGAGAATAGACACATCCCAGAGGCCCTGCTGTGTCCCTAATCCAGCGGGGGTGAGGAATGGCTTGCCATGCACATCGAGCCTGCGTGTGTGAGACACGTAGATCTGGGCACGCATCCTCGTGTGCATGTGGGTGGGTATCCATGTCTGTGGGCCAGCTCATAAGCTAAATATAGGAAAGGAAAATGTAAGCAGCTTCTTATGTAAATATTGGGCAACTGAATAATTTTCTTTTCTTTCTAGTCATTTCAGTTTCTGAAACTTTGCTGCCCTTCCCCTTGGATGGAGGGTAGGAGTAGAAGTGGTGGAAAATGAGGTTATTTTTGTCCTGGGGATTTCAGGGTTCTTCCCTTTATGCATGTCTCACCTCTCTCACCCACCTGAGCCCCCAAAGGGAAGATCTACTGAAGAGAGGAGGTTCTTGTAACCTTGGCAAAGAAGACAGTGCCTCTGCTCGTCTGTATAGCAGATAATCCACTGAAAGACACAGACCCACCCAATGGCTCCCCGCTGCCATCCCGCCCCTGGTATCCCAGCCCGAGAGAAAAGGGGTGGGCAGGCACCAGAGCTGAAACAGTTCTAGATGTGATGATGGAACCACAGGTTTGCAATTCACCTACATTTGTGACAAATGTAAGTCATTCAACCTTTCTGAGCCTAAGAAAGGGGGTGATGGAGACTGCCTTGCAGTCCTCAGGGTGGCTGTGAGCTTCAGATGTCCTTAGGAGCCAGTGGAGAACATTTGAAAGAACAGGTTTTAGAACGAGACAGACATAGATTCAAATCTTGACTCTGCCGTTCCTATGACCTTGAGAAGTAAATTAATCTCTCTAACTCTGTTTTCACGTGTGCAAACATACTGTTCAATGAATGTTTAAATAAGTATAGTTGACCCTTGAACAACATGGGTTTGAACTGCATAAGGTCCATTTACACACAGATTTTTTTCCAATAAATATTTTAGAAATTGCTTTGGAGATTTGTGATCATTTGAAAAAAACACAGACAAACCATGTGGCCTAGAAATGTTGAAAAAATTAAGAAAAAGTTAGGAATGTCATCAATGCCTAAATGTAGGTCCTAGTCTATTCTCACATAGGCAGAAGGTGGGTGATATTTAATATAACATTAATAATGTGTTAGTTTTCCTACTGTTTCATAACTTTGCTTTCAAAGAATTATATTACTGTACAGTATGCCCCTCTAATAACTGGAGAACCTGCTTATCAGCCTATTATCACAAGTAAGTGGTTTTTCTGAAAAAAAGCAACAATGTTTCCAATACTGTATAATGACTATGACTCCAATACTGTATGGCATAAAAATTTTATAACAATGTATTCATTGGTGTACAGGCCAAGCTACAGTGAAGCAATCATATTGATCACCCTAGGCTACCGTAAAGCAATCACGCGGCTGCTTCTTTGTTATCAATGCATGAATTGTTATACTTGTAAATAAATGTGAATTTCTTTTTCACATTATCTTTTCTTTTTTGATGTCTAGTGTTAGTAAATGCCTACAGTGTTTTGTGTCATATAAGAAAAAATTGATGTAGATACTGATAGAAAATTCATCTTGTTAAACAGACATCATAAACTTACAGTATCAACAGAAGTAATACTCTAAATGTATTTTCTTTTCCTTATGATTTTCTTATTAACATTTTCTTTTCTTTAGCTTACTTTATTGTAAGAATACAGTATATAATACATATAACGTACAAAATATGTGTTTTACAAGTGTTCATGTTATTGGTAAGGCTTCCAGCCAACGATAGCTTATTAGTAGTTAAGTTTTGGGGGAGTAAAAAGTTATTTATGGATTTTTGACTCCATGGGAGTTCTGTGCCCCTAACCCCTGCATTGTTCAGGGGTCAGCTGTAATGCTACATTACACCAGGGAACATTATGGGATTATTTAAAATCCATATTTACATTACATCAGTTTGATTTATAGAATGTATTTTTGAGTGATACAAGTGAGATGCAAAGAGGTGTGTTTACATTATATTATGTCATTCTGGTAAAGCAAACAATGATCGAAAAACTCTATCCATGGATGTACACATACGTGGAGAGCAGAGCAGATGGGGAATGTGCACATCAGGTTGGGAACACTGATTATCAGGGTGGGGTCCAGGGGTGGGGGAGCTTATGACGTGAAAGGAAGAGGGTGAAGGAAGCAGAAAGACAAAGGAAGAGAAAAGCAGGTCAGCGAGACCAAAAGCACATACAGTGTAATCTCATTTTGGTGCGTGTGTCTACATCCATTTAAAAATTCAGGAAAAAAAAAGATTCCATTAGGTGTACAACATATGACTCAGTGGAAGGACATGGCACATTGTTGGGTAACATGAAACTAATAACTATAGTGAAAATGCTAATGAGTAGGACTTGAACTTTGAGTGACTTAGGGAAAGGACAGTCCCAGCAAAGGAAGGAGCAGGTGCAAAGACTCAGACCTGAAAAGCGGGGGTGCCCTCCTGGCCTGGAGAGGCACGTCCCAGGGTAGTGGGAGAACAGATACTAGAGAAGTGGCAGCAGGAGTGTAATTAAGATCACAGAAGTTTTCCTCCTTTCGTTGGCAGTGGAATGGCCAATAGAAGTTGTGAGAAGGTGGAGAAAGGGGAGGAAAACGCAGGGAGTTTAAGGGTCCTGATGCTCTCATCGTAAACAGTAGAAAATGAATTGGCCCCATGCAAACCTGACGAATTAGAAGTAATTAAAAATTAAGAGGAGTGAGAGAGATCTTCTAAGAGATGATACATGTCATACCTCTTAATTAACCAGCATCTTCAGATGACTAGAATATTCCATTTCCCAAATATTCTGGAACTGCAAAGTTCATCACTCAAACGATGTATATTTACAGACTCTTTTGAAAGGAAGAGGCATAGAAATCTCACACGTGTAAGCGTATCCTGAGTCAAAGGAAACTTCAGAAAAGGTTTATATCCCTTATCCCATGTCTTAGCAAAATCTCCAGTGCTGAGGCAACTCCATGCCCTCTCTCTGATGGATCAATTAGCAGGCGCCATCCAGGGAGGAAGCTGGGATCAGAACGGTAAGAATGAGGAAGGAAAGGAATCACTAGGTTCAAGACCCATCTAAGAGGTGAAAAGAGGATTTGTTAAGACGGTAGATAAGGAAATGCAGAAACATCCCCATTTTTCTGGCATTAGCCAGTGAGTGGATGGTTGTAGCTTTGTTAACATGGAGAGACTGTGGGAGGGCCGTTTTGGAAGTTCTACCAAGAGCTGAGTTGAACATGTTGTCCTTGGGATGTCTACGACAGATCCGTTGGACATATGAGTCTCAGGTTCGCAGGAGAAGACTTGCCCGGAAGTGTCCATCCGACAGTTGCTGGCATGCTGTTGTCATTTAAGAGCACTGGAATGTGTGAGGTCACAGGTGAAGCAGAGAAGAGATCCTTACAAAGTTCAAAAACCAACTCAGTTATTTCCAAACAAAATACCCAGATCTTTGAGGATTTTTGAGATAAAGGATTTGGAAGGATTTCCTCTGAGGAGCTTGGTTCCGCTAACCATCTCTGGCTGCAGGAGTGACGTTGCAGCCCCGGACCTTGGCTGGCCCATGCGGTGCAAAACTGTCTTGAAAACCGCGTCTCCTCCAGCGGTCCCCGTGCCAGACCCTGTGATCCCACTTCCTCCCGTTCCCCTCCTTCCACTCCACCTCTGCCCCATGAGATAATGGGACTTTGGTCTTAGAGTTCTGGAAGGAGGGATTTAACAAGGGTTAAACAAGGATTTAACAAGATTTTGCCTTCTTTTTCATATACTACAACTTCAATTAATATTAGTCACAAATGTCCAGAAAGGAAATGAGAAAGCCAGGTCTGTGGGATTTTGTTTTGGAGATGCCTCAGTTCCAGAATGAACAGATACTGGGGGAGGTCCAGCAGGGTAGACACAGAATAAAAGGGAGGGCTCTGGTGTCTGCGCAGGTAGAGGTCACCGCAGAGGGAGGAAGGGGTGTGAGCAGCTTTCTCAGGTAGAGCGTGGCTGTGGATTTCAACACCCCTCCCCTTCCACAGTCCATCCTCCACACAACAGCCAGGGTCTTCTTGCTAAAGAGTAAGATGACTATGCCACCCCCATGCCGCGGGTCCTTATTCTTAGAGCTAAACCCAAACTGACCAGCACTGCGGTCCAGCTCCTGGCTAATTCTCTGTTTGCATCTCCCTCTGTGCTTCCTCCCATTGCTGTGCTTCTCCACACTCACCTCCCTTTTGTCCTTAACCATATCACCCTCATCTTGCTTCAGGACTCTGTAGTTCTCTGTTCCCTCTGCCTGGACCACCCTTGCCCCAGATCATCCTGTTTCTCTGCCTCTTTCTAATCATTCAGGTCACAACTCAAGTGCCACCTGCTCTCTGGTCTTCCCTGAACTTGGCTAAGGAATTGGCTGCCTGAGTCTCCATCTACCAATATTACCTTATTTTTTGTCTCCATCACAGCACCTACTGGTACCTGCCAGTTTCTTGTTTATTTAGGTAGATATTTGTTATCTGACTTTCTTCTCAGAAGGTCGGGATTCTGTCTGTCTCTGACACTTCTATATCTTCCGTGTGAAGAAGAGCGTCTAGCACACATACGGCACTTAATAAATCTTTGTTGATTGAGAGTTAACATTTAATAACCCCTCACCTTCTCCTGGGAAAGATGTTCTATGAATAAACTTCAGATTTTAGTTCATATGAGCTAGGTGGTTTCTCCAGCCTACTTAACCTCCCCGAGTAAACGGGGAGATAATAAATGATTGTTGTTGTGTTTTTTAAAAAAAGAAAAAGAACCCTTCCTTCAAGGAGGTGAAGATGCAAAGGTCACTGGAGTTGAAAAGATCACCACTGCCTCTTCTCCCATTTAATCTTTCCAACGGCTAATCTGGAATGAATGTTTTTGTTCCACTTGACAGATGAGAAGACTGACACTCAGAGCAGCTAAAGGATCCACTGGCAGTCACACATGCAAAGTGGCAGAGCAGGACCTGTACTATCCACACCGACAGCAGCGCTCAGGCCTTCTTCACGTCATCTCGAGCTTACACTGGGCCTGTGGGCACCTATCCAGCTCTCCTCCTTAGTTTGCTGTTAGCCTCTCTTGGCCTCCATCTTCCTGTCTGTAAAATAAGCAGATGGTCCTGATACCACACCCTCCCACCTCTCAGCTAGCTCCCATCTGTGACCCACAGCCGGGCTGTGAGGACGCGTGGGGCTGAGGCCGGCCCTCACTCCATTCCTGGAGTGTCTTGTTATTCTCCAAGAGTTACTCGTGGCAGAGAGACAAAACCCACAGCTCAAGTCCATGAGGTTTAGGGGATTTAACTCTGAGGTCAAATGCTGGCTTTGGGTACCCCTCGCCAACCACAGATCTGCTCCAAGCCCAGGGCAGGCTTGTCTCACCCAACCCCCAGGGCGGCTCGCCTGGCTCCTGAGTGAGTGCACGGTGGGCGAGCAGTGGGGGGCCCACGGGGTCGGCTCAGATTGGTCCAGCACATGGTCCAGCCATGAGAGACAGCTTCCTTCCAGATGTGTGGAATGGCCTGAGACCAGGCGTTTGCAGACGCCTGGAAAATGTTAGCTCTGGAGCATATTACCAGCCAAACCTCAGCTCTGGCCGTGGTTAGACCGAGAACAAGGAAGACAGCAGGAGAGAAGGGGCAAAGGGCATCTCCTCATGGAGGTAGGACAGTGATGGGAAAGGGGATGATGCGAGCGGGCGGCGGCACGGCCTCCCCTGCTCCGTCCGTGAGTTCTTCTCCACGCCTGACCTTGTTCAATCCAACTGCTCTTTTAGAGGCAGTCTTTCTTTTTTCTTTTCTTTTTTTAAATTTAACTTAATTTTATTTTTTATTGAATGAAAGATCCTTTAAATTCTATAATGCTTTACAATTTTTTAAAGTTTCATGCACGTGATTTCATGTAATCCCATAATAACCCTTTTATCCCCTACCGTTATATTGCCCCTCCCCCTTCCCTCCTCCCACAGGTAACCGCTACTTTGTTCTCCATATCTGTGAGTCTGCTTCTTTTTTGTTTTACTCACTAGTTTGTTATATGTTTTAGATTCCACATATAAGTGATATCAAGCAGTATTTGTCTTTCTCAGTCTGACTTATTTCACTTAGCATAATGCCCTCCAAGTCCATCCATGTTACTGCAAATGGCAAAATCTCATTCTTTTTTATGGCTGAGTTGTATTCCATTGTGTGTGTGTGTGTGTGTGTGTGTGTGTGTGTGTGTGTGTATATCACATCTTCTTTATCCATTCATGTGTTAATGGACACTTAGGTTGCTTCCATGCCTTGGCAATTATAAATAATGCTGCTATGAATTTTGGGGTACATGTATCTTTTCAAATTAGTGTTTTTGTTTTTTTCAGATATATACCCAGGAGCAGAACTGCTGGGTCATATGGTAGTTTTAGTTTTTTGAGGAACCTCCATACTGTTTCCATAGTGGCTGTACCAATTTACATTCCCACCAACAGTGTACAAGGGTTCCCTTGTCTTGTGGACATCTGATTTCTAACGGTAATTAGGCTCCAGGCCATTTATTATGTAGCAGAATAAATTTTTTAAAGGTACTACTAATTGGCACCAGAGTCCCTTCAATTCATTCATTTATTCATCCTTGCAAAAATATGTGTTCAGGCCCTGTGATATGCCTACACTCGTGTGGACTTTATGGATTTAATAGTAAAGATAACGAAGTCCCTGCCCTCCTCAAGTTTACATTCTGATGGGAAGGGAAACAATAATAAACATGGAAACTATGTATAGTACAGTCGTCCCTTGGTATCTGCTAGATATTTGTTCCAGGACCCTTGACAAATACCAATATCCAAGGGTCTCAGTTTCTTTGTACGAGATGGTGTAGTATAATCGGCTCTTTATATCCACTGGTCCTGCATCCGCAGATTCAGTCAACCAGCTGTGGTTGATACGGTGAGCTGACTGTGTTAGGTAGGAATCAGTGCTTTGCATAAAATAAAGGTGGGTAAAGGGGTAAAGAGAAGCGGGTAGTCATTTTTTATGATTATCTGAGAAGCTTCTCTTAGAAGGTGACATTTTCGCATGGATGATTGTTTAGAAATCACCTTTGATCAGCAGCTTGTGGTTGTATTGGAACCTGAGGGTATAAATTAGTAAGAGACAAGGACTCAAGGAGTGTTAGAAATAAAGATGGATTTGGGGTCAAAGGATGGGGAGAAAAGAGAAGAGAGAGGCCCAGCCACATGGCAGAGAGGCTGGTGACCCGGTAAGATGAGAGACGGGTATAATTCTTTTTTTGAGCTGGTGACCCGGTAAGATGAGAGACGGGTATAATTCTTTTTGAAGTCGTTTGTATTACTGTGAATAAATTTTCCTCCATTTCCTCAAAGCTTTATGGTAAGCTCTGCTACATACAGAGGCCGTGTGTGTGTGTTTGTGTGTGTGCATTTGTGTTTGTGTGTGTGTGTGTGAAGTAGAGGGCTGAGCCCCAAGTTTGCATCCATCCCAGGACAAGTTGCAGAGTCAGAACAAAAGTGCAGAGGTGACAGCTGGAGGTGACTATCTATGGTAGAACTGCAGTCTTTCTGAAGCCCAAATTTTTCTCCTAGGCAGAGGGAGTTCCGTGAGTGTATCATCCTCCACACTTTCTATCCCGTCACACACCCGGCCCCAGGAAAGAATAACTGGGCAGCTTAATGCAGCTCTTGCCCTGTCCTCTGGGGAGAGAGCTGCCCTCTGGGAGCAGGCATCCGTCTCTGCTCTTCTAAGCCCAAGTCTTACCTGGACAGATTCTCCATGTGGATTCCATGGATAATTCCACCCCCAGAATCAGGTTGAAAGATCCGCTCATCCAAATGTTAGTTATCATTATCATAAAGTGCTACTGTAAGATATAGACTGAGTCTTATATAAGCAAGGAGACTCGGCACACAGAAAAGCCACAGATCCAAGACTTGGAAAATCCAGGCAGCTTCCTGGAGGAGGCATTTCAGTTATCTATTGCTGCATGACAGACTACCCCAAGCTCAGTGTCTTAAAGCAATCATTCTGTTTTGCTCACAGTGTGATGCATTGGTAAGGGCTCAGCTAGGTGGTTCATCTTTGATGCACATGGCATTAGTTAGGACGGCTGGGGCTGGAGCCCTCACTTCCAAGATGGCTGCTTTACCTTGGCACTTTGGCAGGGATGGCTGGGAGGCTGGGCACCTCTGCCTTTCCACATAGTCTTGGGACCTTTCCAGTACGCTACAAACAACCAACGAAGAGGCTTCCCATCCTTTTAAAGGCAAGACCCCAGTGATTTCTGCCACACTCCGTTGGGCAAAATAGTGATGGGACCAGTCCAGATTCAGGGGCAGTAGAAATAGACTCTACCTTTTGCTAGAAGATTATCAAAGAATTTCCTATCATCTGTAATCTTCCAAAGGAGGTGATGCCTGAGCTCAAGGATCCAACATTTATTGAACACTTACTATGTGGCAAGCATTGGTCTGAGCACTTCATCTTTATATGTAATAGCTCCCTTAATCTTCATCACATCCCTCCAAGATACGTATGATCATTAGCCCCATTTTAATTTGTGATAAGTGAGGCTCAGAGAGGTTGAGTAACTTGCCAAATACCACACAGATTTAAAGTGACAGAACCAAGATTAAAACCCAGACTGCGTGACCCAGAGCTCACCCTGTCTAGCCCCACTCTTAGGAGGTGGCCAGGTGAAGGGGCTTGTGAAAAAACCTAAAATCAGGGATGTGTCTCCCTGGCCAAGAGAACAGGATGAGCAGGGTCCAGAGGAAGAGAAAATGAAGAGTCTGAAAGATGCTGGGGGTCGACGGGTCAGGAGAGACTGTATCCCAGAGGGGTTTGGGTCCCAGGTTTAGGAGTTGATCTTACCTTGAGAGCAAAAGGAAAACTTTTATAGATTTTAAGGAAGGGAATGTAACAGTCAGGTTTCTCTTGTAGGCCAATCACTACAGCAGCCGGGAGAGGAGGAACTGGAAGCAGAGGGCTGCAGAGAGATCAGAGAAGAATTTGCTGCGAAGTGAGAAGATGGATGCTGAGACTCGTTGTAGGAAGACGTCCACACGCAACAGGAAGAAGGGGCTTCATCCGGCACTTGTCAGTGTTTAGTCCTTGTATCTGTCCCAGCCCCTAGCAAGGTTTTCTTACATGTGGAGTAAGTAGAACGAGAAACACATGGTTCTGGGTTTCTCACACTTAGGAAAACAAAAACAGCTCTACAAGAGAAACTTCTGAACTCGTGCTTTGAAGCTCTGGGCCAAGCCCTGAAAGATAGGAAAAAAAAAAAAAAAAGATTGTCAGCAAATATCACGCTTTGTACCCATGTTTTTATGGCATCTCCCCTCACTCCACTTCTTTCTAAATCCCTTAATCTTCTCCCCTCTCACCAGGCAGGCCATGTGGGGAGCGGGTGGGTGCAGGTCCTAAAGAGGGTGTATCTGTAGCTCCTTAGTGAGATGTGGGTGGAGACCAGGCTCCTGGATTTCTGGAGGGAGGCCCAGGGAGGAGCAGTGGGGAGTGCAAGTCGGGCAGAGATGGAGTTTGAGAAACTCAGAGACATTGGCAGGTATTGAAGCCTCAGCCCCATAGGAGGATCTTGTGGGTAATACAATCATCCAGGGCTTTGGTCCCAGACAGACCTGGGTTCACATCCCAGCTGCGTGTCCAATGACAGGGGATTGTTCTCATAAATCACAATGGGTCCACACACGGGATATCATGCAGCTAATTCACCCCAGGCTCTCCCAGGAAACTGAAGGCACAAAATGTTTAGCTTAAAATATCAAGTAAACAGTAAATAAATAAAAGTAGCAAGACCTCAGTTTCTAAATATACATGTAATTTGTACATATAGGGAAAAAAATGACTGAATGTCACTCAGTGGTAACAGGGCTCATCTCTGGGAGTCAATCTTGGTGTATCTTTTGATTTGCTTCTTTAAAAAGATTCCTTTATAAGCATATGTTGTTTTTAAAAAATATAAATTATATATACATATATACACATGTACACACACACATATGGTATTAAAAATAGACAGCATTTCTCCAGGTATCAGACATTTTGCGAGACTCTTTATAAATGTTCTATTCTAATTCTCACAAAAGCCCTTTCTGGTCAATTATTAGTAATTCTTCTTTACAGATGAAGAAACTGTTAAAGATATTCAGCAAGTGAGCAGAAATTAGATTTCACACCCGCGGCTTCTCCCCCTGGGCCTGGAATGCCCAGCCGTGGGCCCCAGTGCCCTTCCAGCCCCCCAGGAATCAGCTACATCTGTCGAGTGTGGACATTGGGGTGAGTTGCTTTGGAAACCAGTCTGGGCTGTTTTGCCTTGGAAGATCACACTGGTTCAGTTTGTTGACAAATGCCAGTTTCCCACTGACCTGGCAGCTTTCTCCAGAGCAGAATTTGCTGAATCTCATAGAAAATAGGGGAAAAGAAAAAAGTAGACAGATTATCTAAACCAGATCTGGAAGAGAGAAGAGAGGCAGCATTGTGTCTGGGTGAAGCATGCAGGCCGGGCACAGTGGGGACGAGGCACCACACACACAACCCCCCCTCACACCCCCACCCCCGGCAAGGCTGCCCACGCAGAGCTAAAGATGCCCTGGAATCTGCAAGGCAGACGGACCAGGCGCCATCCCGCTGGCCAGTGGGCCAAGGGGCTATCCTGATTCCCTCATCCAAGGACGGAGCTGAGGTTTCCCAGGCAAGTCAAGGACAGTCGGAGGTGAAGTTTCAGATGGTCAGTCCAACCCCTCACCTTACAGAACAGGAAACTGAGGCATGGAGAGGGGAAAGACCAGCCCAAGGACTCACAGTGTGGTAGTGCCCAAATGTACTGCAGAAGCCAACACCCCTTGCCCTAGACTCAAAGGGAAGCACGCTAACTCTGCACCAGGCCGGGTTGCAGCTGTGGGCAAAGTGCACAAGCTCATTGCTGTCTGGATGCCACACATCCATGTGATAAGCGCTGTATCCTAATTTAACAGAAAGGGAAACTGAGAGCTGAGGGATTAAGCAACTTGCTCCAAGATCACTTAAGCAGGGTACTTGAGGTCTTCCCTACTGTCTTTGCACACACAGATTTGTGAGTAGAAATAGCCCTGAGTTCAGGGCCAGGAGTCAGGTCTTTAGGCCCAGTTCTGCCCTACAACCAGCCAAGTGACCCTGTCATTCTCTGAGACCACCAGACCACAGATTGCAGGGCTAGCCCTGCCATCCCAATGGTTTGCAAAAACTCTAACATTGCTCTTCGGTTCTCCCACATTCCTGTTTCTTCATCCATTTAATCACTATCTATCCATTCATCTGTCTGTCTATCCATCCATCCACCTATACATCCATTCATCTTTCTAACCATCAAACCACCCACCTATATATTCATTTTCCCAATTCAGTCATCTTTTTCTTTATTATTTTTGCTCTTTATGCTTCTTTTCCTTTTTTTCTTTCCTCTTTTCTCCCTCTCTTCCTCTTTCCGTTCCCCCCTTCCTTCCTGTAAACACTTAACCTGAACAAGGTCAGACATTATTAGCACAGGTGTACCCAGCTAAACAAAGTCTCACTTCTGACCCCAAGTAGCTCACAGTCTGTTGAGAGAGTTGAAAGTATATCCACATGATTATAATACACATAATATACGTGTATATTTTATGTGTAACGTCTGTAACTGTCTTTTGAACCGAACAGGGAAAAACAAAATGCTGTAGGAACGAGAGATGGAGTGAGACCTCTGGCTGACACCTGCATGGAGGAGAAACGATGGAAGTGGAACATCTGAAAGCATTCGGAGGAGCAGGGATGGGAGACAGAGTCGCGCTCTGGTCTGCAAGCCTGCTCTTGATTTCAGTGTCCAGTCTGTGTCTCCATTACTCCTCCAAGGGCCGTGCACTCTGTGGCGATCCTAGTCAGCCAGTTCCCCAGCCATACCCAGTGCCGAGCGCAAGGCTGGAACTTTGATGAGCTACTCACCTTTGTTCTCACCTTCACTCACGCTGCTTTCCCCCAGTGGTGTAGTTTAACCCGTGTCTCCTGAATGCCCAGACTCTAAAGTCAATCAGGCTGGCAGCTGTCACAGGTGTGTTTCCACCTCATCAGGTGTCCCTTCTCCAGCCTGGGACCCCAGCCTTCACACTTGTCTCCCCTCGTATCTGCTTTCTCCCCACCACTGCCAATCCATCCATCCATGCGTCATTTATTGACCTCTCATCATGTCACCTCCTTCTCAGAAGCCCGAGGAGCTGCCATCACCTGGAGACCGAAGTCAACTGTCTCCTGACATGCTCTCCTTTCCCCGTTGAGCCTTTCCCTCTACTACACCCCTGGTGTCCCCCGAGCCCCAGTCTCCCCGCCACTGTACCCTAACCGGCTTCCAGCTGGACCCCCGCCAACAGCTCTCTCCTCACCATGCCTTTTCCTGGTGGCTGCCACCAAGAACATTCTAGAAGATCTGACCACAGCACTGTTCTGTCGACACCTTTTCAGTGGTTCCCACAGCCCTCAGAGGGACCCCACACTCCTTAGCAGGACCGCAAGGGTTTTCTAGTTCTGGCAGCTTTCCCAGCCACTCGCCTCTCAGAGTGCCCTCCCCGGACAGGCTGGACTCTTCCCGGCCCGCAGACGTGCAGTGCCCTATGTCCTCCACCTGCAAACTCCCACCCACCTCCGGCCCCGTAGACCATGCCTCCCCCAGGCTGAGTGTATCCCCATAATTCCCTGAGTTTGCCTCAATAGCAACTCTATTGCTTAGTATTGAACTTGACTATTTCTTTATATGTTAATGTTTTGGAGGCCAGGGCTGTAACTGGCCACCCTAACCCCAGCCCCTTCCAGTGTCTGGCACACAGTAGGTGCTCAGAGAACAGAGAACAGCGAAGGGGAGCATCCCCATCAGGCCTGTAGAGAACTAGATGGGAATCATGTTAAGGAGGTAGACTTGGAGCCAAGCTCTATGGGTTCGAATCCCACCTCTGCCACTTATGAGCCATGAAATTTGAGGCATGTGGTTGAATTTATCTGCACATATAAAATGGAGACGAAAGGACTGCTGTGTTTTGCAGTGAAGATTATTGAATAAATATGTGTAAAGTGCTTTACAAGGCACCTGGTACAAACAAAGAGCTCAGTAAACACAGGATTGCATGGTGAATCTGTGCATTCTTTCCTCTGCCTGGAATTTGACTCCCTCTCCACACCCTACCTAGCAACCAAACTCTTATTCATCCTTACGTGCCCTTTAGGTCCTGCCCATGTCCTTCCCAGGTTTGCTCACCTTGATGCATGCCTGGATGACCTCCATCTGCCATGTGGGGAAGTTGCATGTGGACCTGCTATGATCCCCATGGCTCTGCAGTGACCAGGACCTCAGCTTATCCCCTTGGTCACCTTGGGGTCACCTCTGTAAGTGAGGGCCTAGCTCACTGTTGGGTCTGTAGACAGTGTGGAGTTAAATTAACTCACTTTACACAGATGTCAGAGATTTGAGAGTGGGGAGGACATCTGAGTTGGTGCAGAGTGAAGGGCAAGGGTCAGGAGGCTGTCATGTTGCTTCCCCACAGTGACATCTATGTCTCCATCTGTTCACACACACTGGACACAGAACTGGGGGAGAGTATGAGACATCTGGCACTCAAGGACCGTGATGCCCAGAGACCAACATCGCTGCTCAGAGGTACTGGGAAGAAATCATAGCCATCTCCAAAAGTCCCAGACGGGCTTGGCAGGAAAAGATGCCAAACCGGGGATGCTGTCTGACTTTTGGGACCTCCCACGCGCTCAGAGCTCCAGGGAATCGTGTGGGACTCCAGCCGGCTGGCCTCTATGTTGAAGCGAGCTGAGCACTGTGGCCAGGGGAGAGAGGTCATCCCAGCCCTGCTGCAGACCGGCCGTTCATCCAGAAGAAGCTCTGCAGCTCAGAGGACTGTGCACAAACCCAGTAGCCACCTGGCTTCCCCAAACCCCGGCCCACGGTCTGCTAGGCTGTCAAGGCCCTGCCACTTACCACGTCCACTTGCCTGTCCCTGGAGAATTTGCCCTGATGATTGATTCAAGGGAATTTGGCAAGGACGTGCGCAGAGAACCAGGGCCAGACCGGTCACTCAGACACGGTCAAAACAGACTCATGAGGATGTTAGGGCAAGCGAAGCATCACACTGTGTGTGCTTTAGACCTGGGTCATCTGTGGGTGGGCAAAGGATCGAACGGCCCCGAAGGTTTGGGTTCAAGTCCGGCTCTGTTGATTACGAGCCATTTGTTATGCGCTGGGTTGGATCCCTCCCTAAAATTGATGTGTTGAAGTCCTAACCCCCAGGATCTCAGAACATGACTGTATTTGGAGACAGGGTCTTCAAAGGTGTGACTACGTTAAAATGATATCACTAGGGTGGACGCTAATCCGTTGTGACTGGTGTCCTTATAAGAGGAGATTGGGAAACAGGCACCCACAGAGGGGAGACCTTGTGAAGACACAGGGAGACATCTTCTACAAGCCAAGGACGAGGCCTCATAGACACCAGCCCTGCTGACATCCTGATCTTGGACATCCAGCCTCCAGAAATGGGAGAAAATAAATCCATTTCTGTTATTTAAGCCATGAAGTCTGTGGCACATTTTTTTTTTTTGCAGTACACGGGCCTCTCACTGCCGTGGCCTCTCCCGCCGCGGAGCACAGGCTCCGGACGCGCAGGCTCAGTGGCCATGGCTTACAGGGCCCAGCCGCTCCACGGCATGATGGGATCATCCCAGACCGGGGCACGAACCCGTGTCCCCTGCATCGGCAGGCGGACTCTCTACTACTGCGCCACCAGGGAAGCCCCCCTGTTTAAGTCTTTCATTCATCTTTGGGTTCACAGTTCTCGCCCGTTGCTCTGGGCACAACTGTACGTTGTTTCTCCGTGGTTTGCATTGTCCACTGGGTTTACTTCCCCGTTTTCCCCACGTGAACACCAGGCCCCCTCCAGCTTCTCATCACTTCAAGCTAAACCCAGATTAACATCTTCCCACGTATCCCTTTATAGTCCCTGGAAAAAGTCTCGGGGCATATACACAAGAGTGGGGCTGCCAGGCCATAGGACACACGCCTGTTTTATTTTATTGATCTTATTAAACAGTGCCAAATTGCTCTGCAGAGTGGCTTCCCAGCTCACGCAGGGAAGGGGGCTTGGCCATGTAAGCTTCACCTTCAGCGGATCATCTCCAGGAAGGCGGGGGAGGGGGTAGGTGTGGCTTTAAGGAGGCAGTGACTCCCAGCCCTTGGCCCCAAAAAGCCTCCAACAGTTGACAGACAGGACCACCCATGGCAGACACCTGCATTCCCCATCCAGAGCTTGGGAGAACTGAGGATATAGCAGAATGTCATGTGTCTACAATGTTTTTCTCCCTAGAACAAGGATGCAAACCAGTAGATGTGTGTGTGTGTGTGTGTGTGTGTGTGTGTGTGTGTGAGCCAACCCGACACCAAATCTTGGGGCAGCTGGATTACAATGCAAATGGAATTCACAGCCTTGCAAAGAAGGAGGAATTGGGAAAATGAGACCATCGATATCAGAATGAGGGCATGTGGGAAGATTCCAATGAAGATTCCAAGGACCACAGAGTCCCTAATTCTATAAGCTTCCTTTTCAAGTAGAAAATGGCCCTTCCTCCCCGTCTGAGAGGCTCATCTTCCCTTGTCTGCAGAACCTATGAAGAAGGATCCTGAGGGGGCTGCAGGTGGGGCAGTGTCAATCCTCCCCGAGGTCTACCTCCACCAGCTCACGTTGCTCCTAGATTTTCAGCCAGATGCGTCTTCCAGCAGCACTAAGGGATGCGATGTATCACCTGTAAAATTTTGCTAATTGGGCTTCCCTGGTGGCGCAGTGGTCGAGAGTCCGCCTGCCGATGCAGGGGACACGGGTTCGTGCCCCGGTCCGGGAAGATCCCACATGCCGCGGAGCGGCTGGGCCCGTGAGCCATGGCCGCTGAGCCTGCGCGTCCGGAGCCTGTGCTCCGCAACGGGAGAGGCCACAACAGTGAGTGAGAGGCCCGCGTACCGCAAAGAAAAAAAAAAAAAAATTTTGCTAATTTATATGAACAGGCACTTAGGTCATCTGTGTGTAAGTGATTCATAAGGATGTCGAATCAGGGTGCAAGGAACATGATACTGAATCAGGTCTTATTTGTTAACGTGATCTAACTAACCAGAGAGTCTGGACTCAACATGCCAGCTTAAGCAGCCGTGAGTAGTTTTAACAGTTTGTTTGGTAAATTCACTGAAACTGGCTCAAAGGTGGTCAAAACAGAACAAGGTTGAAATGTCAGAATTTCCTTGGACTTAGGGAGACTGGATTACTGGAATGGGTGGGAGGGAGGGAGACGCAAGAGGGAAGAGAGATGGGAACATATGTATATGTATAACTGATTCACTTTGTTATAAAGCAGAAACTAACACACCATTGTAAAGCAATTATACCCCAATAAAGATGTTAAAAAAATTTTTTTTAATTAAAAAAAAATGGAATGGGTTTTTTAATTCAATGTGCTCACCCACCCCCGAGTTAGTTTCCCCAGGAGGTTCAGTGGACATTCCTTCTTCAAGCCTTTGGGATACACACTGGGGAGGGGGCTCCAGCATCCTTGAAAGCCTCTGATGGCAACGTATCCTGCAGGGCGGTATTGACAGTGGGAGGCGTTCCCATCAAATGCGCGCCCTGCGTCCCGCGGGGATACCAGAGTCTCAGAGCAGTAACTGCCGGAGACCCAGTGGGCACGGGGGTCACGACGGGCAGCAGGGTCAAAATCAAACTCTGGTGGACTGATCGGGGACTGTTCCCTGACCTCACCTCTCCCCATTCCTCCCTGTTCAATACTCATGTGTGTGAGCACTAATGCCGAAATTCCCATACAGAATAAATTCCATAAATTCCTTTGTGCAATGCAGGGAATCTGTATTCCCATTATGCTTACGGCAATTCCTTTCCCCCTCTTAATCCAGAGTGATACAGAAGCTTGCTGGGGGCCGTAAACCCTGAGCAGATTCTTGAAGGATGAGTAAGAGTTTGCAGCAAAGAAGCTGCTGAAAGCCTTGGTGGGAAGAGCAGAGACCAGGGTGCAGCCTGGCCCTGTGGGACATCAGCCTGGCCTGGGTGGAGGAAAGTGAGGGGTGTATGGTGGGACATGAGGCTGGAGGTCATCAGGGACAGTGTTGGGTACACGGTTAAGGACATTGGTCCCTCATGTCTAGAAAACCCCACTTTCCGCTGGAGCCCTTGATAATCTCTCTTTCCTCTGTGCCAATGCTGCCTACGCAGTAGAGATGTCATTCAAATGCAGAGCCCAGGGCCTCAAGGCTGCAGAGTGGAGGCCTCCTCTTCATCACGTGGATGGGGAACTGAGTCCCGGAAGGGCCGCTGATCTGCTCCACACCCTCAGGAAATATTGAGCAACTGGGCTGATTCTCAAAGCCCCGACACCCCCGAGGGCCTGCCAGACTGCACCCCTGTATCTGGTGAGGCCCCGAGTTCCACCACGGCCACTGCACTGCACCTACGGGTCCAGCCTAGGCTGCATACCCAGCCATTGGAGTGGCTACCAGACCTTCTCAGGACTCTCCCGGGGCTGACACTGTCCCTGGTGAGCCCAGGTCACAGGACCTGAATGGTGGCAGTGGAAGTGGTAAGAAGTGGTCAGGTTGTACATTTATTTGAAGGTAGAAAGAGCAGAATTTACCAACAGAGAAGCAAGAAAGGGCAGGAGTAGAAGAATACTATTTATTGAGCCCCTGTGATGCCCCAGGCCTTGTACTGAGAGTTTTCAAATATAGGGGGTTGAATGGTAACTGCCCAAAAGATATTGGGTTGGCCAAAAAGTTCGTTTGGGTTTTTCCATAAGATGTTATGTGAATGTGACCGTATTTAGGAAAGGGGGCTTTACAGATGCCGTTAAGTTAAACATCTCAAGGTGAGATCATCCTGGATGATTTGGGTGGCCCCAGATCTAATGACAAGTGTCCCTTATAAGAGACACACAGTGGACAGACACACAAATAGGAGAGGAGAGCCCATGTGAAGACAAGCAGGAACCAGAGCAATGTGGCCACAAGCCAAGGAGCGATGGGGCCCCCCAGGACCTGGAAGAGCTGAGGAACAGTCTCCCCCAGAATTGGAAGAAAGTCCAGCCTGGCCGTCACCTCGATTTCTGATTTCTGGACTCCATAACTGTGAGAGAATACATTTCTGTTGTTTTAAGTACCAAGTTTATGGTCATCTGTTACAACAGCACTGGAAAACTAACACAGTTTTTCATTTCATCCTCATACCCGCAATGGAACGTATCTTATTACCCCATTTTACAGATAAAAAATCAGAGGCTCAGAGAATGTCCACAGCTTCTCCAAGATGAAACACTGACAGGAGCCGGGATCAGATCCAGGCCAGTTTGTATCACAGCACAGGCTTGATGACTCCGACCAGTTTTTCAAGTCAGGCTCCAAGGAAGCCC
Source organism: Monodon monoceros (assembly GCF_005190385.1). Taxonomy (NCBI): domain Eukaryota; kingdom Metazoa; phylum Chordata; class Mammalia; order Artiodactyla; family Monodontidae; genus Monodon; species Monodon monoceros. The sequence continues at coordinate 6,705,658 of NW_021703770.1, read as the reverse complement.
TTCTTCAGACTAACCAGGAAGTGTTTGTTTAAAAGCAAATTTGCAGCCTTTTCCAGACACACTGACTCACAACCTCTGAGTTGCAGTCCTGGGAATGTGTACATTTTAAAAGCTTCCAGGTGAATCCCATGCACAGTTCCTTTCAAGAATGCCCAGTCAACACTGGGCTGCATCTGAGGCTGGTCAGACACCCAGGGGCTCAAGAATGAAGACACAGTGGCTCCCCCAGCCTGGTTCAGATGCTGGGGTGTCTCCTGGCACAGGCTGGTATGGGACCTTCTTCTTGAATGTTCTTTCCACGAGTGCTTTGGAAAGCCTCAGAGCCAAGGACAAGGGTAACATGATGCTCCTTTCCACAGCAGGGCTGCTCTCTGCTTCCCAGCCTGGAACCCAGCTTCCTTCCCGCCGGCTGCCGACCCAAACCCAGTGCAACCTGCACAGTCCAGCATGCACGTAGCTTTTTCACCAAACCTGCCCAGGACCCTAGACCATGCTCTTCCTCGTCTGAGCACTCAAGAGCCCTGGAGCCCTGAGAGCCCCTCCTCCCTCAGAGAGTCATAAACCTGGGCAAGGGCACGAGCATCCTGGGGTCCAAACCCCAGCTCCACCCCTCACGTGACTTTGGGTCATTACTTACTTCTGTGAACACAGATTTCCGCCCGAGTAAAATGGGGATGACGTTAGCGGCTGCCTGTCCAGTGGCTCTGAGGTGACGAATTGAAACAACAGTGAGATGCTACTCTACACCTACTAGAATGGCCCAAATCCAGGACACTGACAATAGCAAATGCCCGCGAGGATGTGTATCAACAGGAACTCTCAGGCACTGGTGGTGGGGATGCAAAATGGTAGAGACACTTCGGAAGACACTTTGACAGTTTCTTACGACACTACACATAGTCTTACATACAATCCAGCAGTTGTGCTCCTTGGTATATACCCAGATGAGTTGAAAAGTTATAGCCACCCAGAAACCTGCCCACGGATGTGTATTCCAGCTTTATTCATAATTGCCTGCGCTCAGAAGCAACCGAGATGTCCTTCGGTAGGTGAATGGATAAATAGACTAGTGTAGGTGAATGGATAAATAGACGAGTGCATCCAGACAATGGAATATTATTCAGCACTGAAAAGACATCAACTATCAAGTCGTTAAAGACAAGGAAGAAACTCAAGTGCATATTGCTAAGTGAAAGAAGCCAATCTGAAAAGGCTACATGCTATAAGATTGCAACTGTATGACATTGTGGAAAAGGAAAAACTACAAAGACAGTAAAAGACCAGGGGTCTCCAGGGGCTAGGGAGGCAAGGGGATGAATGACAGAGCTCAGAGGATTTTTCGGGCAGTGAAACTACTCTGTGTGATACTGGGATGGTGGATATATGTCATTGTATATTTGTCTAAAACCATTGAATGTACAACACCAAGAGTGAACCTAACTGTGGACTCTGGGTGATAATGATGCATGAATGTCAGTTCATCCTTGGTAAGAAAGGTACCATTCTAGTGAGTGATCTTTATAATGGGGGAGGCTATACGTTTGTGTGGTCCGTGGGTATATAGGAAATTTCTGTGCCTTCCTCTCGATTTTGTTTTAACCCTAAAACTGCTCTAAAAACTAAAGTCTTTAAAAAAAAAAATGGGAGAGCTTGGGGGAGAACCTAACACATAGAAGCAACCTGTGTCAGCTCCTATCCCAGGGATCGGAAGCACTTTCTTTGATTTAACGCTCACAGAAATCCCATGCAATAGATGGCATTATCCATCTCTAAGAGGGTGAGGGAGCTTTGTTTTTGTAACTAACGTCTACTGAGTGACTCTGCATGCCTAGCAAAGGGCCAGCTCCCAGGGGGCGTAGAGATGACAAGGGTGTCCTGTGACCCTGTGTCCCTTCTACCACCCACAGCAGCGCCTTGCTTTTGCCCAGGAATCCTTGTAGCTGGAGCCCAGGTCCAGGGCTGGAGGGGGTCTCTGGGTGGGAGAGTTCAGGACGCATTTACATGTGGTTCTGAAGGGGTCTTCAGTGAGGTGACCCCGCCTCCCCTTTAGGGGAGAATTCCCAGGGTGTTGTCAGGGGCCAGCAGGGAGTGAGTCAGGCCAGCCGGCACTGCTGCCTCTGTCTCACCGGTTTCATTCCTCTTTCCTCACCTGCGCACACCCCCAATCAATTTCGTCAAAGAGACCAGCAGAAACACTCGCCCTGAGGACTGGGAGATTTTACTGGAGGAGGCGGGGTGAAGAACAGGGGACGCCGTGTCCCAACCTCAGCCCTGCTGAGGACAGGAGACTCATAGCTGGAGGGGGGGGGATCAAGGTGACCCGGGCGGAGGACACTGGAAGAGTGTCTGTGATGAAGAGCAAAGAGGAATATTAATAACAACCATATATTCGGCATCTACCACATGCTGAGCACTAACTTCATCTCCATCACAACCCTGGGAGGTAGCCATTATCATCACCCCCATTTTACTGATAGGAAAACTGAGGCTCAGAGACGTGAAGTGGCTTCCCCAGGATCTCCCAGCTTGTACATAACAAAGCGAGAGTTTGACGCCAGCCCCCCTAACCCCAAAGCCCTTGCTCTTCTCTTCCACCTTCCCTGGGGGCCCCTACCTGTAGCCAAGGCTGGTGCTAGAGGTGAGCTTCTGTCCAAGTCAGTCGCAGCTCAAGAAATGAGTAGCAGCTGTGGAGCCGGCCAGGGGCTGCCCAGTGACCCTCCCAGAGCCGCCCTAGCTGTTTAGTCTGGGGCAGGAGGGACAGTTACCTTGACCTTGACCTCTGAGCAGACCTGGAGCCCAGGGTCACCCTTCATCAGTGTCTCCATTCTCGCTTAGGCCCCAGGAGGAGAGGTAGAGCCCCACCTGTGCCACCGCGCCAGCATCACAGGGAGGCGGAAGGCAGAGCAGACCAGTCCCAAATCCTCTGCTTTCTAAAGCAGCCGTGTTGGTTCAGCGGAAGTGGCCTCTGCTGGCCCGGCCGGGGTGTGGGGTGTGCATCTGAGTAGCGCCGGGAGCTGGCATCGTGCCGCCATACTGTATGGGCTCCGTGCACATTCGTGGGACAAATAAATGACAAACAAATAGGATGTGAGCAGATCCGGGGCCTCTGGATGCCTGGTCCCGAGCGTCTCTGGAATTCTCTGTGCATCTGGCTCTGGTCAAGGAGGCCTTATTGTTTGGCGTCACGATGCTTTCAACAGGCCTCTGTTCTTAAACCCCCTCCACCAGCCGCTCTTTGGAATTTATTTACAGCTGCTCTGGGAGGTCTGTTAGAGAAACCGCTGAGAGGTTGGGCTCACACTGAAGGAGAGCTTACGAACAGCTGGACGCGGGGACCCTCGGCCGGGAGAGGCGGAAGTGGAGCCGTGGCCTCCTCGGGCAATGAGGCCAGAGCCCTGACACTGTCCCCACCCCAGCCTCTGTCCTCCCCGCCACATACGTCCCGAGTGCCTGCTCTGTGTCAGGTTAGGTTGCAGGGCCCAGACCTGGACGCCTTCGTCCAGACCCTGCCCTTGAAGCACTCCCGGCCCAGAGTCCAAAGAAGAATATTCATCACGGACCAGGGGCTTTATTGAGCATCTACTATGAGCTAAGCGTGTCTAATACATCCTCCCACAGCACTTACCCTGTGCGAGGAGCAATTCAGAGTGATCAATACCTCTCTCATCCCTGTTTTAGGGATGAGGAAGCCAGCACACAGAGAGATTATGTGACTTCCCCACGGTCACACAGCAGGAGAGTGGCAGGGGGCAGGAGACTGACCCAGGCTTGTGCAGGCAGCCCTGAACCATGGACTTGATGCCACATGGGAACGGCATCAACAACGGGAACAGCTAAGGGTGAGGCCTAAATCCCAGAGAAACTCCCCAGCAGGCCTGGCAGGTGGGGAGTCGGAGGTCACAGGAGGGCCCCTCACTAGGGGGATGGGATGAAACAGGACCCAAAGGTCGCACACTGGGGAAACCAGGGTGACGGTCAGAAGCCACACACTGGAAAGAGGTAGCCAGAGAGGTCGGAAAACTGGAACAGACCGGGGGAAAGGAGAAATGACGGGGCTGGAGCATCCCGCCCTTTACCTAGAGTACAAACTCACACGTGTCCTCTCTCTGCCATGCATCAGCTCTCTGCTGCGTGTCTGCTGTGTCACCTCCTGCACGGTCCTTTAGCTCCTCGTGCCTCGATTTCCCCAAATGTAAAGAGGGGATGAAATGAGCACCGACCTGAGAGATTCTCAGAGCAGAGCTTAGCACATCATTAGTGCTTTACACGCGATTATTAAATTGACAACCATTCCGTACTTTATAAGGCCATATACATGCACATTGCTCAGGGATGTGGATCCTGCTGTCGAGTGTGGGGAGAGGTGTGGGAAATGGGGATGAGGGGAGCAGCAAGTGCTGGACTCAGAGGGGCCCTGTGTGGCCTAGGCAGCACACCGTGAACCCTCTGCAGCGCAGATAGAAATGAATTACAGACAAGGAGATAAATAACCCTGTGCGATGGCCCTGGGCCCCACGCCTGGGTGATGTAGTCTGTCACCCAGCCCCACCACACATTCCTGCTGTCAACTAGACACAGCTCAGCCCCGTCTTTCCTGTACTCCTGAGCTTCCTCTTTCCACAAATGGACTCTGAAGACCTACTATGTGCTACGCAGACTTCCAGGCACTTTGAGAAGCAGAGGCACATGGTCTTGCTGGTCTCTTCCTCTAGGCCTGCCTGCCTTCCTCCTTTTCTTCCTTCCTTCCTTTTATTTCCTCCCTCCCTCCTTTTCTTCCTTCCTTCCTCAATCCATCCCTCCCATCACCACATCATTCGTCTGCTTCCTTCATTCATCTGGCCCTTCACTTGAAGTCTGCCTCTAACACGTGCTGTGCCGGGTTCTGCGTGTTGCTGGGCTTCAGCCTAGAGAGGCAGATAGGTGTTAGCCTGGCCTTGCCCGTGGATCTCATAGCCCAGGAGGGAGACAGTCAATAGCGGAACAAACAAGCAGTGGCGCTTGGGCCAGGGCGGTGAAGGAAGGCAGTGGGTGATGGAGCTGAAGAGTTAGGCAGAGTGGTCCGAGAAGGGGCACACGGATGCGGAAAACTAAAAATGAGGAGCCCATCCTGGGGAGACCTGGGAAATGGAATATTCCTAACAGTGGAATCATCTACTCATATATTCAGTCATTTGTCCATCTGCCCATCTGTCTGTCCAGCTACTGTATTCATTCATTCCTGCATTTATTCCCTTATTGGTTCCACTCATGAGACAGCTTCATCTACTTGGAAAAAAAATTGTTTTGGAGTCACACAGGTCTAAGTCCTGATGACAATTTTGCCATGCGTGAGCCAAATGGCTGGGGAAATTTATTTCATCTCTCCATGCCTCAGTTTCCTCATCTGTAGAATGGGCATGAGATGACTTGAGATGAGGATGCAGTGAAATGGCAAGTGTCTCCAGGGGCGCAATAGATGCTCCATAAATGCAGCTACTGTTCCAGTCACCACCAGCCAGTTACTTAGAGATTGCCCAGCTCATGAGCGGGAAGTGCCAGGTCCTGGACCCACACTCACCAAGGCTGACCCCAGACACACACCCAGGCTGCAACACGAGGTCTGCCAAGACGCCTAAGCCCTGACGTAGGATGGGCACAAGGCCACCCAATCAGACCGGCCTGGGCTGCGACCCATCCTGGCTCCTGCACTCGCAAATGCTGGGACACGCCAAATTGTCTGCTTAGGGGGCCTCCCGACAATCACACAGGGTAGGCACTAATATTCTCCTGCTTCTTCAAGCAAACAAAACTGAACACAGAGACGGCTTCCCTGGTGGCGCAGTGGTTGAGAGCCCGCCTGCTGATGCAGGGGACACGGGTTCGTGCCCCGGTCCGGGAAGATCCCACATGCCGCGGAGCGGCTGGGCCCGTGAGCCACGGCCGCTGAGCCTGCGCATCCGGAGCCTCTGCTCCACGACGGGAGAGGCCACAACAGTGAGAGGCCCACGTACCGCAAAAAAAAAAAAAGAAAAGAAAAAACTGAGCACAGAGAGACTGCCGGTTGTCCAAGGCCCACAGGTGAGCAGCAGGGCTGCGGTGGCGCCCCAGGCGCTTTCCCTCCTAACCCACTGCCCTGCCTGGCTCACTGTGTCAGCTGTCAGCTTGCTGCAGGTTTCCTTGGCAATGAAGAACGGCAGCTGAGCCATCTGAGGTTCACCGGCAGGCACAAGGGGCCAGCATTTCGATCATGATTTGGGGGATCTGTTGCAAGTGCTTGTTGCAATCAGACTTCCTAAAAGCGATCCTGGCATTCTCTGGGCTCAGCTTTACTCTTACTACAGAACATTGAGGGACTTTAGCCGGTGAAGCCGGCTTGGAAGGGCTCAGTCGCTGTCAGGGTTCAAAGACTTTGGTTCCAGCCCCCCTCCTGCCCCTACTTTAGTGCATGTCCTGACATCACCTGGCATCTCTGAGTTCCCGCTTCCCCTCCCCCATAACATGGGGTAGTAATACCGTCCACCTTGTGGTCATGAGCTATCTCTTAGTACAGGGCCTCTACATACCTGGTGCTCATCAAAGGGTCACTGAACCTGGATTAGCACCTAACACTTTGGGTGATTCCTTTAATGACACTTTTCCGCAGTGCTTGCCTCATGGAATTTGTTTTAAGAGCATCAAGTGAGTTCATGAGAAGAAAATGAGGATTGATGTTTACTGGGCAGTTTCTTTGTGACAGATACCCCACTGCCACTTTACATACATGATTTCTACAAATCCCGTATATTCATTAGGATTATATGAGCAAATTACTCTTAATCTATGGCTTAAGCAATAAGTCATCAAATTAATTCATACAGTGGGAAGTCTGAAGGTCCAGGTTAAATTCAGTAACACCTTAAGTTCCAAGGACCCAGGTTCTTTCCCTCCTTCTGCTCTACCATCCTCAGCATGTTGGCTTTTCATCCTCCAGCTTGTGCCTTATATGCACAAGATGACTGCTGCAGCTCCAGCCATCAACTTTGAACTCAAGGAAGAAAGAGAATGCATAGAGAAGATTTTTCTCCTCCTGAGGAATGGAGTCCTTTCTAGGAGGCCCCAGCAGAGTCCTCTTTCTGTCTCATTGGCCAGAATTGGGTGAGAGGCCCACCCCTAAGTCAATGAATGGAGAGATCATCAGAGTCACCTCTTATGGAGGTTGTGTCTATGGTCATATTCTCCCTCCACAGGCACAAGCCTGCCACCACCTCCGAGCAGACACACATCGTTCAGCATCCCCTTGTGTATGTTACAGTAAAAGGGAAGAGATGGCGTAATTGTTATGAAAACCACAGGGGAGAGAGTTCCCACTGAGGTCCAGAGATGAGAATTTTCTGGGGTGTGAGAGGAACAGCAAGGAGTCCACCGAGGCTGAGTGTAGCGCAGGGGAGGGAGAATGGAAGGAGAAGAGATGAGGGAGGCTGCTGGCCTGGAGGCCACGCAAGGGCTGGGAATGCCATGCTAAGTCAATGGGCAGGCTTTGGGAGGCTGGAGCCAGGAGACCGCCATCACCTTGGTTCCATTTGCCAAGGATTGTTCTGGTGGCTCTGAGAAGTGTGGACGTAATGAACAGGAGACTGGGGGACCAGTCAGGAGGCTGTGGCTGAGGTCCACGTGGGGATGAGCGGGCTGGACGAGGGCAGACCAGGCTCCAAAGGAGACCCCTCACCAGTGTGGCAAGTGTCCAGCAAGGGGTGAAGGCCAGGCACCCCAACCCACCAGGGGTAACAGGCACCCAGACATGGGGAGACAGCTCCAGTACCCAAGGGCTTCAGGCTAAAAGCAGGGGCGGGAACGCCTGTAAATTGGAAACCAGAGATTTAATTTGTAGAGGAGGTGATGATGGTAACCAGGGCCCCAGCCCTGAGCTCATTTGTGAATTCATACCATTTCATGATCAGTGGACTAAAGCCACCCTCCTTTGCTTGCAGCCAGGGAGAGAGGAGTGAAAGATGACAAATGCAAACCAGAAGTAGGAGCAGCCGGGAGGGAATGGAAGGGAGTTTATTTTCTCCACTGGGAGCGCTTTCAAAGCCCGTGCCAGCGCTGGCCCCTGTAACTGTATCTCCACCTCCGCCTGGTACCCTCCCACCATCTCCCCCGCCCCACCTTTGAGAAACGCCTAGGCAGGATGACCCCAGCTCCTTCTGTGAGAATTTACCGCCCTGATGTGAAATCATAGCCCTGTAACTTTCCCTTTAAGAGCTGTCAGAGCCGGGGAGGCTGGCCAAGCTTGGGCTGGAGGTGGGGACAGAGGGAAGAAAGAAAAAAAAAAAAAGAGAGAGAGAGAGAGAGGCAGGAAAAGTTTTTTCAGAGGAAAATGCAGGGTTTGTCCTTAACCCTGACGTCAGATCTTGCTTTAATAAAACCCCCTCAGGGCTGCGGGAAGAGGCATATCTGGCACTCCCGATGGGCCAGGTCAGTCTCGGCCCAGCTCCCCCGAGAGGTGGCCGGATCCTCTGGGCTGCTCCGTAGATGCCTTGGCCACTGACCTCCAGGCATGAGGTGGTTCCTGCCGTGGGCGCTGGTGGCAGTGACAGCAGTAGGAGCAGTGGGCAGCACCCCGGCCATGGTGAGTCCTGCCCGGAGGGGCATGGAGAGGGGTCCCAGCTCCCATCTCCACCGGTCCTGCTGCATGGGTGGGCAGGATGAGAAGGGCTGGAATGTTAGGGGGCAGGGAGGTGTCCACTGAGGAGCAAGGGCGAGGCCCAGGGTGAGGAGTAGGGCTGCTGGGGACAGCTGATCCCGGCAAGGGGAGGAGCAGAGCCAGCACCTGGGGAAACAAAACGAACAGGACTTCCACGCCTTTTATTCCCACCTGAAATGCAGCAGAAAGGGACACTCAAAGGAACAGAGTCAGGGAGCCTGGACACCAGACGTAGGAATGCCCAGACTGGCTGTGTGACCTTGGGCTAGTCACTCACCCTCTCTGAGCAGCATAAAGTAAGGAAAACTATTGTTAGACTTCTAGTCTTTGAGTTTGGAAAATGAGTTTCCAAGTGTCGGAGATGCTACAAGGCAGGGGGTGGGGGGGTGGGGGAGTTAGAAAAGGCCAAGAAAAGTTGGAAGGGATAATATCAGCTCTCAACAAAAGCACTAACTTGCGCAAATAGTGCTTGTGCTGATTCTCTAACCCAAATGCGGCCGCCTTGGGCTTGCACAGCCCTCTACAGTTTATGAAGCATGTACATTCGGGTCTGCAGAGGAAGCCCGCTGTTTCAGGGGAACCCTAAGGGTTCTCTCTCTCCCACCTCCATCCCAAGGCACACGGAGGGGAAGGGAGGAAGGTCTGCACCTCCGAGAAGCCAGGGAGTAAGACACGTGGCAGCACAGAGCCAGGCGGCTGGCTCGAGGCTTGGAGCAGGCACAGGGCGGGCAGGAGGTGGGCAGCTGTGAAGAGCTTCTGAATCCAAGATCCCACAGCCCGGGCCAGGGCCTGCTGCCAGTAGTAAGGCCAAGAGAACGAGGGAGGATGGCAAGAGGGAGTTTATTACCCATGGACAGCTTTCTTGGGGACTGATGTGCCCCACTCCTAGATGAGGAAGCTGAGGCTTGGGGGTAAGCTACTTGCCCGTGGGCTCAAAGACGCTGGTTCTGAATCAACCAGATCTGAGGCTGAGAGCTGACGGCTGACCACAGGCCAGTTGCTCATAGGCGCTGGGTGATGGATATTCCTCCAAGCACGGTAGTGTGCATTGATGAGATCAGGGAGGGCGTCTGGGTGACTTGCTGTTAAATCCTCCGTAACTTGTGCGGCTTCTGAATGTAGCTGGTGCTGAACCATCCTACCAAAAAAAAAAAAAGAAGAAGGGACTTCCCTGGCAGTCCAGTGGTTAAGACTCTGCCCCCCCAATTCAGGGAGCACGGGTTCCATCCCTGGTCAGGGAACTTTTAGGGAGTTTGGAGTTTGGGGTTGACATGTACACACTGCTGTATTTAAAATGGACGACCAACAAGGACCTACTGTAGAGCACAGGGAACTCTGCTCAATATTCTATAATAAGCTAACTGGGAAAAGGATTTGAAAAAGAATAGATACATTATACGTATAACCGAATCACTGTGCTGTACACCTGAAACTAACACAACATTGTTAATCAAGTATGCTCCAATATAAAATAAAAAGTTTTTTAAAAAAGGATATTAATTCCATTTTACAAATGAAAGAAATGGAGACAGGGCAAATAAGGGACTTGCCCAGGGTCTCACAATTAATAAGTGGGACGGCTCAAACTCAGATCGTTTCCTGCCAAATCCCACTCTCTCTTCCATAGCTTTCCTGAAAACTGAAGCACCCAGAAGATACCATATCAGCCTTTATTTCAGGGTTGCAATGTCTGGGAGGACAGGGGGTGGATGGAGAAGAGGTGAGAGGGGTAGGGTAGTGAGGTCTGAGTGAGGAGAAGGAGAGAAGTATGTGGGGGGGTCCAAGTACACGGGAACCCCAGGTACCTCCTCAGAGCAATCTGCAGTAGGGAAGAGGGGGTACAGGCCCACAGGCTCAGCCGAGGGGACGCACAGCACAGGAGCTGGGAGTCCAGACAGACCCAGGCAGCAGGATGGAGGGAAGGTTTCTGGGAGGAGACAAGGTACCTCTCTTCGGTGCCCCTGTCCGGGGACCTTCTGTGGGGACCCATACTTCCCCCCTGCAACACTGTTATCTGATTCAAGAGCTCTCCGGATAGAGCCTTAACCCCCCAGTGAGGGCTGGGAGACAAAGGTCAACCTGTACTTTCCTTCAGAGCCAAGTTCCATCTGTGGTCATCTTCCCCAAACTCATACATAAAGGGAATGTGAGTCCATTCAAGGTCCCACTGAGGTTTTAATGGAAAAAAATAATGATAGATGTGTCCATGTGGAAGAAAAGGTTCATGAGAATTGCCAAGAAAACTTCTAGGAAGTCGAATTGTGAGGGGGGACTTGCCCTGTCAGATAGTAAAACATTATCGAAAAGTTCCGTAATTGAAGGAGGAAGAGGCCAACCCAGGAAGAGATAAATCCAGGAGCGGGACAGGGCAGTGAGCTCAGAAACGTAGCCAAGTGTACTCAGGAATGTAACATATGATAAAGGTGAGCTACAGAAAGACCTTGTTTTTCCATCTCTTTGTTCTTTTCTTCCTTCTACATGTAGTAAGTACCTCCCTTGTGCTAAGAGAGAGGGTCTACATTTGGGGGGGGGGTTGCCAAGCACCGCGCCAAAGCCTATATATTTATATACGTAAGACCTTCCTCAGTTCATCCACGTGACATTTATGATTATTTATTAAGCACCTCCTAAATTCTCATAGCAATACTGTTAAGCAGATGTAATCACCTTCCTTTGTAGATAAAAACTAAAGCTCAGAGAGGTTAAGTAATTTGCCCAAGGTCACACAGCTAGTAATCTGTGGAGCTGACCTTTGAACCTAGGTCAGCTCTCAACAACACAGCCTCTTGCCTCCCTGGTCCATGTACTTCTGCAAATATGAGAAGCACAAAGTCCGTGACCCTACTGAGCTTACAGCAAGTCCCCTAACCACTCGGACATTCCCGTCCTCTCTTGTTAATCGGGGCTGACAACCCGAGCCCCATCAAGTTCCCCGTTGCCGAGGAGTGAACACAGGGCTGCTTGAGGGAAGCCTCTCAGAAGCATATGACCAGGTACATGAACGCTGTGCTGATAAATTCCAGGGCACACATTAGGTCTCTGGTTGTCTGTGTACAGCTGAGACCCATATACCTTCTGCCATAGAAATGTGTGTTGGTGTGCACAGGGGTAAAAGCATGCATGTGCAAGTGACTGTGGCTTGTCTGAAGGTATAAAGCCCCATGGGGTGTGTGTGTGTGTGTGTGTGTGTGTGTGTGTGTGTGTGTGTGTGCTTGAGGATACGTGGGCTGAGTGTGAAATGCAAACCCACTTTCAACCCCTCAGACCAACTACAGAATCACGTGGCCCCGGGTAAGTGGCACATCCCTTTGAAAAGTTTGCAGGAGCATAAGCAACATGGCTTCTTTACACTTCCTGTGTATAGCTGGGATGTGAGCTAGCATTTCAAACCCCACACCCACCAGCTCCCTGCTCAGAGCCTCTTCCGTCAGATTGGACACTCTGCTCCCAGCTCTGGGCCCCTCCCGCCCACTGCTTGTCCAGGATGCTGGCGAGAGCGCAGCTCGGGCTGGCATTTTCCACCTGGGCACGGCCCTTGGTGAGGGCTCACCCTCTGGAATGGGCACGGGAACGGTGCTCCTTGGGAGACCCGATCCTGACCTTGGGCTGGGCAGTACCTCCAGGCTGTCAGCGTTATCACCTCCAGGTTTCAGGAAAGGCCAGGAGGCTGTCTTTGTACAAACAGAAACCCTGGAATTCCTCCCAGGAAGCTTTGCCATCTCTCTGAGCGCTGGGAAGGGGCTGCTACACACACTGTAGGTTACATATGGGAGCAGGGAGGTGAGCCAGCAGTGGTCCAGGGTGGGATCGTGGGAGGAGCTGGGAGGGATGCCAACCACAACCCAGGAAGTAAAGCCGGGTAGGAAGGCCCACAAGAGAACCGTATAACACTGCAGACGTCTGCGGGCAAGGCTTCAGCACACTGTTCATTCATTCAGCAGCTCCCGTGGAGCACAGTCTGTCCCAGTAACATGGATGACGATGAGGGCTAACACTGATCCAGCGCTCACTGTGTCCTGGGCACTGTATCCGCTGCATCTGCGTACATCAGCTCCCTTGAAAACCACACACCTACAAGGCAGGCTTATTAGAGTCCAGACCTGCACTGCCCAACCAATAGCCACTTGTTACATGAGGCCGCTGGGCAGCTGAGATGTGGCTGGTCCCAGCTGAGCCGAAAGGCTAAAATACACACTGGATTTCAAAGACTTAGTGTGAATACAAGACCGTGAAATTCTCATGATAATTTTTTCTGTTGACTCCATGTTGAAATGATAATACTTTCAAGATATTGGGCTAAACAAAATATATCATGAAAATAAATTTCACCTTTACGTTTTAGTGTGGCTGCTAGAAAATGTAAAATTCCATTCAGAGCTCACATTATGTTTTACTAGACAGTGTTGTCCTGGAAAGACACAAGTGTACATAGAACGGTCGTAATAGGTGGGGAAGGGAAAATACTGAGCTCCTCTCCTTGCAAGCTGTGCACCCTCAGACAAGTAACCCAGCCTCTCTGAGCCAATTTCTTCATCTGTAAAATGGCATAATGTTAGTACTCACTTCTTGGGTGCTAATCCTCTTGGGAGGCTTAAAGAATAAAGGGTAAAGACCCCAGGCTCAGTACCAGGTGGGCAAGGGCGGGGGCAGAATAATTGGTGGGCTGTGCTGGGCTCAGTGCTGAGCTGGTCTTCAGAAGATCTCGAGGTTTCCTGGCCAGCTTCCCAGAACATGTAGAGGGAGTCAGTGAACGCTTCTGGATTATCACGTAGGAGAAAGAAATACTGATGGTGATGGTGGTGATAATGTTGATGGTGATGGTGGTGATGGTGAGGCTTGAAGGGGAGACTTGTGTCTTACAACCCTGAGTCAGGTTGACAATGACAGTGATTTTCATAGCCCATCCATTCACTTGTTCCATGGGTGTTAACAGTGCGGCTATGTGCCCAGACCCTTCCTATTTCTAGAGATGTGGCGATAGATGGTTAACTCAGTCCCTACCGACAAGGACGGCTCACGTGTTGGAGGTAGATTTTTTTCCCTAGCACAGACGAATGTGTTGAAAATCTGACAGGGAAGCTTAGAGGGCTTGCAGAAGAAAAAAACCTAACGTTGGGGCCCTGAGCCTGAATTCCTGGGGAGACCTCCCACCTCCCACCCCCACCCCCACCTGTACATTAACTGGCACCTTGAAGATTCTTACACACACATGGTTTCCAAAACCATCGAATTAGAGAGACTCTGGTATCTCCTCCAGCCGCGACGTCCTGATAATCTACCAGCTCTCCTACGTTTCTTCCTTCCATCATGGCGGGGGCGGGGTGGGGGGGAAGAGAGACAGAATCAGAGAAGGAACTGGGCCTCTCAAATGTGAATAATGGGCATTCCAGGGGATGTGATAAAATCTGCTCATCTCATCCCCCTAATCTGGAAGCAAGTCCAGGCTTGGGGCATGGGCCTGGGCTCTGCTCGGCCTTGGTGGTGGTATAAGGGGGAAGACGGAGGAAACGAGAGCCCAGGCCCAAAGGACAGGAAGGGAGGGGTCCTCCCCTGCCCCTCCCATAATCCTGCATCGGGTCTTAGAGTGGAGAGAAGGGCCATGTGCCCTGAGCCCGCCCAGGGCTGAAAGGGGCAGGAGGAAGGAAGTGGTCTAAGGGTGGAGGAATATTCTGAGAGAGCTGGGACTCAGATCCTGCTCCTGGGGCAGAATAACGCGCTCGCGCAGAGAGCTAGTCATCACCGTGACATCAGACAAGCCACTTGCCTTCATAGCGCTCATTTGCTAATCTTGAAAATGAGGAGGTTGGACTTGACCCCAAACTTGCTTCCAGCTGGAGGCGTGAGCCACTCCTAGGGGCCACAACTCATTCATCAGGTGGGCCAGTCACAGGGCTCGGGTGCCATGATTCTCATAAGGGAACGCATACTGCTGCCTCTTCATTAAGAGTATGGTTGGCCTGACACCCCAAAAGCCCATGCTCTGGAATGTTCCTCTAGATATGCTTCCTCCCTTCAAGGTGTCCCCAGATATTCTCCCTTTTTCCCACGTCTCCTCTTTCAACTCTCAGAGCGTACTCCTGGTCTCATAAAACTGGAAAGCATACCACCAGCTTAATCTCCAAGGGCCCCGCCATCTCAGTGGTGCCCGGTCAGGCCTGGTCCTTAGGATGCCCGGACGCTGCTGCAAAGACCAACGGTGGCTCCCCTGGGCCTACTGAGCTGGTTGAGCAGCCATCCAGGACTCCAGAGTTTTGATACTTTCGACCACAGTCAATCCTTGAGGCCTCGCAGGTTCGAGAAGCATCCTTGTAAATACCATTAAGAGCTTAGTCCCACCTGCCTCCCCATCTCCGTGAATAGTGCCTCCATCTGCCCCGTGAGAAACCTGCACCGTTATCCACGCTTTTCTCCCTACCCAGGGCCTCCAGCTCCCCGCTCGGACCCGGTCACTAAGAGGACTGATCAGCGAGCCATAGCCACGGGCGTGGTTCCTGAGCACAGAGCAAGGAGTCACAAGACCCCATTCTAGTCTAGGCTTTGGTTTCATCTCTGAGCCTGGATTTCTTCATCTGAAAGTGGAGACGAGAAACCCACTCTGCCCGTGCTCCCGGCAGGATGGAGTGGTGGCCGTGCTCCCGGCAGGATGGAGTGGTGGCCGAGGGGAGATGGCGGCACAGCACCTGGGGCTGAGAGCCAGCCCCCCACCTCCGGGCTGGGCCTCAGCTTTTCATCCATACAAGGGACCTAAAAGCCCGACTCACAGAGCCCCAGCGACAGAGACAGAGAATGCAGGTTGGATGCTGAGCACGCGTCGAGAAGGAGCTTGGGGGCCGCGATGAGAGAGTGATGATCAGGGTGCTTTGGGGTTGGGGTGCTGTCTTCTAGGCTTTTCCGAGAGCTCCTGGACAGCAGAAGCTGGTGGGTGGGTTCTATGTGGACTGGGGACTGCAGCCGTCTACACGTCCTCCCTACTGCTGCCCTTGGTGTTCAGATCTGCCCCCCATACACACACACACACACTCACTCCAGCTGTCTGTGGCCCTATACCCCAAGTAGCCACGTCCTGACAACTGCAAACTTCAGCTCTTAAAGGATCAAAAGCACCAACCCTTGCTGGGACCTCGCTGGGGGCTGAAGACCACACAGAGCTCACTGAGCCTCACTGAGTATCACCCCCACTTTACAGACTTGGAAACAGAGGCACACATTTTGATGACCTCCCTGCGATCCACGCTTCAAGAACACCCCCAAGCTCCCCACACAGGGCTGGCAGGACCCCTTCGCAGGGTGTCCTGTGCCCCAGCCTCTTGTCCACGTTCTGCCCTCCCCACCCGAGACAGGGCTCCATCCAGGAGGAGGGAAGGGGGGGCGGTCGGGGTCCAGGCAGTGGATGGAGGGGAGGCCTTATCGGAGGCCCAGCTCAGTGAGCCGATGGTCAGAGTCAGACAGCGCCAGAGGGATTGCCTCAGCCCACTTGCCCCTGCCCTGTCAGGGGGGCAAGCAGCTCGTCCAAGGCCACAGTCTCAGCATCAGGGCTGCAGCCCAGGGCCTCCCACCTACAGGTCCACCCATAGGGGCTGAAGACGGTTCCCTCTGTGCTACTGGACGGCTGCTAGCTCTTCCCTTGTATGCAGAACAGGCTTAAGCTCAGAGGGCAGCTTCTTCCCCCTGTGTCTGTACTAGCTCTTGCTCCAGGGCTGGTCCCCTCCCTGGTCAGCCATGGCCACCACCACAGCCAGGCCTGGGATGTGGAAGGCTCTCTGCTCCTTTTCGTGAGTTGAATGAACTGGAAATCAGGCAAGAACAGGGTCTCTTAGAGGTTGCTGGGGGAATACGAGACCCAGAGTCAGAACAGAGTGTATAATTGTCTTGCTGTGTCTCTAACCTCCACGGGCCTCAGTTTCCCCATCTGTCAAATGGAGACCATCAGCACTGCCCTTACAGGGGTGTTCTGGTCATTGCCTGGCACAGTGGGTTGGCTGACTCAGGAGAGATCCCCGTTTTCCCCCCAGCAGGCGCACACGTCCCAGGCATGACCCTTAGGTCCTCTGGCCATGAGGCCTGCTTGCCTTCCCCGTGTCCTTGAGCCCTAAGCCCCAGCAACGGTGCACTGGTCATTCCTGCTCCATGCCACTTTGAAGCACCCGCGCGCCCCTGCTCATGCCATTCCTCAGCTTGGATGTTCTCTTTGCCGTTCTGGTCAATTCTCACTCATCCTTTAAAGATGCAGACCAAATGGCTCCTCCTCCAGGAAGCCCTCCCTGCTTCCACGGCCCCATCCCTTCCCTTCTCACCTTGCTCTCATAGACCCTAGACTCTGCTGAGACACCCCGCCTTGTGGCCCTTGGGTGTGATGCCTTAAGAGACTGATACTGGTTCAGATCCCAACTCTGCCACTTGTGAATGGTCTTGGGCAAATGATCTGACCTTTCTGTGGCTCAGTTTACTTATCTGTAAACTGGGGGAGATGATTATAAAAGCAGCCTGCCTCTTAGGGTTCTCACAATGACTAGATGACTTAGCGTGGAAGCTAATAAAAGAGGCATAAAAGGCAAAACGCAGACCATGTAGACCTCATTTTGATCTTGATTCATAGAAACCATCTGATTTTTTTTTAAAGCTTTGAGATAATCAGTGAAGTCTGAATACGGACTAAGTATTTGCTATAGGGAAAATTACAAAATTGTAACCAAACTAAGTTAATTGGTGTGAAAATTGTTTTGTTTTGTTTTGTTTTAATTCTCCATACTTTAGAGACACTCTCTGAAGAATTTCAGGTAAAATCACATGATGTCTGAGATTTGCTTTGAAATTCTCAAGAATGAAAAAGTATGTGTGTAGGCGGGAGAAATAGAGGAAAGGAGATGGACAGAGGTTGGTTGATAATTATTGAAGCGGGAATAGGTATGTGAGATTCATTATATTATTCTCCCAACAGTGTAAATATTTGAACACGTCCCCAAAAAAGAATGAACACGTTTTAAGTTTGATTATACGTAACCCTGGTAGAAATGCCCACCACTGGCTATGCACTCCGTCAGGGTTAGCTCTTATTAATAGCACTGTCACTCTATAACAGAAGTTAGCGATCATTTCCTAAAAAAAGACCAGAGAGTAAATATTCTAAGCTTTGTGGACAATAGGCTTTCCATGGAATCTTCTTTTTTGTTTTTTTTTACAGCCTTTTAAAAGTGTAGAACCTGTTCTAGTCTGTTACAAAAAATGCTGTTGGCGGGATGTCCCTGGGGGCTGGTTTCTGATCCTTGCTCTATAATGCAATTGCCTTTTTCATACTCCTGTCTCCTGGGGAGGCTGGGCGCTCCCTGAGACTTTATACGGGGAACTTTGTAGATGCTTTATATTCATTTGATGAATGAACAAATTCATGAGGGCTCGTTATTTGGAAAGAAATCTGGCTTCCTGCCCTTTCTACCTTCTCCATATAAAGTCGACTTTTCCAAACAGACGCTCATAAGACTGCATGTTTGTAAAACTAATTAGCAGAAAAGCTCTACAAACCTTCCACCTCCCAAGACGTGCAGCCTGGCCAGCGCTGGGCCTCACGTCCCTAGAGATCCTGCCATCGGAACCAGAGTGAGCATGGAAGGCTCTGGACAGTGCTGGGTCCTCCAAACACTCAGGCCAGGTGCCTTG
The DNA here is from genome assembly GCF_005190385.1 of Monodon monoceros. Classification (NCBI taxonomy): domain Eukaryota; kingdom Metazoa; phylum Chordata; class Mammalia; order Artiodactyla; family Monodontidae; genus Monodon; species Monodon monoceros. The sequence continues at coordinate 6,687,342 of NW_021703770.1, read as the reverse complement.
GGGGGGGTTGAGCTAAGAGTTTTCCAAGACGGTGACCCCACCTGCAGGGCATTCCTACCAAGCCCTGGGTACAGACCCCTAGGGGTATCCTCGGAGGAGGAGATGCTCAGAAAATGTGTCCACCAGGTCACATGGTGGCCGCCTGTTACACCAGAAAAGTGAGAGCAAACGGTCGGAGAGGGCTGACCACAGGGCATCCCCAGCTCTGGACCCAGGTCTGTGTCCACATTCTCCCACTGCCCACCGAGGCCTCTTTTCAGGGAAGGAGCAAAACAGAAACCGATTCCAGACAAGGCAGCCCTTTCCGAAAACCCCCAGGGCCCAGCTGAGGCTGGCTCAGGCCATTCCTGTCTCAACCCTGCCCCCTGGTGGAGCATCTGGGGGTGGCCGCCCAAACGTGGGCAAGCCCAAGCTCTCTACCATCCCTTCCATTCATGAAGCACTAGCCCACGGTGTGCCAGGCTCAGTGTTGAGCACCTAGGAGTCAAGAAAGGGCAATCTGTCCCTGAAAAGCCCCGCGAGAGGCTCCCACCTCCTCTTCCGGGGACCCCTGGAAGCTTGGGCTCAGATGAATTACAACTGTCACCACCCCGTGTTGTAATCTTGTGTGTGTGTCCATACTGTGACTGCCTTCGGGTAAGAACCACACGCCTTGTTCATCTGAGCACCAACCGCGCAGGAGACGCTTAGTACATGTGTGTGATGGGAGGATGGAGGAATGAATGTATGGATATGAATGTGAAGGAATGAAGGAGTAGGGCAGCATGGTGATAAGTCCCTCTGGAGGGACACTCTGGGGACACCCAGAGACCCCTTCTCAGCTGTGAGACTGTGAGCAAGTTACTTAAGCTCTTTGAGCTTCAGTTTCCTCATCCGTAAAATGGAGGTAAGACTATAACTGCTCATTAGGGCTGCTGGAGGATGCTGTCATCATTACTATTTTACAAATGAGGAAACTGAAGCTCAGAGAGGGTGAGCACGGCCCCAGGTCACAGAGCCTTGGGAAATGGGTTCCACTCACTGCAGATGCCCTGCCCTTTCCTCCTGGTCCCCAGGCCCTGTTCATCGATGAACCACACACACTCTCAGAGGATGGTGGGGTCTGGCTCCATCATCGATCAGGATGATTAAGGTCTCAGGGTGGCACCCCACCACTGCCAGCCTCCTACTCTCTGCTCCCATGCCTACCACCATTTATTGTTGTAAAAATGTTTTCCTTCTTAATTTGAATCTGCTTAAGTTTGTCCAATAAATATGATTAAATGGATTGATTCATTGCTTTCAACCTGCCTACTGATTACCCCCCCTGCCCAGAGGGTTAAGTAGCAGACATGGTCTTAGTCCCTTTGGGCTTCTTTAGGAAACCACACACCGGGTAGCTAACAAACAACAATTTATTGCTTATAGTCCTGGAGGCTGGAAGTCCACGGTCAAGGCCAGCATGGTCACATTCTACATGAGGACCCTTTTCATAACTGGCATCTTCTCATTGTGTCTTCACATGGTGGAAGGAGCCAGGGAGCTCTCTGCGTTCCTTTTTAAAAGGGTACTAATCCCTTCCATGAGGGCTCCACCCTTATGACCTCATCACCCCCCAAAGACCTCACCTCCTAATACCATGACCTTTAGAGAGGTTAGAACGTCAACATATAAATTTGAGGGGACACATTCATTCAGTACCCAGCTGACACTTAGGGGTCTTATCATGGGGAGCTGCTCCTTTTCTATTTCTTTCATTTTTCAGTCTTTCTCACAAAACAGTAAAAGCAAAGTACATCATTTTCAATTAACTACATGAGGCCTGCTTACCGAAAACGGTGTGTGTTCTGCAGTCTGGCCTGGACTGCTTTGTGGAAGGTTGATCAAGCTGTCGACAGGTTAGGCGTGTAAGTGATGTTCTAGAAAAGTCATGTTAAGAAAGGAAAATGGCCTAGAATCTCCCCATCGTACCCTCCCCTGGCCCAGTTCTCTAAGACGAGGGTTCCCATTCTCACAAGAATCACCAGAGGTGCAGGTCAACATGTACATTCTGGGCCCAGCATAGAAGAGCTGAAGCTGAATATTCCAAGTGGGCTTCAGGCATCTGTATCTTAACCAGGTCCTTAGGCAAGTGGACCCTTGTCACCCTCGGCTGCATTCAGTGCCCAGGATTCTGCCCAGACCACTTCAGTCAGGCTGTCTGCGGACAGTGGCCGGGCATCAGTGTTTATCAAAGCTTCTGGGTGGTTCTAACATGCGGCAACGTTTGGGAGCCATGGTAGGAAGTGACTGTGTGAGGCATTGCCCTGGGGTCTCTGAGGATGGAGGTGGGCAGTGGGCTCAGCCCAGGAGCTGAGGGGTTGAGCGGGCAGAACCAGGCAGGAGCCTGAGCCCTGGGTGCCCAGCCCGGGAAGCATCAGGGCACAGCCCCACCCTCCTGTCTTTCCTGTAAACACAGTGGTGTCCGAGGGGAGTCCACATGCAGAAGCACATTGTAAAAGAGACTCTTATGTGAACAGCTGCAATTTGCAAGTACCCAGGGCTCTTCTTGATTCTCTTTGGCTTTTTCTCCAGACGATAGATATTCTCCTTGCTTTCTGACTGCTTTCCTTCCCTTTGTTCACCCTTAGCTTCTGCTGTTATAAAAAATGACGTAGGCCCAGTGAGTTTGCAATAGTCCCTGTACCGTGACCAAGGGCAGGCGGACATGCAGTGCCATCTTGGGTATTCAAGGTGGCTGATGTGTGTGTGTGTGTGTGTGTGTGTGTGTGTGCAGTCACTTTCCCTGGGGTGTGGGTGCTGGACAAGGCAGTCGGGATTCAGAGGGTCATGCACCAAAATGAGGAGTCCTCAGGCCCTGGGGTCTAAAGGTCTTCCCACCCCACAGCTCTCATCAAGGACCTTCTAGGGATGGGAGATTTCTACCACTAGATGGCGCCAACAGCAAGGGCCTGGCTCAGCGGACCCGGGACCCCTCCCTCCACTGCCCCACGGTGCCATCACCTGCTTCCCTCATCCAAGGCGGGGGCCTTCTCTGCAGCTCCCCTTGAGGAGCTGAGTGCCCTGGGGCTCCCGGCATGTGCTTGGAAATGAGGCTTCCTTCTGGGGAGGTTTAACTTGGTATGGAGACAGCAGGATGGATAGTAACCACGTGGAGGTTGTTACTATCCAGATTCCAGACCATCCCAGCTCAGTTCAAAGTGTCCAGACCCCCAAGTCTTGTGCTGGGCTGTGTGGGTGCGAGGCAGGGTGCACAAGCAAGGGAGCGCAAGGGCAAAGTCGTGCTTTCGAGTGTCTGCCCTTTGCCAGGCCTGCATACACAGTGCTTCTGCATACACAATGCCTCCACCCTCCCAACAGTTCCCGAGGGGGCATTACTGTGGCCATTTCACAGATGGGGATGTTGAGGCTCAGAAAGTTTGTCCAAGGACACAGAGAACCCACTTCTGACTGTCTCAGGTCCCATGCTGTTTTCTTGACCCTCAAACTTAGAGCAGAGAAAAAAGCTTCCAAGATGGTAGACCCTGAAAAATCAAGAGACACCAAAGCCCCTTAGAGTCAACAATTCCCCATCCATCCATTCCACCAGGCGACACTTACACAGCCCTGCTGTGGGCCGTGAGACGTGTTTCAGGCCCACAGAGAGAAGTAAGGCACAGACTCTGCCCTTTACAAGTTCACATTTTAGTGGGGGAGGCAGCACCTCTAATACAACCTGGGAAAGGCATGGAAGGCTTCCTGGAGGAGAGGGTTTTTTTTATTTCCTCTGCCAAGAGTAGGTCTTGAGGGTCTAGAGACTGTCAGAGGTGGTCTGGGGGACTCATAAAGCTCCAGGCCTCCACTGTCACAGACTGACAAGGAAAAGTCTCTCTGCATAGAGTCAGAAAGATGAGGGTGTGTGAGTGTGTGTGTGTGTGTGTGTGTGTATGTGTGAGCGTGTGGTTTCATTGATTTGGGGGTTTGGGGTTTTGTGTGTCACGTTGTACTTTTCGAGGAAAAGCAAACAAAGGAAGGTAACCTAAATGCTTTCCCGATGAACACAGACAAGCCCTGCCAACCTCCAGCGCAATCTGCTCCCCACCAGCAAACCTGCCTGAAACCAAGCCTAGAGGTGATGAAAGCCTCAAATCAACGTTTGCATTTTTGACTTTCAAAGGCCCTTAATGTGTCAAATCAATATTTACTGCACTTGTTATGTGCCGAGCACAGAACCAAGAGCCCAACTAATCCAACACTTCAACCTGGACCATCTCTCCTGGTCTCTGGTTCTCACAGCCAAGCACTCAAGGATGCACACCACTCACCTCGGCAGAGAGCTTCCTGCCCCGGTAGTCAGAGAGCTCCCGGGGCTGCCCCGGTGCCCAGCACTCACACACGACCTCACATTGTGATAAATCACCTCGAATAACTGTCTCTCCTTTAAGCTGTGGCACCACAAGCACAGGACATTTTTAACTTCATCTTCAAATGCCTAAAACTTAAGAGAGATGGTGAGCTAGCTCAGCAAATGTTTGTGGAGTGACTGAAAGAGCCCAGAGGGGACAGAGGTAAAGGTCCCAGAAATGAGAGCTTGGAAAGTCATTTGTGCCTAGGCCCTGACATGGGCCGTGTCATCCTGGATGTGTCCATCTGCCTTTTGGATCTCGCTTTCCTCCTCAGGAAAAGAAGGAATCTGTCGGAATATCTCAGCATCTATTGTTCAAAGAATGAAGCGCAGATCTGTAAGTCCACAGAGCAGGCTCTGGTTCAAGACAGAGGAGCTGGCCCGTGGGGCACCCCGCACAAGCCCTGGCTCCACCTCCGCTAACCTCAGAATTCAGGAGCCCCAGACAGGAGGCTCCCCAGCAGGAACCACCGCCTGGGGGTGGGAAAATGCAGCCTCCACTCTCCATCCTCAGGCAATTCCCTTCCTCCCTGGGTCTAGGTTTCCTCCAGTATAAGGAGTGAGGGGGCAGGAAGGCCGTTCAGGAAGGCAGCCAGAGGGGCCGGGCGGGGGACTGGATCCCTAAGATACAGGCAGTTGGAAGCTCCTAATACTGGTCGGCACCCCAGAGCAGCCTCCCGTTCTATCTGCCTGATCTTCAGCGCAGGGGGGGGCTCTTTGGGACTTATGTCTCCTTCCCTGCTGGCCTGTTGTCCTGTCCATCATATTTGCCAGCATAAAGATGAATATATGGGCTAGGGGATGGGAATGGGGTTCTGGGGAGGAGTACAGGTGGGGGAAGTGGAGTGGTGGTCCGTTACCCTTAGCGCAAAATAAGACCCCTCTCTGCATGGTTTGCACCAGCAACAAGAGCATGACCCCCTTCCCTACGGAGGCAGAGCAAGCCAGCTGCAGGAGCCACGAGGCTGGACACCGCTGCCACCCATGCAGCCCTTTCCTGGGGCCAGAGGGGAAATAAGAAGGAGAAGAAAATTAATAAAAATACCTGCCTGAAACCCGATGTTAAATATGCATATCACTTATATGTGGAATCTGAAAATAAAAAGATACAAATGAACTTATTTACAAAACAGAAGTAGACCTACAGCCATAGAAAACAAATGTATGGCTACCAAAGGGAAAGGGGGGTAGAGGGATAAATTAGGAGTTTAGGATTAACAGATACACACTACTGTATCTAAAATAGGTAACTAACAAGGACCTACTGTAGAGCACAGGGAACTATAGTCAATATCTCCTAATAACCTATAAGGGGATATAATCCGAAAAAGAATTTACATATATGTGCACGTGTATATGTATGTATGTATAACTGAATCACTGTGCTGTACACCTGAAACCTCAGTGGAGAGGGTAGATCTTTAGGACACAGAGAAAAGAGCAACCAGTTGATGGGGTGCGGGCCGTGCCACATCAGAAGGCATTTACTCAAAGCTGTAGCTCCCTCATCTTCCATCGAGGCCAACTCAAGGACCTCCCAGGTTTCGGGATGATCAGAAGGGAAGGAAACACCCATGGGGCTCAGAGATCTGACCTAGAGTCTGCCCTCTGCCCCCCGGCCTACCAGCTGGGGAGTTCGGGCAACTGGCTTAAGTCTCTGAACTCCGGCTCCTCCTATGGTTGCACTGAGGAGAAAGGAGACATCTGGCTAGTAAAAGCATGGTGGAGAAACATAATTTCGCGTAAACCTTTTGAACACCATGAAGATGGGAAGGTGACTGCAGACCTTTGGCCTCTGAACCCCTTACCTGGCAGCTCCCTTTATGTCTGCCCTTCCCCTGCAGGCCCTCTCTCCAGCTCCCATGGCCACGGTCTTCACCCCGGCTCCCCTGGAGGACACCTCTGCACACCCCCAGTTCTGCAAGTGGCCGTGCGAGTGCCCGCCCTCCCCGCCCCGCTGCCCGCTGGGGGTCAGCCTCATCACAGACGGCTGCGAGTGCTGTAAGATATGCGCTCAGCAGCTCGGGGACAACTGCACGGAGGCTGCTGTCTGTGACCCCCACCGGGGCCTCTACTGTGACTACAGTGGGGACAGCCCGAGGTACGCAGTAGGAGTATGTGCACGTAAGTGACACCCCACACGCACCATCCGGCCAGCCCCCGGCATCCCCAGCTCTGGCCCAGGGACCCCCACCCATTGCCCTTCCTCTGGCCTGGCTCCAGTTCTGCAGGAAATACCCCCCGCCCCTTACCCCAGGCCGTGATTAGAGGCCAGAGGCTGGGCTCTTCCTGAGGAGGGAGGGATGCTGCATTCCTCTGGCACCCAGAACCTGGCTGTCTTCTCTGTTCTCCATCCATGGATGAGTCCAGGGAAGAGGTATCCACCAGTCAAGACCTAAGCCTGGCTCTCTTTTCTTAGTGGTAGAACTCTTTGCTGGTTGCCCATGACCTCCCAGGGGCACCAGGACCCTGCAGAGCTCCAGATATTTCAGTAATATTGTAAATTAAAATAACATGGCTCTAAAACATTTAGTAGCCTTGAAAGAATAAAACCCAGCAGCCTGAAACCATCCCTTCCTACCACCCACCCATGTTTCTCTGGTTACTACAGTCACTTTTAACTTTCAGCCCTTTCTTCTGGTAGTTGCAAATACTCAATACATGTCTTCAGTTATATATTGATCGGCTTTAAATATCAATTGTGGATAATCTATGAATGATCCCTATACGATAGTTAATGTCTGAGTTCCTTAATACCACCTGACATCGGCCCTATCTTCCAATATCACTGGCACATTTTTGGTTATAAACCACTATCTACAATATTAGGATTATGTAAACGTTTTTCACTGTGACCTGAGATAGCGCACTTGTTTGAATTTCCTTTATTATGAAGTCTTTTGTTTTTCCTGGGGTTTCTATTTGCCTTTGCTTTTTCTTTACTCTTTGTCCTTAGAATAGCCCCATGCCGGGGGAGAGGCTGTTTGTTGTTTGTTTGCTCTTCACAGGGTTCTACCATTTCCTTTGTTGTTCTCAGAGACCTCCTTTCTGGGACTTTCTGGTCTCCTGCTTCTATCTGGACTGTGATTCACTTAGCTTGAATCATCTAAGTATTTATTCAAGACACCTGATCCAGCATGATGAAAAGACGTCACTAGGCATCATGACACAGCAGGCTAACTTCTGAAAAGTTACGCAAAGCCTCATAAACCCAAGAACTCCCTTCTTCCCTTAATGCTGAATCCAGCTTTCCCCATAACTACGATTCTAATACACACCACTGCATATTCACACAGCAGACTCTCTCATTCTCAGTTAACCCATTATATTTCCTGAAGTGGGTTGTTGGTGAGGGTTATGCACAAAATTCCAAGTCAAAACAATCATGGTTAACTTATGAGCACTTTCTGCTCTTTTGACCTCAGTTCATGCCTCAACTTTCATGCCAAGTCATCTGTCTTTAGCGGTCCAAGTAACTACCATTGATTCTGCCATCTTTCCATCTTTCCCCCCTTTTACTGAGACTCATTATTAGCCCCACAAAACTCTGTTCAGTGAAAACTTGCAGATTCCATCCGCATAGAATCATCTGACATGTTGGTTAAAAATGTTATTCCTGAGCCCCACCCCAGACTTACTCATTCCGATTCTCTGGAAGTGGAGATGGGAATCTACAACTTTAACAAGCTCCTTGGACCATTCTCATACTCAGGTTTGAGACTACTAATGTATGCAGTCACTCATATACTCTCTCCCCGTACCCAGGTAAGGAAACCAGGCTGAGCCTTCCCGCAGTAGAATCCCCTCCACGTCTATGAGACTGTCTCATCATTTCTTTCCCCTTTTACAGCTGTTCTTTAAGGTCATTAAAAGGAAATTCATTGTGACTATACGATTCCCTAAAGTTGCAATGACATCTCACCACGTGCCAGGCACCACAACTCTATAGACATTCTCTCATGGACCCATAGACTGTACAGACCCCGGGACGGCCTATCCTGCCTGCCTTTACCACCAGGGGCCTGGAAAGCCACCTTCCCAATCCAGCACCAGCCCTCTGTCTTTAAATGTCAGCTCCTGTGTTCACCTGGCTCCCTCTCATCATGAGTCTCTATTTCCATCCCTTGTATTTGAAGAGAAGACTGTGGTTTTCAGGAGACTGTAATGAGTACCACACTTGCCAAGGGTTCGCTGGTCATATAGGTCTAAAGACTTCGGAATAAATAAGGTTCAGTAAGTGAAACAGAACTTTTCAGAGGTTTTAAACGTTCATGTCCATTGTCAAATTCCAAAAAGAGAGCTGTCATGAGAGGACTTTTGTTTTCGAACTTATTTGCACAGTGAACACGTTTTTCCAGGCAGATTTTTACCCAATCACCCACCTACCCCACCACACACACTCACTCAGATACACACACAGCATGCATACATGTGCACGCACACACACACACACACACACAATTCACCAGTGTGCTACTGAACATCTTCCCGGAAATGCTGCCATAGTGTCTGAATTCATGAGACCCTAATGCGAGAAAGAAGAGAGTCCAGGTTCTGAGATGCTAGAGAGGAAGAGGCTTTGGGGCCAGAGGGGAAAGAGAAAGAAGTGTTCCTCTACACACACAATCTGTCAGCAAATGGCCAACAACCAATGGACGATCCCCAGGCCAGGCTAAATCTGTCCTCAGAGATGTGTGTGTCATTAAGCCAGGACAAGGAAATAAAAATGAGCAGTTGCAACACTGGCACAAATAACTCAAAGAGAGGATCACAGGGGTTATGGCAAACTAGTGAATGCAAGCTTTGGCCACTGAGGCCAGGCAGAAAAGTGAGCTTGGTCTGATCCAGTCTGCTCCGTTTTCAAGTGAATCCAGAAAGAAATCCAGATTTGTGTAGGATTTCTAAATGTTGGCAACACATTGAAAACTTTTTTTAAAAACACTCCATGGGCCAAACTAAACACCTCTGTGGGCAGCGAGTGACCTCTGGATTAAACTGTTTGGCTATTTTCGTGGACAAACATGACTGCATTCAATGCAGCTGGGTCAGGATTGAGGGCAGTGTGGTTTGCTGGAAGGATCATGAAATTTACAGGCAGACAGACTTGGGTTTTGCCTCCTGGCTCTGCCACTTACTGGCTACGTGACCTTGGGCACGTCACTTAAGGAGCTTGATCCAACCAGCTTCGCGTGGTGGTTGAGGCTGAAGTCTAAAACGTGGTCGGCTGCTCTTGGTGAGTGTCTCATGTGCTTCAACTTTCCTTTGTAGAAGTTCCCTTAGCCTTGTCCACGGTCATCCTCAGAGTTTGGGGGCAGGGCTGGTTCCAAGCGCAGACTCTCCCATCTGAAGAGTGAGGGAGTAGAAAATCCATGCATGGGGTTTGGAGCTAGACAACCTAAGTTCGAAGCCCAGTGCCGTAACTAACTAGTACAATGGTCTTAGGAAAGCTGCTTAACCTTTTTAAGTGTCAGTTTCCTCATCAAGGAAAAATGCAATGAATGAATAACGCCTACCTCTCTGGGTGGTTAGGATGTCGAGTGCCTGATACACAGTAGAAGCCCAATACGGAGTAGGTTTCACCCCATCTGACATCCATCCATCCGTCCACTGATTCATTCACGCAGTGAACACAGGTTAGTGATAATACAGCAATGGAGTTACAAGGCATGGCCCACTGTCCCTGCTCCCAGGCAGGTGACAGTCCAGCAGGGGTGGGGCAAGGGGAGTAGAGGTCCAGACAGCACAGCAAGGTGACTGGAGTTCCTTGAAGTCCGTCAATAAAATGAAAGCCCACCAGTTCATGCCTGGACTTGCACATCTGAATGGGGAAGGAAACTCAGCCAGCTTCCCCATCTAGCCAGGAGCTGGTCCTTCAGTTAGTCAGAAAGAAATCGAATAAGGAAGGGGTGCCAGAGTCCACTGATGAGACAATCCACAGCCATCACACACACCAGCCATCGCTTGTCCCTACCCCCTAAACCTCCCAGGAGGCTGTGAACAACTTCTAGAGGCAAAGGTTCCCAATCCTGGCTGCAAACTGGATTCACCTGGGAGCTACCAAGGGCAAAACAATAAAAAATACTGAAACCCAGGTCCACCCTCATATACTGGAGCATGGCGTGGGCATCAAAATTTTAAAGAGCTCCCTCGGTGGTGCCATCGTGCAGCTGGTGTTGAGAACCACTGTGCTAAGGACTCCCAGCACCCAGCGCTGCCCTCTCCACCAAAAGTTCCCACACACGGGCAGAGACGGGCTTCAGCACTCCTCCCCCTCCACCAATACACACGCGCACGCGCACACGCTCCCTGGAGCAAAAGCGCACCGCCAGGGGTGACTCAGACGCAAAGATCAGTGATTCACCCAGTGCTTCCTCTGCTTTGTTTTGTTTTCCTATTTCCCCTCCTTTATTGGTGTCTGGTGGAAGGAAATGGATGGTGGAGTCAGAGCCCCCAGGCTTTGGGAGCAGCTCCATCAGTCACCTGCTGGGTGACCTCGAGCACTAACCCCACACCCCCGGTTCCCGTCTCTGCCAAAGGAAGAAAACAAAGCTCTCCTAGGGCAGTCCCTGCGAGGACTGCGTGAGATACCAGATGGTGCCTGGCTCCAGATCAGAGGGACAGTAAGTGTTAGCACCTTTCCTTTCTGTACCTTCTCCGGCACAATCACCTCCCAAGGAAACCGGCAGTCACCCCAGTATTCCCACAGGCTGCCCTCACTGCTCCGCTGAGCCGAGCTCTGTGACCTTAGGTGCGTGATGCAACATCGCTGAGACTCAGGTTTGCTGTAGGTGAAAATGCAGGTGATGACGTGGTATCGTTTCCTTATGGGATGAAATCAGCAAAGCAAGGAAGCCTAACGCAAAGCAGGTCAGGCAACCAAGAACCCTCACTCCTGTTAGATACGGGGATGACGATGACGATGACGATGACGATGAGATGATGATTCACCTTCGGGTGAATCCAGGAGATAAGCTGGAACTCTTGGCAGACTAGCCCTCCTCGGGTGAATGCCCTTGCCACCCTGGGCTCTCTGCTTGCACTTCCAGACACTGTCCTCAGGGTGGGACCCGGCATCAAGGGTGGGAATGCTGGTGAGGGCCCAGCAGCCCCAGATCTCTCCTGGAACTCCAGGCTTGCAGAACAAGCTCCACACGGCCACTCTGATGTCAACCAGGCATCTCGTGTCTAGTGAGGAACTTGAGTCCACCCACCCCAACCTTGCTCCTCTGAGGACAGAGCATCCCTCTCCTTCCAGGGCTCAGGACATAGAACTAGGAGTCCTTCTTGATGCTTCTCCTCTCATCCTTGCATCCTATCTGTCAGCGGGTCCTTCCAAATATACCCAGAAGCTGAGCCCTTCTCCTCCTGGCTGTCCCTCACTGGTCCAATCACCACCACCTCTTATCTGGATTCCTAGTGTGGCCTCCTGACACCACCCATACCCATCAGTCTGTTCTCAACTCAGCACCACGAGTGTTTTTGTGAAACATAATTAATATCATTGATTCAACAGTTACTCATTGAGCACCTACTGTGTGCCAGCCTCAGTTCTAAGCTCTAAGAGCTTTGTATTTTCCGCTGAGCCTCCAGGGAAGCCCCCTCTCACCTCATCTCCTGCCTCCTGACTTTCTCTCACCCTTCCCTGCCCTCTCCCACATCCCAGGCTGCTCCCACCTCGGGCCTTCCCGCCTACAGCCCCTCCCGGCCTGGAAGGCTCCTCCCACAAGACCTGGGCAGCTCACCTCCTTCCCATCTTTGTTGAATCATCCTCACCGCCGTGAGGCTTTGCTGGCCCACCTTGTTTAAATCTGCAAACCATCCCCCCCCACACTCGCATCAACTGCTTTACTGGCCCCATCAACATTCTAGACGGTCCATTGTCTTTCCTCGGTCCCCCACTACAATGTAATCTTTTCGAGGGCGTGGTTTTTTGTCTCCTTGCTTCACTACTAAATCCCCAGCACCTAGACTACTCTATAAATTTGCATTGAACGAACTGAGTCTTTGTTTCAAAGTGTTCGAATTGGCTTTACTGCCGGGCTCAGATCCGTGACCCTGGAGGCAGAAAATTGTCAGGACCAGGTTTTGTGCCACTTGATGGGACAGGACCAGGGGCTAGCCACCTGGCTCCCCGTCCAGGCCTCCCACCCCGCTCCAGGGTGGCACTGCGTTATTTCTCCGCGGGTTAAATGAACCGGCGCTGCCTCTGCTCAGGTGCCACCGAACTCCCCCCACGCCGCCGGCTGGGCCCAGCGGCTTCTCACTGCTCTGCCTTCGCCCCTCCCCTACGACGTGAACGTGGGGGGGCGTGGTCCAGCGGGGGCGGGGCTGCCCTGCGGGGGACGCCGGAGCCCACCTGCCTGACCCTCGGCGCCTGTGTCCGCAGAGGTGGTCGGCGTGGGCTGCGTGCTGGACGGCGTGCGCTACAACAACGGCCAGTCCTTCCAGCCCAACTGCAAGTACAACTGCACGTGCGTGGGCGGCGCGGTGGGCTGCACGCCGCTCTGCCTCCGCGCACGCCCCCCGCGCGTCTGGTGCCGCCATGCCCGGCGGGTGAGCGTGCCCGGGCGCTGCTGCGAGCAGTGGGTGTGCGACGACGACGCCGGGAGGCCACGCAAGACCGCGCCGCGCCACACGGGCGCCTTCGGTGGGTGCTGCGCGCGGGGCGCAGGGGGGAGGGCAGGCCCTGGGGTACGGGGGTGTGGGGGCGGACACTCCCGAAGCTCTGACTGCCCACCTGTGACTGACAGGAGCCCCCGGCTCCCAGTCCCCAGTCCACCACTCAGGAGCAGTGTGACCTTGGGAAAGTCACATTTCCTCCGGGACCCTATTTCTCCACTGGTAAAATGGAAATAAGACCACCTGTCCACCTGTCTTATGGGATCCTTCATGTGTAAAAGGAGGAAGTGCTTTGTAAAGAAGGAAGCAGAGGCCTGCGGTTCCTTATTCTCCTACTAAAGAGTTTAGGAGGGGAGGGGTGGAGGCTGAGGAAGGACCGGTGTGAGGGTACCCCGGGAGGAGAGGCTTGAGCAGCAGGTGGAAGGGCAGAGAGGGAGTGGATGGCTTCCCGCTCACTCTGGGGGATGGATGGACAGGTGAGACTTCAGCCAGGTAGGCCAGGCCAGAGGAAGCTCCGGAAACAGAGGACAGGGACAGACCTGTTTGTTTCACCCACAGCTTACATGAGCCTAGCCAATGCCAGACACTTAGCTGGTACCAAATCAGTGTTTGTCATATGGATGGATGAATGGATGGAGGGATGCATGGATGGATATGTGGGCCGAGGAGACCTGAATTGGGGCAGTGGGAGCAGAGATATCAAGGAAGGGACAGATGCAAGAGGAATTGAACAAGTAAGACTGAAGGGCTCGGCGTCAATACAATGGGTGGGGGGAAGGAGAGAGAGGGGTAACAGAGACTCCCGGGGCTCGTCATTACTTAGGACAGAAAGCAGGGAGTACTTCTGGGGAGGAGAGCGCCCTTGCTGGAGACAGGCAGAGGCTGAGGCTGGGTGCCCTGCCCATGAGATCACCCAGAGGAGCGTCCTGCGGGGAAAGCACTGGAGGAGGGAGGTGGGGCGGAGAGAGAGCTCCGGAAGTCTCCGGCCCAGAGCTGCTGAGGGCCTAGGGGTAACGTGTTGGGGGGGCCTGGGGCAGAGGTCTGGGGGGCTGATGTTTGAGGGAGGACAGAAGAGGAGACCGAGGGGGAGACAGAGAAGGAGAGCCAAGCATGTAATGGGAAAACCAGGAACGTCTGATGACGTGGGAGACAGCAGATGAGGATACCAGGCAGGTGGACGTGAGGGAGTGAAGAAATGGCAATGGAGTTTGGGCGTTCTGAGGGTACTGGTTGTTTTTTTAAAGTTATAAGTGCGTGAGAGATTGTGCTCAGAGAGATTGCGTAGAGCAGGGTTTCTCGACCTCAGTTCTGACCTCATTTTGGACAGGATCATTCTTTATAGAGGGGACAGTCCTGGGCTTTGTAGGAGGTTTACACCTGGCCCCCACCTACTACGTGCCAGTAGCACCTTCCAGCCAAGTAGCGACAACCAAAAATACCTCCAGACATTGCTAGTTGTGACCTGGGGGGCAAAATCGCCTCGATGGAGGACCACTGATGTGGCCCTGCGACACCACCATGTAAGGTGCGAGAGAGAATGAAGCTGAGGAAGACGAATCCAAGAGGCAGGATGGATACAGGAGAAAGAGGGTTTCAGAAGCCAAGTGAGGGAGGATTTCAGAGAACAAACTGGACAGGAGAGGGGAGGAGAAGGGAGGGGAGGGGAGGGGAGGGGAGGGGAGGGGAGGGAGGAGTGTAAAGGCCAGAATGGAGACCTGTCCCCAGGCTGCCTGCCCCCAGGGGTCTGACTGGACCAGGAAGGAGGGTGGTACTGCCACCCCTACAGTTCAGGGATGCACAGCCTCTCTGGATGGGGCCTGGGGTGCCCCACCCGGGGCTGAGCAGCCCCCTGAGGCAGCAATCCCCTGCCCATGGAGGAGGTGGCCGGGGAAGTTCTGTCCCCAGCAGGCCTCCCAGGGCAGAGCACAGGAGGGTCACGGGGTGAGGGTGCAGGGCAGCGGCTGTCTGCCCATCATGTCATTGTGTGTGGCCCAGTGACCCCGTTCTGACCGAGCACAAGCAGAGCCCCTGCCGAGTGGCTGACCCAGAAACCAAAGCCCATTCATCCTTCCAAGCAAATCCCTCCCCACTGCCCTCTCCATCCGTGCTTGCAGCCCCAGCTCATCCCAGCCCGGACCCTCCTCTCTTCTGTCCTCAGAAGCCTCTTTTTCCTTTCTTCTGTCTTGTCCGTCCTCTTCTCTTACTCATTTATTCCTGCATTCATTCACCCATCTCCCCTGCACACCTGCTGTCCCTGCCCGTTCCTCTCTCTGGTTGCCATGCGTGTGTGTGCCAGGTTGGACTGGCTTCCTCTTCCAGTCTTTCTCTTGGGTATCTTGGTCTATCTCTCTGTGAGATCTCTCCTTGGTCTTCCTGGCTTTTTACCTGCCTCCATCTCTAGCTCACTCCATTTTCCATGTTCTGCATGCCAGGATACACGCGTTGATAGAACCAGCCAAGAGTTGGGGTTCAGTTCACCTTTACTGAGGGCTTACTAAGGGCCAGGGACAGCTTGAGCGCTGTCACGTGTCTGAACCCATCTTTTCTGTCCCCAGCCTGGGAAGGAGGGAGAGAGGTGCTACTGTCAACCCCTCTTACAGGTGGGGACACGGAGGTGGGAGCTAGTTTATTGGAAGCTATCCAGCTACTAAGTGGTGGTGCTCAGAGCTGAACCCAGGCCATTTGCCTCTGAAACCTGTGTGTCCCCTTAACCACGATGCCCGCAGCATCGCCCAGATGAAATACTAGTACTACAGTGCAGGCACTTCCCTTTGACCTTCCCCACATAACATAATCTCTGCAGGGGCAGGAACAGTGTCTTTTAACCTTTTATTCCCAGCCCCTTGCAGATGCCTGATGGGTACTCAGTCAGTATCTGGACCCTTTTATTGCCGTACTAGCCCTGCAGGGCAGATGTGATTATTCTAGTGAAGAGCCTGAGGCCCAGAGGGACACAGCCTCTAGGTGCTCAAGCAGGAATTGAACTTAGGTCCACCTGTCTCTAAAGATGGTCCTCCCTCCGGAGAGGTGTAAGGAGCTCAGAACAGCCCTCCTCTCCCTGGGAAACTGCTGGTTAGAAGCCAACTTGCCGTCTTGCGCTGAGGGACAGCCCACCTCTGTCCTGCCTGAGGTTCAGGGACCCCAGCCCTTAGGGCGGTGGCGACAGGAATTGGGGGCTGACTGAGACTGGAAACTCACAGGGCATCTGGTTCCCATCCGCAGCAGCCATGGATGAGATAGAGCCGTGGCACAGGAACTGCATAGCCTACAGCAGCCCCTGGAGCCCCTGCTCCGCCAGCTGCGGCCTGGGGGTCTCCACCCGCATCTCCAACGTCAATGCCCGGTGCTGGCCTGAGCAGGAGAGTCGCCTCTGCAACCTGCGGCCGTGTGACGTGGACCTCTGGCCACACGTCAAGGTGGGTCCGCCTCCCAGGGTGGGGCAGGTGTCTCGGGCATAACAGACAAGCCTGGCTTTGAGCCTGGCTCCTGAGCTTGCTTGTGGGGGGTTTGTTTGTATAATAATTAAGCCCACGTTGTAGCAGTTTCTTGGGATAACATGTGTCACTGGGTTGTGAATTTCACTCAGTGGAAGTGGTGACCATGTTATTACAATCAAGGTGACTCTGGAGAGATCCCAGGGTCCCTCAGAAGTGCTCTCCTGTGGTGATTCCAAAGACCCCTCACCGACTGCTCCTGGGCCAGCCCCCACTCACATGACAGCCACACGGGGCGGTAGGGGACAACGGGACTCGGGACTGCTGGGGTCAAAATGCCCATCTGCTGCTGACTCTGTGACCATGGCCAATCTCCTTGCATCTCTGAGCCCCAGTCCCTTCATTGGTAAAACACCAGAATTGATCTCGGACATCCCTTCCAGCTTTGAGAGTCAAAGATAATTAAAATAAAGGATCAAGGGTGTAGTGGCCACAGGAGGCTAAGACCCAGTCCTTGGAGTTAGAAACGGATCTGATTTGCTTAACCCAGGACCTCCTTGCTAACGCCTTAGGACTGGTCATCTGCCTTGGTGTCACGTGAAAAATAAAAAGAAAGAAAAACTCAGCACTGATTCCTCTTGGGGATCATTGGTGGTTTCTTGGGGTTGCTGAGGAGAGGGTCGTCCAGCAGACGAGACAGCCTAGCTTCCCACAGTTCCTCCCCTTGTCTCTTTTCCCTCTCTGATTAATTTCCCTGCCCTACTAGCCTTTGTATTCTTGGTGCTCGGTACTCAGCAAACATCTCTTAACCAAAAGCATGGGAGGGAAATTTACCAGCAACAGGACAGAGCGTCCTAAGCTGGGTGAATGCACGGTGCATGCGAAGTAGGGGTGGGCTTACCACCAAACGAATTCACGTCCCTTGCTGTTGCCTCATGCTTTCCACCCAAGTTCATTTCCATAATTATGTGCCTAAGAGAGCTCTCAGATCAACCATACAAGCCTCAGACCCCACATCGCCTGGATCTGCTCTACCCCCGTTTCTGGCATGGTGCCGGTACATAGTAGACCCCGACAACCATTCATTCAGTGAGTTTAGTAAGTGCCTACTATGCACCAGGCACAGAATTAGACTGCAGGGACACAGAAAGAGCCCCACTCTCGAGTGGCCCACAGCCCTGTGGAGAGACAGAGCTCCCTTTAGATAATGGCAATCCAGTTGCATGGATTGTGAATGAATACATTGCATGGAAAGGGTGTGTGGGAGAGTCTGTCAGAGGCAGAGGAGGAGGAGAGTTTAGGGTAAAATGCATCCCCCAATCAGGGAGGCCATGATGGTTCTGCCCCTAACCAGCGAGGGGTACTTGATTGGCTAAAGTGGCCGCAAAGGCATTCCGTGTTAGTGAAACTGACCAGGGACTGGGCATTGGCAAGGCAGGAACACAGGAGAGAAAGGAAATTGCAGGTTGAGAGGTACCACCACCGCAAGGCAGCCCCCTCCTGTGTCTTGTTTCCTCCTGCGTAATATGACTGGGTCTTGCTGTATTTGGGGTGGTCCTTCCCAGTTGGAAGATGCCGCAAATCTGAAAGTGAGGCGTGGAGAGTGAAAAGGGAAGAATTGAGGGCTTGGAGGGAAGAAAGTGGCTGTTGATCCTCTGAGCATCTCAACTGAAACCTCCTTTCCTGCAGGAAGGGAAGAAGTGTCTGGCCGTGTACCAGCCAGAAGCGCCCGTGAACTTTACACTGGCCGGCTGCACCAGCACACGTTCGTACCGGCCCAAGTACTGTGGGGTCTGCACAGACAACAGGTGCTGCATCCCCTACAAGTCCAAAACCATCGACATCTCCTTCCAGTGTCCCGACGGGCCTGGCTTCTCCCGCCAGGCCCTGTGGATTAATGCTTGCTTCTGCAACCTGAGCTGTCGGAATCCCAACGATATTTTTGCCGACTTGGATTCCTACCCTGACTTCTCAGAAATTGCCAATTAGGCAGGCACAAAACACGAGCTCGAGGCCTGGCCCCATGCTTGTAAAGCAGGCAGCCTTCTGAGGCCCACACTGAGCCTTCTTTTGTCCACCTTACCCTGATCCGGACCCGTGGCCCCCTTTCCTGTCTCCGACCACCCAAAGCACCCATCGTGGTGCCGCTCAAGCCCAGACAATGGGTCCTCTCCTTGACAATTCCACGTACACTCCAAGGAAAGTGCCTGTCTCCAGCCGTTCTGGTCAATACCCAAGGCTGATCCGGCCTGTCCAAGTCACTGGACGTCTTGCTGGATCTTGCCCAAGTCTCAAGGAACAGAATCAGCTAGGCATTCAGTGTCACTAATTCCTTCTTTAAATACCAAATCGTAAGACTCTCTGGGTCCATTCAGAAGGATAGATGGGATTTAGAACTACTCCGATCGACAGTTGTGACCACCGCACACCAAAGTATCTCTCATTCCAAAGATTTGTGCCTCCCAAGGTCACCCAGCATTTGCCAAGTGAGGTGAATTGCTGTTTGGGTTTGGTTTTTTTAATGAACAATTGTATCCATTATTCCGGGCATTGTTGAGGTCAGGTTTCTCTTCACCCCTGCCCTGTGAAGGGTGTACATTGGGTTCATCCCAGTCAGAAATGCAAGATGATAAACTTCCTTCTTGTTCCTGGGAGAAGTCCCCAGTCAATACTCCAGGGTCAGAGCAAGGTCCGCCAACTGTCAGAAGGAGCGATTGACCCCAGCACTGAATCTGCTGCTCGTGGACAGGGCAGGGCGCTGGGCAATCGGCCAGGCTCCTCACTGCTGGGTCCTCTCCCTGCACGGGGGCTCATGGGAGTTGGTGGAGTCCCCTGGGGTGATGTCTCTGACCCCTGAGAATGGTGCCCTGTGACATTCCTGTGCTCTTAGGGAGCCTTGGGTCCAGCGTGAGTGTGGGTCAAACCAAGAAGTGGTTTCAGAAACCAAGAAGTGGGTCCAGTCTGCATCAGCCTAGGGTGGCAAGGGTCCCTGGGCCCGGGACATGTCTCTTTCTGCCTCAGTGACCCATTTCACAGACTGGGGGTCTACTGACCCATAAAACCCAGTTCGGGTACAAAGACAGAGGTTAACCAGTTGTTTCAAAACAAGTATATTTAACAGGGATGAAAAGCTGAAAGGGCTTGAAGCTATTCAACAAAAGGAAGAGAAAGTTGCTATTAATGGAAATGAGGCTATTATTTATTTTATTAGTAAACTATAAATATTTACTGCTATAATTCTTTTATATAGTACCTTCTGTGTGTCAGACATTGTTCTCAGTGCTGTACGTAACCGTTAACACTAGCTCATGGAAACTTCGAGGCCGTGTTGAAAAGCGCCCGTTACTATTTCTGTTCTTACAAATGTGAAACAGAAGCTCAGAAAGGGAAGGGAGCTTGACTGAAGTCACCCAGATGGCCAGTGGAGGAGTCGGAATGCAAATCCAAGTTGAAGTGACTCTATAACCCATCTTTTCCCTCTACTTTTAGAGCTTCCAAATGTGTCAGAGCAGGAAAACATGTCAGGACAGGCGATTCTTGCATCATTTTTGCTTCTTATTGTTGTCTCTCTAGCTCTTTTCACAAGAGAAGAGAGTGTCTGACTTTCAGATTATTTACGTGCCTAAGCGTCAAACAAAATCCGGGCTAAACCAAAATCCATGACTCCCCTACAGATCGTTCCCTCCTTCAAATCTGAACCAGCTCTCATATGTGTTTGAAGATGATTTTGTTACCCAGTGCTGCAGACTGAGCGACGGGGCGGTTATTCCTGAGGGAATTCTGGGTGGCGAATTGTGGGTGGGATTCCTAGACAGGGAAGAAGGGTTGAGAATGTGCCCTCCTTAACAGTGGCCTCCGGAATGCCCGATGCAAGGCATACAGTGGCGCTCAATGTGTATTTGATGAATAAAGGAAATTGTGTACATGTTCCTACTTGTATTCAGAAGATCTCTTTCTTCCAAAGGTACATGACAATCCGATTTTTATCAGCCAAGTCTTAAATGCCATAGAAAGACATTTACTATTGAAAGAAGTGTACATTTTTTTTGGAAAAAAAACAAAACAAAAGAAGAATTCCTGTGTGAAGAGAATTTACCCCATGAATAATCTCTTCTCAAGTCTACATGGAACATGTTGGATTTTCGTAGAGTCACCTGCCACCTACAAGCTACAAGGACTAGATGAACGCTGACCCCATTTGAAATTCAGCAGACACCCGAGAGCTAGGTTCTTACTGAATTTGCTTCCCAGTTTGGGAAAATGAGCATGGCTTCCAAGATCCTAGGAAGCCTGGTTGGTGGAATTGGGGGTTTTATCCTGGGAATGGGTGGGATGGCGTGGCCGGAATGCTCCGGTTTGAGAAGTGGATCTGTCCTATGCAGGCCCCAGAGGGAACGTCTCAGTCCCGTGTTTTGAAGTCATGGGGAAGGAGCTATGGGCCCAGCCGTGGTGTGCCCTGAGTCGGTAAAAGTTAAGAGTAATAACCCTAACGAAAAGCTGTCCCTTTATTTAGAGTGCTTGCTTGGTACCAAGCGCTCTTAAGTTGAATTATAGTACCAATCATCACAGCGATTTTGAGTAAGCATCTCTTGCCCGTTTTATAAATGGAAAGTCTGGGACTCAAAGAGGCTGGGAAATCTGCCCCCCAAAGTAGCAACCCAAATCCCAGCTTATTCCACTCTTCCTTGCTCTTGGGGAGGCCTCCGGGGAGAGCCTGAATGAGCCCTATCGGAGTGTCACGTAGGCGGGGGGCTCAAATAGAGCAGGAAGCTTGCCACTCTAGTCCCTTGTGACCCCATGTTCTGGGGGAAAAGGAAAGGTATGCTAAAGATTTGTCAACTTTTGGTGAAGAAATTTATGTAGGTGCTTGGAGTGAACATCTCGTGTGTGTGCAGGGGAAAGAGGAGACCTGAATTTACTGAACCACCGATGCTTGCTAAACCTTATTAGCATCTGTTGAGCACTTACCAGGCCTTATACTGGCTCCTTTACTGCAGTGTCTTATTTAATCCTCAGAGCAAACCTATGAGATGTGGCATTATTATCATTTACCCATTTTAGAAATAAGATAGCTGAGGCTATTAGAGGTTAAGTTATTTGCTCAATGTCTTACCAGCTAATGAATTACAGACCAGGATTGCAAACCAAGGTTAGTCTGACGTCCGAATCAAAAGGCACAAGACGTGCTTTACTGACAAGAGCTGCAATTTTAACTTTGAAAGTGATTCAGAGAGTGATCAAAGAAGGTAGATTCAAGTGATATGATTGTCTAGACTCTCATTGACATTGTAAGTACTGTGTATACCTAGAGATTGTGGGGAGGTAATGTAGCCTGTGACTATTATACTGAATTAGGTCACTGATTTTTAAAGGCTTACCTTGATCCAAAGTAACTGCAATGATAACCCTGCACAGCTGGGAATCATGGATGGTCAGAATGGCCAGCTGTGTATTTCTGCACATATACATACGTGTTGTATGTATGTGTAAATATTTATATGTGTGTGTGTGTGTGTGTGTGTGTGTGTGTATCTGTTTTCAGACTATGACTTAATATTTAAGTATTCCTACTGCCATTTTGGTGACTACAAAATACATATGAAGAAATGTCTTGGAATTTCCCAATAGAGGAAAAGTAGCACTTGGGCAATCTCTCATGTTTTACAACAGTCCGCATTTTTCTCATGATTTGTGTAGCACGGAACGTGTTTATTTAATGTGAAGGGCTTTCATTGCTCAAATTCCCTGTTTATAGCTTTTCCCCTTAAAGCAATATATTATCAGCAAAGTGACTTACTGGATTGGGTGAATTTTCTTGTATATTCAGTTATTATGAGGCAATGATGGAACATTGAACACATTCAGTAAATGTGCAGATGGTGGAAATTAGGCCCCAGATATTTTATACATGACAATAAAAATAGCTAAAAGTTTGGAAATGCACTGAGAAATATGAATTCTGGCATGTAGAAAACACCAGGGGTACAAATGTGTCCAGGCCGGAAGACATCTCATGTAAATATAAAATGAACATTTGGCATTCATTCACTTACTCATTTATTCCATGCCTTTTTATATCCCCAACTGCCCTGTGGGTACCTGGAGGTCAGAGACCATGACTGCATCCTCTGAGCCTTGTATGTGTCAGGGACTGGGTAGCAGGGGTTGGATGGATGGAGGGATGGGTGGATAGAGATCCATTGCCAGCTGCCTTGGGAACCAAGGGGAGTGAAATGAAGTATAAGGAGGGTTGCAGGAAGCAATGGGACCAGTTCTGACTTCGGGAGGCCGGTGGATCTTTCTATCTTTTATTCTTTACTGGAATTTCTCACTTAACCGATCTGTGCTTCAGCGTCCTCAGCTGTGAAATGCAAAATATGACAGTACCTTCCTTGTGGGGGTGATGATGTGATAACCAAAATGCACGAAGAGCTTTAGAATAGCGCTTGGTACGTGGTAAGCACTTAACAAACGCATCTATTATTTAGCTGAGTCGGTTTCCTTATGAACTGGGAATAACCCGCAAGGCGATGGTAAGAATTGAAGTCAGTGTTTGTGTCTGCATATTTTTAGTCCTATCGCAAAGGTAAAGGAAACATGTCACCGATATTCAGTTGAATGCTTTAATATTTCCATCCTATGCTTCTCGATCCCTTAACTTTTTATTTTTATGTTTTCATTTTATGCTGTAATTTGATTAAGCCCCCAGCTTCTTGAAGGCAGGAAGGGTGCCATACTTTTCTGTGTCTCCCAAACCCAGTGCTGTGCATAGCACATGCTCAGCTCTTTGAACAGATGTGCAGATGGCTGAGTAAATGAAGTGAATGATGCACTTGATACCTTCCAGCTAAATCCCCCTCATCAACCCAAAACACGTTATGTTATTATAATAAAGTCTAGGGGAGAATCCATTCCAGTACAAAAATAATTGCCCCATGAATCATTTCCAAGTACACTTCTATCCTAAAACATACTTTTTTCAAAATTGGAATTCAGATCGTGGAGTCCAATGGATGCCTCCAATTAAGATGCATGTGTGGACTCTGGGAAAGATTTCAGATGATATCAGGTGGATGAAGTTTTGGGAAAATGGGATTCAGGGAAAATGGCCAGAGCATTTTATTATGAAGGTTAAAAAGCATATAGCAGAGAAGGCACTGTTGTCTCTCACCCTCTACCGATGAAATGAAGATGCAGAAGCATCCTATATATTCAGAGGTCCCAGTTCCAGCTGAACCTGGGTTCTTTCCAATGTAGAACTGAGCAAAAATGACTTCTAAGGAGATGAAAAGCCTGGCACCAAACCCAGGTATGGTTTCGTGTATTATATGCGGTAAAGAATGTTTCCAGATCTCCATGCTAAATCTTATTTTTCACGCACCACTAGCGAAAGTGGGTTTCTTAGTCCATCCCATAAAGAGGAAAAGGAAGCTGCTAAACCTGGCTTATTGATGGCCATGAGAAAAATGTCAGCCTGCCAGTGAAGGAGGAGACAGAAGAATTAAGAACCAGATGAAAGATACGGTAAAGGCTGGTCACCGCCTGGGTGGGACTACTTAATGGAGGGACAAATGTCCCCATGGGCAGTAAAAGCCGCAAGGTCCTCTAGTTTATTAGTCCCAGGAACTAACCAATGTTCTACAGTCCCAAGACGTCAATAGGTGGCTGCATTAGTCATGTTCTCAGCCAACTGTTTTCCAGACAAGAGGGACGTAATCCATTTTAGAAATGGTTGCACAAGCCACTTCGTCTCTGTGAGCCTTGGCTTTCTTATCTGTGAAGCAGATAAAGACAAAAAGGGAAAAGAAACTATAATAAACGCTACATATTACTATTATTAGTGATGCATTCTCTGCAGGGTGCCCTTGTCACGAGGTCATATGGTCAGTGCTTCCTGGGGAGGGCGGGGTGTTCAGGAAATTTCTCGGAGCAGGAATGAGGAAGGGCCTTTCCTGCGACAGTGAGTTTGGCTGTCAGTGGGTTTAATGGCAAAGCACATAGCAATTCACCGGCTACAGCTACATCAACTACTCGGAATCCTGCCGTGTGTATGTGAGGGAGGGGATGGGAGTAGTGTGAACTAACCTCTGATTGCAATGTAGCGTCTCTCTGACCTAAAGGTGGGCCACAAACCCTAACGTCACCAGTTGAAATCACATATATTATCACAATGGTGACAGTTACCTCGAGATGCTCTTACGCTCATAGTTGATTGGACAGCGGCTGGACACTTGAATCAAGCTGGTCCCGTTCAATTCTTACCCTTGAAAGACACAAAGACCCGTTTAGTTCCAGGTCCAAGAACCAGAAGGTCAAGGATCCCACCGGTTTATGCTTTAGAGATGCAGGGAAATCTGTTCTTAGAAAGAAGGAGGCTCATCTGCTCACTAGGCCCCCTCCCTAACCCATCTCCAAACCCATAAGGCCAGGCTTCCCCTCTGCCCTTGGATTCCATGTGGAACACAGTTGAAGGGTTTCCATGCAGCCTGAGAAGCCCAAGATGGATTTAGGCTATATCTAGGGACCCATCCAGTGACCAATAGTGAGGTGGTGTCTGAGAAGCGGAATGAGGAAGGTGGCAGATGGGCCTCAGTTGCCCCTATAGAGCCTGCACGTGGTTGGTCTTGGTGCACACTTGGTCTCCCAGCTGCTGCTGACACCCAGGGGTCTGGGGATCGAAACCAAAATAAGCAGCTAGGAAAACAGAAATAGATCCCCAGCTGGCAAAACAGCCTCTGGGCAAACCATCTCTAAATAGCGTCTGACACATGCAAACACCTGCAACAGTTCATTTCTCTCGATGGAAGCCTGAGCTCCAAGGAGCTGATCGTGGCAGGTCCAGGGGGTCTCTGTGCCACATATGCACCCACTGCCATGGTGATTCCTTGCTGGCTCTTCTATGCCTGCCTTTCCTTTGCTCCTGACTCTCACACAGGATCCGTCACAGAAAAGGCCCTTATTGTGAATGTAGAATAAGGATGAGCCTACACGCTTCTCCTCCTGCATCTAAAGCAGGGCTCCTTAACCTCGGGTCCTTGGACCAGGGATCCATGGATTAAATTCAGGGGTCGTGTGCTTGGATGGGGGGAAATGAATCTTTGTTTTTACTCATCTCTAATTGCAGTGTGGCACTGTGGGCCACAAACCCTAATGTCACCAGTTGAAATCACATGTATTTTTCTTACCACAGTTGCGGCAGTTTTCTCGAACTGCTGTTATGCTCATCACTACCTTGAAATTATATTGAGACCTGCCTCCACATCACTATTTAATAAAGAAACGTCACACAGTCGGAACATTTGGAGAATTACACTTCACCATCAGTGGTTTCTTTTGCACTGTTATGTGCTGTATTTCATGCGTTAAAACCCTTCCTGACGTGCACACCATGCACGGTCACCTCCTCCTTCCCTGCCCAGGCACTTGCTGCATGATGATGCAGGCTGCAACAGCGTTTACAGCTAATTATGCTAAGAAACTCTTCAGGGTACGTGAAGAAAAAGCCAATATAATAAACAGTAAGATGGTTGTTTAAAAAGGAGGGGGGTGTTAAGTGTGGGCTGCATTTAGGGACTTGCTTCCAAAGAACAAGTATGGGGCTTCCCTGGTGGCGCAGTGGTTGGGAGTCCGCCTGCCGATGCAGGGGACGTGGGTTCGTGCCCCGGTCCGGGAAGATCCCACATGCCGCGGAGCGGCTGGGCCCGTGAGCCATGGCCGCTGAGCCTGCGCGTCCGCAGCCTGTGCTCCGCGGCGGGAGGGGCCACAACAGTGAGAGGCCCGCGTACCGCAAAAACAAAACAAAACAAAACAAAAGAACAAGTATGGAAAAGCAGAAAATGTAACTTAACAGTTGAGACACCTGGCAAACACGACCTCAGCCAGGCGATCAAAGTCAACCTCATCCGTGTTAAATCACGTTGGCCCATCATGCTGACGGCACGAGGTGATGAGAATGGCACTGAGCCTCCGGGGTTTTCATTCCAAAAACTCAGAACCCCAACTGAACCATGAGAAAACCATATACGCAAACCTCGATTGAAGGCCATTCTACAAAATGCCCCACCAGGGCTTCTCAAAACCGTCAAGGTCATCAAAAGCAAGGATAGTCTGAGAATCTCTTACAGGCCAGAGGAAGCAAAGCAGGCATGATGACGAAATGTAACCTGGTATCTGGACGGGATCCTGGGACAGAAAAAGGACAACAGGGATAAACTAGTGAAATCCCAGGAAAGTATGGAGCTTAGTTAATAGTAATCTATCAATGTTGATTTCTTAGCTGTGACCAATGCACTGTAGTAACATAAGATGATAATAATAATAGGGGAAACTGGAGGTGGGGTATATGGAAACTCTCTGTACTATCTTTGCAACTGTTTTGTAAATTTTAAACTAATTTTAAATAGAAATGGGAGGTGGTACTGAAACCTGTTGTGTCTACATTGCCCCTGCCCCCCTCCCCCTGCCCCCCTCCCCCGGCCGCTGCATGGAGACGCATCACAGCCAGGCACGGCCCTCCATTTCAAAGAAGCAGCTACAAATCTACATGATCTTCCCCATGAATGAAATAATCACTTGTCCATGTATCTGGGGTAGGAAGTAGGCGACGTGGAGGAAGAGGCAGGCAGCAGAATCAAAGCCTCAAACCCCCGATACCAAACGTTTGCCAAGACCGTCTCTTTGAAAAACTGGGAGATTTTGTCACCTGCTTCTGTTGTCCATTAAAAAAATGCCAGAAAAACAGGCTTCTGGCATCGGCACTGAAAAGTGTATATATGCACCGACGTTAAAAATCTACTTCTTCAAGTTCACGACAGAGATTTTGCTCTTCCAAACACTTCGGAGCCTCTGCATAAATTCCACCTCTTTCCCCGCTTCCTGTTTGGCTTTGTTAAAAGAGCTCGCCACCATTCCCCCCTCTCCCCCTCTCCAAATCAGAAGGGGTTTGGTTTCCAGAAACTGGGTCTGTTTTTTCTTTAGTTGGAAAGGAAACAGGAAGTAGGTGGGCTGGGCTTCCAACAAAACGTCCCTTCGCGCCAGGATGCTCAGGTCAGCCTAGCCTTGGATTGATCAAGTGTTTGCTCTGTTTCTTGTTTTTGGCAGTTTGGTGTCTCTGAGGGAGGGGAAGACAGTGGCCTCTAGGCCGCTCGCTAGTGGAAACAGGACACTGAGATGCTTCTTTCCCTTTGGTCCACTCCACCCCGCCCTCGCTGGAAGGGGAGCCCTTCACAAACCCAATCTCACTTTGTCCTCACCAGAGCTCACTCGTACAAAATAAGCTTTGGATTAATACCGAGCTACATGTGGTTGGCAGGCAGGGGCGGGGAGGGGCCGGAGGAGGGGCAGCTACAGCGATTGATCCCAGAGTCCAGGGGCGGCCGTCCCCAAGGCCACCTAGCAGGACACCTCCGTGGAGTTGGGCCCTGCGCTGCTCCCGGGGCCACCGGAGTTGGGGACGATGTCCAGCCGGGCGCCCTCGCTGGTGTGGGAGCGGCTGCGGGCGCCCTCCAGGGACGTGACGCTGGAGCCCGAGGCTGTGCGGGACCTCATCAGGCGCGTCATGCTGGCGGAGGGCACTGTGAGAGAAGAGAGAGACCTGTGAGGGCATGGGCCAGCGCTGGAAGCACCTGCACACCGGGGATGCTGCCTGCTGTGCGCCCCACCTGCCTGGGCACCTTTACTCCTGTCCATCCTCGCAGCCATCCGGCTGCTGGGCTCCGCATCGTTTCTGTCTCTGCCCACACAGGTGGAGCGCAAGACCCAGGTGGAGTAAGGAAACCAAGGCCACACAGAGTGGTCAGCTGTCGTCTCTCCCTTCAGGAAACCTGCGAGCTCCCAGGTACTATCAACAGCACTGTCCATTCCAAAGGATTTAAAATGCCCTTGAACACAGCAGGTGGCTTACAAGGTGGAATGAAGACAGAAAATCGCCCGCCTGTACTGGGTGGAATGGCATCCCCCCAAACTCACGTCCACCGGCACCTCAGACTGTAACCTTCTTTGGAAATAAGGTCTTTTCAGATCTATTTAGATACGATGAGGTCACCCTGGGTTGGGGTGAACTCTGATGCCATGGCTGGTTTCCTCTTAAGAGGAGGAGACACAGGGGCACACGGGGAGAAGCCATGTGAAGACAGGGCAGGGGTCAGAGTGATGCAGCTACAAGCCAAGGACTGCTGGCAACCACCAGAAGCTGGGACAAGGCAAGGAAGGATTCTTCTTAGAATCTTTGGAGGGAGCATGACCCTGCCCGCATCTTGAGTTTGGACTTCTAGCCTCTAGAACTGTAGCACTGTGAGACAATAAATTTTTGTTGTTCTCAGCCACCCAGTTTGTGGGGATTTGTCATGGCAGCCCTGGGAAACTACTACACCACCCGACCGAAACATCATTGCCAAGGCCGTATTGAATAATGGATATCACACACTGTGGTAGCTGATAAATACAAAGGCATGTAAGGGTTACACTATGCACTCAATGGGCGTAGGCGTTGGCTTTCTGTGGCAGACACCCACAGACAGAATTCATTCTTGCTGTACCGAATCCTCTTCTTACAGAGCTAGTTGCTGAATCCGGAAAAAAATTGGGATCAATCCTGTATCTGTTGCTCACATATTCTCTCTGAGCCCCTATTTCTTGACCCCAGATCTGGGGGCTTACTGACCTTGCAGGGCTCTGGTGACCCTAGCATGGTGTCATGGATGCTGAGGGCTCATCATTCTGGCCCGCTGCTGAGCAGGCACTCAGTAAATGAATGATTACTTTGTCTTTAGTTGATGCCTCCAGCTCTCTCTGCTGTCTTTCCCTACGACCTGCAGGATGCTTCAGCTTTCTGGAAATAGAAGCTTATGTGGGGGGGGCGGAAAACAAGGCCTGCCTTTCACTTCCTTTCTCCCCAGAATGCACTTTCAAAGCAGAAATCTAAACCCAGGGCAGGTCCAAGACAAACGAGTTGCAATTCATGGCTGCAAGGTAAATGAAGGCCTTCTCCAGTTACTGCCTTTGCCTGCACATTTTCTCGGAGGGAGAGAGGCTGGAAAGGCAGGAGACCCACGAGTAGATGGAAGAGGGCACGCTGGGACAGGGATCCTGTCCGAAGCATGTAAATCAGGCTCGTCCACTCTCAGCCACTCCAGAAACTAAACACGGCTGAGGCCAACCTTAAGACTGCATTGCAGTCAGTTGACCAAACATAACGTTACTATTTTAAATGAGCACACAGTTTAAGCCTCAACAAAAAAAGGGGGGGAAGTGATGAGACGCTCAGACTTCCTTGTGAAGGCGGGCACGTGAATTATAATTCCAGGCCGCAGACAGAAAGAACCCAAAGAACCACATCGGGGCCGGAACCGTGGCCGACACACCGACATATACCAACGGGGGCTGCTGCCCAGCAGTGCGCTTACACTTGGTGTTGCCTGTCCTGGTCACGGGACCGCATTTCTGAAAATGTGTCTGTGAATAAATGTCTGTAAATAAACGATAATCATAACGCAAGAAGCTCCAAGTTCGTTAACTGTGCTTCTATTTATCCTTCAATTCCCAAATCTAATGATTTAGCAAAGACATGCTCTGTCTTGAATGTAAGTGGCTTTATCACCCACTTGTTCAGAGCTTTACACTTTTCAAAGGACTTTCACAGATCCCCACTCTGCTCCTTAATCTCTCAAAGCCTCCGTTTCGTCATTTGTAAATGAGGATAAGAGTATCTCCTAGGATTATTGTGATGATTAAATAAGAAAAAAATAAAGGATTTATTAATCTTTCATCACCACCACCACCACCACCATCACCACCAATCACTGCCACTTTACCAGCATCGCCATCATCACTACAAGTCTCTTAGAAAGTATGTAATCAAACTTTAAAAGATCTTCATGGTCTTATTGTTTGTTGTCTTCTTTGTGCTCAGAGGGATAATCCTCACCTAAACCTTAAAACATTCCCTGGCGTGAAACAGCTTCTGTTCAACAATGGAGGGAGAATGAGGCACTGTGGTATGAGGAGACACGGGAACCCCTGCCCTGCGGCCCATCCTCCACACACCTAAATACTTCTTCCCTGACCTGCCCAGTTTGCAAAGAGCCTGAAGCCGGCCAAGGTGATACAGAATACTGTACTTATCCCAACCTGGTTCCAGTTCCCACACCTGCCCTTCAACCCACCACCTGCCAGGAAAGGCCATACTCACTGTATCCCATGCCCTGCACGAAGTACTTGAAGGCCTCGGCAAGCTTGGCCGGCTGCAAGAGAAAAGAGGGGAAGTGCTGTCAGTCACCAGAGGTCCAGATCATGCAGCCGTGCCTGTGGGCACCTTCATTAAAGAGCTTGGCCCAAGATAGAAGGCCACCTCAGGTGGATAGGACAAAACACAAAAGGAAAGGAAAGACTATGGGATAATTATGGAGACCAAAATTAGCTTTGACCAGAAGTTACATGACCTGTCTGAGCCAGTTTTCTCACCTCTAAAATATGGGCAGAGTGCCACACCTACTCCTGAGGGCTTCTCTAAAGAAGACATCATTGGATAAAGTGATGTGTCCAACTCAGGGTCTAGAATGTAATAGCCGCTCACTGTGCTAAGGGCTTTGCAGCATTATCTCATCTTCCCGACAACAGCCTTATGAGGTTAGTACCATCTTCATATATGTTTCACAGCTGAGCAGACTTGGAGAGAGAAATAATCCGTCCAAGGTCTCATGATTAATCAGTGGTCTTGTATATTAACCCAGGGCTTTCCAAACCCCATAACAGTTTACTCTCAGCCTGGCTGGCTGGATGAAAGGATGGTGGATAAATGGATAGATGAAAACGAAAAAAGATCGATGGAAAGAAGGAAGGAAGGAAGGATGATGGATAGATTAATGAAAAGAGAGGCTGTATGGATGGAAGGGAAGAAAAAGATGGTCAAAGAAGGAAGAATAGATGAATGGATGAATGGATGGATGGATAGATGGATAGGTGGACAGACAAATCAATCAACTGGGCTACTTTAAGTAAAATGAGTTGGGAATGCTGAGAACACACCCAGTTCTACCAATTACACTCAAAAATTTAATCTAAATGGGAGGTGAAGGCCATATTCGCAGGCTAATTAATTCCAACTCTTTTTTTTTTTTTTTTTGCGGTACGCGGGCCTCTCACTGTTGTGGCCTCTCCCGTTGCGGAGCACAGGCTCCGGACACACAGTCTCAGCAGCCATGGCTCACGGGCCCAGCCGCTCCGCGGCATGTGGGATCTTCCCAGACCGGGGCACGAACCGGTGTCCCCTGCATCGGCAGGCGGACTCCCAACCACTGCGCCACCAGGGAAGCCCTAATTCCAACTCTTAAATGCAATGTCCTGGGTCTATTCTCACACCCTCTCATTTCACTGGTGAGCAGTCATCGGGGAGGGAGTGTCCCTGCCCACCTCCACCAGCTCCTGCCACTTTTCTCAAAGAGACAAATGACATTTAAAGAAGAGCCTGTGCTGCAACTGGCCTCTGGGGGTCACGTGATGATTTTAAGAAGGAGATGAGAGTTGCAGGGACATCTGTGTTCAACATGGCGGACAGAAACAAGAGGACAGGCTTGGAAAAGAGAATATCTGGGCCCAAACTCGGCTCCCCTGGGTGACCAAGGGCAATCTCTCCCATCTGTTAGCCTCAGTTTCCCTTCTGTGACTGTGATAGAATGCATGCTCTTCCTTCCTCTAAAGACTGTTGCAAGGATTGAATGGAATGAAGGATGGGAACGCCCTTTGTAAAAACACACCCAACTTGCAAGGGCAGGAGGAGGAGGGATTACACAGTTACTGGTCCTCATTGGGCTGCTCTCCTGGGAGCCTGGGCTAGCTCAGCTCCTGCCATGACATATAAAACGTGTTTTAACTAAGGACAGAGTTAGATTTTTCTCATTTCAAGTAGAGAAAGGAATAAAGGAAGGAAGGAAGTATAGGTGGAAAGAAAAATGGCGCCCCTTCTCTGCAGCCAACTTATGCTGCACTGTCTCAGTAGCAGTGTCAAGCGGGCTGGGTGGATGAACTAGTCACTAGTGTGCAGGTATTAATCCTGTCTCCATCTAAGCAGGGCTCTACTGGAAACCCATCTGTTCCCTCTAGAAACTGAGACATCCCATCCTTCTCTGGCTACTCCAGCTATCAACTGGGCAAAGCACAACAGCAGATAAAAAGTTGAAAATAATTTGTTCTTTGCCAGTGGGAGCAGAGAGAGACACTGGAAACAGAAGTTAAGAGAGCCACCCGAGGCCACTTGTGCCTGCTCACTCTGCAAGGGAGGCTCCCAGGGAGCTCAGCGGGACTTGTCAGGACTGGGGGGGCACCTAGAGCTAGAAAAAGGCACACATCTGATTGAGAAATCGCTGGATTACTGAAGCTCTGAAGTCCCTTTCAGGACTGGAGGGAGAAAGAAGGTCAGGGGACAGTTTGGTGGAAAAGACAACCCAAAATGCACAAAATATTTCATAGTAAGATAGAGTGCAGAACTGTACTGATAGAAAATTATAAGAAGAGATAAAAAATTCATTCACTTGTTAGGTGGGGGGTGGTATTTATGGGTGGAGACTTGGAGGGGACAGTTATTGTGCAGCAAACACACTACAATGATATGTTTATATGTGCATACGCACATACGCATACACGCATACATATACATACGCACATACGCATACACGTATACACACTCACATACACGCATACGCATGCACGTATACATATACATACGCACATACGCATACACGTATACACATACACACTCACATACACACATACACACATACGCATACACGTATACATATACATACTCACATACGCACATACACACGTATACATATACATACATACACACATATGCATACACGTATACATATACATACTCACATACACGCGCATACGCATACACGTATACATATACATACTCACATACACACATACACACGTATACATATACATACATACACACATATGCATACACGTATACATATACATACTCACATACACGCACATACGCATACACGTATACATATACATACACACACATACACACATATGCATACACGTATACATATACATACATACACACATATGCATACACGTATACATACACACACTCACATATACACATACACACATACGCATACACGTATACATATACATACTCACATACACACATACACACGTATACATATACATACATACACACATATGCATACACGTATACATATACATACTCACATACACGCGCATACGCATACACGTATACATATACATACTCACATACACACATACACACGTATACATATACATACATACACACATATGCATACACGTATACATATACATACATACACGCGCATACGCATACACGTATACATATACATACCCACATACACATGCATACACGTATACATATACATACATACACACATACACATACACGTATACATATACATACTCACATACACACATACGCATACACGTATACATATACATACACACATACACACATACACATATGCATACACACATATGCATACAGTATACATATACATACTCACATACACACACATACGCATACACGTATACATATACATACTCACATACACACATGTGCATGCACACACAGACACAAACACAGAAACACACACACACAAACACAGAAACACACCCTTTGGTCCGTCTCTTCTCTGCGCTCCCTGCTTTGCCCCTGGGCTACAGGAGCCTGTGGCTCCAGCGGAAGCCTGTGGTCTTTGGGGTCAGGCACACCTAGATTCTGGTGCACGACTGCCAAGCTGTGTCCACTCGGCAAAACCCTTCACCCCTGTGAACGCCAGCATCAACTACTCCACAGGGGCTTCTGGGGGACGACCAAGCAAGTCCTGACATGCAAGCACCTTTTATAAACGGTAGCAGGTCCAAATGTGTCATCAGATGTAGTAGCAAGGTGGGCGGCCAGCAGGCAGTGAGGGAAAGGGGGGTAACGGGTCACAGAGGCACATGCCCTCCACCTGGGGAGCGGGGACAGGTGTAACTCACCTGGGAGATCTGTGGGAGGCCGCCACAATCCGCCATCTGGGAGAAAGAAAGCTGGTTAGTGCCAAAGGCCTCACGTGGAGGGGATGCCGGCTCTGTGGACCAGCTCCAAACGGGCATCCACTCTGCCCGCTGCCCTGCCCCGGGCCTGCCTTGCTGAAGGGGGCCTGGACATGTTACAGGTGGGGAAACACCCACCTCACCTGGCACGCCTGCTTTGATTACTATCTGTCTCGGCATTAAACTCCGCCTTCTTGGCAACCATTACTTGCAGCTTACAACAGGCCAGGTGCTGTGCTAGGCCCCGTAGATGATTTCTCTGCTCCCCCCAAAACCCTGGAAGGGACGACTGTCCCACTTTAAAGGCAGAAACTGGGCCAGAGAGAACTTGAGGAACTTGCAAAGTTCTGGCCAGGGTCTGTCTGACCGGAAAGCATTCACTGCACGAGGCCCTGGACACACAATCTCTTTAAAGACCCCTCAGAAGGAAACTGCAGGATTCAAGGCTTCAGGCCTGATGGGGCTCCTGGTTGGCCACCCTTGGTAAATGCTATAATTTCCAGAGTTGCTAGTAAATCACCAAACCCAAAGCCATCATCACTGCTTAAAGCCATTCCAGGCATGTGTGAATATTTATCCAAAGCCCAGGGTTCTGGAGCACTTGGGCAGCGAGGTGAGGATAAGGAAATAGGACTGGAAGGTCTCGGTAAGACTGAGTGGGGCTGTGGCCAGCCTATAGCCCAGAGTCTCAAGACTAAATCCCAAGGGCTAGCCTCAAGGTCAGCTAACTTGGGGCAGCCTTCAGCCCAACGGGAATGCAGCGACAGAACTCCAGGGGCCCATTCAGCAGGGCAGGGTGGTGCAGTGGGGACAGTCTGTCTAGAATCAGGCCCCACCCACACAATTCCTATCCATCCCTCTTCAGAGCACCATGGCCGGCAGCCCGTAAACTCCTGGGGTGCCAGAGAGGGATCCCCTCATCTTTGCAGCCTTGGGTCACCAGCCAGCACCCAACAGATGTTTGTGAACAGACACATTAATTCACCATTTCTGTGATTTCTGACCACCAGCTTTGCCATAATCAGGCACAACTCAAGTCTGCAGGAAACTTAGGGATTTCTGAGAGAACAAATGTAACCCTCCATCATTTTCCCTGTACCTTGAGAAGAGTGGTCTTCGTTGGGTCCAGTTTCGAGTTGCACTCCACCTAGACAAGAAGAGGGAGAAGAAATTTGCAAATTGTCTACCTGGAGCCAAAGTCATAAATTTTCCCCCTCTCCCTGCCACTCTGCCACCATCACCAGGAGCTTCAGTATTCCTACTGTCATGGAAGGAAGAATGTGGGCTTTGGGATTCAACAGATGTGGCTTTAAATTCCAGCCCTACCATCACTAGCTATATGACCTTGGACAAGTTACCTAACTTCCTTGAGCCTCAGTTTCCTCATCAATAAAATGGGGATAATATCTTTTTCAAAGGGCTGTTGTGAAGATTAGCTAAAATGTAGAAGGTGCTCCAGAAACAGCTACTAAATGAATGGGCTTGTTTAACCAGCTGCTTCCAGTAATTCTTTAGATTCAACAACCCCAGTCCCAACAACCATTCTTCAAATGAAATCATATCCACCAAGATGGTTTCTTTCTTCAGTTTGTCAATGACCCTCTTAAAAGTGCATCTAGAAGTAGGCAAAATACCCACCCGTAACGTGTGATGTTCAAAATGCCTATGGTAGAATTATCACCTCCCTTAATGTAAAGAATATATCTTTATTGATGCATCTTGTGATTATGTCCAGTGGACTAGATTGCAAGTAATTCATGGTTCATTTGGATACCCCAGGTCTTTACTAAATGAACATTTGCTGACCCTGCTCTAGCCTACTGCACAAGGCATGTCACTACTCTAGGACTGCCCACTAGCCCCCAAGTCTCCCGTGTCCTCGGCTATGGGGGTGTTGGAAAGATGGAGTCCTGTTTTGCCTCCACCACATCACAGGTGGGAATTAAGGGGTGAAATGAGTCAGAAAACCTTTCCTAAGCCCCTCTCCCCAGAGGCCTGTCTGCCCCACCAGATGGATCAGGCTCCAACCAGGTCTGAAAGCTCCACCTGATTCCCAAACACGCAGACAGTCTCCTGGCCAGGAAGCCAAGCAGAAAGACGCCCGTATAAACAAGCCAATGGGAGGCAGATCGGCAGGTGAGGGGGCCTGGGAGAGGAGACAGAGGTCCCACTGCCAAGCAACTAGGGCTGGCAAGTCACCAGGGAAGGAGGCTGGTGGCTGGACCCTCTGACCAAAGGCCAATATGGCATCTAGAAGATGTCACTTGCCCTGATGGGAGCAGAGGAGGGGAAGAGGGTGGGCAGGAAGACTTCATACCAAGGTAACTAGAATTGGACCGTTGAGTTAAGCACAGAAAACAGTGGTTGATTTCTACATACCACAGCGTCCACAGCAGGAGAACTGTCCCCAACCACCAACAAAGCAGGACACCTGGGGGCAGGGAGACAAGGGGGAGTTAACACAAGGTTCACTGAGAGATTCTCATGCTCCCAGCCCTGCCAGGCTGGGGCCAGAATTCTAAAAAAAAAAAAAATTGACTTTGTTTTCCCCAGTACCTTTGGCTCTTTTTACTACCTTCATTCTCTATCCTCTGCTTTATTCTTAGGAAAAAACGGGTTAGTAGTCATTTACACCTTAGTATGAATTTCAGCCAGAGAATTTCTATGCCCTGATGTTTTATTTTCAAGCACCCTCTCCGCAAGGAAGGATGAGTAGGACTTTGCCAGCAATCAAAAACAGAGATGAAAACGACATGCCTGACAAAGAAAATGGCATGTGCGAAGTTCAGGTGTCAAATAATACGGTTCACTTAAGGAACTATAAAAAGACATAGTTGTTACTGTTGGAATCCAGGTGGCTGTACCCACAACTGTCTTTTCCTTCTAGCTTTATAGGGCACTTCAGGGTGGGTCCTATGTCTTATTCATCTCCAGGCTCTGTGAAGCAAAGCCTCACACAGCATTGGGCATAGAGCAGGTGCTTCATAAATTCTGTCCAGTTGTGGTTATTAGCATTCCTTGTTTGAGGTCCAAGGCTCCCCCCACAGCTCTCAGGGACACCCTACAAACCAAATTCCTGCACAAGGGGAAGACGAGTGAGGCTGGGCCGTGCCCAATCCCTGGGCAGAATCCATGCAGTTCTTGCTGACTGGGCTGTCCTAGCACAAGGGGGGCAGTCCTGCCAAACTCAGAACTAAGGCGCTGCCGGCAACGGTAAGCACAGCTAAAGAGACGGTGCAGGAGAGAAGGGCAACTCACTGCAGGGTGACCGTGTGGGTTCCGGGCATCGGCCGCTCAATCTCCAGGTCCCGCCGGCTACAGACAAACAACAAACAAACATACCTTTATATCAGCAGACCCTCCCCTGGAGGAAGCCCCTCCCACCGAGCCAATCCCAGGAGCTCCTGCACTGGCCCCTCTGGCAAACACCCACCTACATCCCAAGCTGTGTGAGGTCCCACCCCAGCCTCTCTGGGTCCATAGAAGTGGCTTCAGAGACAGCGGGACTCATGGACCCCACCTCATTGTCCCCCAGGTGCTTTCTTCCTTTTATGTACAAATCACACCCTCCTCTACAGAGGGCCCCTGCTTCCCGTCCCCCCTCGTAGGAGCCTCTACCTCCCAAATGGTGTCCAGGTTCTTCTCTTAGCCTCACTCTCGCCCCCAACTCTGAGTCCTCTACATAGTAACCAAACCAACTCTTCAGAACTCAGACCTGATCCTTTCACTCCCTCGTTTTAAACCCTCCCATGGTCTCCCACTGTACCCAGTGTGGGTCCATTACTCTCCCCTGCAGACGGACACCAGCCTCTCCCTGCCTGGCAGCTCCCACCATGAGACACCTTTCCCGGCTCACAGCCCGGAGCCAGACCGGCTGCATCCAAATCACGCTCCTCTGCTTCCTAGCTGTGTGACCTTGGGCAGGATGCCGAACCTCTCTGTGCCTTCACTTCCTCAGCAGGAAATGATGGTGAGAGCACCCTCATCATAGGGCTTTTCAGAGGCACCAGTTCGTCCCTGCAGCATGTAGGGCAGCGAGGGGTTGTTGCTCGTCTCCTCTGGGTGCCCACTGCCCAGGTGAAAGCCTGCCCTCTCCAGTCCTCACTTAGCACTTGCTGAATAAATGAGCACTCAGCCTCCGTGTCTTTGGTTACACGCTGGGGCCATTACCAGTCACCCCTGCACTGAGAGGCTGGGTGGATGGTAAGAGGAAAGGGACACGAATGCCCTTCGTAAAGTCAAGTTACTAACATGTGAGAGACACAGAGCCCAGGAGGCTTATTCCTGCCCCTTCTGTGGGAGCCGCAGGCTGAGTTCCCTGGAGATTCCAGAACCCCTGGCTGCTCCCAGGGGCCCCGAGCTGTCCCCTCCCCTAGCTGAGCCCCAGACCAGCACTCAGGTATCCTTAAGAGGGCTGTGCCCTCGCCAAACGCCATGCTCATGTGTCCTTATCCTTGGAGTGACTCCTTCGCTTCCCAGCAGCCTCCCTGGATTCTTCCCGTCCTCTCCCAGTGCTTTGCTGCCCTCCCTCTCAGCTCTCCCCACATCCGGGCCTTCCTTAGGGTCAGCGTTGGCACAGGCATGGACGCAAACCCTTTGCCATGTGACTGTTCCCACTCGTGCGTGCGCCCCTGGTGGTCTGGAGTAGAAGTTCAGCTCCTCGCAAAGCACTCAAAACTCCAGGAGGCACCTGACTTCCCAGGGGCCCTTACTGGGCACCCTTGTTCTGTTCATCTATTTGCTCAGGGGCTGCATCTTATATTAATTTTATAATCCCTCCTCTCTTGCCCCATGTTCGTTCCAGAACTACAAAAGGAGCCTGACAAGCGGCCATCGTGTGGCCCAGCGGCATCCTGGTACCTGTTGTAGACGTTGATGAACAGGTGCAGGTTGCCGGGGTTCATGTCGTTCACGATGTGCTGGCGGCAGGTGTGGACCACCTCTACGTTATTCTGCATTTCCTCCTGCATTGACAGAGGGGAGAATGTCGTTCGTGGGAACTGCGGCCACGGGCCGGTCACTACCCCCACCATTCTTCAGGTTATCCAGCTACGTAGTGAAGGCAGTAATGCCTATTCCACGAGCCTGCTATGGAGCCTGAGGGAACCTTCAGGAAAGCGGAAGCCGCACCCAGATGCAGACTGATGTCTGGGTATCAGCTGGGAGCAGAGGGAACGCAAAGCTGGGGGGCAAGCACGCCCTGTTGGGCTCAGACTTCAGGAGTTTTGATCTGAAGTCGGTCCTCTCGGCTCCGTCACTGCCCCTTAATTGGGCGAGTGCTTCACCTCTCTGAGCCTCAGCTCCCTTTTAAAAAAAAAGAGTGGGGATGACATTACCTGCCTTCATCAAATTGTAGGATTTATCAGAGGTTGGCCACTCTGGAAAGCTCACTGTCAACAGTAAGCATCGAGGCGACTGTTAGCAATTACTATTATATTCTTTTTAATGGGGAGAGGTGAAAAGGAGATTTTCATGTTTGCAAAACAAAACCGACTCATGCAACAGGAAGTTGCCAGAATGAAGGGCAATGTTGATTTCCAGGAGGGCCAACCAGACCCTTGCAGAAGGCTGGCCTCAGCCTTCCCTCTCCCTGTTTCCTTTTTGAATGTGATTTGGGACAAACAAACAAGTTATGAGCTTGCTCTGTTTCTCATTTGTGTGACAGCGGATGCTACAGTTTTCACGAAAGGGTCTGATGTGATTGACAACAACCAGATCAGGAGCGAGAGGGAGAAAACGGGGCCCAGTGTCTCCCTGAGCTGTGTCAAGACAGTCCACGGTCACTGAAGCAACAAAGAGACCAGCCTTATCCCCAAAAAACATCAGGAAAAAAATAGTCCGAGGAATTGTGCTGGGGTTACAGATTGAAACACAGCTGCAGCAACTCGGGGGTACCAACATATACCCCAGGTAATTTGGGGTACAGTCAGGCAAAGTTCTTACTCTATACTTGACACCCCTCTTCCAGGAAAATACAGATGCTAGCTCTGATCTTTCCCACATTGCTGTCAGATTCAGATTATACACTCAGGGTGGAGAAAGTGTATTGCAAACCGTGAAAGGAAGCATGAGAAAGGAAAGGGGACTCTAGTGGGCTACAAGGTGGCCCCAAGGACATGTTTCACATCAAATTCCTGGACTCTGCGAACGTTATTTGGAAAAAAGGTCTTTGCAGATGTAATTTAAGTTAAGGATCCAGAGATGAGGTCATCCTGCCTTATGCCGGTAGGTTCTAAATCCAGTGACAAGTGTCCTTGTAAGACAAAGGCAGAAGGAGATTTGAAACAGACACAGAGAAAGCCGCGCAAAGATGGAGGCAGAGACTGGAGTGAGAAACCACAAGCCGAGGAAGGCTGAGGCTACCAGAAGCCGAAAGAAGCAAGGAAGGATCTTCCCCTAGTACCACGGGAGGAGTGTGGCCCGGCCAACACTCGGTTTCAGATTTCTGGCCCCCAGAACTGAGAGAGGATATATTTCGGTTGTTTTAAGCCACCCAGTTTGTGGTACTTTGTTAGAGCAGCCACAGGAGACTAATACAAGGACCAAACACAGTGCACACTTCAGCAGCCCAGCAAAACCTCTGCTTCCCTGGGTGTCATATGGTCACATGCCAGACGGTCACTCTTCAGCTAAGGAGGCAACAGTGGTGTGTAGGCCACACACAGTGAACAGACAAGTCACCTCAAGCTGGGCAACTTGAAGGCCACGTCAGACCCCTGCATCAGAGCAGTACATCCTCCAGCCCAGCAGGAGGTACAAAGCCAGACTCAGGCGCCACGCCGGCCGGGTGGCAGGGCAGAACCACACACCGCTCGCGTGCTGCCAGGGGCTTGGTTCAGCCCATGCTCAGTGGGGATAAGTGCACCACAACCCACCTGAGAGCCAGGCTCCAGCAGAGGCACAGATGGTTACCGGAACCCACACTGGAGCGAGACTCATAGGTTCCAATCCCAGCCCCTCTCGCTGGCTGTGAGACCTCACACAGCTCACTCAACCTCTCTGGTCTCAGCTTCCCCATGTACAACTGGGGAAAAAAACAGATCCATAACTAGGAATAAAAGGTCCTCCTCATACGGGTCATAGAGTCCTTAGGACCAAGGCTGACGCACAGCAAATTCCATGGATGTGTTTGCTGTAGGCTTTGTTATAGCCCAGAACTGGAAAGAACCCAAATGTCCATCAACAGGTGAACGGAGAAGCAGCCTCTGGTACACCCATACCACAGAACACCACTCAGCACTAAAAAGGGACGAACTCTTGATTCGCCCAATGACATGGATGGATCGCAAAATACTTTAACGCTGAGTGAAAGAAGTCAGATTTAAAAATAAAAGATACTGTTGACATAAAAATCTAGGAAATGCAGATGAATCTACAGTGACCCAAAGCAGGTCAGAGGTTACCTGAGGAGGAGAGAAGGATTACCAAGCATCACAGGGCAAGTTCTGGGGGTTACGGTATTTCGTTAGTCATCTGTGATGGCTTCAGTGATGGTTTTAAGAATGTCAAAATTTGTCAAATTTGTCAAATTTCAATATGTGCAGTGTACTGTACTTCAACAAAGCTGTTAAAAAAAGACTTCTGTTAAAGGGAGAGCAAGAGAGAAGGAAGGGCGTGACGATTGTGAATGAGTAACGATGGGCTATTTCAGGAGGGTCAGATGGAGCGGCCCCTTGCTGTGCCTGGGCCGTCTCTGCGCTCTACATGCCTGGCAGTACACGACTGAACAACACAAAGACAGGCCACGCTGCTCACCTTCCCGAAGAGGTGAGACATCACCATGTCTGGAAGGGCTTGGGTCCATCCGGAGATCTGGGAGGACAGAAACAGGGATTAGAAAGCCGGCGTTCACAGTAGCCGGACAAGGTCAGGCCAATCCCACTGCCCTGGGGGCGGAGCAGCAGTGTGGGCTCCCTGGCACTCAGGTCTGAGGACGCCCCTTTGATGGGAAGGCGGTTACCTGTCTCCAGTTACTTACTGAACCTGGGGCCCCGGAAGGCAGGGTCATCGATTCCTTACTCTCAGAGCCCGGGGCAGAGGAGATGCGGAGAAAATGCATCTGAACAAAGACCCCACGTACTCCCCGCTTTTGTCAGGCCTCAGTTCACCAAGTCCTCGGTAAAGGGGGCCTGTCCATGACTTCTAAACACACACTGAGCTCCCAGTCTACACGCCAGGATCTGCTTACCTCAAACTATATCATCCTCTAGATTTTCCCTCTTAAGCCAGTTTCCTCTCTCTGAATATACTGACCTTCTCTTGTCTACCTGCTCCCACCAACAATGCTAGGTATACAGCAGGAGCTCCATAAATGCTAGGCATACAGCAGGAGCTCCATAAATGCTAGCTGTGCAGCAGAAGCTCCATAAATGCTAGGTACACAGTGAGAGCTCTGTACATGTTAGGCATACAGCAGAAGCTCCATAAATGTGTGTTGGCCAACTTCAGTGTCAGGCAGGAACCCACAGGGGAGAGAAGCTCTAGACCTGGGGGACCTAGGCTGACCCATCTGCCACCTCCTAGCTGTGTGGCCCTGGGAGGGTAGCAGAGCCACTGGACCTCAGACCTCTCATCTGTAACCAGGATGCCAGGAGCTTCAGAGTCACAAGGCCAAGGTGAGGGTTACACACGGCAACTATCCATGTCACAGGATCAGACCCCAGTGCCTGACACACACTAGACCCCCAAGAGAGGTCTTCCTCTTTCAGGGCTGGGGCTGGAAAGGAAGGATACGGTGCAAATACTAAAACCCCCCAAACAGCCCTCGGGCTCCACTTTAGCCAGTGGTCAACGTCCCAGCCCCCAGGTCTGGCTCAGAACAGCTACCAAGAAGCCAAACTGGCCAACTGCAGTGCCATTCCCTTTGCTGGAAAAAAACAACAACAACAGGGAGTGTGTTCCGCTTCTGAATATCACGCCGGTGGGAGGAAAGGGCTCCCTCATCCTGGCGGAATGTTCCAGGAAGGAATGAAATATCACAGTGGCCAGGATGGGGTGGGAAGCAGGGGGAGGGAGACCCCTTCAAACCCCCTGTCCCCAAGAGCCGTCCCAAACTTGGCAAAAACACACTTTCAAAATGAGAAGCCAGGATCACCCCGGCTTGAAAGTCTGTCCTGTTAGAGTTAGAATGGTTTCCCCCTCTCCTTGGCAAATACTGGGGCCTTTAAGAAAAAAAACAATCATCTTTTTAAAAGATAAACAAGGAACCCAGCCAGAGCACAGCTTCCTGAGACAGCTCGGGCCCTTTCCCCAGCCAGGGATGTGTCCTGCTAGCTCTGCATTCCCAGACCTGCGGTGCTTGGGTCTCGGCGGGCATTTGACACCTGCTGATGGAGAGACGGGGCCGGCGGTGAGCCCAGCTCAGAGGTGATTCCAAGCACCACAGAGTCCAAGGGATCTTGTTTGGCCCCAGTTCTCCCACTGCCTGGCTCTGTGCGGCCCTAGACAGCTTCCTAACCCCTGCGACCCTCAGTTTCCTCCTCTGTAAAATGGTTTAACAATCCCCACTCCTGGAGTGACTGAGGACTGAATGAGGTCATGAAGGTATAGCCACGGAGAGTAGAAAGAGAACTCGATAAACATTCAACACTTGTTAGCTAATTATTATTATCGTAAAGTTAAGTGGCACAGAATCAGTACCAGATACGTTATTTCTTTTTCATTAATAATATGTAGGTGACCGGGGTGACAGGCATCTGTCTTGTTCATCTTTTTGTTCTCAGCATCTTGATCTAAGCCCAACATACGCTAAGTCCCCAGCGAACACTTCTTAACCCAGGCTGTCCTTATCAAAGCTGGCTCGGGACCCATGTCCCACTGGTATTGCTGGCTTGGACAGCAGTGTCCTATTGAAATCTGAATGGCACATGGCTGAGGTCATGTTCACCACTCAAAGCCAAGCGGAGGAAAGCTGCCTTCTTTGCTGGGGGTGGTGAAGGGGTGGGGCTAGGAGAGGTCTCTTGCATTTTGTGCTCCAGGCAGAGTCAGGCACACCTGCCCCTCTGCAGACTGGGACACCCCTTGCGCGACCCAGGCCCCCAGCCTCACCTTGGAGGCGGCCCAGTCCATCCAGCCTTCCGC
Organism: Monodon monoceros; assembly: GCF_005190385.1. Classification (NCBI taxonomy): domain Eukaryota; kingdom Metazoa; phylum Chordata; class Mammalia; order Artiodactyla; family Monodontidae; genus Monodon; species Monodon monoceros. The sequence goes on along the minus strand of NW_021703770.1, from coordinate 6,642,759 downwards.
ACAAGGGTTCACGTTAATGAGGACGAGGCCCTCCACCATCTCGGGGTTGTTCAGCTGCAATTGGAGACACGAAGTGAGAGAGACAACCTAGCCATCTGAGAGACTGTGAACTTTAAAGTCAAACCAAAGACTGAGAAAAGTACCAGAAGAGGACCCGTGTAGACCCCCAGAGCAGGCTGCTGCTCTCAACGCTGCCCCCCTTCCAAAACTGAGGTTCCAGCTTAGTAGACACTAAATGGGGTTCCTGAGAGAAGGGAAAGAGGAAACCATAGGAGAAGTAGGAGCACATGTGCTTGGCAGACCTACGTGGGACAAGTCATTTCACGCTGCTGCCCCTCAGCTTCCCTAGCTGTGAAATGGGTACAACATACCATGGCCCTCATAAATCAGACAAGCTAATCAGCTCTTCAGTAATCAGTAAGAATTCTATTACTTCTCAGAGATATGGAGACAGAGACCTAAGATACAGTTGAGACCTTATTTTATCTGCTCAGAGCCTAGACAGCCAGACCATTCTGTATTCGTGCCAGCATGCCTAACCTCTAGCAAAGTCCAGCAAATAATAGGCCATCAGATTACATACGGTTGAATAAAACGAGCATCGCTGCATTTTGAAACAACTGTTTGGTAAGGATCCAAAGGACCCAGCAGCACCTGACCTGGACCCCTAGTAATGTAAGTGACACCTGTCATGGTGGCACATGTATCTCTGATTAGCTTAGAGCTAGTCAGGGTCCAAGAGCTCCCTGACTACAAAGCCTGTGCAGCTATCACAAAGAAGAAGCACAGTAGTCAGTGACATGGGGGCCTGGCCACAATCACCGTGCATCGAGCGAAGATGATGGTAAAAGAACATGCCTCGTGCGGCATTTCAGTGAAGGGAAAGAGCTGCTGGTGTGTACATGAGTGCATACCCACACACCCCATGTGCATACGTAACTCTGGACCACACACCCCGAAGTGCACTGTGGCTCTCCTTTGGGAAATGGAATTATGGCTCATTTCTTTTTCCCTTTGGGGAGTTTCTTTTGGTGCTTTTCTAATTTTCTTCCTTAATCTTGAATTAATTTTCTTTAAAACATACATATATTGTGCATATAGAGAGAGAGAGAGTTTTGTTTTTTGTTTTAATGGAAGAACTCACAGCAAATTGAGTGAGGATGTAGGCACCCGCTCCGGTCCCCATGCCAATGACGCTTTTCAGTCTGGAAGGAGAAATAAAAGTTCATGTCCCAGAAGGAGTGAGCGACGGGAAGCGCCCTTTGAAAACCTTCCCCGCCCCTTGCCCTGAGGAACCTCATCTCCCCAAGGGTGTGTCGTGGGCATCGCTGAGGGTGGCTGGCAGGCTAGACAAAGTGGGACCACGCTGCCATACGTGCGCTGCAGGACCAGCAATGCATCATGCTTTATGTCTGGACAGAAGACCATGACCTTGGAAAGACTCATGCCTTTCCCTCACTCCTCGCCCGACCGCGGCCAGGCTCTGACAGCCCCGCTGTCATTTCCGGGAAGGCCTATTTACCAAACTGCTTCTTCCCGCTCTTCAGCTTTATTTTGGATTCTAAAACTTGGAATGAAAAGGAATTGGGCAAGAACATGGAGGTGTTCTCATCGTACCAAAGGCTCCACTAAGAGGTTTCCTTGAGCCCTGAAGAAATAAAGGCCTGGAGGGAGACGTTGAGGGTTCAGGCAACCCTATTCCAGAATGTTCCATGGTTAAGAGAAAGCAATAAAAGAAGAGAGGCTAGGGAAGGATGGGTGGAGTGGCTGTCATCGGGTGATGGATTTTGACTCAAGGAGAAAAGCCCGACTTGCAAGAGGCAGATGGGAGTAAAGAGACTGCATGAAAAACAGTGTCTGCAGAGTATAACGAGCTGATTTCTTCCCCGATCTTTAAGCATTAACCTAGATTTCAGTGCTGGGGCCAGATCAAGACCCCAGGAGAGGCAGAAGCTAGAGATCACCCTTCTCTGCAAGCTGGTGGGGGAGTGGATCCCTCACTCTTACCCAAACTGGTGAAGGACTCCGGGCAGCATTTCCGCCAGCTGGTCCATGGAGGGGTACATGTACCTTGGGAGAGGCCATGCAGAGGCAGTTAACAAAAGCCGGGACCTCAGCGGAAATGAACAGTGCAAACAAAAACACACTTGAAAGGCGGAGACCGTGCAACAAACCGCCCCGTGCGCCCAGACTCCCCAGTCTAGTCCCCTCCCGTGGCCCCCATTCCGAGCACCCCACCGTGTACACGGCCTGCTCCTCTGAGCAAGGATGCTCTCCAGGCCAATTCCCCCACCTTTGACTTTGTAAAGTGACCCTTTACAAGCCACTTCCTATGTCCCAGGTCCCACAACAAGCACCTGAGGAGCATTGTAAGCTCATTTAATCTTTACAACTAGTCTGTGAGGTTGCTGTGATCTCCCTCATATAAAGATTGTAAATAGCATTAGGGCTAAGAGATAAGTGACGCCTTCACAGACAAGCAGGGATTTGGAGCTCTCAGGATTTCAAGGCCCATGTACTCACTTACCTTCCCAAAGGAGGCCTCCTGGCAGCCCTCCCGTGAAGCCCTCCTGACCTTGGGAAGCCCCTCCCTCTCATCTCCTCTCCCCAAGAGATGCTTGAGAAGAAGCCTGGGAGACAAGGCAGAGAAGGCAAGCCACCCTGATTGGCTGGACACAGTGGCTTCGGGAAATGGGATACCCAGGGCGATTTTAAGACACAGGGATGCCTCGACTCACACATCTTCCGGGACCACTCCTCCTGTTAACAGAGGGCTGGGGGAGCTCCTCTCTGTTCAAAACTGGCCCATGACAGCAGGTACCGAGGAGGGTGACAGTGGTGAGGACTCACACTGGGTGACCAGGGAGCCTGCAGGCTGCCTGGGTCTGTACATTAAGGCGAGGGCTTCCCCTTGTCAGGAAACAACAGTTTCCCATCATCAACTCCTTAGCAGGGCCTGGAAAGGGTCTCTTGTTCCCACTGTGCCCACCTTTCCAATGGGGACAGCAGAGGCCACCTCCCAGGCTGGATCCTTCTCGGCCAGCAGGTTCTCCTTCCAGATTACCTACCATTTCTAGACTGGCTCTCCTCTTGGCCTTTGCACATGCTGTTCCCTCTGCCTCCCCAGAAGCAAGTGTATGCTCACCTCCCTTGAATTTCCAGAAGGAAGCCCTAGAGCCTTTGCCCGGCCAGGGGCCTACAACCCTAGCCAGAGTTCCCACACATTTTCTTTCCCATCTTCCTGGAAGGAACTCAAAGATTTGTCCTTTTCACCAAGGTCTTGGCTGTCATCAGGGAGTCTGGCCCGTTTTATGGAAAGTGAGTCCATACGGCACGCTGTGTTAGGAGCCAGCTCCTCCGAATGTCCCGTGATCCTGGAGGCAGGTCCCTGGGGGAGCCGTCAAGATGCCTCACAAGACCCACTCGGTCTAGGTGCTGGGGGGAGGGGGGTTGACACCCACTAGAAGGCATTCCACAATGCCGACTTCGGGGCTCAGGCAGGCAGGAAGGAGTCCCTTCAACAGAGGAGCTGTTGGGCCTTTCTCATGCCAGGCTCCTGGCGAGGCAATGGGAACCCACGTAGGCAGAGCAGACACGGTCCCGTGCAGGAGCCGGGGGGCAAGTCAGCAGAAACAAATACGCGTGACTCATGACAGTGGCGACCACCGGGGAGGGGAAGGTGCTGAGAGCGGGAGGCTGAAACAGCGAGATCTGTTCTGACCAAGTGGAGGGCTTCTTGGAAGAAGTGCCATTGAAGGGGACGTGGGTTGGGGGGAGCTTGAGGACTGAAGAGTGTAGGGAACGTTCTAGGCTGGGGGACCAGCATGTGCAAAAGGGAGAGAGCCAGGAAGGCCCCGGTTGGCGGGGCTACACATCGATGAAGCCGTTGTCTTTCTGAAATGGCCACGGCTCGGTTTGGAGCCAGCAGCCCCCAAACGGTGAGAGTTGGGGAGACACCTCACTCCACAGCTTCTTTCCTCACTGCTCTTGGGGGGTGGGTACACAGCCAGCAGGCAACAGGATTCTACTCACGAGGCCCCATGTGTAGAAAGCTGACTCCAGAGCCGGGAGTGACCCGGCCAGGGGCCCCTATCCCTGCTTTGCCGTCTCAGCCTCAGGATGGGGGGGGGGTGCACCCTGGAGGGCCTAGGAGACCCCTGACCACGCCGGGCCCCGCTCAGACAGTGGGTCCCACCAGCCACACGCTGGAATCGCCTGGTAACTTAGGGGAACAAACACCCTGCGCCTTGGCCTCCGGGTCAAGTGAATGAAAATTCCTGCGAGCAGGGCCCAGGTTTCAGAATATTTTTAAAATCTCCCCGTGGGGAGCTGAGAGTCACTGGGTCACCCCAAGTCTTTCGAACAATTTGTCCAAACAAAGATGGATGTACTGACAGACACTTAATCTGCTGCTATATTAAGAAGCTTTGAACTCTTCTAACGTATGTCTGGGCATCCCTTCCCTTCCTCGCTGATAAAGATTAATGATTAAGGATGATTCAGAACACTAACAAAAAAGATCTCTTTGTGATACCGAGAAGGCCTCTTTGACAGACTTTAAACCCAAGAACCTGGTCCCACCTTGGTTGAATCACAGCACGGTGAGGGGCCTCCGAGAGGTCTGCCACCCCCATGTGACCCTGACTGTCCAGTGCCCTCGGTAAGCCTGCCCCCAGCCTCACAACGAGAGCTGAAAGTCCACATCAGCCACGCACTGGGGAGGAGCAGGCAGTGTAGACACCCGGGACCAAGGCAGCCTGATGTTCCAAAGAGAGTTTGAGTCTTAGAGCCAGCAGACTGGGCTCAAACCCGACAGCCCCCACCCCCAATTAAACCAGCTGCGCGAGCTTGAGCAAAGCAGTTAACCCCTCCACGCCTCAGTTTTTCCATCTAGAGGATGGAGCTACCAGCACCAGCCATGTAAGGATTAAATACAAATGACATTTGTAAATAAAGATGATTAAGTCTGGCCCACAGGACGTACTTCATCAATATCATTTCCAATTATGGTCTCTATTTTTCTTCCCAACCTTCTAGATCTTTCTCCTATTTCTTCTTGTCAAGACCCTCTTCCACTTTAGTCCTGTCCGGGCCATGTACCCCTAGTAAAAAGCCCGTCTAGCTGGGCTGCTGTGGTGGGGTGGGGACAGGGTGTCTGGAGGGGTGAAGGTCGGGGAGCTACTGATTGATGGTTATGGGGGTTCAGTTTAGGCTAATTAAAAGGTCCTGGAGATAATGGTGGTGATGGCTGCACCACTGTGAATGTATTTAATGTCAGTGAACCATACACTTACAAATGGTTAAAAACAGTAAAATTTAGGCTATATATATTTTATTACAATTAAAAAAGAAACCTTAAAAGCCTGACTAATGCCTCCTCCCACCACCTGTTCCCACCCTGCAGGGCTTTCCTCTCCCTGTCCTGGGGCCCGAGGCTCCCTCCTCTTACCCCGCGGGGAAGGATGCCGCACTGTCCTGCTGGCCGGGGGCGTCCACGTGGCAGACAGCAAAGTGCTGGGTGATCTCCTGCATGTCCTCGGAGTTGAAGAGGGGGTTATAGCACGTTTTGTCTGGAGAACAGGCACGGGAGAGAGAAGAGGAAGAAGTTAGGAGAGAACAAAGTCTGTATTCATTCTGTTGGTTTCATGCCTACACAGCAGGGGGAAGGAACTTTCAAGAAAGAATGGCTACATTTTCTTTCCCACTTTCCTCTGGTGATAAAAGGCAAGAATAAGTCATGAGGCAAGGGAGTGGGTGTGGAAGTGGAGACGGTCAGTAAACTCTCCTGCCTATGCCGGTGGATGACATAAACTTCCAGGCAGCGCTGGGAGGGGATCCCATTCCAGCTCCTGCTTCTTCTCCCCCAACAGTCGTGGCCGTGACGGTCCTCGTATGAGGTGGGGTTGCCCCACTGACACTCTCTTTCTCTCTAGGTGTCCTAAACCCTCACCTCGGGGATACTGGCCAGGGCACACAGGATTTTCAAACAAGGAGGACCACTCTTACGTGGGCTTGGATGAGCCTCCTAATCGCTGAGGCAAAGATGGCCAGCTGCTCACCAAAACACTTCCCTTTCCTTCCAGGACACACTTCTGGACTACATTTCCCAGCCTCCCTTGCAATCAGAGGCAGGCGTGTGATCAGATTCTAGCCAATAGCATGTGAGGCTCCCCATTTCCTCACAACACCTGCCACCCAATCCTCTAGGTTTCTCTCCTCTTTCTTTCGTGACTGCCAGGTGTGGAGGAGCCAACAGAAGCCTCGGAGGCTCCAGGGGACGGTGGAGTCACAGCTAGAAAGAGCCTGGGTCCCTGAATCACCACATGGAAGGTGGCCCACAGAATGTCCACTGAGTTGTTACATGAGTGAGAACTGAACATATATCATGTTAAGCCACAGAGGCCTTGGGTCTGTTGTTACAGCGCTCGCTGTACTCTAACAATGGAGGAGTAACACCGCCAGACGCAATTCCATACCCTCATCGGAGTCAGCGGAATAAGGTGGTATAGATCAAAGTACCTAGCATCGGATTTGGTACATGATGGTTACAAGGGGGCATATGGGGGAAAAAGAGAGAGAAAAGAGAAGTGAGAGTGAAGGAGAAAAATGGTTTTCAGTGACTGACATCATTCGTAGCCTCGAGGTATTAAATAAGCTGTTGGAAAAACAATGTCATTCAGTCCGTCTGTTAATCAAAAATCAAGCAAGCATCCAGCTCGCAATACGCACCGGACCAGGAAGGGCCATAAGCGCCTTCTGAATCATCACAGAAGCATTTCTGTTCTGTGTACCTGTAATACTAAGTAGATCTTATTCCAGTCCCATTTGTGAAAAACCCACATTTGGGAACACTTCCTGGTCCTCTTAAGGATTCGCGATCTAAACATCCATAGCAGCGGTATTCAGAATAGTCGAGAGGTGATGGAACATCATTCAGCGAGAGAGGATAAAGTACTGATACATGGCACAATGCGGACGTACCTTGTAAACATTACGAAAGAAGCCAGTCACGAAAGACCACACGTTGTGTGATTCCATTGATAAAAAATGTCCAGAATGGGCAGATCTTAGAGACAGAAAGTAGACTAGTGGTGGCCCGGGGCTGGGGGGTACGGGAGACTGGGGGGCGATAGATAAGAGGACAGAACTTCTTTTCAGAATAATAAAAATGTTCTAAAATGGATCACGCTGAAGATTGCACAATCCTGAGAAAACACTAAAAACCACCGTAGACCTTCATTAAAGGCAGTCACTGTCACACAGACTGATGGTGGAGGACTCCGGAGTCCCCAGCATCTCCCAGCGCCCAGGCGGTGCATTCCGGGCTCGCCCAGTCTGTGGCAAGAGTTCTCCCCAGAACAGCTCCAGGAAGTCCCGGCAAAAGAGGATGAGGCAGACTCCCTGGCAGCCGCCCTTCCTAGCTGTCCTCTCCTCCAACCCTGGCAGACACCCACTCGCCCAGGACACGCGGCTCCTCGGAACTCACGGTTCATGCCGATGTCGTGGTAGGTGAGGATGACGGGTCGGTTCCCCTTGGGGGTCCCACACAGTGTGACGTGAATGGAGCCATGCAAAGTCTCGATGTCCTGCTCCTGGGGAGAGACAGACAGACGGGCCTGTCATGTGGGACCCGCAGTCACGGTGTGGCTGGACTTACAGCCCGCAGACACCCAGCGCGCGTCTCACTGCGGATGGAGGAAAGCTCCTAGTTTGGTCGTGGGAGCACTGGGCTTCGGGTGGCAGCTCTTTCTGGCCAGAGAAGCCACTCTGAGAAGCAGAGACAAAAGGGGAAGGGGAACCAAGGAAGCACCCCGCCATTCATTGAGGCCAATGGCTGCCAATCTGAAGAACTTGGCTCAAAAATAAATACACCCCAATTTTCAGGTTCCACCTTGAGAGCAGGAAAACTCAGTATCTGTGCTTTGAACAAAACCCCTCTCCCTTCTCCATCCCAGGCTGAGAGATGCTGGGGCTTCCAGGCGTCCGCTCTGAAGACCCCTGAAGCATCTCCCAGGCGGCCGTCGTGCTTCTGCGAAATGGGAAGAATAATGGAAACTCAGGGGGAAGGGTGAGTGCTTAGTGCCCAGGCCCATCCCCAGCACAGGGGTCCTCCTGGGCCACCTGCCTTATCCCCCCAACCAAATGAGTGCCCTGAACACAGAGGCCCCCGTCTCCCCAGCCCTCTCTCTCTTCCTCGGAGTGCCTGCTCACTCCTGCCTATACAAACGCTGGAAAAATCCGCAAACGGTGGGGCAATGGTCCAGCCCCCAGGGGGGACCACAGACCATCTGCTGGGCGGAGCCCTGGCCCTGAAGCCACCGTGGGAACAATGGTTCACTGTGGGGACCGCATTCTCTATTGTCTCCTCAGCTGACCCACAAGGCGCCCTCTAAAAATAGGCCAGGCTGGGCAATGTCTCCACCAGCCTGGGGCATCAGGGTTCAAATCCAAGCTCTGCCTTCCCCAAGCCCTCTGAGCCCCCGGAGCCCCATCTGTAAGACGGGAGGGAGCTGACCACCCCGGGTTCCTCAGCAGAGGAGATAAGCCTGGTGAGGGATACAGTCGCCGGCGAGATGGGGCTGCTCGGGACGCGGGGGCAGGGGGTTAATGATGCGCCTGAGCCCCACCTTGGTGGCAAGTGTGGGGCACCCGGCCCTGGCTGGCACCCAGGATGTGTCTAGCAGCCCCCAGGGGTGGGAATGGGTAACAGATGCTGACTGATCTCCTTGAAGGCCTTAAAATTATAAAGCCGTGGGACCAGAGCTAAATTTGTCCAAGAAGGAAGAGGCTGCCTCTGTCCTGTTTACTATGACATCCTCGGGCCCTGGCACAGCTCAGGATCTGCTGGATAAAGAAAGACCTGACACTCGCATGATCATGGTAGACATAGCTTCTCTAGGGAGTCCATTAATCTATTTTGGGTTCAGGCTCCACACTGTCCCCTAATTGGCTGTGAGGGTGTCGGCAAGCTCTCTCCCCACAGAATTCCCAGGACTGGTGTGAAGTCTCCCAGGATTGGCACAAGCCCCACGGAGCACTAACGCTTCACCCCCACAAGGCACCACAGAAGTGCTGTGACCGTGGCCCGCGGCCTCACACCACTGCAGACTTCAGCCTGTGCCTCAGAAGAGGCATCAGCTGTGGTTATCCTTATTTGGAAGGATAAAGAACCCAGTCTCAGAAGCTGGAAGTGGCCTGGTGTAGGTGTACAGGTGTGGCAAGGTCACCGAGATACAGGGATAATATTCGCTAAGTGCCCACCAAGAGTCAGGTGAGCTGAGCGAGCCCATTTTCCAGATGAAGAAATCGAGGTGACCCAGCCCCCGGCCAAGAGCACACAGCTTGTAGTGTGAACCAGGATTACAACCCATGTCTGCTGGGCCCTCATGCGGGTGTTGGCCCCCATCAGCCCTCCTCTGAGTTCTGTGTCCACCTGCCCACACGGGGAAGAGGAGGGAAGGCAAGTGTGGCCTTCCCCATGCCTGAGACCCACTCCTTAAGTCACCCGCGCACACGCACAAGGTCCTCAGCTGGCCCTGGGCCTCTCTCTCCACTGGCCCAAACCAAGAAGGCTGGGTCTGAGACTGGATGGAGGAATTAAAACTCTCACAGACACGTCCCTTTGTCCTCTGCAGTCCCAAAGGAACATTCTGCCCTTCTGTCTCCGTGGGGATGAATCACCCAGTGTCCTGGAGGGAGGAACCCACCCGTGTCCCCCACGTTCTCCCAAAGAGAGGGCACCGAGGGACCCAGAGTTCTGGTCCACTCCCTGTGCTGATAGGGGAAAGCCTGTCTCAGGGCTCCTCAGGGGGCCCCCGTCTGGCTAGAACAGTGGCTGGAAACGCTCACAGAACCCGTCCACCACCCAGACCGCCATCCTCAGCTCTTCCAAGTTCAGAGCCAGATCTCAGAAGTCTGGGCTCACAGGGGTCTGATCCAGCCAGGGGCATGCAAGAAAGAGAAGGCCAGGCTGCCTGGATTTTCCTCTCATCTCCTCTGGAAGAGTCTAGAAAGCCACTCTCTCAGGGTGCAGAGGGGAGGGCAGTATGACGGCAATTATCCTTGTATCCGGCCCTGCTCTGAGGGTTTTACATCCACTCTCCCGTTGAACCCACACAACAACCCCACTGGGTAACACCTGTCCGCATTTCAGATGAGGAAACTGAGGGGAATTTGCTCAAGGTCACACAGCTGGAGCAGTGCGGCAGGATCTGAACCCGAGGCCGTCCAAGTCCAAAGCCTGTGCTCTTTGCTGTCTCCGTTTTAACACTCTGTGCCAGGTGCCCCGTGAAGAAAGAAAACTTTTAACATGCAACGTGCACAGTGACTCTCTAAAGAGGGACGCAGGAAGTCAGGTCTTCATTGATGTGCTGTAGATTGTTTCTTATCTCCCCAGCATCTCCAAAACCCAGTAATCCACGGGGCAGGTGCTGGGATACGCTGGTACATGGAACAGAGAAATAACACCTGCTCCTCCCACACTCCCCAAATACACATCTGCCCCCAAACTGCAGGCATGTACAGTAGGCGTGTCTGACTTGGAACAGCCTCGGCACAAACGTCACTTCCTCGGGGTGGCCCCTCCTGCCACCCACTGTACACAGGACACATGGCTCTTGTCCTCTTCCTGGTAGCATTTACCACAATGGCACGTATCTGGTTCTTAGCCGTCTCCCCAGCCTGACTGCAGATTCCCAGGGAGAAAGGCTTGCTCTGCCCTGGAGAAGGTGCTTAGAGATTTACACAGTCTACGCCACCTGTAAGCTGGTAAGTTGTGAAACGGCACCGATGCCTACTGTCTACACTGCCTGTAAGCTGGCAGGTGGTGAAAACAGAACCTACCACTAAGTGGTCCTCAAAGATTTCAGCTCTTCGGCTGCCAATTCTGGCTTGGGAGCTTTGTGAGCTATGGCAGACTATGTTGCTGGGCCTCCCAGACATTCGTTGTCCTCTTCTTTACAACAAAATTCCCAGCAATGTGCCTGATGAAATTCTCTCCTTCCACATCTCCCTTGTAGCCAAGGATGGTCAGAAGATTCAGTTCGGGCCAATGAGATGTCAGCAGAATTTGCTGCAGCTCTGAGGAGAATTCTTTTAAAGACTCAAATTGGCCTTTTAATTTTTCTTTTTCACCCTTCCACCTGCTTACTACCTGGAACATGGATGAGATGCCCAGGGATTCAGCAGCCATCTTATGAGCATGAGGACAAAAGCTACACGCCCAGGGTGGCAGAGCAGGAAGCTGAAAGGAGTCTGAGACTGGGTGATATTCACAGCCTGCTGTACCAGGCCTTCTGGGTCAGCGAAAATATCAACCATTTCCTTGTTTAGGGCACTGTTTGTTGGGTGATATTAATTCTAACGATACACCCACCATGGGACCTTGGCCAAGTTACCGGACTTCTCTGAGAATTCCTCCCCTCAGCTGTAAACTGAGGTCAGTAACAAAGCCTTCTGCTTGTGGAGATGCTCCCAAGACTTTTAGTAGGGACTGGAAAGTGTTTTGGAAGTTGCAGCGTTTCCCTCCATGCTGGCTGTTACAGATGCCCACCCCAGAGATGATTACTGTCAAGCCACAGGGACTCGTCCCCAGGGTTTAAGGCAACTGGTTGGATGATCTAGGAGAGCTCTGAGACCAGCTGCTGCACCTCCCTCCATAATCCGCCTGCCCAGCAGGCCCTAGGGAGACGCTGAACGCTTTGGACTCTAAGAGGATGACACACTTACCCAGGCTCTAAGTCAGCTGGCGCGCTGGGCCACCCCTCCCCTTGGTCTAGCAAGCCTTGGTCAAGCCACAGCCTGAGGGCAGAGGGCGCCCTCTGGAACAGCAGGCAAAGAAAGCTGATTTAGTCATCAGACGTAGCATTAAGTCAAGGCTTGCTGAGGCAAGCAAGGCAAATCATGAGAACAGAGGCTCCAGAGAAAAGGCCAGGGGCTTGCCCCACCACCAGCTTTATGTGCAATAACCCCTCCCCCTATCTTCCTGGTCCATCTCCTGTGCCCGCAGTGGGGGAGGGGAGGCCTGGCTGAGCCACTGGTCTCGTCCTGACCATTCAGTAAGGAGCACATGGATTATGAAGACTGACAGGGGACGGTACGTGTGTGGAAGGAGCACAATCGTATTTGCATAGAAGGGCAGCCGTCCCCTTACCGGACAAACACCATAAAGCCAGGGCTGGCCCCGGTGCTCTCAGGACAGACATTTCACAGATGGCAAAAGCCAGCCTCCAGGGCTGAAGCCTAGCACCCAAAGCTACACAGCTGCAGGTAACAGGGTTAAGATTCCAGACAGGCCCTTGGGCCTCTCAGTCCTGATACCTGGCCCACTGGGACACCTAGAAGAGAAGAAGATCTCAAAGGGGCCAAGCTCCCTCCGTTTCTCAGCTTTCTTTAATGCTGCCATCACATGGAGAAACAGAAGAGTTATAGTCAGGAAATGACCTGTAGCGGGGGAAAGGGTGCCAGCCTGGGAATACAGTGGGAAGCTGGAACCCACGTGAGGACGGCGATTCTCCAAGCAAGAAAGAATCAGGGGGAAAGTCTCTCCTGGATTAGGGAAAAGCGGAAGAGTGGAAGCAGGGCCATCCACGGAGCAGAGGGAGGCAAAGGAGGCCTGTATGCTGAGTCTGATGCTGTGTTTACGTCACAATCGTGACACCCTGGGGACAGGGCTACTACCCCCATTTTTATAGGTTAGAAGACTAAGCCCCCAGGAAGTCAGGTGACTACCCAAGAACGCAGGGCTAGCAGAGGGAAAGCTGACCTGAACCCGCTTCTGTCCACTGTATCTATTTTGCAACACCAAGAGATGTGCGTCTACACTAGGTCAGCCTGATGGCCTGGGCTGGACCGACCTGGGAAGCCCATCGGAGCCCCATCACGGGGACGCTGTTGGGCAAGGTGCTCTGTCCCCTCCACCAGGAGGGCATTCCCAGGAAGCCCACAGAGGAGGGCAGAAGAGGCAAAGCCTCCCTTGGCACTGACCCAGATGCGTGCCGCTGCCATCTGCCGCTCGGAGTTTGCTCTAAGTCCTAACTGCTTTCTCAGAAGTGAGGCTAGGGGCCGGCGGGGATGGGAAACGGTGGGCTGAGGATTTCCAAGCCTCCGAGGTCTTCCCACCTTCAGTCAGGGGGCAGGAAAACAAGAAGCAATCGTGTGCCAAGAAAGAAATTCGTAAAAGGTCACCATTTCCATTTTCCCTGTGAGCTGATCTGCTTCCAAGAGACGGGAAAAAAAAAGTCAGCACCCACACAATGGGGATCAGACGTCCCCCCCTGGCCCAAATCCACCAGACTGGGAGCTCCAGAGCAGGAGCCAGACCCCAGGAGACCCTCCGGCCCACTGCCCCTCCTGCCCCGGCCCCCTCTGTCCCCTCCACCCAGAGGCCCTGTGGGTAACATCAGCTCATTGCCCGGAGATCCCTGGTGAGCACACAAACACAGATTCCCATGGAAACTGAATCAAATCAAACCATCCAAATAACTAAAGATCCAGGTGGAAGGAATTAGAAATAGCACCAGGAGAGGAGATTTGGGGCCAAAGGAAGTTACCCAGCCCCTGAGCGGGGAGTGATGAGCAGTGGACTCAACTCTGCTGTCCCCACACCGCCCCCCCCCCCCCCCCCCCCCCCCCAGTTATATGGCCTTTGGCTCCGCACTAAGTCAAGCGTTGCCATCTATCTCATCATCGTGTGACACTGGGCAAGTCCCTTAAACCCCCGTCTCTTCAGCGCGGTTGGCAACAAAAACCTCTATTAAAGGGTTGTTTTGAGGATTAAATGAGATGATGCAGGAAGAGAGGGCAGGACAGTTTCTGACAAACAGCTGACGCTCAAGATACTCCAGCTCTTACGACTCCCATGGTTTAGTATGTATCTAACAGTCAGATGGACCAAATTTAGGACTATCTCAATAATACCCTTTGACGAGTTTCTTAACATCTCCAAACTGGTCTCTCATCTGCTAAGGAGAGTATCATTTCCCACCTTGGCAGGGAAGCCCTGAGACAACGGGTGGGCACGCAAATACCCATTTGTTCCCTTCCCACCTCTTCCCTCCCCTCAGTGGCCTTCCACAAAGTGGCTCCCCACCTGGAGCAGAAGGGGTAGGGCTGGATAATAAAGCATCTGCCAGCTCTGATATTCTTGGATTCTAGAATTCTAGCCAAAGAAAATAAACCAGAACCCAAAATACTCTCACTTTCCCCACTCATCAGATTTGCAAACACAACTGCCTAGTCTGATGCCAGAACCTTCTCTGCAGAGTCAGATCAAACCACTTCCTTCCTGCAGCCCCAGCACCTCAGGCCAGCCGCCCACCCAGCTCTGTGCTCTGAGGGCTCCAGAGCCTCTCCAAGGGGGGACAAAGTAGGGTCTCAAGAGCTGCCCATCCTAAGGTGGCGTCAGGCCAGAAGAGATAAGGCCGAGATGCCATCTGCTCTGGCAGCTAAGCTGTCTCCTAAGACAGCAGATCTGGAGCTGCTTCTCACTGAGGACCTCTGGGCTAACAATGTGTATTTTGATTCATGCAAAAAAAAAAAAAAAAAAATTCTCGACCACTTTGGGAAAGGAAACGAGTCTGCCCGATTTAGTCAAAATGCTGAAGTACCAAATACTCCTCGAAAAATAACATTGGCTGCTTTGGGACACACACAGTGAGGCAGCTCAGCCTCCTTAAACTCAACTCCCAAAGCGCTGCCCAGACAGGGCCCTGATTCCATGAGCCATAAGGACCAACTAAATGAACAGATGAAAGTGGGCTGCCGTTGAGGCATGTCAGTTCTCGGGTCCTTACAGCAGCTCCCCCTCAAGGGCTTGAACATAAACCCACCATAGCACTGTTCAGATTATCTACCTGGCCAGATCCTTTTTGATAGAAATTGCAAAGGTGACCTAGAATCTAGCACTGCAGTACATGTCGTGGTTGAGAGAGCTGATCTGGGGCAGAGTTGGGTTCGGTGTGGCCCCTGCACAGTCGCTGGCCATGGGAAAGCCTCAGTTTCCTCATCTGTCAAGAAGGCATGAGGGTACAAAGTCCCAAAAGATTCAACAAAAGCCCCTGGGAAAGCCTGGGCCCCCGCCTGGCTCCTCAGAGAAGCTGAAGCCCACAGCAGGCAGGAGACTGTCGTTTTGCAGGAGCTGCCGCGTGAATCCAAGGTCAGGGTGGGTGGGAGGGTCTCCGCGCTGGTACGCTCTGCAGGCACCGCTGACCAAGGTGCTGTCAGTCTCTGCTCCCGGCCCCGTGACCCAGAGAACGTCAGCCATTACGGTGCACGGCATCCTCTGAAGGACATCCTTCAGCGACCCACGCCCACGATTTTAGAGACTGCTGGAAATCTGGGAAACCTTGACAGATATCATGAGTCAACAAGATCTAGTAGCCAAATCTAAATGAATATAGTTTTATCCAAAGATCTTTTTGGAAACAACCTTGACAAAGTGTCACTCGGCACGCGGATGCAGCTCAAATATTGTGATTCATTTGTAAGATGGATCCTATTAACAGCTTACAGGAAGAATACATTTCGCCCTTGGAGGACTCAGAATCCAAGCCAGAGGGACCTCTGCATGTGCCAATGCCTCTGCATGGGTGATCGGTCCCTAATCTCCTCCTGTCATATGACTTCACAAATCACTCAGGTCTCAGTCCAATGTCACCTCCTCCAAAAGCCTTTCCCGACCCCTTAACCTGCCCCATCTCATCAACCTGCACCATCGTCTTCCAAGCCCCTACAGTAGCTGGGGTTGTCATTTTGCTGAATCCTTCACGTGTGTTGCCTCCCCCTTCTAGGGAGTCAGGAGGCTGGGTGCAATCCTAGCCCTACCCCTCTCCCACCCCGTGACCTCAGGCAAGCGACTGAACCTCTCTGCGCTCAGGCTCTCCATCTGTCAGATGAAGACAGAGTTTGTTGTGAGCAGTAGGAAAGCAAAACCCGGCAACACACTGGGAATATGGTGCTGAGCTATTCGTTTAGAACTGAAGCCCCTGGAAAGAGGGCTCACTGCCTGTCAGGCTCACTCCAGTATCCCCAGCACCTAAGACAATGCCAGACACAGAGCAGACATTTGTTCCAGAAACAAAGGAATGCACAATTGGGAAAATGCATCCACCTCCCAGGAGAGCTCTGGGACTCACTGGGAGGGCTCAGCCCAGGCTGGGGCACGATGTTGATGAGCCGTCTCCTGCCTCCCCAGCCCCTCGCCGAGGCTAACCTCTGTGGTCTTCAGGTTGCCACTCTGCTGACGTTGAGAGGACGTGGCAGCCCGCCCACTCCAGCCTTAGCCACCTTCAAGTTCGCTTGCGCAGGCCCCAAACTCCTGTCCCCTGCTCTTGCTACTACCTGTGCCCGGAGAAGGGAGCGCATAACAGTGCTTGGCAAACTGTCAAGAGTGACACAGAAGCGAGGAATTATCTTCACAGAGGAGAGATAAACTACGTTTTCCAGGTTTCTTGAATGACCAAAATTTTAGCAATCTACAATAACCATAGGACCCAACAATTCCACTTTGGGTACGTACCCAAAAGGACTGAAAGCAGAGTCCTGGACAGGTGTTGCACACCCATGATCACAGCAGCAGTATTCATAGCAGCAGAAGGGTGGAAGCAACCCCAGTGTCCACTGGTAGATGAAAGGATAATTAAAATTCGGTCTAGACATATAGAGGAGTATTATTCAGCCTTAAAAAGGAAAGACATTCTGACACAGGCTACAGCGTGGATGAAACTTATCTCACGTGACATTAGGTGAAAGAACCCAATCACAAAAGGACGAACGCTGTGTGATGCCACTTACGTGAGCTACTTGGAGGAATTAAATTCTTAGAAACGGAAAGTAGAATGGTGGTTGCCAGAGGCTGGGTGGAAGGGAATGGGGAATGAGTGTTTCATGGGGACAGTTACAGTTTTGCAAGATGGAAAGCGTTCTGGAGGTTGCCAATGGGAAGGGGGTGGGGGAGGGATGGACTGGGAGTCTGGGGTTAGTAGATATAAACTGTTACGTATAGAATGGATAAACACCAAGGTCCCACTGTAGAGCAGAGGGAACTCTATTCAATATCCCGGGATAAACCATAATGGAAAAGAATATAATAAAGGAGTGTATAAACTTGTGTAACTGAGTCTCCTTGCTGTGCAGCAGAAATTAATGAAATTTTGTAAATCAACTATACTTTAATAAAAAAATTAATTAAAAAATTTTTTTAAAAAGAAAGAGTGCTGAGATGGATGGAAGTAATGGTTGCCCTATATTATGGATGTACTTCATGCCCCTGAAGTGTGGACACTTAAAAATGGTTAGGATGGTAAATTTTATGTTGTCTGTGTTTCACCACACACACAAAAATAAAAATTGGAAGAACTTCATGATACAGTTGGTAGAGCAGGTGTGTTATTGGACCAATACTGGTTGGGAAACATCACATCAGGGTTCCCCTCTGTCACTGTCCTCTCTACACAAGGCTGGAGCGAATTTCCCCATTTCACAGATGAGGAAACTGAGGCTGAAGGGAGGTGAAGCATCTTGCTCTGGGTCAAACAGCCAAGAAAGGGCAAACCCGGCTCTCGAGTCTGGTTGAATCTGTGGCCTTGACCTTGGGGAGGAGGGACATCCAAAGGCTGCTGCCAGAAGACGAAAGCACAGAGGGGATGGCTGCTTCGGTGGCGGGAGCGGGACCAAGAGCTGACATTTCAGTGACAGAGAAAGTACGTTAGTCTCCCTGCCCGGAGCCCCGCCCAGCCCAGCCCCGAATGATCAGCCAGCCCCTGAGGCTGACACTCAAGCTTCACAGCCCCCTGAGCCCATCAAACAGTCAGGGCCGCGGCTGCCACAGCTGCTGCATCTTTGCAGCTCTACTGCCCTGTCACTCGTCTCTCCCTGTTCTCAGGAGGGTGGGAAACGACCAGACAGAGGATCAGATGTCATCACCCTCGGCTGCCCGCACCTCACAACCCTGGACAAACGATTCCCCTCTTTCTCTGTCCTTCAGTTTCCCCAGGTGTAAACTGAGGGGCTGGGTGAGCCAAACCTGGGACCCCTGGAGACAACCTATTCACCTCCCACTTTCCCAGAGCACCCCCATGTACCCAGTGTCCTGTGAGACAAGAGACCAGCGGGGGGAGCTCTGGCCCGGGGACGGGAGAGGCAGAGACCTCGGCCCGGGAGCGGCACAGTAAGAGCACGGGCTTCCTTCCCGCTCCGACAGACCTGGGTGGGATACCCAGTCCCAGCCTCCGGCCTCAGTTTCCCCATCTGAACGATGAAGATAACGGTACCTCTGCTTATGCTGTTGTTGAGGAGTTAAATGAGATATTGGCCGGGAAGCCCTTAGCACAGGGCCTGGCTCGCAGGAAGCACCATTAAACCAGCCTCATCAGGCGTGGGCAGAACGGGAAGCTCTCAGGGCTGGAAGAGGCAAGGCTCGGGGTCTGGTGCCACCTTCCTGTCACTGCAGGGGACCTCAGGCAAGTGGCTTCCGAACGCTGACTCTCTTCTTCTTAAACAAGTATAACAGAGTACAACCAGAGGCCATGTCCCATGAGACTAAGCGCTCCTTGAAGACCGAGGTCTGTGTTTTGGGTGCCGATACAGCCAGTGAAGTGATGGGTTCGGGTCCCCCAACCTTTGATGGCCTAGAAGGTGCAGGGAGCTGACAGTCTGAGTCACAGTGGGACGAACGAACCAGACATGGTCGGTCGGTGATGGGTGGGGCTGAGTGACTAGCCGTTGTCCTGGGCCTGAGCTACTCATAGCCCCGCCTCCTGGCTCAGTCTTGGACCCAGGGAGCTGCCCTAGTCCTACCCATCCCAGGTCCCTCTCTGTTCCTCTGCACAAAGGTGGGCTGAGCCCACCGGGTGGCCTGGCTTCTAGCTCTAGTAGGGCTGCAGGCTCAGTCAACACCACCCCGCTGAGCCCCCGCCAGCAGTGACCCCAGAGAAGAAAGTGTGCCTGGAGGTCTGACCACGTTTCCTCCCACCCCCGGGGACATGTGCAGGGGGAGCTGGTGGCTCAGGGGGTTCCCAGACCCCGGAGTCTAAGGGTCACTTCCACATGTCCATCCATGCCTATGACCTGCATTCTTGCAGAGTGTGGCCTCTGCTTTCTGAGCAGTAAGCGCCGCTGTGAACGGCACTGGTGTCTGAGTTACAGCCAGGAGAGATGGGGAGAGGGCCCGGAAGTCGGGGGGGCCTCCCTGTCTGCATGACCTGGAGGCACTGCTCATCTGCAATAAGGTGATACCAGAGCCCACACCCAGGGCTCTTGCAGAAAGTAAATGCGTGCACTTAAGTAAAGTAAAGTAAAGTAAAGGCGGCCTGCCTAGAACAGTGCCTGGCACATAGTAAGGGCTCAAAATCAGTCATTCTTACTGTTTTATTAATTTTACAGATGGAGGGTAAGGGAGGCTCAGAAGAGTTAACTTGTTCAAGGGCACACACCTTGAAAGGGTCAGCTAGAATTAAATCCGGTTGGCCTGACTCAAAAAAGGGGGAGAAAAAGATGCTTTTGTTCAAGATGCCATGACATCTCAGCTGTGGCCTGACTGTGGCAAGTTTCACCGTCTGGGTGGCTCAGTTTCTTCGTTCATAAAATGGGGAGATGCCAGCCCTGATCTGAGTTCATCCACTGCAGATGCACCGAGAGGCTGGGACAGCAGTGATGCTATAAACCCAGGGTTGATGAGTCAGAGAGCTGCTCCTGGGGGGTGAGAGGGCATCTCCAGGCTCAGCTGCTTTTAATCACAAACCCCTGGGGTGGAAATGACCTGTCCCAGCCCAAGCTGTCCCTGCAGACTGCCCCAGACGCCCACTGACAGCAAGGGAGGCGAGAGGGCCCCAGGCTAGAAGGACCTCCCTCGGGCAGGCGGCATCCCTGCCAGCTCACGGAGTCGCCTTCAAGCCAAGCCAGCACCGCTCTTAAGTAAAGGGCACGTGATGGCTGCTAACCCTTGCTCAGGCTGCCTGCTCTTGGTCCTGACACAGACGCTGCTAGGAGGCCGTAAAAGCAGGTTTCATAGTCAAATCACACCAGGCACTGTCTAGCCGTGCAACTGAGGGCCAGGCACGCTTAACCTCTGAGCCTGTTTCCCCAGCTTTAAGAATGGAGACAGCAATCCCGACTGCATAGCGCTGCTGGGGTTCAGTGGGGTGTCCCCTGCGGAGTTCAGAGTCACACGTCTGGA
Organism: Monodon monoceros; assembly: GCF_005190385.1. Taxonomy (NCBI): domain Eukaryota; kingdom Metazoa; phylum Chordata; class Mammalia; order Artiodactyla; family Monodontidae; genus Monodon; species Monodon monoceros. Next base: position 6,622,586 of record NW_021703770.1, on the reverse strand, counting down.
TGTCCAGGGCCTGGTGCACAGTGGTGATGTAATAAGTGTGCTCTGAACAAGTCAGTGTTACCCAGTAGGATGTGTTGGCCTCAGAGAACAAACAGCCGGACAGAACCAACACCTCGGACACACCCTGTGGGTTCCACGGGCGCGGGTCAGGGGGGTCTCCAGGTATAGCCAGGATGACGCATAAGTGCACTAAGGCCCACACACCTTGAGTGTGATCTTCGCACATTCACCTCCCTGATTTCACCCCAGCCGACGTTTCCAACCCCTCTCCCTCTCTCCCCTCCCTTCCAAAGACAACGCCAAGATTCCCAGCCTCTGGTGGATGCTGGGCCGGTCGTTGAAATACGAGATCCAGGAGGATGAGTGAGGTATTTGGGGGGGAAGGGGGTGAAAGGTATGATGGAGACGCAGGGCTCAGAATGGGCCGGAAGCCCGGGCACCTGTGTGATGTGCAGGCAGAGGTCCAGGTGAGCGTGACGGCCTGCATCTGGTCTCTCTTCGGTCCTGTCTTTTCCGGGAAGCCCACAAGACCTGGATGTGCTCAGGCTTCCGGCTCCACCCCCAGCACCTGGCACGGCATGGGGCCCATGCCGCTTTGGGATAATGAGTCCAGGATTTACAGTTCCTGAGGTTCTGACCCGCCCCTGGGCCATGAGAGGCCAACCCACTCTCCCCAAAACTTGTTCTTGGACAGACCTTCAGATGCACCTCCCACCTAGCTCTCATGTCAACCTGGAGCAGAGATGGAGCCAGAAAACCACAGAGAAGGCTGGTTTCACTTTCCCAGGCACAGCCAAGAACGTCAAGCCTCTGCTTCCTCCATTCCCTCCCATCGCAGGGTCCCAAGCCCACTCAGTGTCTTGCCATTCCCTCCACACACGCCCCACAGCTCTGCCCAGCTCTGCAGGGTTGAAGGGGGCTGGATATCTGTCCTGCTTTCACAGGGGGTAACTGGCTCCTACGCCCTTGGCCAGAACTCAAACGCACTTCTCTCCGGGGAGAGAAGCTGAGTGTGGGGAATCAGCTGAGGCCACTTCCTTCTCTCCCCTTACCCCTAACATCTGAACACTGATCTAACCAATGGAAGAAAGAGGAAAAGAGAGAAGACAGAGTAGGAAAGGGGGAAGGGAAGGCACGTCTTCTACTTGCCTGAACATCAAACTCTTGCAGGAGGCCAGTGATGGTCTGTGGAAAGACAAGAGACGTGGTCAGTTTCATCAGTTTCCCGGGGCAGAGAAATTATGTCAGAACACACAGACCTCTCCATGCCCTGAGTCTGTTATATCTACCCTATGTCCTCTGTGGGGCCTCTCTAATGCCTTACAGAGAGAGACTTTTCATCTCAAAGAATTGCAGTCCAGCAGAAAAGTAGACACAGTAGATGGATTCCTTTTTGACTGCAGCCTTAGTGAAAAAAGATCTGAAGGTCTAAGCTGACCACAAGCTTGAGAGATACAGGACTGTAATTGCCTATTAACTGATCTCTCTGTCTCCACCTATGTGCTACACTTTTAAAGCTCAAACCTGACCATGTTACTGCCTTTAAATTTCTTCCACAACAGCCTATCATCTAGATTAAAATCCAATCTCTCATGGGTGGAAGAGGAGAACAGAGCATTTCCCTCAATCCAACAATTCTGAGTGTCCAGTCCAAATTCCATCTTTCACCAGAGCTGACACTGGCAGGCCAAGCCCAGGAAGACAGGAAAGGGGCCCTTGTCCCCTGGGTAGCAGTGGAAGTACAGCTCAGAGTCGAAGTTGGAGCCACCTGGGCCAAAGTTTCCAAGAGATGTTACTGGCATGCTTTCCTCTCAGCTCAGAGATGGAGTTCAAACACCCCCTGAAAGCGGAGGCCCAGTTAGACCCACCACTACCCACCGTGAAAGAAAACAGCTCAGCAGAGCAAAAGGCAAAAGAGGTGACAGAAGGGGAAGGAGGACCCCTTGGGACAGCCAGGGGTTGGAAGATAAGATTGTAACAGCCGCCTGCTGAGAGAGATTAAAATAGCTTCACACCCCCTGGGGCTGGGGTTAAGAACATTAGGGAGTTTGATAAATTCAGGTGGAAGCAAATGTGGCCAAAAATACTTCGTGTGTGTGTGTGTGTGTGTGTGTGTGTGTGTGTGTGTGTGTGTGTGTTGCTAGGAGGGAGGAGGGAGTAGAAAAGCTATTCTGAACAACCCTAACCTTCAATATGTTAACAAGAGTGCAGAGGTCATCGAGATTGAGGACAGACATCAGGAAGAACTTCCCAACAGCAAACCTAATTAAAAACGCTTTGCTGAGTCAATCTAAGGAATTGGAAGGTTTACTTCCATCTAAACCTTGAAAGAAAGGGTCAATACTTAGAGACAGGCTGACATGTAACCTGGAGTTGATAATCTTTTAGACGTTTGTTTGAGAAGTAAAATTTTCCAAGGGTAGCACTGTGATGTCTAAAATATATAAATGCTGTGTTTAAAAACGCATTTACCCTTGCACTCAGCGATGCCACTTGGGGAGTTTACCTTAGAGCTGCACCTGCGTGTGTACGAAATGATGTACATGTAAGATCCAACGAGTGTATGAACATCCTGCAGCACTGTTGGTAATGGCAATGCGGACCCAAGTGTCCACATACAGGGCACTGGTCAAATAAATGTGGTGGAACACTGTGACACTGGAAAGAGAGAAGCAAGTGCTCTATGGACTGACGTTGGAAAGGTCTCCATCGTAAGTGGATAAATAAATAAAGCAAAGCATGGTATACTATTTCATATGGTTTTTCAAAAGGGATAAGAATATGTTGATATGTATTTGTATCACCTAGGGGTTGATTTTTTTCTTGTATGTTTGTTTGCTTTTCAATACTGTGTCAAAGATTCAGACAGAAGAGGAAATGGATTTGAAGCATGAATAGTGAATAGTATTGTAGCTGGCAAACTATGGCCCTCCCCATTCCTCCAACTTTTGTTTTGTAAATAAAGTTTTATTGGAACACAGCAAGCCCATTTGCTTACATATTGTCTAGGGCTGCTTTCATGCGGTAACTATAAAACTGAGTAGTTACAACAGAGACCATGTGGTCCTCAAAGCCTAAGATACTACCATCTGGCCCTTTATAGCAGATGTCTGCAGACCCCTAGCATGGCAATGATCTCAAGCATTCTGCAGCTTCGCCTGGCCTGGCTTCTAATACTAGCTGTGTCATCTATCCAAATGAACTTGGGCAATTCCCTTCCCAACAAGACCGGTTTCCTTATCTATATAATGGGAAATAGAAAGTTGCCTCCCACTTTCATAATGAAAACTCCATGAACTAATGGACCTAAAACAGAGCAGCCACTAGCAGAGTCATAAGCCCATTCCAGTGGCAGCTGGCCTGAGCTTGGCTCCAAGCCCCACATTTTGTAACCATGTGACCAACCCAAGAGGACAAATTAACCTCCTGGAGACTCAGCTTCCTCTTCTGTAAAATGGGAACAATCAATGAACCTAGTTTCTAATCAACCACAGCCTTATCCTTCCGTTTAGCAGGAGAAAACCCATGAAGTGTGACTGGCCCAGAGACAGGCACCCAGGACGTGGCTCATGCATGCTAATTTTACTTTCAAAAGCATTCAGTTGACCTTAGAGTAACTGCACTTTTGAACCTGAGCTTTACATTTTAAAAAAAGGTGTCTCATCACCGGCCGCTAAGAGGCTCTGTGAGAACTGGGACACGAACATAGTTTAAAAATACAGCGTCAACTATGTAAATGAAAAGCCTTTTCACATCCATCCACAGCCGGTCCAGGATGGATCATGCCAGGCTGGGCTGTAGGGCAGGGGCTTCTGTTTCCAACAGGGAGGACTTGTCGACCTGAAAGATTTGCCCAAAAAGATGGTAATAATTGTAGCAACAAGAGCTCATGAGCAAAGCTGGTCCCCTTCAGGGCGGACAGGGTTCTAACGGCTCCACATGAATTAACCCACTCTTTCCTCACCCTGGCCCCATGACATAAGTCCTAGTGTCACTGTTTTTTAAAGTTGGGGGCCTGGAGCACAAAGAGGTTGAAGGATTTGCCAGTGGTCACAAAGCTGCTGGGTGTCACAGGCAGGATCTGAACATAGAGAGTCTGGTCCCAGTGTATGTGGCCTTAACCTCTAAGCTATGGGGCAGACAGAGTCGATGGACAACGGACTTCATGCTGCAGGTTTTAGAACCACAGGATGCCAGAGGTGGAGGTGATTAGAGGAACTCTGGTTCAATGTCCTTACTTCACAAATGAGATCAGTGAGGAGAGGGCAGAAAAGCCAGCGGTGGGTGAGAGGCCTGGCCACAGTGCCTTAGCACTCAGGAGCCAAGCTGGGACTTGAACTGGTACTTCTTGTCCCTTTGCATCCCTGGACAAGGTGACCTGTGGAAACCAGGAAGCAGTGGGCATGTGCGTGTGTGTGCATGTATACACATGTGGCAGTGTACATGCATGCGTGTTCCTATTGTGCACACACGTATGCCTGTGTACGAGTGGGCACGGGATGGGGTTAGCCAGGGGCATCTCCACTCACCTCCCCTTTCTCCACCAAAGGCTTCACCTCAGCGAGGTCCACGTCCTGCAGCTCCCGAGACATGTCCCTGCTGTCACCTGCCTACAAAGGGACAGAGACCAGGAGGTTAGCGCTTCCTGCTGAGACATGTTTTCAGAAAGGAGCAAATCTGAGGCCAGGGAGCAAGCCTTCACTTGCACAACCCAGCAGCTCCTACCTCCTGCCCACCGCCCCATCCCATCCCACTCTTGCCCCTGGGGACCCAGGGGAGTAGATTTCCTAGGATGGGAAACTGAGGCTTACGGACGCATCTACACTCAAAACCAGGCCCTCACGCCCAGTCCAGGACCACCCACCACACCGAGGACGTTTCTCCCTACATTTTCGAAGGAGACCCACATCGCCGAGCCCAAAGTCAGGCAGCCCCAGCTTGACGACCAAAAGGGGGCAGAAGGTCGCGGAGGCCCGCCACAGGCAGGCATGGCACTAGCTTCCTCCTTCTTCATCCTCAAACTAGAGGGGCCCCAACAGAGGGGCGGCCACGCAGATGCCCCCGTGTCCAGCTCTGTGCAGGGCACTCTGCTCCATGCTGGGGGAAGAGGGGCAGGGGGCAGGGAACACCTCACGCCAAGGGGTCTGACACTGACCACTCAGGAGGATTTTGAAAGAAAAAGGACTTTCGAGGCAAAAAGCACTGCATGAGCCAGATCAGGGGTGGGAGAGCAGGGGTGAGGAGGGCCGGGGTGGGGGCAGAGATCGGGGTGCGGCAGAAGAGGTCCTCCTTGGCTCTGACGCCCAGGCAAGTGCAGAAGAACCAAAAGAGCTAAGCTGAGCCGAGTTCGGGCGGCGGAAATGCCACCATAATCGACTCCCTGGGGAGCGAGGCCTGGGCGGTGACAGTTACTGAGCGCACACCTGGGTGCCTAATCAAGGACCTGGTGGCATAAACGTTTCTTGTTACGGATGAATAGTCAAACTGGGAGAACGAAGCGCCCACCAGTACCGGGGTGAGGCACAAAGAGTCCAGAATGAGGGTTCCGGGCTGCAGGCAGAGGCCGACGAGACAGGGTGAAGAAGTAAGTGACAGGAGGAGGCCAGAGACCCTCAGGTCACAGACCCAGACCTTCCGCGTCGGCTACTTGGTGAAAAGCCGCCTGACCTCGGCCCTCACGCTGCTCCTTTCCGGGATGGGGACCTCGCCCCAAGCTCCCCGCAGACGTTAACAGCCAGAGAGAGAATGCAAGTCTCTGAACTTCCAGCCTGGGGCTCCTCTGAAGATCCAGCTCCCCGAACCCAGAAGAGCCCTCTTTGTGACACACCTCTCAGAGGTCAGCGGGCGACAGAGCAGGGGCCCCCCAGCCCCCAGCCCTGTGCCACTGTACATGGCATTCCGTGGGCAGGTCCCCTGGGATGCTCGGGTCTGGGGCCCCGGCACGATTTTCCCCAGTAGATAGCCAGCCCCACAAGAATGCCTTTATGCAGGCTTTGGAGTCCAGGCTCCAGAACATTCTGAAAACAAAGTCGGTTTTATATTTGTGAACATTGCTGGGCAGCTGCCAGCTTGGAAGCAGGAGGCATGAAAAGCCAAGGTCTGTCGGCCTTGCTAACTCAGCGTGTTCGTGGTCCCGAGACCCTGGCCGTGGGACACCTCGCCTACACAGCGCAGGGAGACTTCCAGAAGCCCGGGGCTCTGGCAACGCCACCGTTCGTGCTCAGAGGGAAAGGACTTTACATTTCACAGGGGCTCCTTCAGAAGCCAGGGATGAAGTCGGGGTCTCCCGCTACCCCCTGCGCGGGCCCGGGCAGGCCTCCTTCAGCCCCCTGTGCGAGTTCCTTAGGACAGGTAGCCTACCCGGCCCCTTCCCTTCCCTACCTGTAGCTCCTAGCATCACAGCCAGGTGCAAAGTCGGGCCTCAACTCGCTTGTTGAATAGACAGATGAACGGCTTTCGTGCAGCTTCAGAGCAATGTTTGTATGTAAATTCACTCTTACATGATCACCAGACCACAAGAGTGAAACACTGTGAAAACAGGTCTATATTTATAAGGGCTCATCCCAGACTGCAGTTCAGCCCGGTGTGCTCAGGTCTCCTTGGCTGCCAGGTGCCATGATCCCACTAGACTGTTGGCCTCTACCTGCCCCCTCATCCTCTTTCAGAACAAGAAATAGTTCAAGTCCAACCTTCCTGGCTTCCCAAACATGCTCCCAGAGAAACCTCTTTACTCCACGCCTTCTTTTCCTTCCGACAACCCAGCTTCCCAGACCCCAAGAGACAGTGGGTTGAAAACTGGCACGAATCCCTTGAACATCAGCATTTGAGAATCGCTGCTTTGGGCAGGTTGGGTGAGGGCGCCTCCCGGAGCCCCGCCCTCCATGTGCTCAGGGCCTTGGGGAGGCTCAGGGCGGAGCCCACGGAGAGCTATCCCGGTGTTTGTCTAAACGAGGGTGATTCTTCCCCCCCCCCCTCCATTTGGCGCTGTCTGGAGACATTCTTGATCATCGTGACTGGGCGATGCTACTGGCATCTAGTAGGTGGAGGCCAGGGCAGCTGCTAATCACCCGACAGCGCACAGGATGCTCCCGCAGCAGAATTATCTGGTCCCAGTAGGGAAGAGGCTGAGACACCCTGGCCTAGACCAAGAAGCAACTAGTGACGTCCCCAGGACGCTGAAGTCTGCAGGGAGACCAGATAAAGCAGAGGGACGCTCCAGTTCTCCTTGTCCGGGGCAGGGGGGTGCCTGCAGGCCCGGGGCAGCCTGTAGCTGATAACCGTAACTGCAAATGTCCCAACAGGAAGAGTCGGCCGGGACCTCCGTCTAGGTCACTGCCCGCAATAACCAAGGCTGCCCAAATGGGCTGCAGGAGGTGCACCTTGAACCTTCCCCCTCCCCATGCCCCCCACCGCCCTCCCTGCGCTACTGGAGGAGCAAGAAGACAGCCTGCTTGGCACCCAGCTCTGCCGACTTAGGCCACCTGAGGCCAGCCCTCACCCTGTCTCTGTCGCCTCAATCCAAAAACTTCGCAAACTTTTGGTTCAGAAGCTGTTTGCCTGAAGGAAACCTTATAAGGAAGTTCAGTACATAAAAACTGATTGTCTTTAAGAAGAAAGCTGACGTGCTTTGGGCGAAGCCAGGGACATCTCCCAGCAGCCCCTCGTGCCCCCCCTTCCTATTATCTGCCACCGCCCCCCGGCAAGACTAGCCCTCAAAGACCATCTGTTCCAGCAAGCGTGGACTGCACGGCAATTTACCCGGAGGTGGCTTTCCCGTACAGTAGGTTCTCATGCGACAGGCACTGAGCAGAGAGAGAAAGGACCCCTGGTAGCTCCGTTGACAACTCTACTATGTGACAAGTTTGGGTGCTCTGGCTGGTTCCCCCGCCCCCACCAGGTGCCACTCGGAGGGTCACACCAGGGTCACTCCCCGCAGCCGACCTGAGGCCCAACTTGGCTCAGGAAGCTCTCTCCCTGCACTTGAGGCCGAGCGTTGGATGCCCGTCCCCGCCCTTCTCCACGGCCTCCTGAAAAGTCCCAGCGCAGCGTCGGACTGAAAAGGGCTGAGGCAATCATGCAATGGACAGGGGGTGACAGGGCCAGGCCACGCAGGGCACAGGGGTGGGAGCCCAGGAGTCCGACTCCCAGCCACCCTGCAGCATGGGGATGGGGCCGTACCTGCCAACTGTGTCTCAGCACAGAAGGAAGCCGCTCCAGACAGGAAATGAGGTTGGGACAGGCCTCCTTCTGCTAAAACCCCACTCCGTGCCCAAAACAGGGCTCCAGGTCACAACGCCAGCTGCCAGACTGGTTTATACCACATTTTCCTTTCCCACCTACTTGCCCAGAAGGAATTCTGAGAAAACCAACATCGCAGAAGTGAAAGGTAGCCAGGAGCTAGGCGGGGAGACTTGAGGGTCAGACCTGGGCATCACCATTCATTGGCTCTGTGATCTAAACTCTGAGCCTCAGTCTGCTAATCTATAAAATGGGCATAACAACTCCTGTTCCCAGTGAGTAGCAGCGGGGCTTAAATGAAACTATGGCACACAGAATGTGGCAAATAGCTGCTTAATTAATCAGTGCACTTTTCTGGCTGCCTCAGAGACCGTGGACATCTGTGGGGACACAAGTCTATGTTTCATACATTCTTAGTCCCGGAGTGGCCCAGCAAGCAGGGGACACAGAGAAGAGCTTCAGCAGGTGCCACATGGGTTTCCAGCAATCAGACCCAATGCACCATCACACAGGTCAATGAGTAACAAAGGCCCAAGGGGGGCGGGCAAATACCTTTCCAGTTCAACAGACCCAGGAGTCAGTCAGCAATTAGCTGGACTTCATGGGTTCCAGGGAAGCCAAGACTGAGATTTGTCCAGAGGAGGGACATAGGTGACCTCGGGGACTGGGAAGGCAGTGGGCAGAGAGGCATTTCAGGCAATGAGGTCACGTGAGAGCTGTTAACCAGTCACCGGGAGAGCGAGGGGACACAGCCTGGGATTCTCAAAAACCCTCGTAGAGCAGCAGGAACACTGCTTAGGAGTTGGGGCATGGGAACCCCCTCACATGACTTTCCCCAAGTCATTCATCCCCTCCCTGGGCCTTGGCTTCCCATCTACTAAATATGTGGTGTGTGTTCTATGGACAGCACATGGTCCCCAAAGCTCAGGATGGATGGGAGCCTAGGCGGGAGAGTGCTGCACGCAGACAAAAGGGCCGTGCACCCTGGGGTCCTACCAGGGCCCCATGCAGCTTGGCTCTGCCTGGATCCATCTGCCCTGGGAACCTGGAAGAACCTCTCCTCCCAGCCTCGACCCTGTCCATTAAACAGGAGTCTCCCTCCAGCTCTGGCACTCTTCTAGCAAGCCACACAGGGGGACCTATCTGCAAGTTCTGCTGGGCCCCTAGAACTCCCCCGAGGCAGGGCGGGGGTGTCCAGCAGACAAACATCCAGGATGTGCTCTAGGAGCCCCAAGATGCACCCATCTCAGCAGGAGTGGCCAAAACCCTGCACACACACAGCAGGATCACAGCAACAAGAACTTCTATGGCACCTCCTGGGCTCCAAACTCTGTCCCTCCTTTGAGCTTTCCAGCAACACTAGAAGGTGGACCTTATCGTGAACAATCTGACAGGGAAAAACGGAGGCACAGAGAGATTATGAAATGTACCCCAAGTCACCAAGCATCAAGATGGCACAGCTTAAAGCAACCTTAAAGGGGACAGTTGACCACGACACCAGCTTACTCTAAATAGACATACATACCGTGCACCCAGCCCCAGGGTGAGGATGTGCTGAGGATGGGCTATATGTGTGCCCGGGAGGCTTCCCCTGTGTGGATCAGCTGGGGGAGCCATGTGTTTCTCCCTCTACCATGGGCAGCCCCCCAGAGCCACCACGAGAGGCCCCCTTCCCTGCAATACCACCCGGGATCTTCCTGTGGGTTCTCAGCCCCCCTGAGCCACCATGAGAGGCCCAGCCCACATCTTAGACTTTTCTGTTCTCTCTTCACAATACCCAGAAGGACTTCAGTGTTTAGCTTTTCCCCAGAGTGCCTTCCTGACATGGCAAATCCAATACTTTGAAAAAGGGTTCACTGCATTGTTCTATCTGTTCCTCAAGGAGGTCCCTGGAAGAATGTGGATCTGATCATCCCAGCTTACAGATGGGTCACCTGAGGCTCAAACGCCAAGGCCCATGTGACTCCCTTAAGGCCTAGACTCCATCCTTCGACGTGGGTGCAGGTGTGCAGGGCAGGCGCAGGCAGACCACAGCCTCCTGGAGTCCTTCAGTGAAGCAGAGAGAGAGGGCCCAGGAGCGATTGTTGATAAGTTTGCATCGATTGTGACGGTCAGCCAGTGGTCCAGATTTTGTCTGCTCCAGAACACGCCTGGTTTCCAAGCCACATGAAAGCGGTGTTTTTTCCAGCACACTGGACTCTTTATAGAACAGAATTTAAAAGGGGGGGCGGGGGGATCAATGGGTGCTGCTGTCGCCACAACATCTTCCCCGAGTACAGGGATCCCTGGAAGGTTCCAGAGAACAGACCCCCGTCTGCGTTAACCTCAAGGAAAGTAGCCTTGGGGTATGCCTTGCCTCTTTCTGCCTTGCTGTGAATGCGTTCTTTGGTCCTTTCTTTGCCAAAGAGATTTTGATGCCAAGCTACCAGGCAGTTGGTGGGTTCTCTTGATGTTTTCTGGACCTTTCGAAACCCAAGGCTCTGGGGAGGGTGAGGAACTTGGTGGCCTTAACTCTCAATGTTTTTCTTAAGTAATAAACCTAGGAAAAAATATGGCTGGACTCACTGGACCTTCAAGAAAGTTCCCCAGTTGAGGGGAAGGGAAGTCAAAAATAGGGCTTTCAAAAGTCAATAAAACAGTGACAACACAACTGCGGAAAAGCAGATCAGACAATCAGAATTCCTCGAGGCCCCTGCTGCTTTGCATGGAGGTTGAACCTCGGCAGCATTCAACAAACTGACTGATATTGAAAGAATGAAAAAGGAATCACTAAAGAGAAGACACACCCAGCTGCATGCATTCCCCGGGTACCAGTCTAGAGCTGAAACGGAACTTGTCTGTGTTCGGCCAGAGCACAGAACCAGCAAGAAGGTCAGGGAGTGTGTCTGGGACACAATAGCAGGAAGAGGGAGGGGCCAGCACTTGGTCCTCGCCCACCCCCTTCCCTGCAACACCACCCAGGATCTTCCTGTAGGTTCTCAGCGGAGTTTTGGCAGCCCAGCTACGTGTTTGGCAGAGAGAAGATCAGATCGTCTGCAGGGACGAGCAGAATGACGGAAGTCCAAAGGAGGATGCTGGGTGGGTTAGAGGATTTTTCTGAGAATCTGCGGGACAAGCATAGGCGGCACTGGATGGTCTGTGGGATAATTTGTTGAAAGCACACAGACGGAGCCAGTGTTCGCATTGGATGTGGATGTAGTTTCTTCCTACAAAACCCTTTGTCCCCGAGATGGGATGAGTGCCACGCTGACGGGATCCTTGCCCGAAATGGTCTTGCTGCTTCTACCCCCTGGATGGCCTTCCGACCTTTCCTACACAAGAGGGCCCAAGTTATTTCCTTAATAAGTGGAGGTTTCCTTTGGACCAACATTAATTGAGTGCCTACTAAGTGCCAGGCTCTCAGGTCTACAGGGAAAAGGGTGAATAAGGAGACAACCCAGAATGATCCAAGAAGGGTACCTAACCCAGCCTGCCTGCCCGGAGGGGAAGGCCAGGGAGGGCTTTCTGGAGAAAAGAGACAAGTTCAATGATTAATAAGGAGAGGGGAAAGGAGGTGAAGGCTCCCAGCTAAGACAGTCCTCAGAATTACCTGTCTCGTAAGAATGCCTCTCACACCCACATTCAGAGAGGGCTGCCCAGAACCTTCTCAAAGCCAACAGGGTGGAGTCGGGGGTCAAGATGGGGGAACAGGATGGAACCCCGGTCCCCAACCACCTCTTTAAGCAGAGCTGCACATGGGCGTAAAATTTATATGTACAGAGGTTTCCACAGGTTTAAGGAGGAAAAAAAATCTATAAAAGATAAGGCCTCCAGACTGCTAACGAGTCCCATTTCCTACCACCTGTTGGAGGAACAGCCCTGCCGGAATGGAAACGCCTGGAGATGGAGCCCGGGTGAGCAGGGGTTGGCAGGTCTTCAGTAAATGAAGTCAAAGATTGGGTCAAAGAGAGACCTCTGTGTGGACGCGAATTCTGTAATCTGGTCTGTCCTGTGGTGCCAAGTCAGATTCCCAGGATTACCCAGGTCTCTTCTCACAAGGCGCCCACCCTGGAGAGCTGGGCTCCATGCACACCTGATAAGAGTCCTCCACCCCCCCTGCCCACCCCCCTCCAACAAGCCTGGGCTGGCACAGCAGGGGGCCAAGTGAGTGTCCAGGGAATTTAACCTCCTCAGGTTCTGCAGCAGAAATGGCCAACCCGCCTGTCTCTGTCTCCAAACATAAAGAGAGAGAGCAAGCAGAAGGGCAGGGCTGGAACCAGACTGAGATCAGGGAGGCAGGAAGGGCTGCCCGAAATGAATCCAAGAAACAAAGTTCAAGTTCTAAAGACAGGTCCAGAAGGATGTGGGCGGGGAAAGGTCCAGGGCGGCTCACGTGGAACAGAACCCCATCACTTGATTCTGGACAAGCAAGTGACCTGCGCAAGCCTCAGTTTTCTGACCTGAGAAATGGCAAGGATGTCTCCTATCTCAACTGAACCAGGCAATGCCCTGAAATCACAAGTCATGTTAGCCAGATAAGAGCTACTTACTGAGTACTGTGTCCCCAGACCCTGGAGGTATGAGAAATGTGGCCAGCCCTTTCTTTTCCTCTCCCCCTACCCATTATTCTGGAGCAGGTATCCTCAACTCTGGCCGCCTTCAGTACACCCTACCCCCGGCCCAGCCCAGGGAGCTTTGAAACAATGCAGATTCCTGGCATATCCCAGACCTACAAGGCCTGGAAATCTGCATTTCAGACCAGGTTCCCATTACATTTTTATGCATCCAGCGTAAGCCTAGCTTTTTTTTTTTTAAAATAAGTGTATTTATTTTACTTATTTATTTTTGGCTGCGTTGGGTTTTTGTTGCTGTGTGCGGGCTTTCTCTAGCTGCAACGAGCAGTGGTCACTCTTTGTTGCGGTGCGTGGGCTTCTCACTGCAGTGGCTTCTCTTTTTGCGGAGCATGGGCTCTAGGGGCGCAGGCTTCAGTAGTTGTGGCACGCGGGCTCAGTAGTTGTGGCTCGCGGGCTCCAGAGCTCAGGCTCAGTAGTTTTGGTGCACGGGCTTAGTTGCTCCGCGGCAATGTGGGATCTTCCCGGACCAGAGCTTGAACCCGTGTCCCCTGCACTGGCAGGCGGATTCTTAACCACTGCGCCACCAGGGAAGCCCAAGCCTAGCTTTTTGGAAAAACTTCAAGAAGCAAGACATGAGTCCAGCATTGCAGGTGCTCCCACTGGTCTGGGTAAGTTTAGAACAAAGGTTCCTGCCGCTGATTGCCAAGGAAACGCCTTGTCATTTGTGGAACTGATTGACAGCAAAGTCCCTCACGGTGTCCTCACAGGCGAGTACTGTTCTCAGTTCCTTCCACGGATTAACTCAATTAATATTTACACGTCCCAGTGAGACAGTGCTGTCTGTTATTCCCATTTTTCAGGGGAGGAAACTGAGGCCCAGAGCTCCTGATTGCCTCTCTGTACTTTTCATTCAAGCCCTTATGCAATCACCCCCAACACACTATCATGAAAAAGAACAAAGGCTTTCAAGTCTGACTCCCTGGGTTCTAAGTCTGGCTCTCCCACGTTCAGTCACGTGGCCCACAAGCAAGTCCCTTCAACATTCTTGGCCTTGGTTTTCTCATCCATTCAATGGAGCCAAGACAGCCCAAGCAGAGCTCTTGCAAAGATGAGATGGGATGCGAGGATACAGCCACTGATCTGAAGACAGAGAGGTCTTGTCCCTCCCCGGCCCCCTCCGCCTGAGTCAGGCCCCCTCCTTGCTAGAATCTCAGATGCTGAGTCATCACCTTGGCTTCCTTTCTGAAGCTCAGGGCCTTCTGAGTCACGCCTTGGATGGGATTCTCTGGAGTTGGGTCCCAAGGAAGAACTGCAGCTTCAGGCCATCAGAAAAACACAATGCAATCTTTCTTCCCCTTCCTCGCTGAGGCAGCTCAGGCCAGATTTCAATGCACTGAGGGGAGGGAAAGGGGGGTCCAGCTCTCTTTAGATCTGGGGTCCAAGCTGGAGGAGGCAGCCCAAATCCCATCAACCACCGCTTAGCGGGGCTGCAGCCCTTTCTCACTAGACTGAGTCTGCTAATCTCTCAAGAACACACAATTCACACTGAAAATCAATCAATCACCCACATTCTGTCTGGAAAGTTTCCTCACCAGAAACTCAGTGAAGATCCAATTTATTTTTGCCCCTCTGACAGCAGAAAATAAATCTCTCAAGACTGAGACCCCCTTTCACCACCTTCAATCCCAGCCAGGAGACCCCTGGAAAGGGTCTTGGAGAGCCGATTCCCAGTTTCGGCTCATCCTTGGTAAGTCGTTCCCTGTCTCAGTTTCCATCTGTAAAATGGGTAGAAGTTGGACCAGAAAGTTGTGTGAGTTTTTAATTCCAGTCCAAATTATCAAACCAATGGATAGTAATCCTGGATTTGATTCTCAGGAGAGGAGACCCCAAGAGATGCTCCAAGGTCTCCTTGGAAAGCCCAGGCACATGCTACCACCAAAAGGTCTACTGCCTCCTTGGGATGCTGGCTACCTGCGGGATCATTGGGGAGTGGGGCAGAAGGGAAGGAGCCATTCAATTCATTCAGCGTCTGTATTTGATCCCTGCCCAAGGACCTGGCCCTGGGCCAGGTGCCAAGTGATGGGGCGAGGGAGGCAACACCTTCCTTCTCACTCTCTAATGGGAGACAAGGTCCCACAAAGCTAAGAAGGGACATCCCAGGCTTCGATCCTTACACCAGAGCACTGTCCCTTTGGAGGTTTCCCAGCACTTCCGGACCACCTCTACCTCCCCTCCTCCCCTGACTCCCACCCTGTGCCGCTCCGTTCCAGCAGTTACCACCACAGAGGGCTGGGGGCTGCACCCGCACCTGCATTCCTCCCCCACTTGGTGAGCCCCTTGAAGGCAGGTGCCGGGGCCGGCACTCTCTGTACCTTGCTTATTTCAGTTCACGTTTGTGAAACTCAGTAACGACTCCAGAATTTCTATAAAGGAGGAGGCTGTGCTGGAAGGTTTGCCTTGACACTGCATTTTTCATAGCAAGAACACGGTTTGTGTTTAGATATTTTGTTCTTTAGGAGAAGGTGAAGTATGGCTAATGGCCATTATTAGGAGGCTAAAGCCCTCCTGCGTGGCCACTGGCTGAACTCTCTTCGAATCTTTAATCTTTCCCAGTAACTCAAAGGAACCAAACAAACTTCAAACTGAAGCGCCCAGGACATCTGCGAAGAAGAGTTGGTCTCGGGCACAAGACAACCGGGCCCTCCGCCACCAGATTTCCCTCCCCCACCAGCTGCCAGGCACCTCCCCCTTCCAAGCCACAAATCGGTGCTGCCCCGGACCCACAGGGACGTCTGACAGCAGAGGCGACAGACGGCCGAGTGGGACTGGTGGGCTGGGGTGGGGGGAGGGGAGGGGTAAGGAAAAGAGCCACTAAATCCCAGCGTCAGCCACTAACGTGACCCAAGCGGTGACCGCGCGTTTGCCCCGGAGCGCACCGCTTTGCACCACAAGCCCTGCCCACGGCTGAACCGGAGGCCGCGGCGGATGGCCCTGGAACGTCCGAGCAACTCCAGCGGCTCTCCTCCTGCAGGGCAGGAGAGGCGGGCCCGGGAGGCAGGGGAGAGAGGCGAAAAGGGGGAGGCAGGGCGGAGGCGAAAATGACGCCACTCGAAGCCCCCTCCGGCCCAGGCCACCTCTTCCGCGACGCCACAGTGCCCACCCCGGGCCACCTCGGGGGCCGCACCCTGCCACCCTCGCTCCCGCGCGTGTCACACGCGCTGTGACACACCTCATACCCACCCCACCACGCACACACACACACACACACAAGCGCGCCCCACCCCTGCTTCCAGGCTGAATGGGCCCCCGCCCCTCGGACGCACCCTGACTCTGGGCACAGTCTGGGAAGCAGGCACACCCACGCCCCCTTCTCCCGCCTCATCCCCATCGCCGCTCACCCCTACCCACCGCCTTTCTACACACGCGCACTCAACCCCTCCTTCCCCAGACACCCCACTGCAGGGACAAACGCCACTCCGCCCCCGACACACGCACTCTTGGTCCCTCCCCCTGCTCCCAGCTCCAGCTCGCCCCCCGGCCCGCGGCGCCAGCTGTGATCTGGGAGGGCCCCGGGAGCGCGGTCAAGGTGTGCCCCGAGCCTCTCCACCCCCGACCCCGACCCCCAGGATCCCACTTCCTCAGCTAGGGGAAAGGTGAACGGGGACCTTTTTTTCCTCTTGTAGCCGAATCGAAACCCCTCACTCCGGCAGTGCCCGCGCCCCCAAATCCCCTGCTCGCTCTCGCCCTCGCCGCACGCGGAAGCCGAGCACTTGCAGCTCCGCGGGGCCACAAAGGGCGGTCCAGGAGCTGCAGCAGCACCCACGGGCGACCGATCCCTCCCCGCCCGGCGGGAAGAGGGCGTCAGGCTTACCTGAGGTTGAGAGAGAAAAGCAAAAAGAGCCGGAGCTAGGCTGGCAGCGCCCAGAGGGAGCGAGGAGAGCGGCGAAGAGAGGCGTGCGCTCCCGAAGCGGAGCTGGGAGCCAGGGGAGGTTTGTTTATGCCCCGGAGGAGGGCGACTTTATAGGCGCTGTGGCCCCGCCCCCCGTGCCTCGCCCCGCCCCCGCCCTCCCGGGCCCGGCTCGCAGCGGGGACACACCCCTCGCCGCTCCCTCCTCGCGGGCGCTCCTCCCGCTCCCTTGGGCGCCACTGGCCGTGCTGGGGCAGCGCGCGGCGGGCGCCCGCCGGAGCCGCCGCCTGTTGCGCAAGCCCGAGTAGGGGCGCGGCGGGGAGGGGCCTCCGGTCCCGGCGGCCGTTAGGCTCTGCCGTCCCTTCCTTCGCCCGGAAGGCCGGGGCCTCGGCGTGTGCAGCGGGCGTGTGTGCACCGGGGATGCGTTTGTGCGCGGGTGCGTGTGCCTGTGCGCGCTCGTGCGTGTGCATGGGGACTTCCATGTGTCTCTGTGTGACCATCTCCATCTCAGAGTTTCTTCCGAATCCCGTCGCGCCACGCCCTGACATCCCTTACGGGCGACTCCCCACTTCCTTCAGGTTTTAGCTCCCGAGCCCCATTTAGCTGCCTCCTTTGCTTCCCGGAGACCCGCTCCCTGCGACTCTCACCCCATGCCCCTGCCTTGTTGCATCAGCTCTTCGCTGAAATGCACGCTCCCATTTAATCACGTCCGGCTTGCTCAGCCCATCCTACAGCCTGGACACCGCCCCGCCCCCACCCCCCGCACCGCTTCCTATCCGCCTCCAGAGTTCTGAGCCCACCCGCCCTTTCCCGCCCTGGCGTCCTTCTCCCCGCCCCCAGGACCCTGGCTGGACGAAAAAATTCTCACTCTTTCCTCTACTGGATCCCAGAACTTGTAGTGAGCACCCTTTCCACGCTTAGCTGCCTTGTCTGCTGTCTGGTTTTTGACTCCGTGTTCTTAAGCCGCTCTGTAGGTCAGAATGCCCGGCGGAACTCTTTTTTATAAGGTACGTGCCAAGGCTCCACCCCAGGACAGTTGGATTAGAATCTCAAGAATGGCAGACCAGACGTCTTTTAAGAGCTTCCCAGGTGGTTCTAATGTGCAGCCCCGGTGAGAATCACTGCACTGCGAGAGCATCATTTTATGGGTGAAGAAAAGACCCTGTCGTTGTCCCCAGGCCCCTTGCCCAGACTTGTGTTTGCAGGGACCTGCGCCCCTCCCCCTCCGTCTGCCTGCCGGTGGTAAACCTCTTACCTCCACCAGCCCAGGCTTTGCTCAAGGCAGTGGCCTGCCTCTCCTCTGTGTGTCCCATTTGCCTGCATGGGCTCTGTTATTTACCTATTCTGTCATTCCACAAATATTTATTGAGCCACTGCTGTGAGCCAGGTCCTGTGCTCAGCTTCTGGGAAAAGGAGTGAAAAGGCAAGGTCCTTTCCCTGAGGTTCATAGCACAGGAGCCCCAAGGCTCATTTTCTCCATCTGCACAAGGAGAAGGTTAAGCCGACCTCATTCACTGGGTAACTGGATTGAGCACCTTTTCTGTCCAGGCTCTGTTCTAGACTCTGGGGACATGGTAATGAACAAAAAGTTTGCCTTTTCCAGATCCACCCTGTTGTAGGAACACCCTCCCCGGTCTAGCAGTCTGCAGGCCAGCTTTCTTTTACCCCATTCATATACATCCATTTTCCCTTACCTCCCCCATTTTGACTTTGAACACACATTTCTTGAGCCCCTATGGTTTATTACCTGGCAAAAATATAGAAGGTCCAGTTCGAAAGTGGAGTAGGCTGCCTACTCCTTCATTAACAAGTGGAAGCTTTGAGGAAGACTTGGGGGTGGGGCACACAGAGGAACCCAGACCTGCAGCCGGATTTGCCCAATGGGAGGCTAGGCTTGTGTTTAGGAGCCCCAGCCTTGTGGAACACAACGAGCAGAGAACAAGTGAGAGGACAGAGGAGACAAGGCACCAGAGGCAAAGAGAGGAGAGAAGAAGAATTCTACAGGGGAGGAGAATGTTCTGAGAGGGGTGGCGTTCTTCAACCAGGGTGAAAGGAGATCGTTGCAGAGTCCACATCGGCTTGGAAAAGTTCTGATGAAGGTGTCATTTGGGTCCCAGACTCCCTCTCATGGGTCCAACACAGCCACGTTTTCCTTCAGTGCTGCAATGCCTTGTTGTTTCTGCGATGCACTGAGTACCAGATGAAGCAGTTTTCTTGCGTTTCGCTGTAGGAAGGACTGACATGGGGGCAGCCCCGGCTGCACACACACGGGTAGAAAATGCTCATCCTGTGGAGCAGCCCCAGGGAACTGAGAGCTTCCTGCACCTCCGCATCCCCCAGCCCAGGCCAGCTGAGACAGCAGAAGCTCTCGGAGCCAAACGTGGGTGCAATTGTACTGAACTGTTTAAATTATTTCTCTTTCTCACTGGTCAGCAGTGGAATTAGGTTTGCTTAGTAAATGCGCGTGTGCTGCAAAGCCATCACAGAATGAGACTGGATTTTCTGGACTAATGTCCCTGGAAATTTCTAGTTAGCAACACCAATTTTTTTTTCATAGGCTGTTCTAACTAAAATGACCATAGGCATCATTCTTCCCAGCCTTCTTTCTTGGAGTTCATGGGTACTCAGGCTTGAGAGAGACCCAAGAGAAAGCTGGAGTTCAGGGGAGGAATGCCTGATTTCAACACCCAGGAGCTGTGGTACCTTGGGCAGTTACCCTGCCTCTCTCTGCGTCTCCTCGGGGCAAGAGGAGCCATCAGACCTAATGACCACATTTTATGAGCCCACTGCTGCAGTTCCTATTTTCCCCTCCCGTTAAGATGAGAAAGTGTCCCTGAAAACCCAGCATCCCCCACTCTAGTATTGGGCTCCGCCCCCCATCTTCGAGCTTCTCCAGAATCCATGTCTCCCTCTCTTGTGGGTTGTTCTAATCAACAAGTACACATTCACTGCAGTCACTGACCCATTCTAACAACCTCCCCTTCCTTTAACTTTTCAGTGTTAATTTATCAAGTTGCTCATGGGTCAGTCCTGGCTTAATAATTCTACAAAGCTTGTTAGGAAAAACAATAGCCTTCTCCGCCTCCACACCCCACCCCCCAACTTTCTTACTTCCCGCTCCTCCTCGGAAGCCAATTACTTTCATCTCTTTGCAGATCATCTGTATCTCCTCTCTGCCACTCACCATCTTTCTACCCCTGGGCAAGTTCTATAATTTCCTGCCTCAGCCTCCTTGTGGAGAAGATGTACTCATAATGACAGAGTTAACTTCTAGGGTTGTCCTAAGAAATATGAGTTACTACATGTAAAGGACCTGTGAAAAGTCCTAGAACAGTGCCTGGCACGTAGAAAGCCCTTGAGAGAATGTTAGTCACCACCATCACCATCACCATCATCATCTCATCCCACCTCTCCTGACATCTTGCAAAGTACCTGATTCATACAGAAATCCAGTAAATATTGGTCGAATAAGTGAGTGAATGCAAACGTTTATTCCTGAACTGTCCTTACTTTATGCAGCCTTGCTTGGAAACTTTGTTGGGAGGGGAAGGGATCTCTCTACTTGCTTCAGGAGCCCAAGTGGAAGGATCTCTCTCTGTGGACCTATGTACATTCTCCCAGTCCTCTGAGAGCATCCTTGACATATAATGTCCAGTTGTGAGTGATGGGGAAAATCCACAAAAGCAAAACAATTCCAGAGGAGGGTAGGTGTTAGCGTATGTTCAGGGTCTGTAATGAATCTGTTACTTTGAACAGAAATGAAGAGGTATACAACTTTTGGCCCATAAAAATCGGGGTCTCTTTGCTCCTGGTTTGTAATAGTTTGTCAGGGATGCTGTAACAAACTGCCACAAACTGGGCGGCTCAAAATAAGAGAAATGTATTGTTTCACAGTTTTGGAAGCCAGAGGTCCAAAGTCACAGCGTCAGCAGGGCCTTTGCTCCCTCTGCAGCCTCCAGGGTAGAATCCTTCCCTGCCTCTTCCAGCTCCCGGTGCTTGCAGGCAATCTTTGGTGTTCCCTGGCCCGTAGCTGCATCTCTCTGATCTCTGCCTCTGTTATCACCATGACCTTCTTCCCTTGTGTCTCTGTCTCTGTGTCTCTCCTCTTCTTATGAGGACGCCAGTCATATTGGCTGAAGGGCCCACCCTAATGCAATACGACCTCATCTGAAGCTAACTGATTACCTCTGCAAAGACCGTATTTCCAAATGAGGTCACAGTCTGAGGGGTGAAAATGAATTTGTTGCGGGGAGGGGGGCAGTGGTGACAGGATTCAACCCAGAACATAGTTAATATGTATTTAACAAATATTTGCAGAGAGACCTACTTACCTGCCGGCTCGGGGCAGCCCTGATGAAGCTACTCTGGGATATGATCCCACAGTGGTTCTTGACCAGCTTCCCACCAGCCGCCCCACTTCTGTCATCTACCCTCTCCATTCCCTTCATCCCATGCTTGGCTGGCATCTTGAATAACCTAAATCATAGGTCCTGCCTAATTAAATCTTCTATTGCTCTCGCTGCCTGCCAGGTTCACCACCCCTCCCCCGTGTGTCAACAGAGATGTCCCTTGACATGTCCGCATTTTTCTCTCCGTCCTTCAGTCACTGGGTTACTCACCGCTTTCCCTTGAGTGGACCCTCACGTCTTCACCTCTGAACCTTTGGCCAAGATTTTTCCTCCTTCTAGAAAGCCCTCCTACATCCCCTTCTCTGGAGTTGTCACTCATCTGGGGAAAACACTGATTTAATCTAGAAAGGACCTGCCTGAGAACAAAGCTGGTGTGGAGCACACTGATCTGGGAGATGCTGAGAGCTGAGATGCCACCAGATTGGTCACCCCCATTTCAGCTCTTCCACCGTCCCTGAAATTAGGCACATGGGTATGATTTTCACTGTCAGTGAACGGGGAGTGGAAGTGATTTGTGTCCCTTCCAGATGGGGACTTCAACAGCCAGCCTATAATTCACCTCCTGTCCTGATCATTCCTAGCCCAGCCACACTGACGACTCCAGATGGTAGAAACTCCATCCCCTGGGCCCTGGAAGGAGGAAACTCAGAGCAGAGTCCCCAGCTGACCAAAGTGGACGTGTGACAAGGAGAAGAAATAAACCCTGTTGCCACGTGCCACTAGCATTCTGAGGGTGTTTGTCACTGCAGCCCAACACAGCCCATCCTGACTGGGTCACCATCTTCCAAGGCTACGGCAAATGTCAGCTCCTCCAGTAAGCCTCTCTTGTTCTTCTCCAACTAGATTGACTTTTTAAAAAACTTCAATATGTAGTTGGTCTAGCATTTAAAATCCATCAGGTACAATGTGAAGTGCTCGCAATAAAGGATGAAAACGGCATGATTCTGTAATTGGAATTGTTACACGTGTTGTTAAGAACACAGAGTCTTAGAAGACTATATGACCCGAGATCTCACCTACTCTCAAGGTTTTAGAAAAACCCTCCTGAAAAAGGGGTATCTGAAGCAGGCAGCCATTAGACTAGGCACGGATAAGCATGCTCTTACCACCTTCCGCCCCCAGAGCATCGTGCGTTTTCCTTTCTTGTCATTAGTTAGAACTCATTAGTGTGTAGGTGGCATAAACATAATTTCAAATGGCTTAAGCAATAAAAGGGGGACATACTTAGGGGCTCGTGTAGCAGTAATAGCCGGAGGAGGGCTAGCTTCAGGCATGGCTGGATCCAGGGCCTGGTGTCACCAGATCTCTGTCTCTCTAGCACTCAGTATCTCCCAGATCAGTTTTACTCCATGTTGGCTTTGTTCTCGGATGGGTCCTTTCTAGAGTAAATCAGAAGGCTGTCAGTTAATCAGAAGGCTGACCTAAACTAAACAGTTTAGTTCAGTTCTTTAGAGAACTCCTAAACTCTGAGGAGGACAGAACCCTGGGAAACTTCCCCTATTTTCTCTGAGAGGTCATGGGAGCTTTGAGGAGCCTGAATGTATGTTTGGCAGCCGCTCATCCTGAAGTTGCTGACCCTTCACTCTCCACCCGCCTTCCTGACTTGACCTCCTGGCTCCACCACCACCTGCAACTGCACTTTCCAGCCTAACCTGCCTGCCTGCCCGGCCCAGCCGTTCTAGCTCCTTCATCCTCTCTGCTTTGCTTGTACCTCTGTAGGCAGAGCTTCCTGCAAAAAGGAGCAGCAGCTTCTCTGTCTTGGGACCACACTAGTTTGCACAGGGCAGGCAAAACTTAAATAATATTTGCTAATTGAACAGAAGGAAGGAGGAAAGTAGGAAGAAGATGTGAACTTACGTATGGACAGTCGACTTAAAACTACTGTAACCAAGCAGGATACTGTGGGGCCTTCCCAGGACAGACACCCGCCACCCATGTCCTCCACCTGCCTCTTGTCTTTGGAAAACTTTAGCCAAAGAATAAATTTAATCAGAGAAACAAGAAAAAGCCAAGGAAAGCAATCAAACAAGACCCAATAGTAATTGTTTACCCATTAAACAAAGTCAAGGACTTTTAGTTCCTCCTCAAGGGCTGTAGATAATATTCTGAGCCATATCCTTTGAGCTGTTTTGCAGACACTGAAACCCCCGCCAGGTGGGAGAAGTTAACCGTGTGCTGCCCACAAGCATGTAGACCCCAGACAGGGTGGAACCAGAAGGTTGGTGATGCCGACTCCCACTTACCTCCCCACCAACCCATCAGAAGAGTGTCCTCGAGCTGATCACATACCCTACAACCTCTCCTTAGCATGTAGCCCTTTTACTCTTTTCCCTGCATAATCTCTGAGCAAAACCTGGGAAGCGGGGAGTTGGTTTTAGGGGGACATGAGTCCACCTTCTCCCCAGAATCGCAGGCTTCCTCAATAAAGCATCTTTTCGTTTACTCAACGCTCACCTCTCAGTTTTGGATTCTTGAGCCACGAGCAGCTGAACCTGACTGCAGTAACACAAGCACTAATCCTCCAGCTTTAGGAGACAGGATGGTTCTTTGGCATTTCCTAAACTTTAATCTGCTCTTTTTGCCTCCGAGTCTGCATTTACCTTATCTCTGCAGGTGCTCGCTGATGTTCTGGGCAAAACTTTAGATTGTCTTAGTTGGTAGGAAGTTAGACCAGGGTCTGATAGGTGTCCCTGGGGGCTCCTGGCTGACAGCTCCCCATCCACCATCACCTGGGAGCAGGTCAAGAAATGCGAAAGGATTTTTTGGGTAGCAACCATGAATTTTACTTCCCAGCCAGATTGGAGAAGGAGTATCACATGACTTTGCATTCCTTGTGTCAAACCTCAGCCACCACCACCCCTTTCCTGGACCTAGTGGCAAATTCCATCTTGGTCAATAAATTATCCTGCCAGGCCCAGTGTTATTACAATTAGGAAAGGGAGTTTACTGCCTTCTTCCCCCCTCACAATGCTTTCTGAAGTTAAACCTGAATGATTCTTAGCTTCACCGCTTGCTGGGAGCGTCCAAAAGCACAGCTCAGCGCAGCCCTGATTCTGCAGGGGCCTGTGGCTCCCTCTTTCTGGACAGAGACTGAAATTTTCACCCCACCCAAGCATTCAAGCAACATGTGCCCTTGGCCACCATCAGGATCACGTGCAAGAGGAGGAGGCTGTGCAGTGCACCTGGAGGAACAAGGTGCAAACATGCCCCCTGCAAGCTGCAAGGAGCCAGACGACAGACGTGGGCATGGACAGGGCAGAGCGGGCTGGAGCAGAAGTTAGGTCATTTTCAAGGTACAAGGCAGACGAGGCGTAGCTGCCCTGTTCCTAAGCAAAGAACAGAGGGATGTGGCGGGAAGACAAACAAGTCTTTACTTAAAACCCAACCAGGTTCAGGGCTTCCCTGGTGGCGCAGTGGTTAAGAATCCGCCTGCCAATGCAGGGGACACGGGTTTGAGCCCTGGTCCAGGAAGATCCCACATGCTGCGGAGCAACTAAGCCCGTGCACCACAACTACTGAGCCTGCGCTCTAGAGCCCACGAGCCACAACTACTGAGCCTGTGGAAACACAGCTACTGAAGCCCGCGCGCCTAGAGCCCATGCTCCCCAGCAAGAGAAGCCACCGCAATGAGAAGCCCGTGCACCTCAACAAAGAGTAGCCCCCGCTCGCCGCAACTAGAGAAAGCCCGTGCACAGCAACAAAGACCCAACACAGCCAAAAATAATTAATTAATTAATTAATTTTTAAAAACCCAACCAGGTTCACCTGAGCAGGTGGACAGGTTTGTACCTAGTATTCTTTCTACAAGTGCAGAGCACAGACTTACCAGAGGGAAGTGCCACTTGTTCTGTGGGCAGTGTGGGCACTTTTAGCCCCATTTCACAGATGAGGAAGTTGAGTCCCAGACTGGGCTGATAGCACAAAGCAATCCAACTCTTGGCCTAGGCCTGGGAAGGTGGCCCTGGTGACCCGCAGGCTGCGTCGTTGCTGGACAGGGAGCCGGTGACCTGAGCGGCTTGTCTCCGAGGAGGAAGCCAGCCGGGGAGTGTACGGAGAGGAGAAAAAGTGGCTGCCACGGTCCCCCAGCCTCCCAGGGAAGCAGGGGACAGAGCCCCCAGAGCCATGTCGGGGCGGGGGCGGGGAATGGAGCCTGAGTGGCCCAGTGCACCCACAACAGACAAACAAGCCCTTGTTTATATCAAGTCCAAATGCATGTTTGTCCAGGCAGATGCTGACTTAACCTTTGGCATGTGAACGCCAGCGGCAGTGGACCGTGGCTTAATCCTGAGCCTGTTATGAACCAGGGAATGCTATAGAATGGGTGTTACTCCATAATAAGAAACAAAAAAACGTTTCAGAAACTAACGCCCCCTGTAGAACTATTAGAAAATTCAGAGGAGCGCTAAATACATATATATACATACAACCAAAAAAAAAGTACAGAAAATTCAGTAAACAAACCACCCCCCAGAAATAATCTCTCTGAATATTTTAGTGCTTTTGTCCTTCCAGATATTTTCCTATGGGTATGTGTGGGTAAATGTATATTTACAATCGTATGATAACATTTAATTGCAAATAGATATTTTGATGACAGCATTTAAAAATGCTATCATACTATATTTTTATATGTTTTATATATAAAGATACATATATGTTTAAAACCTGCTTTTTTTTTTACAAAGCCATACATGATAGACACTTTTGCATTTTAAAAAAATCGGTCCATACATTTTTTACTTTCTTCTTATAAAATGCAACATCATAAAACAGAAAATACATCAAATGTAAGTGTGCAGTAGACTAGAATAATTATAAAGTGAACGCCCATGAAAATGACAGCCGCCTGGCGTAAGACAGGGACCATGGCCACCCCCCTGGATGGTTTCCCCACTACCACCACCGCCATCCACGAGGCTATAAGATCCTCCCTAGTGACACATAGTATTTATTCCATTACATGGATGGACCACACTTCATTAAACATGTCCCAGATTGATGGATATTTTCGGTGTTTCCAGTTTTCTGCTGGGATAACTATCCCTGTGTATGCTTCCCCAAACCCATCATTGTATAAAGCTATAGAGCAAAATCTCTGGGCCAACAGGTATATATATACATACATACATATATATATATATATATATATATATATATATATACGTGTGTGTGTGTGTATGTATATAATTATAATAATATATATTTTTATATTATATAAATAATTATATATAAAATATGTATTTAATATATTTTTTCAAGGCTTTTGATACAGTGTTGCAAACCACCTTCCGATAGGCAGTGTGAGGTGGGGTCCCAGCAGGTGTGTGTGGGCACATCTCCGCCCCTGGGACTGTTTGCCCATCTGATAGGTGAAAGCTGGCACCTCATTTTCTCAACGCATTTGCACACCTTTGTTTGCTGACGAGGCCGAATGATGTCATTTATTTTATGTATTTATACTTGGCCTCCCAGGATTAGAAGTGAGAGGTCCTATTATTAAGACATGTCATCTCAAGAGTTTGTCCCATCTCTGTGTTCATCCCTAAGAAATAAAAATCCCATCTCACCCCTCCTGTCTCTTACCCCACGTCCGGAGCCAGTTTTCAGCTCCCAGGCTTGAAGCCAAACTCTGTATGATTACTTTAGACAAAGTCCTTGGCTCTAACAAAGAGCTTTGGGAACAGGGCTGCCACCCGCCTCTCTGAGCCTCATGATCCTGGGAAGACAAGAGGAGAGAACAATCAAAGTGGAAAAGAATTTGAACTCTATTTTTTTTTTTTTTAGAGACTACTTATTGAACACCTATTATACACCAGGTACTGCATTAGACACTACGCATTTTATTTCTAGTTTTTACAGCAACCTGCAAAGCAAGTATTATAATCCCCATTTTACACTCGAGGAAATTGAGGCTCAGAGAGGGGAGGTGACTTGCCCAAGGACACACAGCTAGGAAGACTAACCGGTGTGGCTGATTCCCAAGAACCTGCTGTCTCTGGAGGGCCTGGCACCATCAGCAACTCTTTCCAGTATACAGAATGACCATCACTATTAAATGGCATCTGGGAAATATTATGTCTCAATCTGGGAATTTTCTTGGAGAATGTCACTCTTCTCCTGCGGTGGTACCATTGCTGCTTGGTGCCACATCCAGACTGATGGAGAGACTGCTTCATACCTGTCCAGAAGGCTCTCCCTGATGGAAACTCAGAATGTCTAACCTGATGATTCTTAGAAGGAAAAAAATGAGGGGAAGGGGCTTTCAGTGACTAAATGTCAGTTCTAAACCAGGGTCTTTACATACGTCATTTCCTACAATTAGCAGTCTAACCTCAAAGTAGGGGTTGTCTCCATTTTGCAGATGGGGAAGCTGAGCCTCAAACAGATAAAATCCTGGGCCAAGGATTCATGGCTAAGGTGAATAGCTGATACCTATTAAGCACAAGGTACTGGGGACTGTTATAAATCATTTGCATGTGATAGTCATAATCTTCGCCACATCTCTAAGACTTAGGGAACCATTTTTGTCATCTCTACTTCATAAATGGAAACACCAAGGCAGAGAAAATTAAGTAATTTGCCGAAGACGGCCCAGCTAGTACATAGTAGAGCTGGGATTCAAACCCAGGCAGTCTGGCTCCCAAATCTGTCCCTAACCACTGTGTCTGGAGGGTCCCCGAACCCACATTCTTTCCCCTAAACCACCAAGTGCCTTCTAAATGCAACAGGCTCTACAAACACTCTTGTATGTAATGTTGGTGGGGAGATGCTTGGAGCCAACACTTTCTCTCTGTAGGTGGAGGACCTGACAATCAGAGACAGTACATCGGGCCCCAGGCCCCCAGCCCTGTGACTCTGAATCCAGTCGTCCCACAATCCCAGCCAACACCACCTCTTCTCAAAGGGAGGGAGGGTTTTGCCGGTGATGTCACTCCTGCCTGCTCCAGGGCAGTAGGGCTGCACTCTGGGAAGGGGTGACAATGTGTTTAATCATTAAGTGCATAACCGTGGGTGGCTTCCTGTGGCTGATTATTAATAGAAGCTGGGGAAGGTGGACACACTCACCGACGGGCCCGCCGTTTCTGGCATCACCTGGGTGATTCAGATTTTACGCCGTCTCCCTCGACACGCCCCCTGGCTGCAGGCTGGGCCTCTCACCACTGGGACACCGCATTCCCAAGGCAAGCTGCTGTCTCACCTTCCTCCTTGCTCCTCACCTACATCACCTGTTCCCAGGCTGGCTGCAGGAACTGAAGCTTCTAGTGCATGAGACCTGGGTTTAGATCCTGGGAAACCTTGGCTAAATCGTCTGACCTCTTGGAACCTCAGTTTCCTCATCTTTGAAATGGGCACGACGACATCTAAGTCGCGAGGATTGGTGGGAATAATCACATGGCAGACATTCAGTGAGCTGCCACCATTCAGATGAACTACCCTGAGGCTGCTCCACTGGAATCTGGTTGCCGCGGAGCTTAACGGCCTCTGTCCCTTTGCACGTGCTGTTCCCTGTGCTGTGAATGTCTTTTCCTGGCCTCTCGCTTTCTTCTCCTTGTGGGGCATCACAGTTTTATGAAGAAGTGTAATTAACTGCAATATTAAACAGTGGGGTTCTTTTAAAGTTTTTTCAGTAGGGTTCTAGGGAAAAAAACCTGGCCATTTTGAGCCTTTTTTTTTTTTTTTTTTGCGGTACGCGGGCCTCTCACTGTTGTGGCCTCTCCCGTTGCAGAGCACAGGCTCCGGACGCGCAGGCTCAGCGGCCATGGGTCACGGGCCCAGCCGCTCCGCGGCATGTGAGATCTTCTCGGACCGGGGCATGAACCCGCGTCCACCTGCATCGGCAGACAGACTCCCAACCACTGCGCCACCAGGGAAGCCTCCATTTTGAGCTTTCTTGACCCAGAGTTGGGCTTACTGGGCTCAAAGCAAGACACAGCCCCTGCTGGGTTTTGTTTTGGTAAAGGCTGAGGCAAGTAAAATTTTGATTCTGGCCAAGAATACCAGAAGGGAAGGAGAGAAGCTAGAAGGTAGAGGGGGAAGATCTCTCTGTCTGGGGTGCAGGCAGAGTCTAGGGTTCTATTAGCAGCTGGGACCTTTGACCCCATGTCTTAAGGAGGGGGAGGGGCGGCAGTATCCTCAGCCCACCCTCTCCAGAGGGTCCTGGTGCCCAGGAGGCATCCCCTGCCCGGAAGGAAGCTTGGGTTACCCAGTGTTTGGCTGTTCCGTAACCCAGCCCTGGAACCTTGCTGTGACACCGGTGTGGGAGAGCTGGGTGCCCGCTCAGGACTGAGACTGAACTTCCCCCAGAGCAGGCAAAAAGGGAACTGCCAGTCAGGTTTTATCTGACTTAAAGAAAATAAGGAAATGGACGTTTCCTGTGCGCCTGAGTGTGTGGCCAGAGGTGTCAACACCACACCTGCAGCAGGGTGCCCGCATCCCCGCAGGAGACAGAGCACCAGGGCATGAAGCGCTCCTGGAGAGAGCCTGCCTTAGGAAACAGGGTGGACGCAGGTCTAATGAGGCAGCTTCCTTGATGCCCAGCCCTGCGCTTTCTAATATAATAGCCAGTAGCCACGTGTGGCTATTTTAAAATTAATTCCAATGAAATGAAGTGAAAGATTAGCTACATTTCAAGGGCTTATGATAGCCCCACGTGACCCAGTGGCTACTGCACCAGACAGCAAGTACTTCCATCATAACAGGAAGTTCTACTGGGCGCCGCTGATCTGGATAATTCCCTGGGAAACAACTTTCTCTACTCTGCCTGACAGCAGGTGAAGACCTCTGCCCTTTCCAGGGACAGTTTTAATAATTTCCAACTATCAACATGGAAGAAGAGGCTTAGAAGAAGCATGGGAGACAATTAAAATTTACTCGGAGGAAGTGTTCATACAAACAGTGTCTACCTGGCCTGCGAAGGTATTTGTGGTCATTTTGTTCTCTGAGACACATCTGTGGGCTCCTCCTCCTCAGACCTTCCAGGATGCCATCCGGAAGGTCGCCATTGCCGTTTCCCCCCCATGGCGCCCCTAAACGAGGTTTTCTGTGATGGCAACATTGCAATGAAGCCTGAATGTTTTGTTTGCAGGGCTGTCTCTTCTTTTGTGGGGCTAGCTCTTTGAGAAAACTCTCCTGGTGACCAGTGTGTCCCCAGCATCCAGAGCCTGGCTGGCACAGAGAAGACGCTTAATAAACATTGATGGAAGGATGCATACGTTGCCGGATGGCAGGCTGGCTTGGGGTGGCTGGCTTTAATGTCTGACATAATTATATCTAAACCTTATTATCTCCAGGAAATTTCTGCCAACTACAGCCTCCAACTCTGGGCAGAATCATAGGTATTTAAGGGCCAGAATTGCTCTCTGTAGGGATCCAAGATTTCCCCATTGCTTTCTTAGGTTCACAGAACGGGCTTTGCGATTACAGGTAAAAGGGCAGAGAGATCAGTGACCAGAAAATGGGGAGGGCCGGTGGGGGGGTGTGGCGTCGAAACTCAATATGCAAAAAAGAAGGAGAAAGATGGATGTAGGCGGGGCATTTGGAGTGGACAGGCCCTTGTGTCTGCCCAGGGCAGGTGCCGGCCGCTATGCTAACAGGCAGCCCAGCTGGAAGGGCGTCTCGCCTGATTCTCTGACACCCTCACCCTGCTTGCGTGCTTGGTCATGTCCTGCTCGTCGGCCACATCCCCCACGCACGCTGCGTCAGCCTCACAAGATGCAGGTAAGCCTCTGGCCCAGGCCCAGGTATGTCTGGTAAAGGTCACCTGCTGGGCAGCGCTGACTGAGTGTCACTGCCTCTCCTTTCCCCCCAATACAGAAATCCCCCATTTTGACACTTGGGCACTGACTTTGTTTTTAAACATTTCCATCTAGATATTAGAGAGAGAACAACTGAAAACAATTTTACTCCTGCCTTCTTCCAGGAAGCATTTGAAAGGGCATTCATTCATTCACCCATTTGTCCAACACTATTCCCTTCTAGGAGCAGAGTGTTTTATATTCCACTGAGTGCTAGACATTGGGAAATGGGTTGGGAATCTCTGCCCTTGAAATCTGGTGGGGCAGGGGGACAGGTAATCTTTGTCATAATTATTCATTTACTTACTGAGGCCCTGTTCTAAATATATTCTGTGTTTAAAGCCTCAAAACATTCTTATGAGGGAGATCCTATTGTAACCCCAATTTTATAAATGAGGGAAATGGACACAGAACTTATGTGAAAAGATGTCACACAGCTTGTGTCAGTTTGCTAGGGCTGCCATGGCAAAGGAACACAGACTGGGCCACCTAAGCGGCAGAAGTGTATTTTCTCAGTGCTGGAGGTTGAAAGTCCAAGATCAAGGTGTGGCGGGATTGATTTCTTAAGTCTTCTCTCCTTGGCTTAGAGATGGCTGTCTTCTCCCTGTGTCCTCACATGGTCTTCCATTTGTGTATCTTCTTGTCCTAATCTCCTCTTCTTTTATTTTTTTATTTTATTCATTTTTATTTTTTTATTTTGCATTGAAATGTAGCCAATAAACAATGTTTTGACAGTTTCAAGTGCACAGCAAAGGGACTCAGCCATACATATACATGTCTCTTCTTTTAAGGACAACGGTCATATCGGATTAGGGTCCACCCTAATAACCTCATTTTAACTTAATTACCTCTTTAGAGACCCTGTCTCCACATACAGTCCCATGTTGAAGTCCTGGAGGCTAGGACTTCACCACATGAATTTTGCGGGCCACAGTGGCAGAGTCAGGATTTGAACCTAGGCCGGCAGCTCCAGAATCCATGTACTTGGGCCAAGTACTGCCCCTTACAGAGAATTGCCACTGTGGATGACAGAGCCACAGAGGTCCCCTAACCTGAGGTTGGAGGAGTCCCAGAGTAGGGGGCACCAGGAGGCAGTGAGAGGGACTGATGACTGGTGTCCTGCAAGCCCCCTCACCACAGCTCTCCAAACCCTGGTACCCCACGTTCCCTGGGAGTTCTCAGGCTCCAAAAGGACCTCCTTACAAGGCCAGGGAATCTCTCTTCCCCTGCAGCAGAGCGACAGACATGTAAACAGAAGAAAAGTCCCTGCTCTCCACCAGGCACCCTGCTGGGTGCTTCCCCTCAGGACCCATTCAACTCAAACAATAACCCTGCAAGTGGGTGATTGGTATCTCGGAGAGGAGAAAATGGAAGCCAGGTTCTTTGTGGTCCTACCTTTTCCCACATCTCAGAGACATCATGTCAGAAAATATTCTAACTGGGAGGTTTATATGAGCTACAGGATTCAAGAATTCTATAGCCGAGGATCCACTGAGGATCAGAGAAGGCATGGGGTTTACTGAAGCCATAACACTCGCTCAAAAGTCATAGCTAGGACATCCAACTGGACTTTGAGCCTATAAGGGCAGGGATGGGGTCTGCCTTAGTCACCCTGAATCCCCTGCATGGAAAACCAAATGAGAAGAAAGTAAGCCTTTTGTACATATTTGTGCATATTTGTTTGAAGAATGAATGAACAGTGAATAAATTAATTCCTAGACCAAGCTTGTTTGCTTGCTTTTGCCCCACTCCACTCCAGAAAGAATGGGCTCTATTAGTTCTCTTCGTCTTTCTTCATCATAGAACACCAGTTTTTAACACAAAACCAGCCAAAATAAATATGATATTTCCATCTCTCTTGTATGTGACTAAGTTTGGAGCAATACTAAGTTTTAAGTAGAAGTAGTTGAAATCTAAGAAATATGTTTAAAGGGAGAAAGCATGCACAAATTAATTTGCTTCCTCCTTAATGATGGCAAGAATGAAATGCAATGGCTGGAGCTCCAGCAGCCATGGTGGACCGTAAAGTAACCTTAGGAATGAGATGTAGCATAGAACATGAGAGAAGGAACCTGGGTTATTGATATCATGGGGCACCATACCAGCCCTGAACAGCTCCTCTGGACACCTTGGACATGAGAGAGAATTAAATTTCTATATTGCTTAAACTACTGTTATTTGGGTTTCTTTTTTCTATTACTCAGAATTAGACAAAACTATTTCAAGTCTCTAGTAGAGAAACCTATTTAGCAGAGAGGAATTAGTCAAAAGCTAAGGCTATAGATTTAGATGTACTTTCTAAAGGATCACCTTGTACAAGTTACTCTACCTTCTAGAATCTCAGTTCAGGGTTAGTAATAACTTCTACCCCGTAAGGTTGGTGTGCAGATTAAGTGAGATATATCATATAAAGTACTTAGCACACAGCTCACTGTGAGGTCCAGGCAGTGGAATATTCCCCTAGAGATCCTGCCCTGAGCGCCCAGGCCCCAGCATGGACACAGGACCAGCTTTTGTCAGATCATGATGATAATGACGATGCTTTCCTTTCTGTCATAGGTGACCGTCAGTCAGCCTGGGCTTGACCATGGGACAGCCCAGGACTCTTGGCTGAGCCTTCATCAAAGGGGGCAGAGAGCTGCCAGGCCGGAAAAGGCACCTGGGGAACTCCCTTGACTTTCCAGCCTTTGCCAGCTCAGAGAATTCTCTGGAAATGTGGGTGGGCCTAGGGGGAACTGGGCTGACTGTTCCACCACACCGCAGGAATCAGAACACCACAAACTCTAACCATGAAACCATGTGCATTCAAATCAAAAATTTTTACCACTCTATGCCCCCAGACTGTCCAATACTTTAAGTTATAGGGACAAAAAGAAGTCTGGCTCAGACAGTTTTAGTTTGGAAGGGTTTGTCCTTTCTCGTATCTGTTACTTAAACAGGCAGGAAATTCGTTCATTTGGTTTACCTGCCCTGGAACCTTGGGGAAGAAGCCATTTTAACCCGTTGAGCCTTAATTTTGTCACGTGTACAATGGGGATAGTAATACCAACCTCAAAATGTTGCTAAGATATAAAATACAATTTTCTGACAAACAGTAGGTACTTAATAAATATTCTCTGTTCCTTCCCTTACCCACCCCACCCCCCAGGGCCACAGTAGTGGGCCCCTAGAGGACACAAAATTTATTTCAAGAGAGCAAGTGGAGAAGGATGTGTATTTGTCCTACGTGATCTCCTGACCACAGGTGAGCCAGACAGGGGCAGAGCCCAGGCCAAGTGACACATGTCCAGGTGCAGCAGTGCCTTGCAGGAAAGCTCTGCTCCCTGGCCTGGTCCACATCACACCAAAGAGAAATGTTTTAATGTGAATTAAATGTTAAGTAATTTGGAAGTGGCAATATCTTTTAATTTTTTAATTAAATATTTAAATTATTTTATATTTTAATTTTTGATAGAATCTGAGATATCAGAGATAGCAAGATTGTAATGGGACTTTGGAGATCTGTCTAGAATGGATAAATGGATTTCACCTCTCCTGCATGGCGGTGGATGAGAAACGGCTGCCTGGAGTGCACTGCGTTAAGAATTCTCTCGTCATAGCAACTAGTGATGTCTGCCCTTCATGTCAACTAGTGATGTCTGCTCTGGGCACAGGGCAGAAGTGTGACCATATACACATGTTGGGGTATTTTCCATCCCTGGGTTAGTCCCTTCCTATCATCTGGTTAAACCTCATGAAGCTAGGTAATAGCTAGGTAGTAGCTCAGAGGCCTTCCCTTGGTGAAGGTCTTCTCCAGGCAGAGCTGGAAGTGAAAGATACATGGATCCTGTGTTATCTATCCAGAACTGAGCACAGAAGACCAAGCATTTCACACACATTGTTTCTGATCCCCCCAACAACTCTGCAGCGAGACAAGAGGATACCCATTTTACAGATTAGGAAATTGAGTTTCTGAGAGTTTAAGTGACTTGCCAGAAGTGTAATGAACTGTTAAGTGGCAGAGCTAGAATCTTCCATTCAGCCACACCGTGTTCCCATGGGGCAAAGGAGTGGACCCTCCAACCAGACCATTACAGAAGCTCTCTTTTCCTTGGGCCTCACAGAGTTACCCAGGCAAACTCTTTGGTCTCCATTTGGCTTTGACTCTGGGACACAGCCTTGGCTTTCACCAGACAGTGGGGTGGTTCTTCCAGGGGTTGGGAAATGCCTGTGTTTTGTCCCAGACAGTTCCGCTTGTGCCAGAAGCACGTTCTCCATGGACTCACCTTTGAAAGTCATTTTCTCTGCATGCAGAGGCAGGGCCAGATGCTGACTCAGGGCTGCCTGGATGGTGCGGGTTGCTTATTCCAGCAGAACTGGGAGTGTTAATACCTGTGTTCTCTCCACCAGCTTCTTGCCTGTAGGCCAAGAATCTGGGGGGCCAAAGCAAGCTCTTCATGGGAGCCTTCACTCCCCCTCACCTGCACCCCTTCTTCTTTGTATTGCCTTTGCGCTAATTTTGCAAATGTTTTCATGTTAAGTAACTTTGAATAGGGAATAAATTTTAATAGCTTAACAAAATAAGCAACATAAAAAGGTACAGATGAAAATGTCTTATTCCCGCTCCTGTCCCAACCATTGAGTTCCCTCCCCTCCACCGTAACAACCAGTTTTGTTACCTTTGTGCAAGTCTTTCCTAGTTTCCTAGAGAAAACACTCTTATATCTGAACATATATGTTTATCACCCCACTTCTACTGGGCAGAAGTTAGCATAGTGTATATATCACCTTAGACCTTGTTTATTTCAAGTAACAATATATCCTGAAGCTCTTTCCTTATAAAACATTAAAAAAAGTCCTTGTTCTTTCTGACACTGCATAAATTCTATCGAATGGAAAACTAGAGTATTTGATTAGTCTTCACTTGGTAGATATCAGGTACAGTTCCAAATTTTTACTGTAAATAATGCTGCAGTAATACATGTCACATAGTAACTGAGTGAGTTTATCAGTTGGATGAATTCTCGGAAGTGGGATTGTTGGTTCAAAGGGTACATGCTTTTATAACTTTGCTAGTATTGCCAAATTGCCCTTCATAAAGTTTGTGCCAATTTACACACTCACCAGCAATGAACCAGTTTCCATCCAATCCAATCTCATTAATAGAATGTATTATAAATATTTAAATTTTTAAGTAAATCTGATAGGTGAAAATGGTGTCTCAGTTATTTTACTTTAATTATCTCTTATTTTGTGTCAAGCTCTACATCTTTTTAATATTTTTAAAAGCCATTTAGGGGGCTTCCCTGGTGGCGCAGCGGTTGAGAGTCCGCCTGCCGATGCAGGGGACACGGGTTCGTGCCCCGGTCCGGGAGGATCCCACGTGCCGTGGAGCGGCTGGGCCCGTGAGCCATGGCCGCTGAGCCTGTGCGTCCGGAGCCTGTGCTCCGCAAAGGGAGAGGCCACAACAGTGAGAGGCCCGCGTACCGCAAAAAATAAAAATAAAAAAAAAAGTTTTGCATTGACATCTATTAGTGAGACTTGTCTCTTTGTGTGCACCTGTGCCTTCAGGAGCACGTGGACAGCAAGCTTGCCATGGCAGGAAGAAAGGGAGGAGGTGTGATGACCTGCAACTGACACAAGTCACTTTTGCTCATCGTCCGTTGACCAGAAACAGGTATAGGGTCCCAAAGTAAGTAGAAAGGATCAGGTAGATATGGGGTGAGCATTAACGTCTTCTGCCACAGGTGTTATCATTAGTGTCTGTATGTTATAATGGTGTCACTAGTAACAGTGGGAATGTAAAATGCTTTCTGCTTTGGGGGCGGATAACAAGAATTGTCTTCTGAAACACGTGTGTTAACTTTCCTACTCCTTGCTGAAGCCCTGTGAGGTGGGTCAGAGCATGATCCCCATGTACAGCTGACTCAACCAGGGAGAGTGAAGTTAAATAACTTTCTCTCCATGGCTGGCTAGGAGAGGAACAGGCAGCCTGCTGTTAGCGCTCACTGGACCACTTCATCTGACAGCTCATGGGAATGGAAGTGTGTTAACTGCAGGTGAGTCGGTAATAAGACGTTATTCTACTGCACACCTGCATCTTGGAAGAAGAGAAAAGGGTATAGTGACAGCTTCTTTGATAAGACTTGGGCGGAACTGAGATTCCCTCTCAGGAGCAAATCATGGTTGTCGTCACCTCTCTGGTGGGTTTCAGCGGAGAAACATGAACGATCTAAACCATCCATCATTCAAGGAAGAGAACAGTGTTGGAAGACAGTTGCTTCATACAGAGCGCTGAGTATGTGCCAGGCTCAGACATCTGTGTCATTTAATTGTCACAACCCGCCTGTGAGTATGCATTATCACCCCATTCTCCGGATGGGAGCTGAGGCTCATGGAGGTGAAGTGGCTGGACCAAGGTCATAAATGGAGCAGGGTCAGGACTCAAATCAAGTCCTGTATTGTCAAAACCCACGCTCTTGGCTACACCCATAGTCCATCCCCAGCTAAGATGCCAAATGATCTTGGAACATCCTTGGAGCAGGAGGGAACAGCCTGGAATTGGAATCAGAAGACCTGGATTGGATTCCTGATAACTGTGTCCTGGAGCAAGTGACCTAACCCCTCTGTGCCTCTGTGTCTTTAAGCACATAGTAGACTTAATGTAGGTACAGAATGTGAAAGCACTTTGCAAACAGTAAAATCTGGGAAAAATATACAAGCCGCTGCTTCCTCCCCTGTCCTCCCTCTCCTGTGCCTGCTTCCCAGTCTTAACCTCTAGGGAATATTTAAGTCCCCATCCTGAGCCCTGGACCAACAGGCTGCCCTCCTAGGATGAGGCAGAACAAGGTTCAAGCTTGCTCCTTCGGTGAATAAGAAACAATCCCATTTGTGCTTATAAATGTTCCCATTTTAGGAGGAAATTCCAGGGTCTCAAAATATAGGAAAGACTTAGCATAGGGAGGGGTGGCTGCTTCATGCCATCCTGTCTTCTAATTGCACAGCAATCCAGGGACGTGACAGTGATGGGCACACCCTGGCCACCACATTTCCCAGTGAGGTACACCGAGGTCAGAGGAGCCCGCACTTT
Organism: Monodon monoceros; assembly: GCF_005190385.1. Lineage (NCBI taxonomy): Eukaryota > Metazoa > Chordata > Mammalia > Artiodactyla > Monodontidae > Monodon > Monodon monoceros. Next base: position 6,584,616 of record NW_021703770.1, on the reverse strand, counting down.
CCGGAAGGGCTCGCGGCAGAGAGGTGATGGGAGCTGGGCTGTCTGATTCCACACTCCCTCCTGCCTCACCTGTCCTGTCTCCCCATTCCCTTTCCCAGCTGATGACTTCACTCTCCACTCTGGGCTTGTGGGTGTTGCCCTCTGGCTGAAATTAGGCAAATCCCAAATCTTAGCTAAAGAAATAATGGGCCCCAAGAAGTCAGATTTAGCTTAACGAAACATCACGGGGATTACCCAGGGGGGTTTTATTAAGTCAGAAAGCTAAGCTAGAAAGCAGCTCTTCTTGCAGGGCTGCTTCTCACAGGCACAGATAAAGCAGGCCCGCTCTGCTGCTCAAGGACGTGGTAGAGTCTGCAGAGCTTTTCTGAAGGTGGTTACTCAACTTTCATGGGAAGAAGATGAGTCAAGCTTGGGGAATCTACTTTGAGAAGGGGTCCAGGTGGCACCCCCAGGGGCCTCCCCGCCTGGCTGCCATCATCATGCACATGTGGGTGCCCCCCTGCTCCTACGAAAGTCCCTTCGCACCACCCAGCGCTGGGGAAGGGAAGCAGGAGGACCACTCCGGAAAGCTGGGTTGGTTCAGAATCCAGTCCCAGTGGAGTTGATCTGCGGCAGCCACGGGCACCCATCTTTAAAAGGCCCGTGCAGGGCTTGTACGGAGATTAAATGCATGGATTCATTTATTTTTCAATTATTACTTCATCCATTTTGCCCATTGCATTGAGGCCGACCATTTGTCAGACACGAAGACTCCAGCGGAGCCTCGGAAAACATGTGCTCGTCCTGGTGGAGCTTACCAGCGGGAGGAGACGGGTGGTATCACAAGATGACCTGGAGAGCCAGGTAAGCTAAAAGGTAACCAGAGCGAGAGGGGGTGGTTGGGAGCACCACCCAGGAGATGCTGAGAAGACCTGAAAGACAAGAAATGTCCCCTGCAGATGCGGTGGAGCAAAGGAAGTTTCTGGTAAAGGAGAGAAAGGAAGGCAGTGGGCGGGCTGGAGTGCAGGAAGGCGGGGCTGAGTGGATTGAGAGGGAGGTTCCCCAAGCTGGTGGGTGTGCCCAGGAGCTCAGGTTCCCTTCCAGGGTGACGGGAGGCCTGAGGTCCTCGGCAGGGGAGCCAGGAGATGATTTGACTGCTGGTTGTAGGTTTGGGGCAAGGTTGGAAATGCAGCGATCAGGAGGAAACTACCACAGCTGTCCTGGTGAGAGGTAACAGTGCCAGGTCCCAGCCTAGGGGGGGCAGGTCACGTGGAGGGAAGGGACAGAGCCGAGATGCGTTTTGGAGGTGTTACTGGTATGCTATCCAGCCCAGACCCTGGCGCATAATAGGTGCTCAGTAAACATTAGCTCCCTCTGCTGTGGGCTCTGAGCGTGATTAATTTCCGCACTCTCCCTGCCTAGCTTGGCCCTTGTAAACAGTAGATGCTCATGGGCATTTGTTGTGCTGAATTAAACACCTTTTACCTGTGTGCCCTCAAGGAAGTCCAGTAACACCTCCATGTCTCAGATTGCGCATCTGTAAAATGGGCGTGATACCGGGACCAACCTCACAGAGTTGTGAGGATTCAGTGAGTTTAGAACAGGGCCCGACACCTAATAAAAATTATCAAGTGGTCATGATTAGTTTTATTATCATTATTTACGTGTCCCCTTCACTCTTACTCCCGCATACATCATGATCTGGCTAATGTGAGTCACCTAGAAATGCTATCATACCCTGCGCGGTTTATTGTACAACAAAGATTACCCCACTTAAAACTCTCCCACTAGACATCCACACAAGTAAAACAGCCTTTCATAATGGTCTGAGCCCGGAACCCATTTCTCTTTTGCATAGACACTTGAAGGGGTTTTTGCGCGGAGTTAATATTCCCTGAATTTTCTAGGATGTAGCTACCATGTAAATTGAGGGAAATTTGTGCTTTGTTGGCTCTGGGGTCTTTTCAAGAGTTGTTCACTGTTTTGGAAAATCACATCACTCCCAGAAGTGCTTTTCGTCACCAACAGAGCACACCCAGGTTGGTCTGTATCTGTAACTATTCATGGTGATTTTTTTATTTATAGGTGTAGGCAATCTGACTGCTTCGTTATGTTTTCCAGTACAGTCTTGCCCGAGTGTTTACATATCAAAATACGTATCAGTGTATTGCAAAACATTTTCCTCTTATTCCTCCTTTGTATTAAAGTTAGATCATCATATATATTTTCTTAAAATCATACATCAACTATGCTCCAATATAAAATAAAAAATTTTTAAAAGAAAAAATATCATACGTAAAAGCAGCTTATACTACGATTTTGATTTCCAGATAGTACGGGATTACTTTTAAAGGGGGGCATGGAGTCGCTGATTTTTGCTAGGAGATAAGTAGGTCAGGAAGAGGAAGTGCCTTGGTAGAGGGTCATGGTGGAATTTGAGGCATGTAAACATCACTTAGGGAAGTTACTTGATGCTCCTCCAGTAATTCCTCCCCGGCCTCTAGGCTGCACTTTCTTCTGGTCTTTAAGACACCAGCAATATCCATGTGTCTTTGCCCTTAAATGGCTTTAGAAATAATTAAGGGTTTTTGCTCTTCAGGATATGGGTTGCATGTATTTTGTCTTTTACAGGGCAAGGGGCCCGGCTGGAAGGCAGAAGTCCTCAGTTTGAGTTCCCTTGTGCGGCTAACCTGGGGACCCTGTACTTCTCTGAGCTTCTGTTTCCCCAACTGTAAAAGCAAGAATGATAGTCCCATCTCCAAGGGGGCAGTGTTTGGGGATCTGTAAAGGGTCCCATGAGCACAAGGCAGCTTGCCCTGGAGGCTGGGGCCCCAGGCACTGAGAGGAGTAAGTCAGGAAGCCCTGGAGAGTGAGGCATGCTGAGAAGGCCTCCAGATCCGCTCTGTCCACCCCTCCCCCTCCCCCCTCCCGCCCCCTTCGGCACTGCCACCCCAGGTCTGCAAGGCTTACCTTCAGTCTCCCCATCCGCAAAGCAGGCACAGAACCCACTCACCAGACGTGTCCTAAGGCCCATTTGCCCACGAAAGTCCCATGAGATTAATTTAAGGTTAAACTTCTTCACGGAAAGGGGACATACATTTACTCAGAAAAAATAATCTCTATTCTAATGATGCAAAGAAGCTAAACCCCAAACGTTCCACATGTCTGGAAATAGCCTCAGGAGGAAAAATGACTCCCAGGGAGGAGGGTGATGACGGTCACTTCCACGTGCTGTGCCAGCTCCCAGGCAGGGCTCCTGTGTCTGAGCTGTGAGCAAAAGGCTTTCCCTCCTCAGACACCAGGTCAGCTCAGGACCATCCATCTTTCATTTGATGAACACCTTCCCCCAGCCAGGCCCCTCGCGTTGCTCCAGGTCAGTGAGGAGATGGGTACAGAGAAAACTAAGCACAGGCTTGTGTGCCCACCGGATGACTGAGGTAGCCTCCAAAGTGACGGAAGCACAGCGTGGGGCAGGTGTTAGGGAAGGCGCTCGAGAAGCACCACACGAGATAACATTTTTAGACAAAGAGAGGGGTTAGAAGGCATGGCAGCTCCAGGCAGTGGGCACATGGAGGCATGAGGAAATGTGGCGCGTTTAAGACTGATTAGCAATGGATTTACTGGGCATAATATGGGGTTTGGAAAATCTAGAATCGAGTTTAATTGGGTAGATGGGGGCCAGCCAGGAAGGCCCTTGTAGACTCTCATAAGGATTTTTTTTTTTTTTTTTTGGCCACGCCTGGCAGCACGCGGAATCTTAGTTCCCGACCAGGGATCGAACCTGCTCCCCCTGCACTGGGAGCACAGAGTCTTAACCACTAGACCGCCGGGGAAGCTCCTCATAAGGAATTTTGACTGCCCTTTGGGCACTTGGGAACCGTTGAAGTTCTGCAAGCAGGAGAGGACATAGATTTGTGTTTTCAGAAGGGCTTGATGGGGCTTCCCTGGTGGCGCAGTGGTTGAGAATCTGCCTGCCGATGCAGGGGACACGGGTTCGTGCCCCGGTCCGGGAGGATCCCACATGCCGCAGAGCGGCTGGGCCCGTGAGCCATGGCCGCTGAGCCTGCGCATCCGGAGCCTGTGCTCCGCAACGGGAGAGGCCACAACAGTGAGAGGCCCGCGTACCGCAAAAAAAAAAAAAAAAAAGAGGTTGACGTTTTCCATTGTGTAGTGGAAGCACAGAGCAGGGAGAGAGTGGATGATGGTTATAAAGGGAGAGACCATGGAAACTGAACTGAGGCTGTGGCCATGGGAATCATTAAGAGGAGGTGGGGCTGAAAGATGCTAAAGAGAACAGAGCGATCAGAGTGCCGCCTGAGTGGCTATCACCAGCAGGTCCCCGGGCAGAGAAAATCTGCCCAGAGGCGTAAAGGACAAAGCTGAGGCTGTGAGACACAAGATGATGAGCAGTTTTACATGGGTTGCATCTGACGTGGGACAATGTCACGCGAATCTTTGGACCAATCCTGAGAGTTGGTTGGTCCTGGGATATTTGTTCTTCAGAGAGAGAAAGCGACTTGCTCAAGGTCACACCTCCAGGAACCAAGCCATGATTACATCTGCTTATTAACTGGGACTCTGAAGGACAGAAGTTTGAAAGGCCCTCCCGGAACTCTTGGTTGTCTGCCGCTGTGACACTGAAATGTGTTTCCGCATCTAAGGAAGGGTGTGGGCTGTCCTCATGGGAACGCTGCCTGGATGTCATGGCATTGTGAGCCTCACGAGCTATCCTGGGAGAGAAGATACAAAGCCATCACTCTGAGCAGAAGGGTCTTTGGTTACCATGGTGACTGGGGATGGTGAGAGAAGCTTCTTGTTCTCCTTGTTAAAAACAACAAACAAAAACAAAACAAAACAAAGTGAGGTGTGGTTCCTTCTGTGATAAGCTATAAAATGCCTGACATGTTCTCCCAATCTGGACGCCTCTCCTCTCTTTTCTCTTCCCTTTGACTTGTGAATTTCTCATTACTGCTAAATAGGTCAGTTGAACTGGAAACATTAATTGTTTATGCTGTTGGATGCCAAGGTTCCTGCCTGGCCTTCCTCACCTGGCTCACACTTCAGAGCCCGACTCAGATCTCCCCTTCTCCTTGAAGCCCGCCCCCCCCTGCTTGCCAGCTCCATGGCCCCTGCAACATGCCCTTGGCTGATTGAGGAGGTCACTGTCTCTGGAGCCCTCCTGCAGTACTGATGTGACCCCTCCTGGAACCCATTCCTGAGGCGTCTCCCCTACCTAGACTCTGAGTGTTCTCTCCTTTGTATCTTCCCACCTGAGAAGTGACTGCCACCAAATTGTTGGATGAATCAATGAACAAAGGGATCAAACCATGTGTGAATTTAAAGGACAATAGTAAGATACTGTAATGAAAACACTGTCTTTGATACATTTTAAATATTTTATTACAATATTTTTATAAAACACACATACTGAATCCAAAAAAATCCTGTAGTGCCTGTTTCAGTTCGTTCAGGCTACTGGAACAAAAATACCATAGACTGGGTGACTTCAACAACAAACACCTGTTTCTTACACTTCTGGAGGGTGTGGAGTCCAAGATCAAGGCCCTGGCAGGTTAAAGCTCACTTCCTTGTTGGTAGATGGCCAACTTCTCACTGTGTCTTCTGTGGTGGAAGAGGGTGAAGAAGCCCTCTGGGGTCTTTTTTTTTTTTTTTTTTTTTTTTTTTTTCGGGGGGCTCTCCCTGCTGTGGCCTCTCCCGTTGTGGAGCACAGGCTCCGGACGCGCAGGCTCAGCGGCCATGGCTCACGGGCCCAGCCGCTCCGCGGCATGTGGGATCTTCCCGGGCCGGGGCACGAACCCGTGTCCCCTGCATCGGCAGGCGGACTCCCAACCACTGCGCCACCAGGGAAGCCCTGGGGTCTTTTTTATACGGGGCACTAATCTCATTCACCAGGGCTTCACCTCATGACCTAATCGTCTCCCAAAGACCCCACCTCCTAATACCATCGCTTTGGGGGTTAGGATTTCAATATATGAATTTGCGAGAGGACACAAATGTTCAGTCCATACAGTGCCCAAGGGTGTCAAATGAAAAGTGAGTCTTTTTTCCACCTCCTAAGACCACTCCCCAGGTGTTCCAACCCACAAAACATTTTTTTATATTTTTAGAAATTTCCCTTTTATATGTGTTACATAACTGAGGACATGTTATATGAATTGTTCAATTAGAAGAAATAAATAAAACAAAACAAAATAAAATCTTTTTTATTTCTTATAACAATGTTATGGAGATACGTCAGTCTTTATTTAGAGTTATAGAGAGTTCCATTTGACGGATACGTAATAATTTATTTAACCGAGTTTCTATCAGAAGATGAGGGTGATATGCCAATTAACGTGCTCACGACTGGGGCCTGTTTTCCTTCATCTTCAGTAGCACTGGGTACTATTTAACTCATCTTCGGACCTCACTGGTCAACTTCTGGATGAAAGAGGTGGGGTCGTCAATGTATACTTATCCATGCCATTTACACTGTGTTATACTTAACAATTAATATGTCTGTGCGTTTTCCCCGAAGACTGTGAAACTGCTTTGAAGGCAGGGGCTGTATCTTGCATAATTGCTCTTCCCCATGTTCACTCAATAGGTTTGTGGAATGAATGAGTAATTGAATGTCTGAATGGTCAGGTCTGGATGACGTGAGGTAGGAAAGGTTGGCAAATATTTTCTGACGCCAGGTCAGTGGCATAAACACCAAATTCGTTAAGATATTTACTGCATCGTGTTCCACTAAATCAATGCAACTATTTATTTGGTCCGTGATTAATGGATAGTCAACTTCCTTTCAATCTTTTACTATCTAAACAACACTGTATGCTTTTCTGAGTATTTCCTTACCGAAAAGTTCTGGGAAATCCTAAATGTGGAGCTGCTGAATCAAAAGATTCATTATTTTTAGAGATTTTTGTTCCATCTTATCAAAATTTCCCACCGGGAAATTTACAGAAAATTTTTATTCCAACAATGGTCTATGAGTCTTGGCAATACTCTCTTCCATTCTTGGGTGGGGAAAAATTAGGTGAAGTTTAAATGTGTATTTCTTCAATGATGTTGGGTTGAATATATTTTTATACATGTGTTGGCAATTGGTATTTCTTATATGAATTATTTGTTCTCATCCATTGTCAGTTTTTCTGTTGGGATTTTGTTTAATTTCTCATTGTGGCCGAAGGTTTCTTTGGTGTTTCCAATAAGCCATGTCTCCTGGTATTCATGCCTTTGCTCCCTTCCCCCTTGAACCTGGGCTTCTCTGGTGACCTGCTTCCACTGATAGAATGAGGCAGAAGTAACACTGGGACAGTTTCAGGGCTCAGCCTTCACAGACCTTAGCAGCTTCTGCTTTGGCTCTCTCGGAAGCCAGTTGCCAACCATCTAATCCTGCCACCATGACGCCACTGTACTGTCAGAGGCCCAGTCTAGCCATATGGACAAGCCCCGAGGTAGAAAACTGAGGCTCCAGCCGACAGCTCTGGCTTGGCTCCTGGCAGCCAGCCACGTGAGTGGCCACCTTGGGAGTGGGTCCTGCAGCCCATTCCACCCACTGCTCGCTGATAAGCAGACACGCAGAGCTGAGAGGAATCGGCCGTGCCAAGCCCTGTCCAGTTGCAGGATCAATAGCAAGATTGATCAAACAAATCAAATTGGTGTTTCAAGCCACTAGTTTGCAGTCATTCATTATACCCCAGTAGCTAACCAAAACGTCTACTATTTATACAAATTCTACAGATTAAAGTTTATATGTGGACAATATTAAATGTCCGAAGTTAACCATCAGTGGTTCACTTTATTTTCTCCAGGATTTATTTGGGTCTTCATTATAGCTGATTGATTTAATCAAATCGATTCCTTGTTCTCTGCACAGCTTCAGCTTTTGAGGTCATGCTTGAAGCTCCTGCTCGACTCAGTAAAGTACACTAATACTCCCCTATATGTCTGCTATTGTATTATTTATTTGTTTGTTTATTTATTTACTTTTATATGTTATATTGAATGTTTTCATTAATCTAGAATTCACAACGAACCAGGGCAGAGGTAGGGGAGAAGTCGGTGGGTGCCCAGGGCTTTCTCTGGACCTGAGGTGAAAAGATAGAGGAGGTGGGGTGGGAAGGGGCCAGCTATCTGAGACAGCACAGTCGGCTGGAGGAGGGCTGGCAGGTGACATGGGGGGCAAGGGTCAGGAATAATCCAGGTGCCCTCACCAGCCCGGGGCCTCTGGGCTCCCTCTGATGTGACAGTGGTGCCTCGTTCCCAGAGCCCGTCTTCTGTTCAGGCCCCCCTGGGTCCCCATGGCATATGCCACCCCTTTATTGCTGAGAAGGTCACCAAGAGTCCCTTTCCTAACACCACCAGTTCTGAAAATAGCCACGTTCAAGCCCATCTGGGAACGAGTTGTAGGTGGAAGAGGGGAGGGTGAACAATACCAGGGTGTGGGGCGTCCTTCACAATGTCTGGCCTGCCCTTGACCAGCAGCCAATGTCAGGGGAAAAAGACTGAACAAAAAAGGGGCAGGCAGGAGGCACACATCTAGGTTAAAAGAGACTTAAAATACGTCATACATGATGCACTGCGCGGACGTTGATCAAATCCTGATTTGAAAGAAAGAAAAGAAACATAAAAGTTATTTGGTAGACAGTTCTGTGCATTAGACTCTGGGCTGGGTATTAAATGATATTAGGAACTTATCATTAATGATCTCAGGTGAGGTGATGGAGTGTGGTTATATGAGACAAGGCCCTTAGTTTTAGAAGATATTTGTTGAAGTGTTTAGGGATAAGTGATCATGATGCCTGCATCTTATTTTCTAACGTTCCAGCAAATAAAATAGCAAAATAAAAGTAAGATGCGAATCCTATTGAATCTTAAGAAGTAGTTATAAGAAAGGTCATTGTGTTGTTTTCAAAAATGAAAGATAAAATGCAGGCACGGTGCCAGGGAAAATGAGACACAATCTCTTTGGGTCCTCTCTCAGTATTTTGTCAAGACCCTCAAGAAAATGCCGGTCTGCCTCAGTGGTACTCCAGGGCTCAGGCCCCTCCCTCCCGGGGCTGACTCTCTAAGTGCCCATTATCAGGGTCTGGGCATGGCAGAGGAAGTGTCCTCCCTCATGGAGCTGAACTTTAGGCCTTATGGATCCTAGAAACTCATCCAGGGCAGCCCTCAGCAATTTAAGGAACATCTCTGAGGACTGGACCCAGCCTGGGAGGGGGGCCCAGCAAGCCCACCACCAGGGTGAGCTGAATGAAAGGGTATAGATGTGTGTGATATTCCTTCGCCAACATACGAGGCGTGTTGAGATCCAGGGCCTGGCCCACACGACCTCTCTGGCCTCCTTCCTCTGCCCCGCCAGGCTGTGCAGTCCGCCGATCCCTGTGTCATGCATTTGAGCCTGGCGATCGTTCTCTAGGGCGTAACTTAGAAAGTGGGACACAGATCCCTATTGATTGCTGGATACCACGAGCATTTCCCCACGGGGCTGGAAAGGTCATTGGCAGTTCATTTATTCACTCATTCAAGAACCTGGCTCTGCTCAAGTGCTGTTGACCTAGGGGCTGGCGGATAAATGAGGCACAAACGGTGATTAAGTCCATCACGGGCTATGCCTTTAGAGTCAGCATGGCACAGCGGAATAAAGAGGAGGGGCTTACCCAAGCCAGGGTGAGGAAGGGAAGGGGTGGGGCAGGGAGAACAGTGAGTGGGGCAAAGGGGCTTAGGATGGTCTCATGAACAGTGACGTTGATCTTTACTGAGGTCCTTGCTCATGTCAATGCGGCAGGCATCGTCGTCTTCAACCCTCCCAACGATCCCAAGAAGACCTGATCCTCATCCCCAGACGGGACATCACGGTTGAGAGAGGTTAGGTAACTTTCCCTAAAGGCTAGCAACGCGGATGAGACCTGAGCCCACCCATGAGGCTGCCCACTCATGAGCTGCGCTGCTACCATCGGGCATCACTGCTTCTGCAAGGAACACAAAAGCCAAGAAGGGGAGAGCTGCCCATAAGAAGGGCAATGAGTATGGCAGAGCAGGACAAAGGGTGTAAGGGGAAGAGTTGAGACCTCACGGGGCTCAAGCCACAAACCCTTTATTAGTTCATCTTGCCGGAGTGGAGCCTATGCTCAGGGAGGTTAAGGGAATTGCCCAAGATGCACAGCCCCAGCGGCTGAGCAAGAATTCAGACCCATACTCTCCTCATGAGGACCTGTGGCTCTGAGCACTACGGGGCTGGCCTGACAAGCACTGGTTGACCTTAGTCTTGAGCGGAGCCAAGGTCAGCTGGGCCTTGGAGATGGGGTGGGAGATGTGAGCAGGGGGCAGGGAGCAGGGAGCTATTTTTTTTCTTTTCTAGTTAAATAAAAACCTGGATAGCAAAAATCCTGCCTCAGCACTCAGCCCACATGTGCACGAGGACAGGGACAAATGCGTTGACCGGGCTGACTGACTAAACTCCTCTGAGATGGGGCCAAAGAAGGCAAATATTTAACCAGGGAAGGGACAGGTATGTCCTGTGCTTCCCAGAGCCTACAGGACTCAGCTCCAGCGCTGACCCTGGGCACTCCTGAAAAGTGCCGTGTGAGGGCCCTGCCTGGGGATGCCTTCCCCTCCCCACTCTCACCTCCCCTGGGGGTGCTTCCCGGCAGCTCCAAGCCTATAGGGTGCAGGCTCCATCCTTTTCTGGGTCCTCAGTGCTGGTCAGCTAAGGTGCAGGCATCTCCTATAATCAGGTCAGAAACCCTTAGCTATAGAGGTTTCGGGGGATTAGGACTTCCGCTTTACAGACGGGGAAACTGAGGCCCAGAGAAGGGAACCCCTTGCCTAGAGTCGCACTGGCAGAAGAGGGATACAAACTCAGTCTCCCGACACCCATCCTTCTTGTCTTCGTCTGCTCAGGCTGCTGTAACAAAAGACCGTAGACTAGGCGGCTTAAACAACAAATATTGATTTCTCACACTTCTGCAGGCTCAGAAGTCCAGGATCAAGGCATATTTGGCTCCTGGCGAGAGCTCTCTTCCTGGTTTGCAGATGGCCGCCTTCCTGCTGTGTCCTCACAAGGTGGAGAGAGAGCTTTCCTGTCTCTTGTACTTTTCACGAGGGCGTTAATCCATCATGAGAGCTCCACCCTCAAGGCCTCACTAACCCCATTCAACATATGAAAACAGTGAGCTTCAGAATGAGAAAAATAATCACATAGCAGGCAAGTAGAAACAGAATTCTGCTGGGTCCCAAACCCATGAGACTGATTGAGATCAATCTCTGTGGGCAGGTTCCTACACCTGGGAGAACAGGGATGGGCAGAGAGGCCAGAACAGGAAGTCCAGGGAAGGTAAGAAAGGAATCGGGGAAGCTGGGGCCTCCCCGCTAAGTCTGACCTACTTCTCCACTTTGCTGAGGGCAGCGCTCAACATGGGCACCATCCGGCCTGGACGGGTCCTCCCCCGGCTGGCTCTGAGCCCCGGGCTCCTGCCCCTCTGAGAGGCAGCAATGGGTCAGGCCAGAGCTGTGCCAAGTCCCCCCACCAACCTGCCCTGGCAAAGGTGGTGCTGATGTGGGGAGTGGGGAAGAGGGGAGGAGTCGGAAAGCGTCTATGGGGTCCCAGGCTCCCTCTGCACCAGACCTTGGGGCAAGGCCATGCCCACAGGGCAGTGGTATACCAAGGGTCTCTCTCTACTCCTTTTCTCCACTTAGTACCAGAAAATGTTTCAGGAGGCTGACAACGTCTGCCCTGGGATCCTGGGATCTGGGATGGCTCACCTGAGCGGAGCAGCTCATGAAGAATAAAGGGACGCTACGTCTGTTTGTCATTGCAAGGGTCAAGTACAGCCATCAGAGGAAATTCACAACAGCCAGAAAAGGTGAAAAGGAAAATAAGTTGCCTACGATCCCACTGGCCAGAGACCACCGCTGTTAACAAGTTGGTGCATTTTCCTCCCACATCTTTTCTTGGTCCAGCAAGGGAGAGTGGAAGTCATTCACTCACTCACTCATTCATTCATTCATTCTACTGGGTGCCAGGGGCTATTCTAGGCTCGGGGAATGTATAGTCTCAAGGTCTCTTCCCTGGCAAATTTGGATTCAACTTTTGCTCAGCCTCCCAGTGGCCCAGTGACTTTGGGCGGTGACTCCATGTTTCTGGAGTCTGTTGCAGAGTCTGTAAAATCAGAATCAGGGGGCACAGCTCAGTGCATCGCCAGCGGCCTGGGAGGCAAGCGTCTTGCCGATTGCTCTCAGGGTAATGGCGGCGATCATCAGTACACTGTCCCCAGGATGCGCATCGGTCCCGGCACCCGTGATGGGGATGGTCCAGCCCCTGTGGGTGGCTGGTCATTGTGCCTCACAGAGCGGGTCCATTCCAGCCAACACCCAGAGGCTCCGTTACACCCCGGGCTGCTCCCTGGAAAACGTCCAGCCTTATGCCTCAGTCTTACGTCTTTGGGTCACAAGAGCCAGTCCACACCTGTTCCAATCCGTGGCAGGACCCCATGGAGTTGGAGTTTGATTGAACCCAGCCCTGGCTCCTAGAGACGCTGATCCTGGCCGACACATCACCCTCTCTGCGTCTTGCTTTCCTCAGACCTAAAATAACGACAATAATGATTACCTGCCGTGAAGGGTAAATGAGATAACACCTACAAAATGGTTAGCACGGTTGCCCGGCACATGGTAAACACCCGATAAAGGTTAGAGATTTTATTACCTCAATTCCATTTGTGAGAGCAAGATGTAAGTTACCAAAAGTCTGCCTGGGAGGCTTCTCATAAGCTTCAGGGTGGGGAAAGGGGATTTAGTGGGTCTCACGGTTTTATTTTATGGTCGCCTCCAGTTAAAGCCCTGCATGGCTGTATAATGGGCTGTGGTCATTATCATTATTAAGTCACCGGCCTCTTCTCCAGACTGAGCACACTCTTCACGTGACCAGTGTCCCAGTGGGCCGTGCCATAGTCTGTTACCAAAGGCCCCTCCCAGGACCCCTCCCCAGGGTTTGAGGACTCTATGGTCCCTCCCACAGCCGTCAGAACTACTTCCTCCTGACAAGAGCACTTCCTGCCGCCAGGACAGACTTGCTGGGAACAGGCTCTGCTCAGCCCACAGGCCTGCTCATGGAGATGGCGTTGGGGGCTGCCAACATCATCTTCTGAGGCACAGTTTCAAGGCATTAAATAAAATCACAGAGGATGAAAATTGTTCCCAAGTTAATTCCTTAAATCCTCCCTGTTACACCCAGAGCAAGTCTCAGTTTGCTACTGGCGTTGACGTTTCTCTAACACTTATTCTCCTTTCCTTACGTAACAAGGAGAAAAGCAGTCTGTGCTCAGAAGCTCCCAGGGCAGCTGTATGTAGCTCGAATTTAATACCTCTTTTGCCTTTGACGGTGTTTATTTCTACCAGTGATTTCAATTTATGACCAGCAAAAGGGCTTCTCCACTTAGAACCGTGATGCAATGTTTTCCTTAATTTTTTATGTTTCAGTTTATATAAGGGGATCCATTAAATTTTTTTTAAATGTGAAGTAATAAATTTTACCAAATGTGCTTGGGTGATGGCAAAAATCATAAACGTAATATTCCAAAGACTGCCGTTTGGGGAACATTACTCAGACACAAACCTGAATCCAGGCAGGGAAAATGAGGCCCCAGAAGAGGACGCCAGGCAACCAGTATGTGGAGGAGATGGGACCACCCAGGGAGTCACATTTATTATGTACCTACTTTCCCTAGGTTACTCTTGCCACCAGCCTGCAAGATGCCATTTTCCCTGTTGCGGTTGTGAAAACCGGGTTTCAGAGACGTTCAGTGACTTTCCCAAAGTCACACAGCCAATTGAGGTGGAGACAGGACCAGAGGTCTTGTCCCCTGGGTCAGTGCCCTTTCCACCCTGGCGTGAAGCTTCCCTGCTCAAGGTCCCTTCTCCCCTCCACTGCACATTTAGGGAGCTGAGTTTGCAAGCTCTGAGCTGTCTTTTCTGAGCACACCTCTGTCCTCAGTACTAACTCTAGTCCTGGTTATACTGGCTCCATATAGGGGGTGGGATTCCTCATTGTGCTGACCCTCCATGAATCTCTGATCCTTCTCCTAAAACGGCACCAGACCCTCTCTATTTTCTCTTGCAAGAAGCCATGCCCGACCATCTAGAATTCTTGCACCAAGGAGCACCCTCTCGGACCTGGGGCCTTATTTATATTAACTTGACCTTACGCACAGCCTTGTGTGTTACCCCACTTTCAACCTGAGTACACTGAGGACCAGAGTGGTTCCGTCACTTACCCACTCACCCAGCAGACAAGGGGAAACACCGGCATTCCAGCTTGGTCCCCCTGCCCTTGACCTATAATTTAGAGAAGCCTCCATCTCCCTGACCCTGGTATCTCTGTAATAGCCTGAGTCCCTTACCTCTGGTCTCTCTCCTGCAGCTGGAAGCATCGGCCACTTGATGCTAGGCCATCAGTTGTCACAACAGGTTCCTGGGAAGAGGTGGTACTAGGGGATGGAGGGGAGGCAGGAGCACCTGTTTCCTCTCCTGGAGACCCCGCCCCTCGGCGTGCAGACCCTTGGCTGCAAGGGCAGAACGGAGAGAAGAGTCTGGGCTGGGAAATCGGAAACCTCCGTCCCCGATCACTCACTCACTCTTAGGGACGGACCTTGGGCAACTGTAGCCCGTCAGTTTATTCATCTGGAAAATGGGGAGGAGCTTCAGGAATTGTGAACTCAAGGGCCTTATGTGGCCCACAAACACTCGTTTGTTCCTTTCTTTCTTTGTGTTCCCACCCTCCCACCAACAGCAATTTAAAAAATCAAAACATTTCAAATAAAAATCCAACTGTCCAGATTTTTACTTGAAAAGGACAAAACTGGCATCACTGGCCTCATTTCCTGCAGGACAGAGGTGGCTGGAGTACAGTTCTGGCCACCCTGGGGTATGGGACACCAGCTCTCCAGACCTCCCCATCCCTCCTAAGCCGTAGGGTGTCCCCAGGTCAAGGGTCAGCTGCCTTTAGCAGTGCGTTTCTTCTGGTGGTTTATTATAAGGGAGGAATAATTCTCAGTATCTGTGTCTTTCTAAAGTGAGAGAGGAAAAAAGCTGAATAGAGAGTTTATCTAGGAAGGGAAAATTTTCCCCTTCTTTCTTTTACAATTTTTTTGTTTTTTGTTTGGTTTGGGGCGTGTGCACACACGCACGCGAACACGCTCACTTACGCACACATACACGCACACGTGCATGGAACTGACAGATCTTCTTAGTTAATATGCAGAGTGGGTCTCTCATTTCCGTGGTCGGCTGTCTGCCCCTGGAGGCCCTGGAGAAGGCTATGGCCCAGGGCTGGGAGAGCTGGAGCTTCCTTCCCGGGAGACGGGCTCTGCAGCGGCTGGCTGACCACATGGCAGCCCAGAGGGTCAGCCGCCTGGAGGTTGAGTCCAGAAAGCACTGTTTTGTTGTGTAATTAACACACAGTGTTCATTTTTCGGGCCTGACTTGGGAACAAGAGCCAAGAGCATTCCGAAGGGGTCAGGAGGGAGCGTGTTTACCGTCAGGCTGGAGAAGGCACTTCCTCCAACGAGCCCTTGGGGCAATGCTTTCGAGATCGCGGACTCAGCAGATTCTCATCAGGCACCTACTGTGTGCAGGCTCCGGACCGGGCCTGGAGAGCAGTTCCATCGGTTAGATGCCGTCCCTGTCCTTAGGGAGCTCCAGGGCTGTGCGAGAGGCTGCCCTGTAAAGGGAAACCCCAGGGGGGTAAGAACAGTGACCGTGATAAGCCCAGGGAACTGTGGGGAGGAGGGTAGTGGGCAGGGAGGCTGGCAGCCTGGGGCGATGAATCCAGGGTAGGCAGTGGAAGGATGAGTTTTCCTCTCCTAGAAGGCCATTTGCAAGTGTCTTCTTTTGGAATCAATGATTTCTTTCCCTGACTGCAAGTGTGTCATTTGTTCTTTTTCCCCAAAATGTTAAATGCTATGCAATGTGTGATTTCAACCATACATGTTCATCGGAGATAATCTATGACCAATGTCGGCTGTGTACGTTTCTCCAGGATTTTCTTCCAGGCTTCAGCATAACCAAGACCCCTGGGGGCTCACTTTGCTCCAGGTCTGAAAGCATCATGTGGTTTCACTTATTTAATCTTCACAGCAGCCCCATGAGGAAAGTACTACCTGCAAACCCGGTCCTGCGCCGGGTGCCTGAGGCACAGTGACAGTGAGTCACTGCGAGTGAGTTACTTCCATGGGTAACACACAGGAAGGAAGGGGCAGAGCCAGGACACCTGGCTCCAGGTCTGAGCCCTTAACCCTGAGACACAGGAAGTCAAGATCCTCACCCATCCTCACCCACACTCTCCCAGCTGGTCTTATTCTAGAACACTTGGACTTAACCCCGCTTTCTGCTGCCTTCAACATAATGGTTAAATATATACACCTACATTAAGATGTTATTTGTCCCAATGGTCTCCTGGTATACTAAGTATCCTGCATTTCAGGTAGATCTTGTGCTACTTTCACTGTTACTATAAGTAAATCTACCTCCTTCATTTCAAAATCTGGTACTCCAAATTCGAACATACCGTCATTGATCTGACCCATCTCTTCTTTACGGTTTTTTGGGTGGTTTCCAGTCTCTGCTCCCACGGGAACCTTGGCAAAGGCTGACGAGCATTTCAGCTGGACTGGTTCCTAGAAGAGGGACTGCCAGGTCAGTGGCGTGGACATGCAGCCCAGACGGGCTTGCCAAGCCGCCCAGGAAAAACTGCTCAAGGCCTCACTTCCGTTTGCTGGAGCAGGAACGTCTGAGCTGGGTGGTGTTTAAATGCCTTTTCCCAGCCTCCGTGCACTTTGTGTTTTCATCTGTGCTCTTAGATGGCTTTGAGAAGGTCATTTAAAAAACAAACAAACAAACAATCGTGCAATTAACAAAAGCCGCGTTGCGGTCAGCAGCTACAGTTCCCAGGAGGACAGGTTGGTTTGGTGGTCCTCGTGCGTAAGTCACATGGAGGTGCCCCTTCCTCCCAGCAGTGGCAGCCCCCAGCCAGCATACACAACCCAGAGAGCAGAATTCAAGCTGGACTTCAGCCTCCACGTGTGCCCCTGCGCAGGGTACAGCCTGACCAACCTCGCATGTCAGTCTAGTTGGGGCAGTGAGCTGGATCCCGGCTGCCTGGATTCAAATCCCACCTTTAAGAACTATGAATCATGTGCTCTTGGACAAAAGCCACTTAAACTCGACGTGTCAGTTTCCTGGTGTGAAATGATGCCGTTATAATGCTGTCTCTCTGCCTAGGCAGCAGCTGTGACAATGAAGTTGAAGTATCTAAAGCCTTTAGAGGTGTACACCGTAAAGATTAAATAGATGATATCTACCAGGCAGTGAATCATCCCGCTGGGCAGTTATTAAGGCCTGACCAGCCCTCCCGGAGGCTTTGTTTTTCTCCAGCAAAAAGGCTTCCTTTGGCCTTCAAGGCTGCGTGTTTTAATGGAAAGATGCTCAATTTGGGAACCAGAGGGAAGGGAGCTGGGATCCCGACTCTCCCCTCCAATCCATGTGACTTCAAGCGACTCCCTTTTCTGGTCTGATCTTTACATCTCAGACTTTTGTGTATATATTCGAGACCTATCAGTGTATCTAGCCAAGAGGGGCCCCATGAATGCTGGCTTCTCTATCAATTCAAAGAAACCAGTAGAGGGTGGGAGGTGGGGAGCTGGGGACCACGGGGGAGGAGAGGTGTGTGGAAGGATCCAGAAAGGAGCCCATATTTTTGGCTTCCAGGGCAACCTTCCCAAAGCCATCCATGGTGGCCAGATCCTGCCTTGAGAGCCTCCCCAGGCCCACCACAGAGCCATCCTGAGGCCAAGGCACCAGCAGGCTCAACACCTCAGGGCCCAGCACACTCCCTCCTCCAACCCCACTCATCCTTCAAGACCCAACCTCGTGCCACCTCCTCCTGGAACTTGGACATTTTCTCCAAGCTGGAATTGTCCCCTCGTGGGATCTCCCCCGACTCTTCTCTTGTACCTTTTTGCAGGGGCTTTGATTCCACCTGGATTTCAGTCCCTGTGAGCTGCTCTGTTCTCCCTGGGAGATGGAAGATTCCAGAGGGCAGAGGCTGGTGTAAAGCAAGGCAGGTGGGGGGCTGGGGGCTCGTAGTCATGAGGTTACCATCAGGCGGTTCCTGGGGCGAGGCACTTAACCTCTCTGCCTTAGCATGACACTGGTCACCCTTTGCGAGCACCCACTCCACCCTGCTTTGTAGCTGGAGGGCTGCATGCATTCTGTGGATTCTTAGAGCAGATGGGTTCTTCTCTCTCTTCCGCTTTTGTAGGGAAGGAAGCAGTGGAGACTCAGGAGATAGCAAGAGATTTGCCCAAGGACACGCAGGCTGTAAGGGGCAGAGCTAGGATTTGAACTCAAGTTTGTGAGTACATGCTCCCAAGTGCCACCTCCTTCACAGCCCTGCAGGTGGGAGAATCGGGAGAAGTTGACGGGGGAGAGTTCTGTATCCTATAAAACACGGCACATGGACTTCCGATAAGGCATTTGACCTGGCAACAGCACACAGATGTTGATTGCCTCGAGCCATCATGGTTCGGGTTTTCGAGTCCAGGTGGAGCAAATGATGCCAAACCCCCAACCAATCCCTTGCCAAGCCAGGAGACCCACCCTGCAAGAGAAAAAGAGCTGTGGCCCCAAGTCAGGAGATGTGTGTTTACCTCCCAGCTCTCCCCTGACACTGCTGTTCTCCCCTGAGCCTTGGGAACCTGTTTTGCTGCGAGGATTTGCAAGCAGCATGTGTGAAAGCCCTGGCACCATCATGACCATCATCACAGACGAGGAACTGAAGTTTAGAAAAGTGAAAGAGCCCCCGGCCTTCTAACTCAGGTGAGCCAGCGGCATATTTAAGCACCAGATTTGACTGTGTACGTTCATCGGCCCTGTAAGATGCCTGCGCATGGGGTGTTTATATGAGACGTGCAGACCCAGGGGCTGACATGGCCTGGGTCTATGTCTTTCTCCACGCTGCCTGCCCCCAGCTGTTTATAACGCTATTGGAGTTTATTTCTGCGAGGCAGGCAGCAGCCTGCCCACTGGCACTTCTCTTGTTTTACGACTTCCACGTATAAAATGAGCTGAAACCCAGCCAGATAAGGCCTGACCCAGTAAAGAGCCTGTGGAATGACAAACGTTTCAGCTTGTCCCTGCAGTGGCCACACCCAGTGCCTCCTGTTGGCTGAAACTGCTGGAGATGTGGTGTCCCCTCCCCCCCAAAGAGGTGGCACCTTTTATGTTTTTTGAAAGTTGTGCGAAGATGGGTGGAAGAGGTCTATTCCTGCAAAACGCTGGTTTCTCACCCCACTGGCTCCTTCCTCTAAGTGGACTGGTGTAAGGGAAGAGCATTCTAATCACAGGTTCCTGGGCCAATATTAAAGCACCGGCTGTGTGACCTTAGAGCAAGTTACTAAACATCTCTGAGCACTGCTGTCTTCAGCTGGGACAATTCCACATATCTACCACCCGGGCAGGGAGAAATAATAAGATAGAAAAAGCAAAAACAGTGCCGGCAGATGGATGATGCTTGGTTTATGTTAATTTTTTTTCTTTGCCTTACCGTTAGAAAGAGATAATTTTATCAGTTCTTTTTTCAGAAATGCGTTTTGGTCTGCAGAGACGTGTTCGTAAGATGTCGCTCCTGGGAACGTGATAAAAATCACTCGGCCGCATTGCTTGCTGGTTTGTGAGTCTGTATCTAGGAGCTGACTAGATGGCGGCCTGTTGCATTAGTTAAACTGCCAGCATTTATTGTGCACCACTGTAGACCCAGACTGGAGCGAGGAGCCTGGGGGTTGAAGAAACCCAGGTCCAGTCTGCAGGAGCTCGCAATCCAGTGGGAGAGGAGAGACAGCTGCAGCCAGAATAGACAAGCACGCTGGGGGACACCGCCAGGGAGTTATTGCTTCAGACTGTGGGGCTCTGGGGGTGCATCCTGGAAGGGCTGGCATTTTAAGTGCCTTCGAATATGAGCAAGCCTGCTGTAGGCAGAGCTGGGAAGAAAAGTTATCCAGGCGTAGGGAGCAGTCATGGAATGACTACGGTGTCAAATTTGTTAAACTATAGTGTAGATAAGGGCTTCTGGAATGCTAGTTGGCACCAGAATCACCTGGAGGGTGTGTGAAAAAACAGATCGCACAACCGAGATGTCCTGCAGTAGGTGAGTGGGTAAACTGTGGTCCATCCAGACAGTGGAATACTATTCGGCCCTGAAAAGAAGTGAGCTATCAAGCTGTGAAAAGCATGGAGGAAACTTGAATGCATACGACTAAGTGGAAAAAGTCAAACTGTACCGTTTACATACTGTGTGATTCCAACTCTATGACACTGTGGAAAAGGAAAAGCCATGGAGACAGTAAAAAGATCAGGGGTCACCTGCAGCTAGGGAGGAGCGGGGGATGAAGAGACAGAGCGCAGAGGATCTTTAGGGCCGTGAAAGCTACTCTGTATGATATCATACTGATGGATACACATCACATACATTTGTCAAAGAGAATGTCCGACACCAAGAGTGAACCGTAATGTAAGCTGTGGGCTTTGGGTGATTATGATGTATCAATGCAGGTTCATCAGTTGTAAGCAATGTATCACCCTGGTGGGAGACGTTGATAATGGGGGAGGCTATGAAAGTATAGGGGTCGGGGTATATGGGAAATCTCTGTACTTTCTGCTGAATTTTGCTAGGAACCGAAAACTGCTATAAACAATAAAGTCTATTAAAACACACACAGATCACTGCACTCCAGCCCAGAGTTTCTGGAGTGCAGCTCGCAAAGTTGCATTTCTACCAGGTTCCCAGGTGATGCTGACGCTGCTACTCCACATGGGGGAGAAGAGATTACAGAGAAAGAAAGTAGGGAGGTTGCATGGAGCCAGACCCCAGCTAAGCTCAAGTGCCTGGCTGTGCGCTGGGCGATGCTCGTCGCACCAAGTACTGGCCGTGGTCCTCTATGTGTTCAGTACTCCTCCACTGAACCAGTACCTGCCGAGCCCACCACGTACTGTGGCTGTGATACAGACTCCAGGTGTACAGAGGTGGAGGAAATAGTTTGATTTTTGCCATGATCTTTGTCCTGCTGGCTTACAGTCCAGAGGTGGATGGGTGCTATCACACGCGACATCCTATTGCCAACTACACCGACACCAGGGTGCAGTAGACAGGACTCTGCAGGTGGGACTTGCTGTCAAAATCACGTCTGTTTAGGGATTCCCTGGTGGCGCAGTGGTTGAGAGTCCGCCTGCCGATGTAGGGGACACGGGTTCATGCCCCGGTCCAGGAAGATCCCACATGCCGCGGAGCGGCTGGGCCCTTGAGCCATGGCCGCTGAGCCTGTGCATCCGGAGCCTGTGCTCCGCAACGGGAGAGGCCACAGCAGTGAGAGGCCCGCGTACCACAAAAAAAAAAAAAATCACGTCTGTTTAAAGAAAGACCTCGTCTTGACCAGAGTACCCCACAATGTCTGAGGGATGGATCGCCGTGCCGTGACCCTTGGTCATGGAGGGTTATTGCCGTGCCGTGACTCTTGGTAATGGAAGGTTATACAGACCGTTTGTTGGACTATAGGGTCAGCTGCTCCAACAGAGACAGGCTTAATCACGACCAGAACAAGAGAGAATTTTATTTCTGTCTCCTGTAACAGGCCAGGCTTGGGCAGCGCATGGCTGAAATGTCTGTTCCACGTTGGGCCCTGGGGGGACTCGGCTCTTTCCCTTCACTGCTCTGATATCCCTGGGGGTTGCTTCAATCCACAGAGTTGGAGATGATCTATCATCTGGCTTCTGACTGCACGACTCTGGGGCCATTTGCATGGGATGCGGTGAGTACGATGCTCCCGGGAGTGGTGCAATGTGGTCCCATGGTGCACCACAACCTCTGTGCAGAGGCAAAGCGGGAACGGGGGTGGGAAGGGGAGGGAACGTCCCTTGAAGACGCACCCTGGAAATTGCACGCCTCTCTTCTGTCCACAAACCACACAGCACAACCTAGTCACGTGGCCTTGCCTGGCTGCAATGGACGTCGGGGTGGGATTCAATGACCACTACCTATTCTCTTTCCTGTCGTTCTGTGTAGCGATTCTTTCTGAAATGTCATCACCCGCCATCTGGTCTTCCTCCTTTTATGGAAGGAACCTGCAGAGATACAGGTATTGCGGACAGTCGTTCTGTCCCATCAAAATTCTTTCGAAATCTTCTAACACTGAGACAGAATTGTAACTTTGCATCAGAATCATTGGGGAAGTGGGTGCTCTTAAAAATACAGATGCCCAGGCCCTTTTGCCAGAAGATCCAAATTCAATTTGATTGGGGTGGGGTTGGGACATTGGGGATTTTACAAAGCCTCCAGGAGATGCTGAGGTGCAGCCAGAGATGGGAACCCCTTGCCCAGGCTCACGCCCTGTTTTCTTTTTACTATTAGGTTTTCACTCTGGCTGAAAGGGGCTGGAAGATTCCGCCATATTAAAGAGGAGGTCTTCAGTGATCTGCTTTGGAAGGTGGCGTCCAGGATCCATGCTATGGCCTGACATAAACACCATCGCTTGGCTTGACAGAAACGCCAGCTGCGCCCAGGAGGGCTTTTTCTTCACTGTTCTTCCTTCTGGGTCTGCAAGCAAGAACAGTGACAGCAGCCTTCAGAGACCAAGGCGGTCATCATCACCATGCCCCGCCGCTGGGGAGTTCATGAGAGAATAAGGGGTTTCCCAAAGTCACAGCCAATCGCTGTGGAAAGTGTGATTCCTCCGATGTCACATGCTGGGTGGTTGTCCCCAAGGGTGCCTTCTGCCTCTACGGCCCTGGGCAGAGGACAAAGGGCTGGGCCTGGGGGACTCCTCCAGGGTGCTGTCCCGCACCCACTGAGTCAGCTGCAACCTCCTTGACCTCCTCCCTGTTGTAGCTGGAGGGCCGACTCAGGGCTTAAGAACGATGGAAAAACAGCACGGCCTGAAATCCGAGGAACCGGCACACATCTCTCTAACTCTGGGTGGGCCCCATGCCCTTTCTCTTCCCCTGCAGTAATGACCACTGGAGGCAGCACCAAGGGCCTGCAAGGAGATTCTGTATAGATTCTTGGAATGTGCGTGCCTCAGTCCACAAGGTGAAGGGCGCAGACCTCCCCTTGGGGGTTGCGGAGCCTCCCTGCTCTCTGTGTCCAGGGTTCAGGGAGGCAGTGGTTTCCTGAGCCCCCGCCTAGGGGTCTGGACATTCAGAGGGGACCAGGGTGCCCAGGTCCCAGCCCTCAGGAAGAGGGGCACAGTCAAGGAAGGGAGACATCACATACACACCCCATCTCAGTCCAAGGCGGCACAGGGCGATAGGGGAGGCTCAGAGGAGGTCCTCGGTCCTTCCAGGAGGAGGTGGCAGAAGGGGAGAGATGTGTCCCTGGTTCCCTCCGGACCCCACGCCTGGCACCCACCTCTGACACTTTGCACCCTCCCCTCCCTGCCCCACCCCTCCCAAAATAAAACAAAAGGAACTTTAAGATCCTGACTTGCTTACCTTGGCCACAGGTACCCTGCTTACAATAAAATGTTCGCTCAGGCTTACCTGGATTCTGGCAGGGCAAGGTATGATAACTGGGCTGATCGACACCACAGTATTTCAAAGGGGAAGACCGAAGCCAGAGAGAGACATTCCTCAAGGTTCTTGAATCCCCCTGCCAGGCCCAGAACTTGGGTTCTCTAACTGAGTTCTCCATTGCTGGAGGTAATCAAGGATCTGCAGTGGAAAGCTTGTCAGGGAGTGATCAGGACTGCTGTCTCCCTGTTTTCCCATGCATAGGGTCTAAGGCTCAGATTCTGTGTCCCCTACTCCTCATTCACACACCGTCAATCTGTCCTCAAACATTTAATGAGTGCCCCGTGCCTAGGCCTAGGTCTGTATCTGAATCCTGGCTCTGTCTCTCACTAGCTGTGCAACCTGGGGCACCCAGCTTGTCTCTGTGCCTCAGTTTTCTCATCTATAAAGGGGGGATGGTAACCTCTATTTGCAGAGTTACTGGAAAGTGCCCAGCATACTGCAAGCACTCCATAAATGGTAGTTGTCATCAGTCCTTAAGACGTGAAGAGTTCTGCAGGCTCTGGGAAGTTCTGAAGACGCCAGGGTGTCCCTGCTGCTGTCCCAGCAACCTTGGACACCCTGCCAGTGGGACTTGCTCTTGTGCAAGGAGACAGCAAGTCCCAGTGGAAATGCAGGTTCCCTGAGAGCAGTGGAGCTCCCGGAAGCAGCAAACCTGCAGGAGTGCATGCCCCCCCTCCCCCAGACTCCAGCATCAACCTTGAGCATAGCTAATGTTCTCCCCAATTTTCCAAACACGCAGAGAGATAAAGTAGCATGTCCAAGTCAACCGGTTAGTCTGGAGCGGCACAGACCATGCGTCCAAGCATCCCTGTTCCACAAGCGCGTCTGTCCACTCCATGCTCCTGGGATACACATAACACCTAAGTCACCTCTGCCCTGCTGCTCCCTGAGCCAGGAACACCCCTCCTGCCTTCCAGGCTCTTCCAGTTCCAGAATCTTCTGCAAACCCTAGTTCACAAAGGCCCTCCTCCTGGAAGCTTCTCTGTGGGCTCTGGACAAAGGTTTTGGTTTCTCCTCACCTCCCACAGTCCTTTGCCCAAGGCTCTATTACAGCCTTATCTCCACCACCTTAATTACCTGTTTGTCTCCTTCCCAGTGAACTGGAGCCACCCAAGGACCAAGACCTTAACTGAGAAGTAGGTCTATTATCTCCAGGACCTTATCATTCCCCTCCCTGAATTATAGTTATTTAGGTTCCTACCTCCTCTCCCCACCGTGGCTGGCTGAGCTCTGGAATGATTTTAAAACCATTTCACTGTTTGTTAGCCAGCACTTTCCCAGCAACAACTTGGCTGAGGCCCCTGACAGTTTTCAAATCACAGGTTGGGGACACATGTGGAGGGAGAGGGTCTGGGAGAGGTGGGGAAAGAGAGAGAGAAAGAGAAAGAGAGAGAGAGAGAGAGGGAACAGAGAGAGAGAGAGAGAGAGAGGGATTGAAATGCTTAAAATGCCCAATGAAGGGACTTCCTGGCGGTCCAGTGGTTAAGACTCAGTGCTTCCACTGCAGGCGGCAGAGGTTCGAGCCCTGGTCAGGGAACTAAGATCCCGCATGCCTCGTGGTGCAGCCAAAAATAAACTCATTAATTAAATAAAACAAAATACCCAGTGAAGACAGAGTTTACCCTGGTTCAGATGCGTCCCCCAGGGCAGCACCTTTCTCCAGCTCAGCCCTGGACCTGGTCCCGGCTTCCAGCCACCCATGTGGCTGCTGCAGAAGCGGCTTCCTGGTGGAGACCCCAGGACCTCGCCCGCCAGTGTCTGGCTCCACACTACAGAGGGCCAGCCCAGCCGGATCCTGAAGCCGGCTTCGGCACCAACAAGCTGTGTAATTGTGAGCAAGTTACTAGGTCCATCTGAGTCTCAGTTTCCTCCACCTTGAAATGGGACTAGGACACCTAAGGCACAGGGACCCTGGGAGGGTTCAGTGAGATGATGGAGCCAGAGCCTGGGGCACAAGGTGGGAACTCTCTTTCTGCTGAAACTGAGCAGGACACTGTGGGGCTCCTGCGCACTGGAGTCTTTCAAACATTTGCTAATCAGGGAAGGAAGGGGATGCAGAGACAAGGGAGGAACAGTCAAGAAACAATAGTACAGCCTTGAGGCAGGCCCTGGTGCTACCTTGAGGGATACACATAAGAATATCTCTGAGCTCTTCTGCAGAACTAAAACCCGCACCAAATGGAAGATGTTCCAGAGAGAAGGTCACAGTTTGATAACCTTGAGAAGCTCATCAGAAGGTTACCTGAGACCAGATTAAAGGAGTGCAGGCCCTGAACACACTCTGATCCTTATCGAGAGCCCTGCCCTTGAACCATAGCTATAAAACTCCTCATCAAATCCTCCAGGTTGGGACACAGTTTTTCAGGGCACCATCCCACTGTGTCTCCCTTTGCCTGGCAAAGTAATAAAGCTATTCTTTTCTACTTCATCCAAAACTCTGTCTCCAAGATTTGATTTGGCATTGGCGCACAGAGGCTGAGTTTTTGACATCAGAACCAGAGACTAAATAAGTGAAGTCCAGGACATCCTGCTGCTCCCACTGTGACTTGTGTAGTTGACGGGGTAACATCATCGCACATGCACTGGGGATGAGTGCACTCTGCTCAATTTTCTCTAGTTACGTAAGTTCTCAATTAAACAACAACAGCAAACATTCATGGCAGCAAAAATCCACTATTTGGGCCCAACCAGCTGTCTTCTCTATTAGATAATAACACTCATTCAACTGACTACTTGTTGCATCTTCAACTACCCATTGTACAGATGAGGAAACTGAGGCCCACGTGGTCAGGCACGGAGCAAGGGTTGAGCAGTTGGGCCAGATCCAAGCCGGTCTGCCCACCAACTGCTCTGGAATCACCAGGGTTCGTGGGGCAACAGGGACCTCCTCTCAGCAGGCCCTCTGCCATTCACTGCCTTTTGTTCATTCAACAAACATTTCTGAGGGCTTATTAAGCACAGGAATTGAGGACACCGTGGAAAGCAAAGCCAGGAAGGCTCCTGCACATGCGGAGCTGAGTCTAGAGGGCAAGACACACAAAAACCAAGTAAACAAGGTGACTCTGACTGACAGTGACAAGCATTGTGCCAAGTAAAACCAAGTGAAAAAGAGCCAATGAGGTCCCCTGGGTGGTCAGGAAACACCCACCCACCTCTCACCCATCATTTCGTTTCTTCTTGAGGACACACTTTGCTGTAGGAAGAAGATGGAATGTGCCCATTCGACAGAGAGGCAAACTAAGGGAGGTGGGGTGTATAGGTAAGACCCCAAGCCCTCCACCCTCCAAAAGCTTCCAAAAGGCCAATCCGGGCATAGCCGCCCAGCAAGCATCTGGGTCCCTTCCTTCCTGAGGCTCCCCTGCAGCACCCTCGCTCCACCAGCCTCTCCATCTGACTTCAGGGAGGCCTTTGGGCAGTCTGTGCTCCACTTGTCTTTAGCAGCCTAGCAGACAGGGAGGAGCAGCGTTATTTATGGCCATTTTGCAGATGTGCCAACTTGCAGCTCAGAAAGCAAAGAGCTGGGCCCACGGTCACTGCCGCTGGATGGCCAGGCCTGGCACCTAAAGTCCCTGTGCCTTGGGATAAAATTATAGGTCTGTCTCGCGTGGAGCCGTGGGCTCCAGGAGCAGTAGGCAAGGTCTGGGTGCCTGAACCCCAAGAGGGCTTTTAGCTGGTGCCCAGACAGCCGGGTCTTTTTCTGGTTGGGACTGCCCATCAGCAGAGAGGAGCTGGTGCCGAAAGCCACCCTCCATCTCCCCCTCCTGCCCGCCCCGATCCGGGACGGGACGTGCTGTGCCTCATGCTCCTCCCAAGAATCCCTCAAGGCTGAGAGGTGACTCAGCGCCCCGTGGGTGTGGGCCGGTAGGCGGGGCGACCCCTCCCCCGAGCCACCAGCACCTGCCCTGCCAGCCTGCGCTTTTTTCATCCCCTGCCGCTCCCTCCAGTTTCCTTACACTTTCCTAGGAGGGACCTCACACATCTGTCATGTCCTCCATATTACCGTCCTCACTCCCTGGGCGCAGTGCTGAGGGCTCCAGGGACGTTCCCTCCTGCCATCCTGTCTGCAATCCTGCCAGGCCGGCATGGGGAAACTGAGCCTCAGAGAGGGCCGGTGACTTGGGTAAGGAGCTGAGATTCAAAGCCAGCTCAGCCTGACCCCAAGGCCAGGAGCTTTCCCCATGGCAGTCACGCTGAGTGGGGATGGTGGGTCCTTTGGGGGCTATTGACAGCCAACCCCCTTTTGCCCATTTTACAGAGAGGAAGACTGAGGTACAAGGAAGGGAAGTGGCTGGTGGGGGAGAGACAGGTCACCATGACATTGTCCTAGGACAGGACCATAATTCCCTCTCTGCTCCTTTTCGGGGTGGGCTCTGTGGCTGACAGGAGCAGGGGTCCACCCAGAGGAGGGGTGGTGAATGAATGAATGAGTGAATGAATGAATGAGGTGTTGGGACTGTACTGCCCATATGACAGTTTACATGTGGTTTTAGAGCACTTGAGTTGTGACCAGAGCAACCAAAGAACTGAGTTTTTCATTGGATTTCATTTTAATTTGTTAAAATAAAAAGTTAAAAACTGGTAGTCAATGCAGATGTTGGAAAAGTTTGAAATGTGTTTGGAATGGGTTGAGTGCGTGAACGTACTTTTTCCAACTGCAAATTTTATGAAATCTAAATACAGATCAAGTACTTCAGATGAAAATTTAGCATCTGAATAAAGATGTACTCTATGTAGTGTGAAATACACACCAGATGTCAAAGACTTGAGAAACAGAATATAAAATATCTCATTATTTTTTTTATCGATTACATGTTGAAATCATGTTGGGGATATTGGGTTAAATAAAAATATAAAATTTGAGTTCAGTTCATTTGCTTCTTTTAACTTTTGAAAACATGGTTACTAGAATGTTTTATGTATTAAATTACATATGTGGCTTGCATTATAGTTTTATTGGATAGCATTGTGTTGGACAGTGGCTCGGTCAGGATAATTTCGCACCTTTTCCAAAGAACTTTGCATCCTTAAGTTCAGAGGGGCCAAGGGACTTGCCCAAGTTCACACAGCCAGGAAGTGGCAGAACCAGGAGAAGAGAATATGCCTATCCTGACTGTCTGCCAGTTTCCTTCCCGCTTTGGGCTTTAATCATAGCTTACTGGCAGGCCCACCTCTGAGTGCTGCACCTGCGTTATCTCACTTAATCCATCCACCTCCCTAAGAGGGACTTGCATTACTCCAGTTCTAAGACAAGCAAACAGAAAAGTTTCATTCCTTGCCCAATACTATATGGTTAGAAATCTGCAGAGTTGGGATTTGAACCCCAGGCGCTCTGGATTCTGAGGCCTAAATACTATGTGAACAACGTGGAAGTGAATGGTGCATGGGGCCTGTGGATTGGGCAGCACTCCTGTCACTGAGGCCTTTGGGTGATACCTTGGCCTCTGGGCACTAGGAAGCCCTGGACGGGGGAAGGGGGCGGTGGTGAGCTTGGGGCATGCATGTCAGACAGGAGCTTCAGGAGACGGCTCTCGCTAAGACATGGGGAGGGACTTCAGGGAACGAGTTTGGGTTCCAGATTCCAGGTGCGAGATTGCTAAAGAGCCAGGTGAGAGATGACTCAAGCTCTGAAGGTGATGCAGAGAAGAAAGGACACGGAAGCAGATACAGAGCTTGGTTGCAAAGCCAGCTTGTCAGACGCGCACTGGGCAAAAGCCTGGGAAGCGGCTGAACAAAGAATCTCAGGTGGCAGCCTCACCTGCACAGAGTGTGGCTGGTGGCAAAGACACCCTGGGGGAGAGCTGCGCAGGGAGCCCACACACCGCCCAGTAGGGCCCTCCTAGGGCATGGGCCCTACTGGGGACAGCTGGACAGAAACTCGAGGGCATGGGGTTTACCTTCAGACAAATCAGGATTTCAACAGGACCTTGCTGCTCAGTGGCTTCAGGACCTTGTGCTCACGGTTTAACTCTTCAAAGTTGCAGTTGCAGCCTCCCGACCAACCCAGGACGCCAAACACACCAAGTCATGGCATTTCAACCAGACACGGTGCCAGGGAAGATGTCTTCACCCAGCGTCTTCCAAGGGCTCCCTAAACACTAGCTTTAAGATCAGGACAGAAATCCTGGAGGGGAGCGAGCAGGGAGTAAGATGACTGCGTTTGTAAAAGATAGACGTATGATTAACTTGGACGAATGCTTAAAAATAGCTTTATTGAGTAGTAATAAAATGTTTGCTTACTTAAAGGAACTACATATTTAAAATTGCAAACCACCCACACTCCTCATGCCCAGTTCTTCTTCCCCAATTGTTTCTTTCTTTGTAATACTGATCACTGTTTAATATTCAGCTCTGTGTCATCTATGAGTTTATTTTGCTGAAAACCTATCTCCCCCAAATGGAATGTCAGTTCCACTAGAGGAGGGAAGTTTGGGACTGCTTTGTCCATGGAACTCACAGTGCCTAGAACCGCACCAAGCACTTAGTAGGTGCTCAATAATCATCTTTTCAGTGAATGAATGAAAGCATGGTGACAATAAAACAATGACTGAGCATATAATGCGGTGCCCCTGGCAGGAGTGGGGGATGAGGCTAGGAGGTTGGCCCATCACAAGGGCCATGACTCTGACATGCATTACAGGCTCACTATGGACCAGGCCCTGGCCCAGGAGCTTTAGAGAAGGAGTCTCACCTAGGAAACCTGTCAGGAAAGGAGAACATGGTCCCCTAAGTCCAAGTGTCTGGCTAGTGCAGCCCAGGTCTCAGGGAAGTCACCTTAAGCTCAGCTCAATGCCAGGTGCAAGGTGACGAGCGTGATTGCCTGCTGTAGGCCAAGCCGGCCTGGCTGTCAGCAAGGAAAGAGGGGTGGTGTAGGGGAGGGGCGTTGTCCCCAGTGGGGCTGGGGAGAGGCCTTCTGGCTTATCTTGTACCCTGGGTGTGTCCCCTTCTGCTTCTCCTCGCCCCACCCTGCTCCCCTGTTTGCCCTGGATATAGTCATTGTTGCTTTGAAGCTGGCTGGTCACTCTGGGGAATCTGGAAGCTCTTCTAGCAGTTCAATGCAAGGGGGACTCGCTGAGAGGGAAAGAGGCAGGCAGTGCCAGGCTGGTCTTGGTGGATGCAGAGCCCTGGAAGGAGCAGCTCAGGACCACCCAGGGGCCAGCGGAGCCGATCTCCTCTGTTAGCGCTCCTTGGTGTGGACTGTAATGGTGGGGATCCCCTGGGTTCTAGAACTGCCAGGGCCCTGTTCAAATGCACCAACAAAACCTCTTAGCTGTGTGACCTTGAGCTAGGTACTTCCTCTCTCCAGACTTTGGTTTTCTGCACACGAGCACACACACACACACAAACACACACACACACACAAACACACATACATAGTCATTATTTTTTTGCCTTACAGAGTTAATGTGACTATTAAGTGGCATATATGTAAATGCTCCCTTTTCCTCCTTTATACATGACTTTGAAATCTTTTTAAAGATGATCCACACTCAAGTCATACATGCTTATTCCAGAAAGATTTGAAAATACAGGAACTCAGAAAGAAAAAAATTAAAAATCACCCATCATCAAGAGAACGAGAAGACAAGCCATAGACCGGGAGAAAATATTTCCAAAAGATGTATCTGATAAAGGACTGTTAATCCAAAATATACAAAGAAACCTTAAAACTCAACAATAGAAAATAAACAATCCAATTAAAAAATGGGAAAAAGACCTGGACAGACAACTTTACCAAAGAAGATATACAGATGACAAATAAGCATATGAAAAAAAATGCTCGATATCATATCATTAGGGAAATGCATATTAAAACAACAGCAAGATATCACTATACACCTGTTAGAATGGCAAAAAGCCAAAACTTTGACAACACCGAATACTAGTGAGGCTCAGGAGCAACAGGAACCCTCTTTCATTGCTGGTGGGACTACAAAACGGTGGAGACACCTTGGAAGACAGTTTGGTGGTTTATTACGAAAGTAAATATGTTCTTACCGGGGCTTCCCTGGTGGCGCAGTGGTTGGGAGTCCGCCTGCCGATGCAGGGGACGTGGGTTCGTGCCCCGGTCCGGGAAGATCCCACATGCCACGGAGCGGCTGGGCCCGTGAGCCATGGTCGCTGGGCCTGCGCGTCCGGAGCCTGTGCTCCACAACGGGAGAGGCCACAACAGTGAGAGGCCCGCGTACCGCAAAAAAAAAAAAAATGCTCTTACCATACAATTCAGCCATCTCCCTTCTTGGTATTTACACAGATGAGTTGAAAACGTATGGCCACGCAAACACCTGAACACGAATGTTTATAGCACCTTGATTCATAATTGCCAAAATGGAAGCATCTAAGATGTCCTTCTGTAGATGGATGGAAAAATAAACTGTGGTGCATCCAGACAATGGAATATTATTCAGCACTAAAAAGAAATGTGTTGGGCTTCCCTGGTGGTGCAGTGGTTAAGAATCCTCCTGCCAGTACAGGGGACACAGGCTCGAGCCCTGGTCTGGGAAGATACCACATGCCGTGGAGCAACTAAACCTGTGAGCCACAACTACCGAGCCTGTGTGCCACAACTACTGAAGCCCACGCACCTAGAGCCCATGCTCCACAACAAGAGAAGCCACCACAATGAGAAGCCCGCGCACAGCAACAAAGGCCCAGCGCAGCCATAAATAAATAAACAAATTTATTAAGAAAAAAAAAAGAAATGTGCTATCAAACCATGAAGAGACATGGAGGAAATGTAAATGTATATTTTTAAAATTTAATTAATTTATTTCTGGCTGCGTTGGGTCTTCGTTGCTGTGCGTGGGCTTTCTCTAGTTGCGGCGAGCAGGGGCTACTCTTCGTTGCAGTGCGCGGGCTTCTCATTGTGGTGGCTTCTCTTTGTTGCGGAGCAAGAGCTCTAGGTGCGCGGGCTTCAGTAGCTGTGGTGCACAGGCTTAGTTGCAGGACTGATTTTAAAGTGATCCGGACAGAACAAAGAGGGAGGGTGGTAAGAATGTCACCTGAGTTTCTTGTGACAGAAAGATAAGTCTTTCCCTTAGCTCAAAGGGCATTTCGGTGATGGAGTTCTCTGTATCCACCTTCTCTGAGAAATTTCCCCATGAATACACCAGAAATGCATTACTCTTTGTCAGTTCCATGGTCAGGGTGACTGTATTACCAAGCCCAACATCTGGCCTGGGGGTCTAATAGGGCAGGGGGCACTTGTCACGTCACCACTGACCATCCAGCAATAAAGCCACTCGGGCCTGGGTTTGAGGCCTGAGGTTGCCACTTTTTAGCTGTGTGTCTTTGGTGAAGTGAATTAACCTCTCTGAGTTTTAATCTCCTTGTCTGTAAAATGGACACAATAACAGCACTCACCTTCTGGGGTTGAGGATTAATGGAGATAATGCAGTGATGCCCATGGGGCACTCTGTAAAGCGCCCAGCATGGGCTGAGCGTTCATCCAGAGGGAGCAAGGTGTTATTATCACAAATCCACACACAGCACTTACTGTGTGCCTTTCCCACAGTTCTAAACATCTCCCTATTCTGACTCATAGCATTTTAGCCTGAGTACGTGAATTGTTCTTGGAAATTTGTCTACCTGGGACAACAGACCCTGGGTCTGGAGCTTATTTTGGAAAGAAATGCCATCTCTCCTATGGTGGGACCTGTGTCCTCAGGGAGGGAGGAGACTTTAGGCCTGAAGACCCAAGATGGAGCCGCAGCCTCCAGGAGCTCAGGGTCCTGCAGTCACTTCATGCTCTGAGGCTCATCGTCTCCATCTGTAAACCAAGGGAGGACGGCCTTGATCCCTAGGCCCTCCCAGCTGTAACAGTCTAAAATCGCTTCCCAGAAACATTCAACACAGTTATCTACCCCAAAGGCTTGCAAACTACAACACACAGGCCAAATCTGGCCCAATGCCTGTTTTCATGGGGCCCACCAGCTAAGAATGGTTTTTACACTTTTAAGTGGTAGAAAAAAAATCAAAAGAAGAATAACTTTTTCATGACAGGGGGAAAATGATGTAAAATTCAAATTTTAGTATCTATAAATAAAGTTTTATTGGAACACAGCCATGCTCATTCATTTACATACTGTCTATGGCAGCTTCAAGTTACTGAGGCAAAGTTGAGTGGTTGCCATGGAGACGGTGTGACAGGCCAAGCCCAAGATATTTACTATCTGGCTCTTTACAGACAAAGCTTGCTGCCCCCTGGTCTAGAGTTGACTTTTCAGATTACTCACTGTCTTTGGAATATTTCACATTTTTCTTTCTTTCTTCAAAGGTCACTGCCTCCAAAGACCAAGATGATTTAGAGAACAAAACAGCATGCATAGACAATTCCTTTAGCGGGACCCAGCTGCAGGGTCAGGGGTCAGAGGAACAGAAAGCCCACTGCCCAGGTTCTGCAGGTTCGGCTCAGGTTAGGGGTATGTGAGTGAATGGGCTTAGTGCCACCTCCCTCCCCATGACACACTTACTTGAGGAGATGAAGTTTAAAAATGCATTTTTGAAAAGCCCAAAAAAGTATCAAAGAAGAAAAACCCTGTCCAGTGCAGTGTGCCTGAGCACATGGGCTTGGAGTCAGATAGATATGAGTTCTGACCCCATCTTTTTACTTCTTAGCTTGTGACCTTGGATGAGTTACATAACCTCTCTGCTCCTATATCGGTAAAATGGGAAAAATAGTACCTACCTGTATTAACCTGTTAGGGCTACCGTAACAAAGTACCACGGACTAGGTGGCTTAAGCAACAGAAATTTATTTTCTTCTGATTCTGGAGGCTGTAAGTCCAAGATCAAGGTGTCAGCTGGGTTAGTTTCTCCTGAGGCCCCTCTCTTTGGCTAATAGATGGTCGTCTTTTCCTGGTGTCTCCGTGGTTTTCTCTCTGTACCTGTCCTAATCTCCTCTTTTTATAAGGACACCAGTCATATTAGGCTAGGGCCCACCCTAATGGCCTCTTTTTAACTTAATCACCCCTTTAAAGACCCTGTTACCAAATCTCGTCACATTCTGGGGTTCTGGAGGTTAGGATGCCAACATACTAATTTGGGGGAAAAAAATTCAGCCCATGACTCTAACTTATAGAATGCTGGGAGGATTGAATGAAATCAGGAATGTTTAGCACAGTGTCTAGAATAGTACTGAGTCTTTAGTAAATGTTAGCTCTGATTTTCATTAACGGTAATGACTATTATTGCTGGCATGGTGGAGCTATTCCATCGGGTGTGGAAGAGCTCTGGAGGGACTTCCTTAGGGTTGGAGGGTATCTCGAGTGGCCTCCCAGCAGCCCCACTGGGTACAACCCCACTTGGCCACTCGCTCA